>NC_074682.1:25135032-25845032 GCF_029448725.1 Salvelinus fontinalis | reverse complement strand
CCCTGAGGGGGAATAGGTTTTGCCTTGCCCTCTTCACGATTCCAGGTGACTACCTCATGAAGCTAGATGAGAGAATGCAAACAGGTTTGCCCTTTTGACTGGTACTGTGTATGTGTATATATATACAGTATATCACAAAAGTGAGTATACCCCTCACATTTTTGTAAATATTTGAGTATATCTTTTCATGTGACAACACTGAAGAAATGACACTTTGCTACAATGGACCAACGATCCATGTTTCATTTTCGTTTTGTTTTGTCTTATTCATACACACCTGGTTTCCATTCTATTACTTAATGTTCCTTATTTAACCCTCTGGCTTCCCTCTCTGTTTTGTGCGTTATTGTTTGTCATGTGGGTTCGTTCTGAATATTGTGTTTTTCCTTGTTGGAACATGACTTATATTTTGAGTAAATTCGGATTATTAATCATATCTGTGTCCTGCGCCTGACTCCGCATTTTTCCATTCACCAAAAGCCTCACAGAATAACGCACCAGTTATGGAGTCAGCAGTTACAGCCAGCCCTCCTCTCCCAATGGAGGAGCGGGTTCAGCAACACGCACCTATGTTACAGAGTCTCAGTACAGCCATGGATCACGTGCTGCAAACCATGGACTGATGGGAGAGAGGAGGTTTTCCGGTTAACCCATCAGCACCTCCCCAGCTCCCACAACAACCGACCCTGATGTCCACCCCTCCTTCATCAGGATCCAGTAAAATTCGGCTCTCGCTCCCAGGAGCGTATGACGGAACGGCTGCCGGGTGCCAGGGGTTCCTACTCCAGCTGGAGCTCTACCTGGCAGCTGTTCAGCCGGCCCCCTCGGGACGCGAAAGAGTGAGCGCCCTCATCTCTTGTCTGACTGGAAAAGCACTGGTATGGGCCAACGCCATCTGGGGAAGAGAAGGCCCGACGTTGGACAACTACGAAGATTTCACCCGCCGCTTCCGGGCGGTTTTCGATCATCCACCTGAAGGGAGAGCGGCGGGAGAACGCTTGTTTCATTTAAGACAGGGGATGAGGAGCACTCAAGAGTTTGCTCTGGACTTTAGACCTCTGGCCGCCGGTGCGGGATGGAATGAGCGGGCCCTGATCGACCACTACAGGTGTAGTTTACGCGAGGACGTTCGTAGGGAGCTAGCCTGCAGGGACACCACCCTTAACCTGGACCAGCTGGTGGACCTATCCATCCGGCTGGATAACCTGTTGGCCTCCCGCGGACGTCCGGATCGGGGTCCGTCAGTTCCATCCCCCAGCACCTCTGATCCTACCCCGATGGAGCTGGGAGGTGCTGCTATGAGAGGGGGGCCCGTTACCTGCACCACCTGTGGCCGCAGAGGACACACTGCTGGTCGGTGCTGGGGAGGTTCCCCAGGGGGTCGAGGTGGCAGGCGGAGCACTGGTGATTCATCCCAGGTGAGTAGGCACACACCTCACCCAGAGCTCCCTGTTGCACACATGTGGTTGTATATAGCATTTCCTGAGTTTTCCCCGCCTTCCCAGCATAAGGCGCTAGTAGATTCAGGCGCAGCTGGGAACTTTATTGACCGTACCTTTGCACTTAGTTTAGAGATCCCTATTATTCCTGTTGATGTTCCCTTCCCTGTACATGCCTCAGATAGTCGTCCTTTGGTGTCAGGGCTAATCAGGGAGGTCACAGCTCCACTCTGTATGATAACGCAGGAGAGTCATGAGGAGAGAATTAGTCTCTTTCTGATCGACTCTCCTGTGTTTACTGTTGTGTTGGGCCTTTCCTGGTTGGCCTCTCATGACCCCACTATTTCGTGGCAACAGAGGGCTCTCAAGGGATGGTCCCGTCAGTGCTCAGGGAGGTGTGTAGGTGTTTCCTTTTCAGGGACCTGCACGGGCAGGGTGTAGTGGTGTATATAGATGACATTCTAATATACTCCGCTACACGCGCCGAGCATGTGTCTCTGGTGCACAAGGTGCTTGGTCGACTGTTGGAGCATGACCTGTACGTCAAGGCTGAGAAATGTCTGTTCTTCCAACAGTCCATCTCCTTCCTAGTGTACCGCTTTTCCGCATCAGGTGTGGAAATTAGAGGTCGACAGATTATGGTTTTTCAACGCCGATACGATACCGATTATTGGAGGACCAAAAAAGCCGATACCGATTAATCAGCCGATTTAATTTTTTTAAATTTGTAATAATGACAATTACAACAATACTGAATGAACACTTATTTTAACTTAATATCAATAATCAATAAAATCAATTTAGTCTCAAATAAATAATGAAACATGTTCAATTTGGTTTAAATAATGAAAAAACAAAGTGTTGGAGAAGAAAGTAAAAGTGCAATATGTACCATGTAAGAAAGCTAACGTTTAAGTTCCTTGCTCAGAACATGAGAACATATGAAAGCTTGTGGTTCCTTTTAACATGAGTCTTCAATATTCCCAGGTAAGAAGTTTTAGGTTGTAGTTATTATAGGAATTATAGGACTATTTCTCTCGATACGATTTGTATTTCATATACCTTTGACTATTGGATGTTTTTATAGACACTTTAGTATTGCCAGTGTAACAGTATAGCTTCCGTCCCTCTCCTCGCTCCTACCTGGACTCGAACCAGGAACACATCGACAACAGCCACCCTCGAAGCAACGTTACCCATGCAGAGCAAGGGGAACAACTTCTCCAAGTCTCAGAGCGAGTGACGTTTGAAACGCTATTAGTGCGCACCCTGCTAACTAGCTAGCCATTTCACATCGGTTACACCAGCCTAATCTCGGGAGTTGATAGGCTTGAAGTCATAAACAGCGCAATAGCTGCTGGCAAACGCACGAAAGTGCTGTTTGAATGAATGCTTACGAGCCTGCTGCTGCCTACCATCGCTCAGTCAGACTGCTCTATCAAATCATAGACTTAATTATAACATAATAACACACAGAAATACGAGCCTTTGGTCATTAAAATGGTCGAATCCGGAAACTATCATTTCGAAAACAAAACGTTTATTATTTCAGTGAAATAAGGAACCGTTCAGTATTTTATCTAACGGATGGCATCCCTAAGTCTAAATATTGCTATTACATTGCACAACCTTCAATGTTATGTCATAATTATGTACAATTCTGGCAAATGAATTACGGCCTTTGTTAGGAATAAATGGACTTCACACAGTTCGCAATGAGCCAGGCGGCCCAAACTGCTATATATACCCTGACTGTTTGCACGGAACGCAAGAGAAGTGACACAAATTCCCTAATTATAAGAAATTCATGTTAGCAGGCAATATTAACTAAATATGCAGGTTTAAAAATATATACTTGTGTATTGATTTTAAAGAAAGGCATTGATGTTTATGGTTAGGTACATTGGTGCAACGACTGTTTTTTCGCAAATGCGCTTGTTAAATCATCACTGTTTGTCGAAGTAGGCGCATCGATTATATGCAACGCAGGACACACTAGATAACTAGTAATATCATTAACTAGTGATTATGTTAAGATTGATTGTTTTTTATAAGATAAGTTTAATGCTAGCTAGCAACTTACCTTGGCTTCTTGCTGCCCTCGCGTTACAGGTAGTCAGCCTGCCATGCAGGCTCATCGTGGAGTGCAATATAAGGCAGGTGGTTAGAGTGTTGGACTAGTAACCGGAAGATTGCAAAAACGAATCCCTGAGCTGACAAGGTAAAAATCTGTCATTCTGCCACTGAACAAGGCAGTTAACCCACCGTTCCTAGGCCGTCATGGAATAATATTCGGCAAATCGGTGTCCAAAAACACAGATTACCGATTGTTATGAAAACTTGAAATCGGCCCTAATTAATCGGCCATTCCGATTAATCGGTCGACCTCTAGTGAAAATGGAAAATGACCGCATTTCAGCCGTGAGTAATTGGTCGACTCCAACCACGGTAAAGGAGGTGCAGCTGCCAACTACTACAGGAGGTTTATCCGGGGTTTCGGTCAGGTAGCGGCTCCCATTACCTCCTTGCTGAAGGGGGGACCGGTGAGACCTCAGTGGTCAGCTGAGGCGGACAGGGCTTTTAGTCAACTGAAGGCTCTGTTTACTTCGGCTACCGTGCTGGCTTATTCTGATCCCTCCTTAGCGTTCATAGTTGAGGTGGATGCGTCCGAGGCTGGGATAGGGGCTGTACTGTCTCAGCGCTCGGGTACGCCACTAAAACTCCGACCCTGCGCTTTCTTTTCGAAGAGGCTCAGCCCGGCGGAGCGAAACTATGATGTGGGGGACCGGGAGCTGTTGGCTGTTGTCAGGGTTCTGAAGGCGAGGAGACATTTGCTTGATGGGGCTAAACACCCTTTCCTTATTTGGACTGACCACCGCATTCTGGAGTACATCAAATCAAATCAAATGTATTAGTCACATACACATGGTTAGCAGATGTTAATGCGAGTGTAGCGAAATGCTTGTGCTTCTAGTTCCGACAATGCAGTAATAACAACAAGTAATCTAACCTAACAATTCCGCAACTACTACCTTATACACGCAAGTGTAAAGGGATAAAGAATATGTACATAAAGATATATGAATGAGTGATGGTACAGACGGCATAGGCAAGGTGCAGTAGATGGTATAGAGTACGGTATATACCTATGAGATGAGTACTGTAGGGTATGTAAACATAAAGTGGCATAGTTTAAAGTGGCTAGTGGTACATGTATTACATAAAGATGGCAAGATGCAGTAGATGATATAGAGTACAGTATATACATATACATAAGAGATGTGTAATGTAGGGTATGTAAACATTATATTAGGTGGCATTGTTTAAAGTGGCTGGTGGTACATTTTTACATAATTTCCATCAATTCCCATTTTTAAGGTGGCTGGAGCTGAGTCAGTTTGTTGGCAGCGGCCGCTAAATGTTAGTGGTGGCTGTTTAACAGTCTGATGGCCTTGAGATAGAAGCTGTTTTTCAGTCTCTCGGTCCCTGCTTGGATGCACCTGTACTGACCTCGCCTTCTGGATGATAGCGGGGTGAACAGGTAGTGGCTTGGGTGGTTGTTGTCCTTGATGATCTTTATGGCCTTCCTGTGACATCGGGTGGTGTAGGTGTCCTGGAGGGCAGGTAGTTTGCCCCGGGTGATGCGTTCTGCCGACCTCACTACCCTCTGGAGAGCCTTACGGTTGTGTGCGGAGCAGTTGCCGTACCAGGCGGTGATACAGCCCGACAGGATGCTCTCGATTGTGCATCTGTAGAAGTTTGTGAGTGCTTTTGGTGACAAGCCGAATTTCTTCAGCCTCCTGAGGTTGAAGAGGCGCTGCTGCGCCTTCTTCACAACGCTGTCTGTGTGGGTGGACCAATTCAGTTTGTCCGTGATGTGTACACCGAGGAACTTAAAACTTTCCACCTTCTCCACTACTGACCCGTCGATGTGGATAGGGGGGAGCTCCCTCTGCTGTTTCCTGAAGTCCACAATCATCTCCTTTGTTTTGTTGACGTTGAGTGTGAGGTTATTTTCCTGACACCACACTCCGAGGGCGCTCACCTCCTCCCTGTAGGCCGTCTCGTCGTTGTTGGTAATCAAGCCTACCACTGTAGTGTCGTCCGCAAACTTGATGATTGAGTTGGAGGCGTGCATGGCCACGCAGTCGTGGGTGAACAGGGAGTACAGGAGAGGGCTCAGAACGCACCCTTGTGGGGCCCCAGTGTTGAGGATCAGCGGGGTGGAGATGTTGTTACCTACCCTCACCACCTGGGGGCGGCCCGTCAGGAAGTCCAGGACCCAGTTGCACAGGGCGGGGTCGAGGCCCAGGGTCTCGAGCTTGATGACGAGTTTGGAGGGTACTATGGTGTTAAATGCTGAGCTGTAGTCGATGAACAGCATTCTCACATAGGTATTCCTCTTGTCCAGATGGGTTAGGGCAGTGTGCAGTGTGGTTGCGATTGCGTCGTCTGTGGACCTATTGGGTCGGTAAGCAAATTGGAGTGGGTCTAGGGTGTCCGGTAGGGTGGAGGTGATATGGTCCTTGACTAGTCTCTCAAAGCACTTCATGATGACGGAAGTGAGTGCTACGGGGCGGTAGTCGTTTAGCTCAGTTACCTTAGCTTTCTTGGGAACAGGAACAATGGTGGCCCTCTTGAAGCATGTGGGAACAGCAGACTGGGCTAAGGATTGATTGAATATGTCCGTAAACACACCAGCCAGCTGGTCTGCGCATGCTCTGAGGACGCGGCTGGGAATGCCGTCTGGGCCTGCAGCCTTGCGAGGGTTAACACGTTTAAATGTTTTACTCACCTCGGCTGCAGTGAAGGAGAGCCCGCAGGTTTTGGTAGTGGGCAGTGTCAGTGGCACTGTATTATCCTCAAAGCGGGCAAAAAAGGTATTTAGCCTGTCTGGGAGCAAGACATCCTGATCCGTGACGGGGCTGCTTTTCTTTTTGTAATCCGTGATAGACTGTAGACCCTGCCACATACCCCTTGTGTCTGAGCTGTTGAATTGCGATTCAATTTTGTCTCTGTACTGGGACTTAGCCTGTTTGATAGCCTTGCGGAGAGAATAGCTACACTGTGTGTATTCGGTCATGTTTCCGGTCACCTTGCCCTGGTTAAAAGCAGTGGTTCGCGCTTTCAGTTTCACGCGAATGCTGCCGTTAATCCACGGTTTCTGGTTTGGGAATGTTTTAATCGTTGCTCTGGGTACGACATCGTCAATGCACTTCCTAATGAACTCGCTCACCGAATCTGCATATTCATCATTGTTGTTGTTGGACGCCGTATATATTCCAATCCGCGTGATCAAAGCAGTCTTGAAGCGTGGATTCAGATTGGTCGGACCAGCGTTGAACAGACCTGAGCGCGGGAGCTTGTAGTTTTAATTTCTGTTTGTAGGCTGGAATCAACAAAATGGAGTCGTGGTCAGCTTTTCCGAAAGGAGGGCGGGGGAGGGCCTTATATGCGTCGCGGAAGTTAGTATAACAATGGTCCAGAGTTCTGCCAGCCCTGGTCGGACAATCGATGTGCTGATAGAATTTAGGGAGTTTTATTTTTAGATTAGCCTTGTTAAAATCCCCAGCTACGATGAATGCAGCCTCAGGGTGTGTGGTTTCCAGTTTACAGAGAGTCAGATAGAGTTCGTTCAGGGCCATCGATGTGTCTGCTTGGGGGGGAATATATACGGCTGTGATTATGACCGAAGTGAATTCCCTTGGTACATTCGGACAGCTAGGAGACTGAACCCTCGCCAGGCGAGGTGTGCCATGTTTTTCACCCGCTTTGTTTTCACCCTATCCTACAGACCAGGTTCCCAGAACGTTAAGGCAGACGCACTGTCCCGGATGTACGACACAGAGGAGCGGTCCGCGGATCCCACTCCCATAGTTCCAGCTTCTTGCCTGGTGGCACCGGTGGTATGGGAGGTGGACGCGGACATTGAGCGGGCGTCACGTGCAGAGCCCACTCCCCCACAGTGTCTAGTTGGGCATCTGTACGTTCCGTTTGATGTCCGCAATCGTTTGATCTGTTGGGCCCACACGTCACCCTCCTCTGGTCATCCTGGCATCGGTCGGACAGTGAGCTGTCTTGCTGGGAAGTACTGGTGGCCCACGTTAGCTAAGGACGTGAGGGTTTATGTTTCCTCCTGCTCGGTGTGCGCAGAGTGCAAGGCACCTTGACACCTGCCCAGAGGGACATTACAGCCCCTTCCCGTTCCACAACAATCGTGGTCAAGAGCATTTGGAGAGCATTTGGAGAGAAAAAAAAACATACACCTGTTCAGGTGGGGTGGAGTTTTTGGCCCATAGCATGACATCACAATCTGATCCGATTATTCTGACCAATGACCAGTCATCTTTTATTTGCATATGTATCCTCCTTTGAAGGAGGATAGGCTCTAGAGCCCTCAAACTCAACTCTGGACCTCGGAGCCAGTTCCACTGCTTGTTTTCATTGTTCCCTTCTAATCAGGGACTGATGTGACCTGGCACACCACGTGGGTACAATTTCATTATCAGGTAGAACAGAAAACCAGCACGCTCTGAACCTTGTAGGGCAGGGTTACTCAACTCTTACCCTATGAGGTCCGTAGCCTGCTGGTTTTCTGTTCTACCTGATAATTAATTGCACCCACGTGGTGTGCCAGGTCTACATCAGTCTTCGAAGTCCAGAGTTGAGTTTGAGGGATCTAGCGCCTACCAAGCTTACCTCTTCAAATAAAAGATGACTGGACATTGAAAAAATGCAGTGGAACTGGCTTCGAGGTCCAGAGTTGAGTTTGAGGGTCGTAGAGTAATAGTTGAATACCCCTGCTCTAGAGTATAGATGATCCTACCTGCATATCAGGGCTGTGTATGTAAATATATTTACATTTGTGTCAACATGCCCACATGATCAGACTGAGCATTGTAATGGCAAACTGAGGCTCAGGGAAATAAATTATAAAAAATATTTTTGAAGTGATTTAAATGAAATAAACATTGATTTATTAGAAATAGTGATGATTTAAAAATATAATTAAAAAGACTGCATGGGGGCTTTAACTATGATGCTCGACAAACAATTCTATAAAACACTGACAGGAAACTTGCGCTCAGAGCACAGGAAGTGCTCCTCATTTATAGGGAGGGGCACAGGTGTGCTCAATCAGATTATTAATCTGCAAACAGGAAAACAAACATAATGGAATACCGATCACATTCAACACAAAATGGCGGTCCCAACAAATACTTAAACAGGCTATCAGTAACAGGGATTATCCACCCTGTTACACTGGTATGTGTTATGACCATTTACATAAGTGGATTTGACACGGTTACAAAATAACATTTCTTATTTGCATTCACATCGATATATTTAATGTATATCCAGAATTACTACAGTAATTGCAATTTATTTCAGATGAAAGTAATAAGGTGAAAAAGATAGTACTGTAAGTTATATTATATGACATATTGTGGGAAGGGAGGCACATACAGTCAAACCTATCGGTCAGTGTGTGTCTGTGAAGGCCACATAACGCACAGCTAAATATCCCTGTCCTTTGCACTTTAACATTTCATTTGCATGGCTTTCATTTCAAATATTAAAGACATCTTTATTACATTGTTGCATATATTTACCTAACAAACTGTTTTCTATGATTTAGTATTTGAGTTTCTTGCAGCTCTTTCCTGGTGCCTGATTGGCTCCAGTCTCTTCGGAGGCGTTGGTTCAAATACCACCGCTGCCATCATATGTAAGGGATGACCAAGCAGGCAACGAGAGACAACTGAGTTGGGTGCAAATATTAGGAGTTTTATTTACCCAAAGAGAGAGAAAAAGTTCTTACAAATCTGTAAATCAATAGAAGTACAAATGTTCTAAAACCTCAAACATAGATAAATGTATAACTGAGGTCTACATAGCAGAACCAGCAACACTCCAAGGGTTAATTGAAGTCATAAAGTTAGCACACAGAAAATAAAGGGAGTGGCCAGTTCCACATCTGAGCAGGTAGACTACAAAGATGCACATCATTTTTATTCAAGGATATATTCCTTTTTATCAGAAACAGGATTTTATTCTTAAATATTACCATTAACATGATTAGTTTGAAATATAATAATTTTTAAAATAAAATTCTAGCATAACATTTTAAACTGGGGAAATCCCCCCATCACGCCCCTACATTTCAGGATGAGAGGACATGCCAATTAGCAGCTAGCCCTCTAACAAACACATCTGTCCACCATGCTGCACACAAGGCAACAGGAAAGCTGCTAGAAACTGAATTGGTTTGTCTGATTTAAGATAATGTTGCAAATATAAATCTAAGAGCGTGCACTCATCGTATAATTAATATATGCAGCAATTTGATAAAGATGTCTTTATTTAAAATGAATGCCATGTGTTGTCATTTGTTTGGTCACAATGTTTGGTGTAAATTATTGTTAAAGTGCAAAGGATAGGATATTTGGTAACAGAATTACTCATTTTAATCACTAATAAATCATAAACCCAATTCTTTGCAGTAAAAACACTAATTGGTAGGTCTACCTTTACTTGTTACTTCTGTGAACTGTCATTGTCCTCCCTCCTCATGAGGGGGAGAAATGAGAAAATATCTAGGATCTGTTTTTTTTTGGTAATGACAAGGTAATGACAAGACACCTTCTTAAACAGGCAGAAGGCAAATCATTTTTGTAAAACTAATATTGATATTAGTTGGCAGGGGTCTTTACATCAACATTGTGTTGATGTATTTCTACTAACTTAAGACTTTTTCTGATAGATGTTTTCTAAGACCACTTTTCCATCCGTTTGACCATGTATACCATCATTTCTCAAATATAGACTCTTAGATTTCATTTGACACCAAATTTAAAATGTGCTCCTATGAACTTCACATTAGTGCTTATGGGGCTTTTTACATGGAAATGTCTGACTTTTAATTTTCCAACTTCCATACTGTGCGTTTGATTATTTACAGGACCTCACATGTGCTACACAATTTTTTTCAGTCAGTGCCTGTTAATCACTTCTAAGGTTTTCAAATGTATTTCAAATACTGTAATTGCAAGGAGGATAGTTTTAAGGGTCAGTGTTAGGTTCCCTCCTTGTGTATATGCTCCCGGGAAAGAGAGTCTTTTAACCTGGTGACGTCACATTCCTTCTCTGCTAATATAGAGAATGCATGTATAATCTGAGCCTTGAAAATGGAATGGAGATTTTAGAGGCTGTAATTGTGTTCAGTTTAATTTCCTATTTGTTAACCTTTGACTATGGCGTTGATTGTTTGGCTGGTAACACTGGCAAAAGTGGTTTAGTAGAGGGTATTCATCTGAATATCTCCATGAAGGACGGCAGGTAGCCTAGCGGTAAGTGCTGGGATGGTAACCAAAAGGTCGCTAGTTTAAATCCCTGAGCCGAAAGCACCTAACCCTAATTGCTCCAGGGTCGCTGTTGATAATGGCAGACCCTGTCCGCGACCCCACTCTCAGATATGGGATATGAAAAAAAAAAAATCAAATTCAAGCATGCGTATTAATACACACTCGTACATGTAAAATAGGACAGACATAAGCACCCACCAAGTTATTATGAATGTATTTCAGGTGGTTTGGTCTCTGAAAAGTCATGTTTTCGAGACGTATCTTTGTTAATTTGGTTGTAGGATATTTGACTACTGCAACCTGTACTATACAGTCCTTGATCAAATGCATAATATTTGTTAAACACTTTCAAGTACTCGAGCTAGGCTAAATCAAGCAAAAGTATTGACATATGATATTACATTAGGTTTGTTATTGGGTGTGATATTACATGTGTACTGGAACATTTACCAGCAATATATTTTTGGTTTAAAGGTCCAGTCTAGTCACATGTTCCATCTTTATAGATATTACTGTGCAACGATTTTTGCGTTATAGTTTATGATTTTACAACTTGATGTTAGATAGTTCCTCACCCTGAAAGTGGTCTATGGGCCTGGATAAATTGTAATCCATGGTTCCTTCTCTTTAAACATCCACTACACACTTCAGCTAACTTTCGCCACCACAAGCTAACAATCAATGGAAGTGATGGGCATGTGAGCATGCATTTTATACTTTTTTTAATGGTCAAATCACATTTTAAGTAACATCAAACCAAATATGTAGTTAATATGAATTGATTTCAGGTGATTGATTGTTAGCTTTTGGTGGCTAAGGTTAGCTGAAGGTTGTGGTGGCTCTTTAAAGAACTGAAACATGAATTTGTTTCTCCTGGCCTATAGACTACTTTCAGGGTGAGAAACAATCTAACATCAAGTTGTAAAAAACGACTCCTTTAAATGCTATCTCAGACTGCCTTCAAAAACAAGTATTTATATAAAATGAGACCTTTTCAGACAGATGGAAAACGCTGTCTCGGAAGCGCCTGAACTGCAGATTCTTTGTAGCTTCTGAAGCTCCTTTGTGGGTGGGACTAATGTCCATCACATTAGCATTTCTAATAAATATTCTGTTAACCTGGACAAAGTAGATGTAGCGGATGGCTAAATTAGTATCATGTGGTGGTCACTGGTCCCCATTCCCTGAGCTGGTTGGCTAAAGAAAAATAAGAAATAAAAGTAACAAATAATTAAAGAGCAGCAGTAAAATAACAATAGCGAGGCTATATACAGGGGGACCGGTACAGAGTCAATGTGCAGGGGCACTAGTTAGTCGATGTAATTGAGGTAATATATACATGTAGGTAGTGTTATTAAAGTGACTTATGCATAGAAAATAACAGAGAGTAGCAGCAGCGTAAAAGGGAAGGGGGGCAATGCAAATAGTCTGGGTAGCCATTTGATTAGATGTTCAGTAGTCTTATGGCTTGGGGGTAGAAGCTGTTTAGAAGCCTCTAGGACCTAGACTTGCCTTGTGAGCACTGCATTATTGAAAAAGTGCCCTTGTTACCAACAAATCAGATTTCCTATAAAATAAGCTCTTGTCTTAAGTTGTATTTTGTGGCTTGCTGTGGAACAGTCTCTGTGCCAAATTACTTTTTGGTAACACTTTATTTGTGTTTTCTTAATGAAGTGTCACTGGCTTTTCCTTAGTCTAATTATTAGCCATAATAAAGGCATTTAATAAAGAGCAAGCAGAATTTTTTTTTACATTGGTGTAATGTAAACATTACACCAACTTAGCAGTGGCGACCCATCATTCTAGCTTAAAAATCTATTTTTGTATTATTTTTTGTTGCCTGTTTTGCGCAAATAATGTAAAAAAAATAACTATTTGAGTTAGTAAAGCTGCATACAAACATGGTCTCTTTTTTGCTTTCTTGAGTAAGACAGGTCCAAAATGCAGGTGTTTCAGCCTAGCTCAGTGTTCTGTGGTGGAGAGGTAGTCAGCGGAAAATACAGAGCGTAGGGGTTGGTAATTTTCTCTAGTTGTGCTGTGATGGCCTCAGTGTTCTGTCACTCAGGAGGACACTACGTCATTGCAAAATCTACAGGGAGAGCTAGAAAGTTCAAGCCCCCTTGGGGGCTGCCATAGATTTACATTAGAAGTGCTCATCCAAGAAGGCTTAAGGTCATCGCTCACAGATAAAAGGACGTCAAATCACGTTATATCTACCGTAGCTTTGATTGGACTGATCATGTCAACATCATAATTTCAAAATCTTAGCTAGCAAGCTAGACAAGCAGTCATCATCATGAATGAAGTTGACAATCTACTGGCAAATTCTTTTCAATCCTTGTCATATGAAGAGAAATTATAGATAAAATGTATTGGTGCTCATCGCCCATAAGTTGGAAATCGCAAATTTAACAATGAGTGGTTTAGATGGAATTAGTGGCCTAGTGCAAACTATGCAAAGCAGTCACTATTTTGCTTCCCGTGCTATTTCGGTAGAGAGGGTTTGTCGTCCATTTCTGGGTTTAAGGGTGTCTTTTCTACGCTTAAAAGGATAAACATTTACACGCAACAACATTGGCCAGAAAAGGTTGAATAAATTGGCAATGCTGTCAATCCAGTATGACTTCTGCACATTCAAAACAACTGGAAACTCAGAACTGGGAAATCTCAGACTTCATTGAGTTCAAGACAACTGGGAGCTTGGAAAGAAATTCTCAGACTGGGAAAATGAATTTTGAATGGACATCCAACTCGGAATTCCAAGTTGGGAACTCAGACCTCTTTCTAGAGCTCCGACCTGAAGATCACTGACGTCATGATTCAATCTTGTTTTTTCCGGGTCCCAGTTGTCTTGAAAGCACTACAAATCCAGACACTGACAGACTTTGATGACAAAGTTTCATGACAAAATTTTCAAATAAGAAGGACCGCCACGCCACCTTCCTGTTCAAGTGAGCAAAGCACAACGGTGAGTCCAGAAATGTTTTGTGTGCAGCTGCATAAATTATGTAATATGCCAGAGAGATATGTATACTGTAGAAAGTAATACTAAGTGTATATTCTGTTTTAAGCTGTTAGTAGTCAATGTGCCTCACCCTGTAACGATTGTCGTCGGGAGAAGGAGAGGAGAACCAAAGTGCAGCGTGGTACGTATCCATAATACTTTTAATAAAGATGAATACGCGAACAAAAACAACAAAACGACCAACGAACAGTTCTGAAAGGTGCAACAAACACTAAACAGAAAACAACCACCCACAAACACAGGTGGGAACAGGCTACCTAAGTATGGTTCTTAATCAGAGACAACGATAGACAGCTGCCTCTGATTGGGAACCATGCCAGGGCAAACACATAGAAATACAAAACAAGGACAACATAGAACACCAGACATAGAATGTCCACCCAAACTCACGCCCTGACCAACCAAAATAGAGACATAAAAAGGATCTCTAAGGTCAGGGCGTGACACACCCTAATAATTTGGTCCCTTCCCCCCTCATAACTTAGCCTACTGTTCTGACTTGGTGGTGCACATGTAGCTTATATCCTGTTTTAGAGAAATGTCATCATTGAATATTGTAAGAGCTTTCATTGTCCGCTTATATGCCCCCTTCATTTATCCTATGTTTCTGACTTGGTGTACAGGGAGAATACTGTAAGAGTGGTCCATGTTCTGAATTCTGTCGCTGTACATTTCAAAAGTGATGAACAAATAGTTATAATGACTACACCCATCATAGCTCGCTCATTAATGTCAGACAAGGCTCCGCTGATAGCCAGGTGTGCGGTGGTAAGGATTCAGTCCATGGTGTTGAAAAGAATACTCTGCTGTTGGGACAGCTTTATGTACTGTAGGCCCTAACAGTTTGTGGGCAGCCTTTGTCACCATTATAGTGCAATTTATGTATTGTTTAGTATTGTGTTGTGTAATGGCTTTGCTGGCATGCATAAACTAATTTTTTGTGTGACATGCTAAAAGCACCACTGAGTATAGGCTGCTGAGGGGTAGACGGCTCATAATAATTGCTGGAATGGAGTCAATGGATTGGTAACAAACACACCAAAAACATGCTTTTCATGTCATTGATACCACTCCATTGACTCCATTCCAGCCATTATTATGAGCCGTCCTCCCCTCAGGAGCCTCCACTGTTTAAATCACAGTCCCCAGGTCCAGAACAAATTCATGGAAACTTACAGTATTATACAGAGCCGTGATTGCATGGAACTCCCTTTCATTTCATATAGAGCAAGCGAACAGTAAACCTGCTTTCAAAAAACAAATATAGCAACACCTCACGGCACAACACCTCTCCCCATGTGACCTACTTTTTGTGTGTATGTACTGACATGTATGTGTAACTGATAGATAAGCACGCACACACACACTACATGTTAATGTTTTTTAATGTATGTAAATGGTAAAGTCTTTTGCCTGTAATGTCTTTTTTGTTATGTGTCTGACCCCAGTAAGAGTAGCGGTCGCCATTGGCGATGGCTAATGGGCATCCTAACAAAATCAAATAAATAAAAGATCCAAAGTATGGGCTTATTGAGGCAAAGTGAGGGCAGCCCTCACCAGATATGGGCTGCTGATACTGGGCCAATAATTCATCCAGCATTGCCCACATGAAAAAATACTACAGTTTACTGTAGAATACTATACTACACACTGTAATATCCCTCGATCGGGTAGGGCTTAATATAGAATTTTGTAGTACACTGTAGAATACACTACACACTGTAGTATCCCTCGGTCATGTGTAGTACTTACTATATCATTTTGTGGTATACTGTAGAATACTATAGCAAATGCTACAGTATTATCCTAAAAAAACCTCTGTAGTAAATACTACAGTAATGACTGCAAAAACACTACAGTATCCGCGAAAACAATACAGTGTTTTTTAACTGTAGTAATACTACAGTATTTAATGTGCATATACCCCACACATTCCCTTCCCCCATATCCCAATGCGTGCCACCCGTGAGTGAGAAACCTGCATGCCCAAGTGTAGACCAATATTATAGAAAATAACAGAAACTCTGACTCCAGTCCTACCTACCGACAGGTTATGGAAAATTATCTCTTTTAGTATTTGTCGAGTAGGTGTCCTCAAGGAGATAGCCCCCACTTCTATGTCAAAGCTAATAAAGCAAAAAGACTATAGTAAATCATACAGTACATAAATATAGTAATACTACAGTATATTATAGTATTTTTTCATGTGGTTGGGCCCACATCGTGCCAATGTTGTGCATAGCCTAAAAACTCATACCTCATTCTGAAAATTGGATGGATACGAGTCCAGCTGGTCTCTTAACAGTAAAACAAACCAAAACAGTTATATTCGTTTGTATTTGACTGCAATTTTTGTTTATGTATATGCAAATAGACATGTTGAATTACAATAATGTTGAATTGTTTACAATAATGTTGAATTGAATAGTGCTGGTTTTCTAATACAGTTGATGGGCTGATTCCTAATTTGATACACCATGAATGTAACTCAAACTCCTGAGCGAATTAACATGGCTACCATTGGCTCTCATTCCCTCTATGTTTAATTTTAATATAGGTCGGAGTCACTTCAAAGTAACTGCATAGTTATTTTCCTAGTCTTATCATATATTTAGAAAGTGTTTTAAATTTTGAAGTATTTCCCCTGTCGTTTTTCTTAAATACATAGTCTTGTCAGGGTTTTGAAGACTGGACGTACAGTAGCCTACGTTATTTCCAGTTAATAATTATTGTCTGAGTATCAATGTAAAGCGATTTGCATTTAGAGCTGTAATAAACATGCACGGGTGGGTGTTAAGACGGCTGTGGGTGTGCATCAAAATCCAACGTCCCACAAGATTTTTCAGGTTACATTGAAGTAATAGGAAGCAGGGTTGGAGGCGTGTCATCTTATACCTCCCATGGGAGGTGTGTCATATTATACCGCACAATATCATGAATAAATTCCACCCATAGTCTATCAGAAAGTAAGGAACTGTGAGAAGTGAAATATAATGTCAACCACCAGATGGCAGACTTACTTTACCTCTGTTTCTTCATCCTTTCCTTGTCAACCACTGAGTAACAGAGGACAGTATGGCTAAGTTGGCTATTTTTAGAACTGTGTAATACAGTTTAGGTAGTAGGATATGGATCATCATCAGTCCACTACTACAGATCATGTTAAATCAAAAATGGCTTCTCAACGTTTCCAGGATGAGGGAAGCTAAATATTATTTATTCAGCCCATGCTGTGAGCGATATTTTTGTGTTAGTATCAAGTTGAGTTTCTTTTTGTTCCTCTTGCACATACTAATAATTTGTTTTACAAGAAAATTGATTCAATTGTTTATATTTGGAGCTTATATTCACATGGAAACTTCCAGCTTTGATTGAATAGAAACTTTTTGCACCTAATACTGCACTCATCCACCACATTTAAGCTCCCATGTTTAGAGTCACAAGCTATTTCCCTAAAATAACTTTCCTTACCATACTGCATGTCTCCATACATACAGTAGGGTCTGAAATTATTGACAGCCTTGATAAAAAATGAGCAAAAATGACTGTGTAAAATAAATAATTTAAACACTGAGCAATATTGTACGTAAAGCAGTTTTGGGGTAAATTATAGGATTGTAAACTAATTAAATTGCTCAGAGAAAGAGATTTTGTTTAACAAGTAATATATATATATATTACCCTTCAATACCCCACCTTGTGAGAATTACGGCACTGAGCCTTTAAAAAATGAGTTGGAGAACATATTGGGAGGGATCTATATCATCCTTCCAGATCCTTGATATCTTTTGTCTGTGGTTATGGACTGCACTCTTCAATTCAAACCACAGGTTTTCCATGTTCAGAGACTGAGATGACCATTGCAAAATGTTGATTTGGTGGCCAATTAACCCTTTCTTTGTGGATTTTGATGTGTGCTTGGGTTATTGTCTTGCTGGAAGATCCACTTGCGGCAAAGTTTTAGCCTCCTGGCAGAGACAACCTGGTTTTTGGTTAAAATATCATTGTACTGGGTAAAGTTCATGATGCTGTTGAAATCAACAAGGGCCCCCAGGACCAGGGGAAGCAAAATAGCCCTATAACATCAAATATCCAACACCATATTTTACAGTAGGGTTCTTTTCTGCTCATGCATTCTCATTTCGACACCAAACCCACCACTGGTGTGAGTGGCCAAAATAGCTCTATTTTCATGTCATCCAACAAGTCTGGAGTTTGCTAAACGCCATTGGCACTTGGATTGGAACCGGTGCTTTGGTCAGATGAAATGAAAACAAAAGACATCAGACGAAGGATATCAAGGATCTGGAAGGATTATGTCTGGAGGAATGGTCTAAGATCCCTCCCAAGGTGTTCTCCAACTCATAAAACATTTTAGAAAAAGGCTCAGTGGTGTTATCCTCACAAGGTGAGGTATTGAAAATGGGGTGTCAATAATTTTGACCCCTACCTTTTGAGAAAAAAGTAAACTCAGCAAAAAAAGAAACGACTCTGTTTTTCAAAGATAATTCGTAAAATTCCAAATAACTTCACAGATCTTCAGTGTAAAGGGTTTAAACATTGTTGCCCATGCTTGTTCAATGAACCATAAACAATTAATGAACATGCACCTGTGGAACGGTCGTTAAGACACTAACAACATACAGACGGTAGGCAATTAAGGTCACAGTTATGAAAACTTAGAACACTAAAGAGGCCTTTCTACTGACTCTGAAAAACACCAAAAGAAAGATGCCCAGGGTCACTGCTCATCTGCGTGAAAGTGCCTTAGGCATGCTGCAAGGAGGCATGAGGACTGCAGATGTGTCCAGGGCAATGAATTGCAATATCTGTACTGTGAGACGCCTAAGACAGCGCAACAGGGAGACAGGACGGACAGCTGATCGTCCTCGCAGTGGCAGACCCCGTGTAACAACACCTGCACAAGATCGGTACATCCGAACATCACACCTGCGGGACAGGTACAGGATGGCAACAACAACTGCCCGAGTTACACCAGGAATGCACAATCCCTCCATCAGTGCTCAGACTGTCCGCAATAGGCTGAGAGAAGCTGGACTGAGGGCTTGTAGGCCTTTGTAAAGGCAGGTCCTCACCAGACATCATCGGCAACAACGTCGCCTATGGGCACAAACCCATCGTTACTGGACCAGACAGAACTGGCAAAAAGGGCTCTTCACTGATGAATCGCGGTTTTGTCTCAACATGGGTGATGGTAGGATGAACGTTACACCGAGGCCTGTAGTCTGGAGCAGGATCAATTTTGGAGGTGGAGGGTATGTCATCGTCTGGGGCGGTGTGCCACAGCATCATCGGATTGAGCTTGTTGTCATTGCAGGCAATCTCAATGCTGTGCGTTACAGGGAAGACATCCTCCTCCCTCATGTGGTACCCTTCCTGCAGGTTCATCCTGACCCTCCAGCATAACAATGCCACCAGCCATACTGCTCGTTCTGGCCGTGATTTCCTGCAGGACAGGAATGTCAGTGTTCTGCCATGGCCAGCGAAAAGCCATGGCAGATCTCAATCCAATTGAGCATGTCTGGGACCTGTTGGATCGGAGGGTGAGGGGTAAGGCCATTCCCCCCAGAAATGTCCGGGAACTTGCAGGTGCCTTGGTGGAAGAGTTGGGTAACATCTCACAGCAAGAACTGGCAAATCTGGTGCAGTCCATGAGGAAGAGATGCACTGCAGTACTTAATGCAGCTGGTGGCCACACCAGACACTGACTGTTACTTTTGATTTTGACCCCCCATTTGTTCAAGGACATATTATTCAATTTCTGTTAGTCACATGTCTGTGGAACTTGTTCAGTTTATGTCTCAGTTGTTGAATCTTATTATGTTCATACAAATATTTACACATGTTAAATTTGTTGCTGAGTTTATTACTTGTTTTATTGTTTTTTAAATTGAACCTTTATTTAACTAGGCAAGTCAGTTAAGAACAAATTCTTATTTAGAATGATGGCCTACCTCGGCCGAACCCTGACGACGCTGGGCCAATTGTGCGCCGCCCTATGGGACTCCCAATCACGGATGGATCTGATACAGCCTTGTTAAACAAAATATTTTTTTCTGAGCAATTACATTACTATATAGCTCAGTATTTGAATTATTTATTTTATACAGTAATTTTTGCTGATCTTTATCACGGATGTCAATCATTTTGGACCTGAATGGATGTCCTTCTGTGAGAGTAATGTGACTTAGGACTTTATTTTCATTACAATGTCTTAAAAGTAAGAAATGGAACCTAACATTGGAAATGTTGAACCAGACCACAAGATCAAGAGTCAATAGACTCTCACCCAGAAAAGGTTAGTGGGTAATTTCAGGATCTTTTCAGAATAAGTAATATCTTTGTTTATGGCTTGTCACATGGTGGCTTATCACAATACATTTTTGTCAATCATTCATGTGTGATCCTGACACCAATGTGGGTCATGGTTTCATATGTTTACATGTCATCTCAATTATGTTTTCTGAAATATTTACAAATGAATAAAAAATAAAAAGCTGAAATGTTTTGAGTCAGTAAGTATTCAACCCCCTTGTTAACGCAAGCCTAAATTCAGGAGTAAAAATGTTCTTAACAAGCCACATAATAAGTTGCATGGACTCACTCTGTGTGCAATAACAGTACTTAACATGGTTTTTGAATGACTACCTCATCTCTGTACCACAAACATACATGTAAGGTCCTTCAGTCGAGCAGTGAATTTCAAACACAGTATCAACCACAAAGACCAGGGAGGTTTTCCAATGCCTCACAAAGAAGGGCACCTATTGGTAGATGGAAGAAAAAAAGAAGCAGACATTGAATATGCCTTTGGGCATGGTGAAGTTATTAATTACACTTTGGATGGTGTATCAATACACCCAGTCACTAGAAAGATACAGGCATTCTTAACTCAGTTGCAAGAGAGGAAGGAAACCGCACAGGGATTTCACCATGAGGTCAATTGTGACTTTTAAACAGTTACAGAGTTTAATGGCTGTGATAGGAGAAAATGGAGGATGGATCAACAACATTGTAGTTACTTCACAATACTAATCTAAATGACAGAGTGAAAAGAAGGAAGCCTGTACAGAATAAAAATATTCCAAAACGTGCATCCTGTTTGCAATAAGGCACTAAAGTAAAATTGCTAATTTTTTTTGCAAAGAAATTAACTTTATGTTCTGAATACAAACCATTATGTTTGGGGATAATACAGCACGACACATCACTGAGTACCACTCTTAATATTTTCAAGCATGGTGGTGGCTGCGTCATGTTATGGGTATGCTTGTCATTGGCAAGTACTAGGGAGTTTTTTAGAGTAAAAACGGAATAAAGCTTAGCACAGGCAAAATCCTAGAGAAAAACTTGGTTCAGTCTGCTTTCCAACAAACACTGAGACAAATTCACCTTTCAGCAGGACAATAACCTAAAACACAAGGTAAAATATACACTGGAGTTGATTACAAAGATGACATTGAATGTTCCTGAGTGGTCTAGTTCCAGTTTTGAATTATCTATGGCAAGACTTGAAAATGGCTGTCTAGCAATGATCAACAACCAACTTGACAGAGCTTAAAATATTTAAAAAAGTACAATGTGCAAATATTTTACATTCCAGGTGTGCAAAGCTCTTAGAGACTTAGCTGTAATCGCTGCCAAAGGTGATTGTAACTTGTACTGACTCAGGTGTGTGAATACTTTTGTAAATGAGATATTTCAGCTTTTCGTTTTCAAGTAATGTGCAAAAATATAAACATGTTTTCACTTTGTCATTATGGTCTACGATGTGTAGATGGGTGAACAAAAATATTTAGTCAATTTTTAATTCAGGCTGTAACACAACAAAATGTGGAATAGGTCATGATGTATGAATACTTTCTGAAGGCACTGTAACCCCACCTGTTCTTATAAGAATATATATTACCATGTGTGTTCTGGATGGAACCAGACAGATAATCCATGATGTACAAGTTCAAAGTGCTGATTCCACCAGAGCAATCATGTTACTTAGAGCATTTCAAGCATATACCATGAGTCTATGTGCCCGGCTGCTTGCCATCTTTGCCAGTTGTGAGGGTCAATTGATGCAGTACCATTCAGTGGATATAAAGTGAATATACCCTAATTCATTGGATATCAGAGGATAAAATAATGATATCACCTGGTAACAATTTGGTTATTTAAAATGTTGCATGCATGTATTCTTGCCTGATACTTACACCCGTTCAAAAATAATGGAAAGCGTTGAAGTTTCAACCATTCTGGCCTTGCATGCAATTTTTGCTTTGTCAAGCAAGCTTTCCTCTTACACTTCCTAGAACGACTTTTATTTATTGTCAAACACTAGCATCCATGATCTTTTATGGTCATTTACGGGAAGCACTATGGACTCTATTTCTGTAACCCACTGTGAAATAAATACATGTTCAAGATGCCATTTGAAACAAAATAGAGTTCATTTTACAATCAGCTTATTCTTTTTTCCAAATGTTTTCAACCTCATATACATGTGTGAAAACAGTGTGTTTCTATAATCTGTGGTTAAAAAGTTAAGAACAAAGGTCATAAAAAAACGTTAATCTGTGACTGTAACGATGTGGATTTATTCCCACTCTTCACGAACGCACACACTGTCTAATCTGAAATTAGGCCCTATTTCCCTTATGCATTTTTCCATTTCTTTCTAGAAGCATTATACTATATTACTCTTTAGCTCCTTTGTTAGCAGTAGCTACTGTTTAGCCCGAACCATAAAAATCAGCCCCAGACCATTATTCCTCCTCCCCCCAACTTCACAGTTAGCAGGCAATATGCATTGGGACAGGTAGAGTCGTCCTGGCATCCGCCAAACCCAGATGGTGAAGCTATACGAAGCTCCTGATTAAAAGTTATTGTGCTGACATTGCTTCCAGAGGCAGTTTGGAATTGGGTAGTGAGTGTTGCAACCAAGGACAGATGATTTTTACGCACTTCAGCACTCTGTGGTCCTATTCTCGTGTGGCCTATCACTTTGCGGCTGAGCTGTTGTTGCTCCTAGACGTTTCCACTTCACAATAACAGCACTTACAGTTGACCAGGGAAGCTTTAGCAGGGCCGAGATTTGATGAACTGACTTGTTGGAAAGGTGGCATCCTATTATAGTGCCATGTTGAAATTCACTGAGCTCTTCAGTAAGGCCATTCTACTGCCAATGTTTATCTATTTTTTTAATTTTTATTTATTTATTTCACCTTTATTTAACCAGGTAGGCCAGTTGAGAACAAGTTCTCATTTATCACTGCGACCTGGCCAAGATAAAGCAAAGCAGTGCGACGAAAACAACAACACAGAGTCTATGGAGACTGCATGGCTGTGTGGGAAATTTTATACACTTGTCATCAACAGGTGTAGCTGAAATAGCCGAATCTACTAATTTGAAGGTACAGTAGCAGTCAAAAGTTTGGACACACCTACTCATTCAAGTGTTGTTCTTTATTTTTTATATTTTCTACATTGTATTATAAAAGTGAAGACATCAAAACTATGAAATAACACATATGGAATCATGAAGTGACCAAAAAAGTGTTAAACAAATCAAAATATATTTTATATATTAGATTCTTCAAAGTAGCCACCCTTTGCCTTAATGACAAATTTGAACACTCTTGGCATTCTCTCAACCAGCTTAATCTGGAATGCTTTTCCAACAGTCTTGAAGGAGTTCCCACACATGCTGAGCACTTGTTAGCTGTGAGGTCATCTGATGCAGCACTCCATCACTCTCCTTCTTGGTCAAATAGCCCTTACACAGCCGGGAGGTCTGTTGGGTCATTATCCTGTTAAAAAACAAATGATAGTCCCACTAAGCGCAAACCAGATGGGATGGCGTATTGCTGCATAATTCTGGGGTAGCCATGCTGGTTAAGTGTGCCCTGAATTCTAAATAAATCACTGACAGTGTCATCTGCAAAGCACCCCCACACCATCACACCTCCTCCTCCATGCTTCACGGTGGATACCATACATACGAGATCATCCGTTCACCTACTCTACGTCTTACAAAGACACGGCAGTTGTAACCAAAAATCAGACCAAAGGACAGATTTCCACTGGTCTAATGTCCATTGATCGTGTTTCTTGGCACAAGCAAGTCTCTTTTTCTTATTGGTGTCCTTTAGTAGTGGTTTCTTTGCCGCAATTTGACCCCGAAGGCCTGATTCACTTAGTATCCTCTGAACAGTTGATGTTCAGATGTGTCCATTACTTGAACTCTGTGAAGCATTTATTTGTGTCACGCCCTGGCCTTAGTTATCTTTGTCCTCTTTATTATTTTGGTTAAGTCAGGGTGTGACGAGGGTGGTTTGTGTGTTTTTGTCTCGTCTAGGGTGTTTCTACTGTCTAGGGTTTTTTGTAGATTTATGGGGTTGTGTTCATTATAGGTGTTTATGTAAGTCTATGGTTGCCTAGATTGGTTCTCAATTAGAGGCAGGTGTTTATCGTTGTCTCTGATTGGGAACCATATTTAGGCAGCCATGTTCTTTGGGTATTTTGTGGGTGATTGTTTCCTGTGTCAGTGTTTGTGCCACACGGGACTGTTACGGTTCGTTCACGTTTATTGTTTTGTATTGGTGTTCATAGTTCAGTTTTCTATATTAAAACATGGATACCTACCACACTGCGTATTGGTCCGATCCTTGTTACACCTCTTCAGAGGAAGAAGAGGAAGACAGCCGTGACAATTTGGGCTGCAATTTCTCTAATGAACTTATCCTCTGCAGCAGAGGTAACTCTGGGTCTTCTTTTCCTGTGGCGGTCCTCATGAGAGCCAGTTTCATCATAGTGCTTGATGGTTTTTGCGACTGTACTTGAAGAAACTTTCAAAGTTCTTGACATTTTCTGGATTGACTGACCTTCATTTCTTAAAGTAATGAAGTAATGCCGTTTTTCTTTGCTTATTTGAGCTGTTCTTGCCATAATATGGACTTGGTCTTTTACCAAGTAGGGCTCTCTTCTGTATACCACCCCTACCTTGTCACAACACAACTGATTGGCTCAAACACATTAAACGTCCGCGAATTAACTTTTAACAAAGCACGCCTGTTAATTGAAATGCATTGCAGGTGACTACCTCATGAAGCTGGTTGAGAGAATGCTAAGAGTGGGCAAAGCTGTCGTCAAGGCAAAGGGTGGCTACTTTGAAAAATCTCAAATATAAAATGTATTTTGATTTGTTTAACACTTTTTTGGTTACTACATGATTCCATGTGTTATTTCATAGTTTTGATGTCTTCACTATTATTGCACAATGTAGAAAATAGTAAAAAATAAAGAAAAACCTTTGGATGAGCAGGTGTGTCCAAACGTTTGACTGGTACTGTATGTCCACATACTTTGTATATATAGTGTATTTCAATTTCTCTCCCTCAGCAAACAGTTTATTTATTTCTATTTGAAAAATGTATTCCCATGTTGCAGTGAAACAATTGCCCTAAGCTTAACTCAGTTGTAACCACAAGAACTAAGCAACATTTTCACAAGAAATTAGTTCACTGTAATGTGGAAAAACACATTAATAGATTCTAAACCAACTATTAGAATGTAATGGGATTCCATATTCCATACACGCCTACAAAGTCTCTGTCAGATCCAATTGAAAGATTAGCCCAAGTGCACTTGTTAGCGGTCCTCCTCTGTCCCCTCTTCATGGCCAACCCCTCTCCTCCCCTTACTCCCTTCTTCGCTTCCTCCCTTTTTCCCCAGGTATAGTGTGATCCTGACAAAGGCTCTTTGTACTGCACTGTGGCTTGGTCTTGTTGAGTCACACACAGTAGAGGCCGGTTGCCTGGGGAATAGTACATTGCATTTTTGTCTTGGATGTAATTTCTAATTTCATCCTCCTGATATTCAGATACACTTCTGCTCATACACTAGATGGGTATTGGTCTTGGAGTTGAAGAAGGTGTCAGAAATGAATTCAGCCAAAAACAGAGAGGGGCAATGATTTGCTTTCCTGCTAAGATTTCTCTGGGGTTTCACTTTCTGATCAGATAACTGCGAGGAACCTTGTAATTTGTTTGATTTGTTGACAAATATATAACCACATGTCTATTGTACCTGTGCTATAATCAAAAGAGTGATTTATCCACATGCATTGTTATGTATAGTTTTTAGTTGTTTAATCTCTATGGGGATTTCTAATATGGCTGTGAGGAGTGGATTACCCAGAATGAATAAGCAACCAAAAGGTTGTGATGTAATGGTTCACTGATTAAATTGAGAAAACAACATAATGAAGAGCTATAACTGTACGATATTTAGCTATAACTGCTTAAGTTTCTAAAAGCTGCAAAGTTTGATCATCCCTATGGGGATACACTGCATTCTGTCACAGTGCCAGTAATATAATAGTGCAATGTTCTAGTCCCCCCCCCACACACACATTTTGGTTTTTGCCCTAGCACTATGCAGCTGATTCAAATAACCAACTCATCATCAAGCTTTGATTATTTGAATCATCTGTGTAGTGCCATGGCAAAAAACGAAACGTGCTCCCAGGACAGAGTTTGGGAAACCCTGCTCTAGGACGTATGGGGGAGGCCCTGGACTTGTGGCCCAGATACATACATGGATTGTCATTGCCAGAATACCCCTGCGTCTCACCCTGACCTTGATTGGATTGTACATGCACATGAAATGCAATTGTACAATGACATGACCTCTGAAATGGCTTAATGTGGTTTGTGTGTATCTTTATTTTTAGCCACATCGCATCACAGCCTGTCTGGGGAATATAGCCTTCTTCGGTGCCCTTGGCTCATTTTATCTCTATCGTTACAACCTGTCTTTTGTCAGCGCTCCTGCACTGGTGAGTCAATTTATTGTGTCACCTCGGATGTACTCCCTTGTGAAACCTTGTTGGCACTCTTCGAAAACCTATAAACCATGAAGACAAGCTGTACTTTAATGGCTCAACTTTTAGCCCATTACTGTACAGGTGTAAAACTTTCAGTTTTACACTGAAATCTAAAGGGAATCCCACCATTCGGGATTAGACCAGATTAGATTGCTCATCCATCCTCTTCAAAAAAGTAATTGGACAAAGATCAGTAATCATCCCAGTTTTTTGGTTTATTGGGTCTGCCACTTCTCTCCAAACGTGTGTATACACACGCACACGCACACACACACACACACACACACACACACACACACACACACACACACACACACACACACACACACACACACACACACACACACACACACACACACACACACACACACACACACACACTAAAGTAATGGATTGCTGTACTCCTTGACAATCAGTTCCATTGAAACAGAAAGGAAACCACTTATCTCTATGGTTACAACGTATCTGTCGTCAACGCTCCTGCACCAGTGAGATTTATTGTATCAACTCGGATGTACTCCTGTAGCTAAAGGTGCCATCTAACATTGATTTATCCCCTGTGAAACCTTGTTGGCACTCTTCAAAAATCTATAAACCATGAGCCCCATGTGTTTTTTTTGGGGGGGCCACAAAAAGGGCAAGAGTATCTTTTGACACTCACCCGATTAATCAACTCATGATATACCCTTATATCATCAACGTGCATGATATAGTCTCTGTCCATGATAACCAAATGGGTTTACCAGTGGGCCTCTAGCTTTGTACCCACATTCATATGATGTGCTACTTAATGAGGATTGCTAATTTGTTACCCCAGTCCTGTTAGGCACCCCCCTTGAGCTCCTTTCACTTCCTTTCATGAATGCTGTCTATTAGCTACATGCACTTTATTGTTGAACGTAATGTCCTGTCATGTGGGTTTTTAATGTTCACGATTCCCACAAATGTTCCTTTGGAAGGTTTCTTCCAGGTTTCTTGATTTCTTCTAATGAAATCTAATCTACAGAAGGAAAGTTGAGAAAATAATCTCCCTGACCATTGGGAGCTCTTTTGAGGTTTAAGAAATAGTTAGAATTTAGCAGACTGAAACAAGTGAAAAAGGCAAGTTTGGCAAAGACCGAATTAGTTCGAAACACATCAGCTTTTTAATAAACCTATGTATCAGAAAAAACTTCTGTTGTTGCATTCTTTTTGGCAGATGGGAGATTATTTTAGGGAGGTGAGTGGTATTTCAGTCTTAAAGCATTTCCGTCTGTTAGCCTTAGAGCTTTGTTAACTTTTACTTGGTACTCATCCCGGATCCGGGAGCACCCTCATCAGTAAAAAAGCTGACTAGCATAGCCTAGCATAGCGCCACAAGTAAATACTAGCATCTAAATAACGGAAAATCACAAGTCCAAGACACCAGATGAAAGATACACATCTTGTGAATCCAGCCATCATTTCTGATTTTTAAATTGTTTTACAGGGAAGACACAATATGTATTTCTATTAGCTAACCACGATAGCAAAAGACCCAACTTTTTTTCCCCACAATTTTTTTACTGCATATCACAAATTCGACCAAATAAAGATATAAATAGTCACTAACAAAGAAACAACTTCATCAGATGACAGTCTGTGTCACGTTCCTGACCTGTTTGCTGTTGTTTTTGTATGTGTTTAGTTGGTCAAGGCGTGAGTTGGGGTGGGCATTCTATGTTATGTGTTTCTATGTTGGGTTAAATGTGTTGCCTGATATGGTTCTCAATTAGAGGCAGGTGTTTGACGTTTCCTCTGATTGAGAACCATATTAAGGTAGGCTGTTCTCACTGTTTGTTTGTGGGTGATTGTCGCTGTGTCTGTGTTTTGTTGCACCACACGGTACTGTCTCATTCGTTCATTTGTTTTTCCTGTTCGTAAGTTCTTCGTTTTATGTAGTTCTCATTTGCAGGTCTGTTTAACGTCATTTGTTGTTTTATAGTTTATTCAAGTGTTTTGGTAGTTTGTCTCGTTATAATAAATCATTATGTCTACCTACCTGGCTGCGTGTTGGTCCGATCCATGCTCCTACTCGTCTGAGGAGGAGAACGACTTCGACGACCGTTACAGTCTGATAACATATTTATTGTATAGCATATGTTTTGTTCGAAAAATTTGCATATTTCAGGTATAAATCATAGTTTTACATTGCAGCCACCATCACAAAATCTCACCAAAGCAGCTAGAATAACTACAGAGACCAACGTGAATTACCTAAATACTCATCATAAAACATTTATGGAAAATACACAGTGTACAGCAAATGAAAGACAAACATCTTGTGAATCCAGCCAATATTTCAGATTTTTTAAGTGTTTTATAGCGAAAACACAATATAGCATTATATTAGCTTACTACAATAGCCTACCACACAGCCCCATTCATTCAACATAACGTTAGCGATAGCGAATAAACCAGCAAAAGATATCATTTTTTCACTAACCTTCTCAAACTCCATCAGATGACAGTCCTATAACATCATATTACACAATACATATATGGTTTGTTCGAAAATGTGCATATTTAGTGGCACAAATCGTGGTTATACAATGAGAATAGTAGCCAAACTGCAAACAAAATGTCGGGAGAAATCTTGGGAGAGGCACCTAATCTAATCAATAACTAATCATAAACTTGACTAAAAAATACAGGTTAGACAGCAAATGAAAGATACATTAGTTCTTAATGCAACCGCTGTGTTAGATTTTTAAAATGAACGAAATTACGAATTAACATCATAAATAGTTCTTACTATTTGATGAGCTTCCATCAGAATCTTGTACAAGTTGTCATTTGTCCAGAATAATCGTTGCTCGGTTGTAGAAGGTCGTCTTCAACTGTGGAATTAGCAGCAAACGTTCGACATGTGGTGCAAACGTGTCCAACTCAGCATAACGCAGAACAAAGAAAATCCCGAAAATCGCAATATACTGATATAAACTGATATAACTCGGTTTAAAATAACTACATTATGATGTTTTTAACACGTTTATCGAATAAAATCAGAGCCGGATATATCTAGCACCTATAACAACAGCTTTTCAGGACGCAATCCAGAGGTCTGTCTCGCGTCATGGCGAACGTAGAAAAGACTGCACACCCGGTTCCAAGAGCTCTTGTTCGGCCTCAGATCTACCTAGACACCCCATTCCAATTCTCACTGCTTACTGACATCTAGGGGAAGGCGTATGCAGTGCATGTAGACCAATAGATTACATGCAAATTAATAAACTGACCCTGGAACAGAGCCCCCGATTTCAGATTTCTCACTTCCTGACAGGAAGTTTGCTGCAAAATGAGTTCTGTTTTACTCACAGATATAATTCAAACGGTTTTAGAAACTAGAGAGTGTTTTCTATCCAATAGTAATAATAATATGCATATTGTACGAGCAAGAATTGAGTACGAGGCAGTTTAATTTGGGAACTAATTTTTACAAAGTCGAAATGGCGCCCCCCTATTGAGAAAAGGTTAATTGTTTCCATTTGGCACGTAAGCAAGACATCACAAGGAAGCAACAATACCCGGCAGGAAAATAGTGTTGATTTACCGTTGTATCTGGTACAGGCACAGGGCCCAGAGTTATCAGGGACTGTAATTCTCCACTTCGATCTGAACAAGTGTGAAATGTGTGTAGCCCTTCAAATTGTCATGGAGACAAGAGCCATCATCCATTTTCAGATGGAGACACAGCTGTCACTGTTTGGTTTGTTTGTCATTGTTCACTCAGTGCTGGCTTTGTGTTTGTTTTTCTGTCTTCCACTGGTAACTTGATTCATTTTAGAATGAGGGGAACATCCTCTGCAGTGGTCAGTATTTTCCCAGAGGATATCATAGAGGCTTCAGGCATCAATTCCATAATATCCTGTGTCTTATACAGTTCATTATTGATAATAAGTATTGGGTTCTAATTAACTTACCTAGATATACAGTATATAGAAAAAAATCAACAAAAAAGAGAAGGCTTGCGGAACTGTTGTTGAATAGTTATTACAATCATGCATTTATATTGCATAACCTCTCGTGGACAGACTACGTAGACATAATCGAGCATCTGACCAAATTACGTGAGATTTTTGTTTTGAGTTAACTGAGATTATCTATTGTCTAGCCTAGCTTGGGTTGAACTTATCCAAACTGTGGTTTAGTTTTTTACATCACCAAGGTATAGTTCTGCAACATCACTTTTTCTCCAAGACAGCCTGTACCAGGTTTTATCAGAGATTTAGCCATGTATTCTAAATGGAACCAAACTACAGAAAAATAGTTTCATAGTGTTGATATAAGGCTGGGAAGTGAGGCTACTTTAAACAGACTTTCATGGGAGACTTGCTCCCATTTATATTTTATTCAACGTACAGCAATGGCTCTCTGTTATGTTGAAATGTGTATCATTCCCAATCTTTATTGAACTAGGCTAGTCAGTTAATAATACATTCTTATTTTACAATGATGGCTTACCCCGGCCAAACCCTCCCCTAACCCAGATGACGCAGGGCCAATTGTGCACACAAACATATACAGTTGGCATTGCTATTATGATTTGTCCTTGATGTCCTTTGTTTTTTATTTTATATATATATATATATATATATATATATATATATTTGGTTTAAAAAAAAACAATTGCATTGTTTGCTGTTTTCTCCTGTATTTTTATTTTCTATTTAGTTCATTCTCTTGGTTGTTGGTGCATTGGGGGGGGGTTCTTGTGGGTGGGGAATGTAAATGAATTGTATTTTTTATTTTATTTTTCTTCTTGGGGGGGGGGGGGGGGGGACTGTGGGAGGGGTCTCGAATGGTTGAGGGCCAGCTATTAGGGAACTGTGGAGGGATCTTGGAGGGTTTGGGTTCACGTTTTTTGGCCTGGTGGGAGATCTGTCAACGTGCCCTTGAGCAGGGCATTGACCCTGGATGCTTCTGTGTGTCGCTCTGAATGGGAGTCTGTTGGATGACTGGTATGATGTTGTTGTTGAGCGGCTTCACTGCAAGTATGTTGTATGTTTCAGATATTCAATGATTTTTTTTAAATTTATAATAATTTCAAAAAACACATTCTTATTTTACAATGATGGATTACCCAGGCTAAACCCACCCCTAACCCGGACGACGCTGGGCCAATTGTGTGCCACCCTATGGGACTCTCGATCACGGCCGGTTGTGATACAGCCCAGGATCGAACCAGGGTCTGTAGGAAAGCCTCTAGCGCTGAGATTCAGTGCCTTAGACTGCTGTGTCACTTGGGCCTATTTCTAGGCAATTTCTAAGGATTCACATACCCTTATAATTAGTTTCACAATAAAGGGCCAGTGACTAAACCGAGAGAGAAACTTGTAGAGACCATTAAGTAATTCGCTGTGTTACCACTTTTAACAGCTTCCCTCTGCTAATTTAGATACAGTGGTGCAAACATGCCTTTTGATTTCCTTGATAACAGGAAAGATCATAGAGTAATTAGACTGGAGTATGAAATAAAGCCCAAGAGGCGCCTCCTGATCGTCCCAGAACAGTGGGGTTCCTCTGATAATTGGCCCTATTGTGGACAAGCTGAGAAAACCAAAGATCAGAGTGTCAGCCTTGATTACAGGCTTGTATCATAGAGGGAAGAAAATGACACACACAACAAAGTAATAATTGGCAGAAGCAAAGTCTGAACTTTTTCTGTCGTCTTGCTTTGTTAACTGCCTTCTCTCTACCAAATACGTCGTAAGGACACCCTCTTTTTGTGTCTTGTGTCTTGACAATGTAAAATCAGTCGCTAAAGCTAATTTCAGCTGTATACAGTATGGCTTATGACACCGACCTACTAGTACTATGTCAATATCATAGCAGCATTATAATGACTGTCCTGTACTATACAGTGTCTTGCAAAAGTATTCATCCCCCTTGGTAATTTCCTATTTTGTTGCATTACAACCTGTAATTTAAATAGATTTTTATTTGGATTTCATGTAATGGACATACACAAAATAGTCCAAATTGGTCAAGTGAAAAAAAAGACAAAAAAAAGACCCCAAAAAAGTGGTGTATATGTATTCACCTGCTTTGCTGTGAAGCCCCTAAATAAGATCTGGAGCAACCAATTACCTTCAGAAGTCACATAATTAGTTAAATAAAGTCCAGCTATGTGTAATTTAACTTCTTGAGAATACAGGGGGTGCTGTTTTCGCATTAGCATAATTTCCTCTACAGATTAAACTGCCTCTTTGTCACGTTCCTGACCTGTTTTCTGTTGTTTTTGTATGTGTATGATGGTCAGGGCGTGAGTTTTGGGTGGGCAGTCTATGTTTTCTGTTTCTATGTTGGTTTTGGGTTGCCTGGTATGGCTCTTAATTAGAGGCAGGTGTTTTGCGTTTTCCTCTAATTGAGAGTCATATTTAGGTAGGGTGTTCTCACTGTTTGTTTGTGGGTGATTGTCTCCTGTGTCGTCGATGTCTGTACCATACGGGACTGTTTGGCTGTTCGTTCGTTTTGATGTAGTCTGTTCCTGTCCGTGAGTTCTACGTGTAGTTATGTAAGTTCATGTTCAGGTTTCGTCTACGTCGTTTTCTTATTTTGTAATTTTCCAAGTGTTTTCGTATTCGTCTTTGTGTTTCAATAAATATCATTATGTCATCATACCTTGCGGCGTATTGGTCCACTGATCCTTCTCTCCTCTCCTCGTCTGAGGAAGAGGAGGACAACAGCCCTTACACTCTTATTCAATTATTGCTCTTACTATATGCATATAATTAATACCATTGGATAGAAAACAATCTATAGTTTCTAAAACCGTTTCAATTTTGTCTCTGAGTGAAACAGAAGTCATTTGACAGCACTTTCCCTGACCAAGAAGAAGAATGCAAGATGTGTATGCTCGCTTCAACGCTCTGCCTATATATGGTCACGCCACCTATGACCCGAAACACACTTCATTCGTCTTCCTCTGGGTGTCAAGAGGACGTCAGAGGAGAAATTTTTTGTTTATCTTGTACTGACGTGAAATAAGACCTATTTCTTTGGCGTGACCGACAACTTCCGGTTCTCTGAATCGCGCGATTTGGAGGTGCGATTGTCTACTGTTTTGCTGCCGTTACGGATGAAAACTATCTCCGTCTCGAAGTTTTTTTGATACATGTGACCATATCATCCTAATGTATGTTTTTTCAATATAGCTTAATCAGATTATTTGAATTTTTTCGGGAGTTTTGCCGTGTTCCGTTCTGTGACTTTTTTTACTTTGGCCAGTCGACCAGTACATATGCTAAATGAAGAGGGAAAGTTGCCATTATGAATGGATTGAACGACTCATCAGGACTAAGGACACCTTGATCAACATTCTGATGAAAGATCAGCAATAGTAAGACCCAATTTACGATGTTATTTCATATATCTGTCGTGCATGTGAACTGGTCGTGGGCGCCCAGCTGGTTCTGGCTGGCGTGGCTATGCTAATTTAGCGCTACATTTTGTTTTCGCTATAAAACATTTAATAAATCTGAAATATTGTTTGGATTCACCAGATGTTGGGCTTTCAATATCTGTACGCTGTGTATTTTTTCTGAAATGTTTTAAGATAAGTAATTAGTTATATGACGTTGGTCTCTGTAATTGTTCTGGCTGCGTCGGCACTATTTCAGATTGCAGCTGCAATGTAGAACTGTGATTTATACCTGAAAAATGCAAATTTTTCAAAAAAAAACTATGCTATACCATAAATATGTTATCAGACTGTCATCTTATGAAGTTGTTTCTTGGTTAGTGGCTATATATATTTTTATTTAATCGAATTAGTGATAGCTACTGACGCAGGGAAAAACTGTTGGAGTAAAAAAATTGTGTCTTTTGCTAACGTGTTTAGCTAATAGATTTACATATTGTGTCTTCCTTGTAAAACATTATAAAAATCTGAAATGGTGGCTTTATTCACAGGATCTGTATCTTTCATTAGGTGTCTTGGACTTGTGATTTAATGATATTTAGATGCTACTATTTAATTGTGACGCTATGCTAGCGATGCTAATCAGTGGGTGGGGGGTGCTCCCGGACCCGGGGTAGGTGCTCGGTAGAGGCTAAGTGTTGCATGATCTGTCACATGATCTTAATATATATACACCTGTTCTGAAAGGCCCCAGAGTCTGCAACACCACTAAGGAAGGGGCACCACCAAGCAAGCGGCACCATGAAGAACAAGGAGCTCTCCAAACAGGTCAGGGACAAAGTTGTGGGGAAGTACAGATCAGGGTTGGGTTATAAAAAAATATCTGAAACTTTTAACATCCCACGAGCACCATTACATCCATTATTAAAAACCTCTTAAGGATCCACGCCCTTTTTAAATTATTTTTTTGCCTAAAATGACATAGCCGAATCTAACTGCCTGTAGCTCCGGCCCTGAAACAAGGATATGCATATTCTCAGTACCATTTGAAAGGAAATATTTGGAATTTTATGGAAATGTGAAAGGAATGTAGTAGAATATAACACAATAGATCTGTTAAAAGATAATACAAAGAAAATAATATATATTTTGCATTTATTTTGTACCATCTTTTAAATTCAAGAGAAAGGCCATCATGTATTATTACAGCCCAGGTGCAATTTAGATTTTGGACACTTGATGGCATCAGTGTATGTGCAAAGTTTTAGACTGATCCAATGAACCATTCCATTTCTGTTCAAAATGTTATATCAAGACTGCCCAAATGGGCCTAATTTGTTCATTAATCATTTTTTATGTTTAAAATTGTGCACTCTCCTTAAACAGTAGCATGGTATTATTTCACTGTAATAGCTACTGTAAATCGGACAGTGCAGTTAGATTAACAAGAATTTAGGCTTTCTGCCAATATCAGATGTGTCTATGTCCTGGGAAATTTTATTGTTACTTACAACCTCTTGCTAATCGCATTAGCCTACGTTAGTTCAACCATCCCGTGGAAGGGACACCCATCCCGAAGATGGAAAAAATTGAAAGAATATGGCACCACAATAAACCTGTCAAGAGAATGCCGCCCACCAAAACTCACAGACCAGGCAAGGAGGGCATTAATCAGAGAGGCAACAAAGCGAAGATTGGAGTATCTGTCCATAGGACCGCTTTAAGCCACAGAACTGGGCTTTACGGAAGAGTGGCCAGAAAAAAGCCATTGCTCATAAAAAATAAATAAGCGAACACATTTGGTGTTCGCCAAAAGGCAGGTATATACTCCCCAAACATATGGAAGAAGGTACTCTGGTCAGATGAGACTACAATTGAACTTTTTGGCCGTTAAGGAAAACACTATATCTGACGCAAACACCACACCCCTCATCACCCCGAGAACACCATCCCCACAGTGAAGCATGGTTGTGGCAGCATCATGCTGTGGGGACGTTTTTCATCGGCAGGTACTGGGAAACTGGTCAGAATTGAAGGAATGATGGATGGCTCTAAATACAGGGAAATTCTTGAAGGAAACCTATTTCAGTCTTCCAGAGATTTGAGACTTGGACGGAGGTTCACCTTCCAGCAGGACAATGACCCTAAGCATACTGCTAAAGCAACACTTGAGTTGTTTAAGGGGAAACATTTAAATGTCTTGGAATGGCCTAGTCAAAGCCCAGAGAATCTGTGGTATGACTTAAAGATTGCTGTACACCAGCGGAACCCATCCAACTTGAAGGAGCTGGCGCAGTTATGCCTTGAAGAATGGGCAAAAATCCCAGTGGCTAGATGTGCCAAGCTTATAGAGACATACCCCAAGAGTCTTGCAGCTGTAATTGCTACAAAAGGTGGCTCTACAAAGTATTGACTATGGGGGGTGAATAGTTATGCACGCTCAAAGCAGATTTTTTTTGTCTTATTTCTTGTTTGTTTCACAATAAAAAATATCTTGCATCTTAAAAGTGTTGTGTAAATCAAATGATACAAACCCCCCAAAAATCAATTTTAATTCCAGGTTGTAAGGCAACAAAATAGCAAAAATGCCAAGGGGGTGAATACTTTCACAAGCCACTGTAGGTCTTATCATAGAGGGTTCAAGAATAGGGTAACTAAGGTTTACAGTAATAATCTAATTAATTTGGAAATAATCAAAATGATCCTCTATGTTTTACAGAATTTTAACACATCTAGTGTGAGTGGATACTGCCACCCATGCATTCTGAGCAGTTGTTCATGACTCCAGGTTCTGAACTCAAAATGACTGCTTTGGCATTCGTCCTTCTTCATTTATTGCAGAACCCAATTAAAATACACAAATTAGTTGGCTAATTGGATCCTGAGCAGCCTGATAGTCCCGAGACACGTAGTCTCGGTCTCCCACCCTGTATCTAAATCCAGTTAGCTGTCTCTCTCTCTAGCTGTCTCTCTCTTTAACACATATACTCACAAATCAGTCAATATAGTTATGTTAAAAATAGTCCAGACCGACACGCATGAATGCACGCACGCACACACGCACGCACGCACGCACACACGCACACACGCACACGGTCAAAATAAATCACTGGGGCGGCTGGTTACACTTTCAATTTCAGAGCGTTAGACCAACTTGCATGCTGTTCCCCCTCATTATCCCTGTAGGCCCTGACTGTGTGTGCGAATTTGTCAAACTAGGATCCACTGATGATAAACCAAAAGGCCTCCAGAGACAAGCTGGTCATCTGCTTCAATGGCCAAGGTGGTTGTAGGATAAGAGAGAGAGCGAGTTGAATAGAATAAATTAGAGTTTAACTTTATTAATCCCAACTTGGGAAATTGTTTTACCACAGCATGCATCAATGACTTACAAGGACAGAACACACAACAATGATAAAATACAACATATTACAGTTTTTTTCAACAAGCATTGGTCAATACGGAAACCACTTTTTAAAAACTTTGCAGTCTGCATTATCAACATGCATCTTGGCCAAACAGTTAATCTCATCTCCAAAACTCACTCAAACCACCAAAACACTTCATAGATGTCTCAAAATAAGCTTGTTCGACCATAACACTGGCAACAATTCTCACTCAGAAAGCATACGTTGTCACTCATAACACTAAAACACACTAACAGGGAGCATTACATAAATTAACTTTTCTCTTTGAAGTTTGAATGATTACACATAAATCAGTAGTTCATTATAGAATAAGAATAACAACTTTTCACTTTATTGACTGTACTAAAGTATATAACAAGAATGAATCAGAAATGCAGCAATTTGCTTCAAAAGTCTTTATTTTTTTCTATATCTTTGCATATAGTAATTTATTGGTGAAAAATAAAAGTTGAAACAAAAACAAATTCCTGAAATTCCAGGGCTGCAGTAATAATTACAACAACAAAAAATAATCAACAAAATGTGTAGTATAATCACTCATACTGTACAGGACTGTGAGGGTTCTAGTTCTCCCTCTCTCCTGCATTTGGCCACAAGTTCTCATCAACATCACTTCTTATGTCTTCTCTGGCGATGCATCTTGTAAAGTATCTTCTGGAATGTCTAATCCAACCCTGGCAGTCTTCAGGAGAAGTGTCTCCACACCCTGGCAGTCTTCAGGAGAAGTGTCTCCACACCCCGCATTCATGGCATCCAGTAAGTACAACTGGTCATGTGGATGGTGGTCATAAACCTTCAACTTCCACGCAGAGGAAAAACTCCTCAATGGGGTTTAGGAAGGGGGAGTATGGAGGCAGGAATAGTACTGATATCCTGGGATGTGCAGTCTGTGACTGCAGCAGAGTGGTGGAATGCCACATTATCCCACACAACAACGAAGGTAGGGGAGATTCTTGCCCCACTCCTGAATTGCCCACAGTTTTATTGCATTGTTGCCAATTACCATGTCAACAATGGCAATTTCCTGCGCATCTGATAATATTTGGATCCTGAAATACACAAAACAATCAATATATTTCAAAATGTCAGTACATGTATATGAGAATATTTTATAAAGGGTTAAGATAAATTATTAAATAATTCTACCCAGAAACTTAACCATTGGGATTATTTGTTAGGTAGCATGTAGAGGGGTTAGAAAGGAATGTCTGTGTGTGTGCTTAAAGAAAACATTGTGGATCATTAAACTATGTTTGAACCGACCCAGCTATAACTCTGTGAAGATAAGAGGAGACAGGGAGAGCCCCCCTCCAGGTTTTCTGTATCATGGGGGGGGGTGGAACATGGAACTGTCAGCTAAGTGGTAATAAAACTGGTAAAAGGCTTCAGGAGATAATCCAGATGTAACGGCTTTCGTCGTTAGGTGGAAGAGAGGAGGACCAAATCGCAGCGTGGTACGTTTCCATATTTATTTGAACACTTATAAACACGAACAAAACAATAACAGACCTGAACATGTGAACCTCGTGAAAACAAAGAATGCAATGAACAGGAACAATCACCCACAAACAAACAGTGAGAACAGCCTACCTTAATATGGTTCCCAATCAGAGACAACGTAAAACACCTGCCTCTGATTGAGAACCATATCAGGCCAATTAGACAACCCTAACCAATGAAACACATAACATAGAATATACCCACCCAGCTCACGTCCTGACCAACTAAACAAAGACTAAACAAAGGAAATACGGTCAGGAACGTGACACCAGATTAGTGTGTATGTATGTGCTTTAGTAATAGAAGGGATAAAAAGAACGGTTTTGTATATGCACGTCAGAGTACTCTCGAGAATAAACACCATTGATTACATTTGGACACTGGTCTATGTTTATTTTATGCAAATAAGGATCTTACAAATTCTTCTAAACAGACAGAGTGTTTGCTTTGTATAATTAAATTGGTTAATGAACATAGGAAATAAATTCCTTCAACAATGTAAAAATGTGAACATACTGTATTGTACTGTAATATGTAGTTCAATTATCATTGAAGGATGCACATCTCACTTGTTGTTTGCTGGAAAATTCATACTATTGATGCAAGTGTTGAAAGCTGCAGATTTGGTTGCACCTTAAACCGGCCTCTCTCAAAGAGAGACCATGGTTTACAACATGGTCAATAATTGTGGCCCTTATCTCATTAGAGAACACTGCTCTTGGTCTTTCTCTCCTTTGTCCTCCATGCATTCTCCCTCTCCCTGCCACTCTTCTTTCCCCACCAACCTGTCTTCCTTGATCCGTGTTTCCAAACTAAATCATTCCGAAGACGTCCTCTTTTGTCTGTTTGGTAACAGGACAAAAAAACTGACACTTGGGTAGGCTTTCAGCTGAAATTGCAAATTGTGTTTGGAATGACTAAATATTCTGCTGAGATTTTCTATATGTTTCAATCTGGTTACTGCAGTAATGCACAACATTTGCCATCATTCTGTTTTGAATGTGTTTTTAACAGTCTTAGAAACATTTGAAAACATGTGCTGCAAATATATAGTTTTGCAGGTGGTGGAGTATGAATGAGAAAAGAGATCATGGATTTCGGAGAATGTGGTCATTGAATGCATTTTGTGTGAAAGCAAAGAAAAATCATTCACAGTTTGGTCCACATACACTTCTATTCCGCTGACTGTGTGAAGACTTCAGTTTTGACCAATGTATGTTAGCAATTTAAAAAAAAAGTAAGACACATCAAGACACCTGCACCTTTATGTGTCTTAATATGTGTGGTTGTTTTTGTATCATGTGTTTGGAGAGAGAGAGAGGAAAGCATTTCAAGTCTAAATTGGGCAAGTTTACACATATAAATACAGTATATAGCCACACAAATATATAGCCACACACAAAAATAAACACACTTTGAGTCAATATTCCCTCCCCGGGGAGAGTAAAGTGTAAAGTCAATTTAACACGAAGCCTCCATTAACTGAGATGTACAGCTTCATGCTTCAGTCCCCCATTCCCTCTCTTAGTTCATTGGAGATACTAGTGGGTGTGAGGCTGAACATGACTTAAAAGCCTGTTGACAGAAATGGTACGTGACGCAGGGGCAAACATGTGATCCACCTTTCAGCTCCAGCATTTAAAACCCCTTGTAATTATTAAGCAGTACTGTATTCAGGTAGTGTTTAGTGCATGTGTCAAAAATAATAGCAGGGAATTATTAAGATATTCATTGTTCCAATATGCCGGGTCAGGGAATTTGTCACCAGACATTTATGACATCATGGAAAGTGTGGGAGGAGACACATTCCCTCGGATGTCTCATTCCTTTCACTTGACACTTGATTATTGTTTTGTTCCTCAATTTGTGGAAAAAGTATAGCAAATGAGCATTTGCTGAAATGAACAAATTCAAATTGTTTAGCGGAGTGAATCAAGGTTTGTTAACGTAAGTTACCTATAGCCTATATGTGCTGTTGCTCCAGTTTAACCAGGTCAATTACACAGACAGTATTATGTGACAGTACATTGCCTACTCTCTAAATGTCATAATGAACCTCTAGAATAGTAAAGGTTTTTCCCTTAATTCTGTGATTTCAACCCTACTTGTTCATAAACAAAAGTTTACTATAGCACAAACAAAAGTTAACTTTGTAAACTCGTTCTATGTGGCTCATAGCAATGCAGCTACAGCAAATTTCCCGGTGCAGACACTTGGGAATTTGTCGCGCACTGCGGCCAGTAATGATTTTGAGAGTCGGATTGCAGCTCTTGACATTGTTGGAGAGCGATAATGTAGACTCTGGAGGCGTGTTGACATCGCCAAGCAATCATTCCTTGTTTGCCCTCTGTGATTTGTGGGCTAAGTGAATGAGCTGTTAAGACTACTGCATGTGGTAATAAATAGCCTTAGGATGAGATTCATAAATACATTCATTTATCATACGACTAATACAACATAGGTTGATTACTTTCTGCATGGCCTAAAATGAGTCAATTAACGAGACAGCAATATGTGATTAGGAAAACAAAAAGGATGCGTTTAGACAGAATTGGAACAGAGAAAATCAAGTGTGATGGCCAATGTGAAAGGACCCAGCGGAAAAATATGTCACTTGACATCTTAACGTCGTTATTTTCTGGTTGTACACTCGTTTTCTGGTTGAGAAGACATTTTATAACCAGAACACAACCAGATTTTTCTGGTTGCTAAAATAATGTTAATAAGAACCAACCTGCTTTCCTGCTAAGGAAGCTTATGTGGGTAAAGGAAGCAGGCGGGTCTGTTAGCTTACAAGTTATTGATTATATTTTTCGGCCGGAGGGTATGACAGGAAGCAGGATCAATATGTTAGCTAACTAAGTATACCAGTAAGATATAAGTTGAAGTTAGAAATAAGTAGGACATCATCAACTGGAAAAAATCCTTGCAATTGACCGAAACTTACGAGAATGATTTGTTCTCCTATTAGGGAAAACAAAGTTTCAACACAAGCTTTCTCACTCAAGTGCAGATTGGAACATAACGTTTTTGTGGGTGAAAAGTAATATTCTTTCTCAGAAATCTGTAGACCAATTCCAGTCCCTCATATCTAATTTAGATGAAAGTATGATGAGTTAGCAAGGTTAGGGATTGTTGTGCTCAGTGTCATTTTGTCAGACAGTGCCTCGACTGCAGTGTCAATGCCCCTGCTACCCACTTTCACCTCATTACTTCAACAAATGTACATTTCAAAGAATCCATTTTCTACTAATGATCAGACTGTCAATCTGTCTGTGCAAGTGGAACTTTTTCATCCTTTTCCCAAATAATTTGTTCAAGCTAAACGATCATATTAAAATAACAAAATCAAGGTCTTGGACTCGCCGAAGGTCAAGATAGCCTTGATATAAAGATTGATCTTTCAACAACAAAAAAATTAAAGGTCCAGTGCAGTCTTATACGTGATTTCTTGTGTTTTATATATATTTCCACACTATGACGTTGGAATGATACTGTGAAATTGTGAAAATGATGATAATGCCCCTTTAGCGTAAGAACTCTTTGAAAAGACCGCCTGAAATTTCAGCCTGTATCGATGAGAGGGGGTTCTGGCCTTTCATGATGGCATCACCATGCAGTAAATTACTTAATAGACCAATATGAAAGAGTTCCAAAACTCTCTGCCAATAACAGCAATCTTTCAGTTTTCCCCTCTCCACTCAAAATTCTTGCTTGAGAAAGTGCTCTTTGGTAAGAAGCTTTTTGACAATTGTTTTGTTGACAAAATCTCAGAAATGATTTGATATTGTGTGTAGAATGCACAGAACGTTTTCTGAGACAGACAAGTTAAGGCTCAAATTAATGGAGTAGAAAATGAAATCACAGAGGCATAAATCAACAACATGAGTAATGTTTCTCAGATATGCGCTATCGCAGTCTTCTTTTGCACGAAAGTTACAAATGTTGGTGTGGTCAATACTGTAGCACAAAATTGACCTTTTTTGTTTGTTACTTATCGGTCCTTGACTTGAGGCTCAGAGACTTTGAATTGCATTCAGCAATGCAGACAATTTACATTTTTGGCAAAGCATTTGTGTTCAAAGAACTGTTCGGCCCGAAAGACTTTGATGCTAATAGATTAACAAGTGCTACATTGCACCTTTGTGGGAGTTTCCAACTGTAATTCCAGCCTTTTGAGAGGAAAAGAAAGGTTGAGAAAAGGAAACCTAATCAGATGAAATTTAGCAAGCCTCATACCAAAGGGTGGATGAGAGCCTTGTAGAAAATCCTTTACGGTAAATAGAAGTTGTGACCATTGTAATGAAGAGATTTACAGTATTTTTCTGACACTGGGAACTGTTGTTCATTTGTTTGGGGGATATAACCAGAAAACGAAATTCACACTTTTCCTCGTTGTGTTGTAGTTGTTTTGTGTGTTGTCAGTGCATCCAGTTGTCGATATGAAAATAGTACGCAATTGTGTGGAATAATATGCAGACCGGCAGACATCACACTCTCTGTGTGTTGAAAGGTGACATAACATGAGGGAAGCATTGCATTCAGTAGGGAATGAAATGGTCACATTTGGATGATTCATTCAATAACAGTGTCTCAAGTCTGTTTCTCCGACATCTCCCCTTGCAGACACAGAAGTAAAAAAGAAAACAAATGGAGAAATGGAACACATCCCATACTGTATATCTGTGGTTCCTCAGACTAAAGGAGGATTATGGAATCCCAGTGACTATGTTTCATTTTGCTAATGGATGAAATGGCTCCATGGTGTGACGAGAGAACAGACTAATGATAACCTCTATGTTCTTTCCCTTTCCTCCGCCAGGAATCCATTACGGCCTTTCAAAGGCCTTTTTCAGCCTCATTAAAAGATTACTTTTCACTACTTTGAGAATTATTCATAAAAAACGTGGAGAGTCTTATTTCCGTTAATTTCTACCAAGTGAATAACGATGGCTGTTATTTTATTTATTTTATTTATTTAATGAATTGCTCCACATTTCTTATTTCCAACAAAGTGGGTGTATAAATCCAATTCTAATTTAATTCGCTGTCCTCTTGACCCAGATTTGAGTGAACAGGATGTTATTACACCTACTTATACACCTCATTTTAACATTTTGCCCAATACATTATCAGTTCAGTCATGTACACTTTGTAAACAACTCAAAACATTTTGGAGAGATGTGCTTTATTTGAAAAGTGAAGTCACTAAAGCAGCTGTGACATCAATAATAAAAAGTAATCATGGGCTGACGTTTTCAGCCTCTGTTTGGGGAAAAATGCTGCATTGAGCACTTGTGCATTCAGAAGGGATCATTTGAAGGCAGAGATCAAGGGACACCAGAGATATGTTTTTCTCCCACATCAGAGATATGTCATCTCCCACTCAAAAAAGGCATCAAAACAAAGGCACAAGAACTGTTCCCTTTTCAGTGGTGTTGTTTGTAATTATATTGGACGGACTTGGTCAAGTGTGCATAATGTTATTCACTAGTTGAGGCAAAGGCATTAAAACAGGCATGGGAAATGACATGACAAATCTAATGAGCTATGTTCCTTGCTCTATTCTCTTATCTACACAGAAGGGATTGTAATAGCATTCAATCCTAATGCACCTGACATTAGGATTCTGCATGTCATTGCTATCATGCCACAATTGACACTGAGGCAAATTATACAAATACTTCACTGACATCTGTGTAGATGATAGTGTGCAGACGTAATTGTTTTGTCAAACTATTTGACGTGGTGTGTTTACTCCTGGAATTCGTTGACAATACATCTCAACTACCCTGATACATTTATTGACAGCTACTTTATGGATGAGGTCATTTGTTAAGCTTATTGAATTAATAATGTCAGAGTAGAAATCTTCAGCCTGTAATCATGATAAAATAGTCAATTCATTAAAGCTACAATGTGGATCATTTTTAACCAGTTTTTTATGAATATCCAAGGACACCAAGCTCAGTGAGCTGTAAGATTTGAGGCAAGTGTACAGGTTGTCTCACTGACTGAAGGAAATAAGGTGTATTCATTAGTTTAATCCTTTTTCTTCTATGATAAGAAGCTGGTTCAATATTGCAAAACGCTCTGTGGATTAAAAATTCCACCTGTGACTATTCTGAACTCATCCCTTCTTCCTTATCTCGCTCTTTCCCTCCCCACCTCTCTCTCTCTAGGAAGGGCACCTTGCTCCTGAATAACGGCTTTGCAGTTATAGCTGCTCTGTTGTTGGCCCTGGGGAGTAGGCAGGCTCATAATTGGTCGTTTCGTCATGGGGGTAGACTCTGGTGAGTGCTCTTTCTGCTAGGCTGGAGAAATCTCACCATTATCCCCCAACTAGCTAAAAATAGTCTCAACCAGCAGATTCTCAAGACTCTTAGATGACTCATCAATGACATACTATTAGACAACACACTACATAACCAAAAATATGTGCACACCTGCTTGTCGAACATCTCATTCCAAAATCATGGGCAATAATATGGAGTTGGTCCCCCCTTTGCTGCTATAACAGCCTCAACTCTTCTGGGAAGGCTTTCCACTAGATGTTGAAACATTGCTGCGGGGAGTTGCTTCCATTCAGCCACAAGAGCATTAGTGAGTTAGGGCACTGATGCTCGTAGTCGGCGTTCCAAGGCTCTGTGTAGGCCAGTCAAGTTCTTCCACACCGATCTCAATAAACCCTTTCTGTGTGGACCTCGCTTTCTGCACGGGGGCATTGTTATGCTGAAACAGGAAACGGCCATCCCCAACTGTTGCTACAAAGTTGGAAACACAGAATTGTCTAAAATGCCATTGTATGCTGTAGCATTAAGATTCCCTTCACTGGAACTAAGGGGTCTACCCCGAATCCATGAATTAACAGCCCCAGACCATTATTCCTCCTCCACCAAAATTTACAGTTGGCACTTTTCATTGGGGCAGGTAGCATTCTCCTGGAATTTGCCAATCCCAGATTCATCTGGGAGATGGTGAAGTGTGATTCGTTACTTCATGACGCTCCCGGCGAACAGTTCTTGTGCTAACTTTGCTTCCAGAAGCAGTTTGGACAACCGAAGACAAATGATTTTTACGAGCTTCAGCACTCTGCGGTGCAGTTCTGTGTGCTTGTGTGGCCTACAACTTCGCGGCTGAGCCGTTGTTGCTCCTAGACGTTTCCACTTCACAATAACAGCACTTACAGTTGAACGGGTAAGCTCTAGCAGGGCAGAAATGTGACTAATTGACTTTTTGGAAAGGTGGCATCCTATGACGGTGCCATGATGAAGGTCACTGAGCTGTTCAGTAAGGCCTTTCTACTGACAATGTTTGTCTAAGGAGATTGCATGGCTGTGTGCTCAATTTTATACACCTGTCCGCAATGGATGTGGCTGAAATAATCAAATCCACAAATTTTAAGAGGTGTCCACATACTTGTGATTGAATCAGTGCCAAAAATCCAATCCAATAACCATTTGTTTCATAAGGGTGATTTTGAGAAAATGTACCTTTTTATTATACTACCAAGATCTAAAAGAACCAGAGAAGACATGACTGTCAAACTAACAGAACTAATCATAAACACGCAATTTGGTTACAGCATGATACAGTGATAAAGGGCTAAGCACAATATACAGTTGCGGTCCAGTACACCCTTGCACGATTCATTATTTCTTCTAAAATAAGTTAAAAAAGAATTTTTTGGTGTTGGTTTGGTTTGTTTCATTTACAACTGCACAGGACCAAAATAAATAAATAATCACAACTGAAATTGAAATTTTTCACTTCAAAGCCAAAAATGGACTGGACTAGTTGTTTCTCTGAGAGGCTGTCCATCTAGATACTGGAGGAGTCACTACTCTACATGGTCCAACTCAGTGCGTTCACAGGCCGGCTACAGAACACCCTGGCCATCCTACAGAATGCCTTGAAGTCAGTCACTGAGCGGTGCATTACTGACTACCTGACCATGAGTGACCGCTGCCTGGTCTGGCTGTCCTTCATCCACGTGACAGAGTTTGACCACCTGCCGGACAGCCTGTACGGCCCGGCTGACTCCAACCCCTCCCGGCCAGTCAGTAGCGAGGCCTTCACCCTTCCCGGGAGAATGCCACTCAACATCTGCACAGAGGCTGATATACTCATCGCTGTGTTCGAAGATGCACTGCATCAGTGCACAGACCAGACTCTGCCTCCCAGTGAAACAACCTTGGCCTGTCTTCCTCTACACACATAACCTCATCACTGCGTATAGCCTGCTGGGAAGGTACAATGCGGGCCTGGAGCTGTGTGAGTCCCTGTTGGCGCTGTGCCTGCAGACCTGTGCCCTGTTAGATGCCCTGTCAGGCCTGTACGTGGGGAAGGTGGACAGTGAGCAGGGTGTTGGTGTGGCTATGGGCACTGTCCCAGTGTCCACACAACACAGAGGTCTTTTACCACAACAGCAAGTTCCTCATGGCTCAGGAGAAGTCCAGTTGCATCACTCCTCTGTTCCGGAGGTTTATCCTGTTTTTCTGTGACGAGGAGAGAAGTGGTCAAACAAGGAAATGGTGCCAATCGTTTTCCCACCATTCATTTTTCCCATGGTGGATTTTACAAACACTTAAAATAAGGGCTGTGTTTGTGTAGGCTTACACTGGCATGACGTCTTGATAACCATGTAAATCTCTTTAGGACAAGGTGAGACACCACAACACTACATAAAGAGAGACCTAAGACAACAACATAGCATAGCAGCAACACATGACAACACAGCATGGTAGCAACACCACATGACAGCAGCACAACATGGTAGCAGCACAAAACATGGTACAAACATTATTGGACACAGACAACAGCACAAAGGCAAGAAGGTAGAGACAATAATACATCATGCGAAGCAGCCACAACTGTCAGTAAAAGTGTCCATGATTAAGTATTTGAATGAGGAGATGGAGATAAAACTGTCCAGTTCCAGTGTTTTTTGCAGCTCGTTCCAGTTGCTAGCTGCAGCGAAGTGAAAAGAGGAGCGACCCAGGGATGTGTGTGCTTTGGGGACCTTTAACAGAATGTGACTGGCAGAACAGGTGCAGTAGATATCTCAGATAGTGTGGGTGGGGGGGTGGTGGCCTAAGAGGGTTTTATAAATAAGCATCAACCAGTGGGTCTTGTGACGGGTATACAGAGATGACCAGTTTACAGAGGAGCATAGAGTGCTGTGATGTGTCCTATAAGGAGCATTGGTGGCAAATCTGATGGCTGAATGGTAAAGAATATCTAGCCACTCAAGAGCACCCTTAAACGTCTTGTCAATAGGGGGGCGCTGTCTTCACTTTGGAAAAAATCGTGCCCAAATTAAACTGCCTCGTACTCTATTCTAGATTGTACAATATGCATATTATTATTATTGGATAGAAAACACTCTCAAGTTTCTAAAACTGTTTGAATTATATCTGTGAGTAAAACAGAACTCATTTTGCAGCAAACGTCCAGACAGGAAGTGAAAAATCTGAAAACGATGCTCTGTTCCAGGGCCTGCCTATTCAATTGCCTAATATTTATCGATATGCATGCACTTCATCCGCCTTCCACTAGATGTCAACAGGCAGTGGAAGGTGGAATGGGGTGTCTAGCTTGATCTGAGGTCGAACAAGAGCTCTTGGAATGACGTGTCCAGAATTTCCTTTCTCTACCTAGGCGCGGGAAGCACCTCCATATTGTCTTATGATAAGCGTTCGGTATACACGGCTAATATCTCCGGCTCTGTTTTATTTTATACATATTAGAAAAACATCATAAAGTAGGTTTTTTCAACCGAGTTTCATCAGTTTATTCAACGTTTAATGGGACTTTTGGAGTTTTCCGTTCTTTGCGTCGAGAGAAACTGGGAACGTCATCAACATTGGCTAGCATTGTGGCACGAATTCGACAGGAGAAAAGGACATTCTAAAACCAAACAACGATTTATCCTCGACCTAGGACTCCTTGTACACGATTCTGATGGAAGCTCAACAAAAGTAAGAACAATTTATGATGTTATTTCGTATTTCTGTGGAAAATGTTATTCCTATTCTCTGCCATTTTGGTGGGCGCTGTCTTGCAATAACACAAGCTGTTTGTTATGGGAAAGTTATTTTTAAAAATATAACACGGCGGTTGCATTAAGAACCAGTGTATCTTTCATTTGCCATACAACAAGTATTTTTATGTAAAGTTTATGATGAGTTCTTTGGTCAGATTAGGTGAGTGTCCAAACTAGCTCCGGACATTCTGGTGAATCGATGCTACATATTCACAATGTATAACCACGGTTTGCAGCTCAAAATATGCACATTTTCGAACAAAACACATAAGTGTTAAGTATAAGTATAACCTGATGTTATAAGACTGTCATCTGATGAAGTTGGTCAAGGTTAGTGATTAATTTGATATCTTTTGTTGGTTTTTGCGAATGCTATCTATGCGGTGAATAAATGCGGTTGTGTGTTTGGCTATTGTGGTAAGCTAATATAATGCTATATTGTGTTTTCGCTGTAAAACACTTAAAAAATCTGAAATATTGGCTGGATTCACAAGATGTTTATCTTTCACTTGCTGTACACCATGTATTTTTCATAAATGTTTTATGATGAGTATTTAGGTATTTCACGTTGCTCTCTGTAATTATTCTGTCTGCTTTGGTGATATTGTTTATTTTATTTATTTTTTATTTATTTTACCGTTATTTTACCAGGTAAGTTGACTGAGAACACGTTCTCATTTGCAGCAATGGCCTGGGGAGTAGTTACAGGGGAGAGGAGGGGGATGAATGAGCCAATTGTAAACTGGGGATTATTAGGTGACCATGATGGTTTGAGGGCCAGATTGGGAATTTAGCCAGGACACCGGGGTTAACACCCCTACTCTTACGATAAGTGCCATGGGATCTTTAATGACCTCAGAGAGTCAGGACACCCGTTTAACGTCCCATCAGAAAGACGGCACCCTACACAGGGCAGTGTCCCCAATCACTGCCCTGGGGCATTGGGATATTTTTTTTAGACCAGAGGAAAGAGTGCCTCCTACTGGCCCTCCAACACCACTCCCATCCAGGGACCGACCAGGACCAACCCTGCTTAGCTTCAGAAGCAAGCCAGCAGTGGTATGCAGGGTGGTATGCTTTTGATGGTAGCTGCAATGTAAAACTATGATTTATACCTCAAATATGCACATTTTCGAACAAAATATACATTTATTGTATAACATGTTATAAGACTGTCATATGATGAAGTTGTTTCTTGGTTAGTGACTAATTATATCTCTATTTGGTCGGTTTTGTGATAGCTACCTGGTGAAAATATGCGGTTGAGTCTTTGGCTATTGTGGTTAGCTAATATAAATACGTATTGTGTTTTCGCTGTAAAACATTTTAAAAATCGGAAATGATGGCTGGATTCACAAGATGTTATCTTTCATTTGCTGTATTGGACTTGTGATTTCATGATATTTATATGCTATTATTTACTTGTGGCGCTATGCTAGGCTATGCTAGTCAGCTTTTACTGATGAGGATGCTCCCGGATCCGGGATGGGTGTTAAGTAGAGGTTAACTGCCGATCTATAGATTATGTCTGCGTAATCTAGCATGGGTAAAATGGTCATCTGAATCAGGGTTAGTTTGGCAGCTGGGGTGAAAGAGGAGCGATTACAACAGAGGAAACCAAGTCTGGATGTAACCTTAGCATGCAGCTTTGATATGTTCTGAGAGAAGAACAGTGTACCGTCTACCGCTCTAGCCATACTCCCAAGTACTTGCATGAGTTGACTACCTCAAGCTCTAAACCCTCAGAGGTAGTAATCACACCTGTGGGGAGAGGGGCATTCTTCTTACCAAACCACATGACCTTTGTTTTGGAGGTGTTCAAAACAGGGTTAAGGGCAGAGAAAGCTTGTTGGACACTAAGAAAGCTTTGTTGCGGAGCGTTTAACACAAAATCCGTGGAGGGACCAGCTGAGTAAGACTGTATCATGCATATAAATGGATGAGAGAGCTTCCTACTGCCTGAGCTATGTTGTTGACTAGTAATGGCTGGCACTTCAAAGAGACAAGGGTTTGTTGGATAAGTGCAAGGTAAGCAGAGGTTGATATTAACGCTTGTCCACTTTTCCGAGACAATTAGCCTACAATTTATGATCAGACAAGAAAGAAAAAAATCTTCCATTTTCCATTAACAGATTAACATTTCCCTCAACTTTGCAGTCAGTGTTTCAGTGTTCAATCACTGACAAAGACATACTATAAGAACTGCACTGCAGGTTTACTCAGAATGTTAACACTATATTGGAGGTGTTAATTAACTGTCTAATTAACACTGGGAAGATTACACTATATATACAAAAGTCTGTGGACACCCCTTCAAATTAGCGGATTTGGCCATTTCAGCCAGTCCTGTTTTTGACAGGTTTATAAAATTGAGCACAAAAAAAACATTGGCAGTAGAATGGCCTCACTGAAGAGCTCAGAGACTTTCATTGTGGCATCAGTTCATCAAATTGATGCCCTGCTAGAGGCACCGGTCAACTGTAAGTGCTGTTATTGTGAAGTGGAAATGTCTAGGAGCAACAATGGCTCAGACACAAAGTGGTAGAACACACAAGCTCACAGAACGGGACCGCCAATTGCTGAAGCACATAGCACGTAAATATCATCTGTCCTCGGTTGTAACACTCACTACTAAGTTCCAAACTGCCTCTGGGAGCAACGTCATCACAAGAACTGTTCGTCGGGAGCTTCATACTATGGGCTTCCATGGTCAAGCTGCCACACACAAGCCTAAGATCATTGTGCCCAATGCCAAGCGTTGGCTGAAGTGGTGTAAAGCTTACTGCCGAATCTGGGTTTGGTGGATGCCAGAAGAATGCTACCTGCCCCAATGCATAGTGTCAACTGTAAAGTTTGGTGGAGGAGGAATTATGGTCATTCTAGATGATTCTGTGCTTCCAACATCTAGTGGAAAGCCTTCCCTGAGGAGTGGAGGCTGTTATTGTAGCAGAGGGGGGACATACACCATGTTAATGCCCAGGATTTTAGAATGAGATGTTCGACATTCAGGTGTCCACATACTTTTGGTCATGTAGTGTACCTCTCGAGGGCATTGTCATTGGATATGAAACCACACACTCTTCATGCAATTTTTTTTTACTTTGATATTTTTTATTTGATATTACATTCAAGTTCAAAGGCAAGAAACTCCAAAGGCTTAAAAGCATTCATTGATTCTGAACTTAAGGGAATTTAACCACCAGTACAAACATTCAAATGTGCAAACAGTACCTCTTCCCCGGTCAACAGCTGTCCTGTCTTTTCCATCCTTGTCAATCCTGAGAGAGAATAACATTGCGGCCTAACAGTTTGCACGTTTTGGTGAATGTTTTTTTCTGTTTGAAGAAACATACATACGGTATGGTCATATGACTAGGAAACACTGGTGACTGGGATTCTGAGATTGTGTCCTAATATGGATACTGTACTAAACTGAAAAGTTTAATGAATGTGAAATCCAAACATGAGATATGAGAGCTAAACTTTTTTAATCTCTGCATCATGTGCTATTATTTCAAGTCAGGATGTAGCCAGTCGAAATACTAGGCCTCCTCAACCACATTTACCCTACCCTGGTCAGTGACACGCTTGCCCAACAGACCTGTGTCAAATACAAACAATATACTTTCAAAGACTTGAGAGATCCACTTGATTTATCTTGACGGGCACACGTAAATCAATGGAATAGACTCAACAGTGCAAACACCATCCACCCTGCATGTTGGTCAAGCTTAATAAATAACAACTAATTATTTTCAAGTATTTGACATAATGTGTTTGACCTTGGCTGGCAGTCCAATCATGTGGAATATGCCTAACACCCCAGCAGTCCTACAATCTAAGCTAGATGCCCTCAATCTCACACGAATCATCAAGGAAACCACCAGTTACAACTCTAAATCCGTAACATGGGCAGCCTCATAGATATTATCCTGACCAACTTGCCCTACAAATACACCTCTGCTGTTTTCAATCAGGATCTCAGCGATCACTGCCTCATTGCCTGCATCCGCTATGGGTCCGCGGTCCAACGACCACCCCTCATCACTGTCAAACGCTCCCTAAAACACTTCTGCGAGCAGGCCTTTCTTATCGACCTGGCCCGGGTATCCTGGAAGGATATTGACCTCATCCCGTCAGTCGAGGATGTCTGGTCGTTCTTTAAAAGTAATTTCCTCACTATCTTAAATAAGCATAACCCTTTCAAAAAATGTAGAACTAAGAACATACACTGCTCAAAAAAATAAAGGGAACACTTAAACAACACAATGTAACTCCAAGTCAATCACACTTCTGTGAAATCAAACTGTCCACTTAGGAAGCAACACTGATTGACAATAAATTTCACATGCTGTTGTGCAAATGGAATAGACAAAAGGTGGAAATTATAGGCAATTAGCAAGACACCCCCAATAAAGGAGTGATTCTGCAGGTTGTGACCACAGACCACTTCTCAGTTCCTATGCTTCCTGGCTGATGTTTTGGTCACTTTTGAATGCTGGTGGTGCTCTCACTCTAGTGGTAGCATGAGACTACCACACAAGTGGCTCAGGTAGTGCAGTTCATCCAGGATGGCACATCAATGCGAGCTGTGGCAAAAAGGTTTGCTGTGTCTGTCAGCGTAGTGTCCAGAGCATGGAGGCGCTACCAGGAGACAGGCCAGTACATCAGGAGACGTGGAGGAGGCCGTACGAGGGCAACAACCCAGCAGCAGGACCGCTACCTCCGCCTTTGTGCAAGGAGTTGCACTGCCAGCGCCCTGCAAAATGACCTCCAGCAGGCCACAAATGTCTAAGTGTTCCCTTTATTTTTTGAGCAGTGTATATAGCCCTTGGTTCACTCCAGACCAGACTGCCCTTGACCAGCCCAAAAACATCCTGTGGCGGACTACAATAGCATCGAATAGTCCCCGCGATGTGCAACTGTTCAGGGAAGTCAGGAACCAATACACACAGTCAGTCAGGAAAGCAAAGGCTTTTTCAAACAAAAATTTGCATCCTGTAGCTTTAACTCCAAAAAGTTCTGGGACACTGTAAAGTCCATGGAGAACAAGAGCACCTCCTCCCAGCTGCCCACTGCACTGAGGCTAGGAAACACTGTCACCACCGATAAATCTGTGATTATCGAAAATTTCAATAAGCATTTCTCTACGGCTGGCCATGCTTTCCTCCTGGCTACCCCAACACCAGCCAACAGCTCCACACCCCCCGCAACTACTTGCCGGAGCCTCCCCAGCTTCTCCTTCACCCAAATCCAGATCGCAGATGTTCTGAAAGAGCTGAAAACCTGGACCCGTACAAATCAGCTCGGCTAGACAATCTGGACCCTCTCTTCCTAAAATTATCCGCCGCCATTGTTGCAACTTCTATTACCAGTCTGTTCAACCCCTCTTTCATTTTGGTCCGAGATCCTTAAAGATTGGAAAGCTGCCGCAGTCTTCCCCCTCTTCAAAGGGGGTGACACTCTAGACCCAAACTGTTATAGACCTATATCCATCCTGCCCTGCCTTTCTAAAGTCTTTGAACGCCAAGTTAATAAACAGATCACTGACCATTCAAATCCCATCGTAACTTCCCCGCTGTGCAATCCGGTTTCCGAGCTGGTCATGGGTGCACCTCAGCCACGCTCAAGTTACTAAATGATATCATAACCGCCATCGATAAAAGACAATACTGTGCAGCCATCTTCATTGACCTGGCCAAGGCTTTCGACTCTGTCAATCACCGTATTCTTATCGGCAGACTCAATAGCCTTGGTTTTTCTAATGACTGCCTCGCCTGGTTCACCAACTACTTTGCAGAGTTCAGTGTGTCAAATCGGAGGGCCTGTTTTCCGGACCTCTGGCAGTCTCTATGGGGGTACCACAAGGTTTAATTCTCGGGCCGACTCTTTTCTCTGTATATATCAACGATGTCGCTCTTGCTGCGGGTGATTACCTGATCCACCTCTACGCAGACGACTCCATTCTGCATACATCTGGCCCTTCTTTGGACACTGTTAACTAACCTCCAAACGAGCTTCAATGCCATACAACACTTCTTCCGTGGCCTCCAACTGCTCTTAAATGCTAGCAAAACCCAATGCATGCTTTTGCCGCCAAACTTACCCTCGTAAAACTGACTATCCTACCGATCCTCGACTTCGGCGATGTCATCTACAAAATAGCTTCCAATACTCTACTCAGCAAATTGGATGTAGTCTATCACAGTGCCATCCGTTTTGTTACCAAAGCGCCTTATACCACCCACCACTGCGAACTGTATGCTCTAGTCGGCTGGCCCTCACTACATATTCGTCGCTATACCCACTGGCTCCAGGTCATCTATAAGTCTATGCTTGGTAAAGCTCCGCCTTATCTCAGCTCACTGGTCACGATAACAACACCCACCCGTAGCACGCGCTCCAGCAGGTATATCTCACTGGTCATCCCCAAAGCCAACACCTCCTTTGGCCGCCTTTCCTTCCAGTTCTCTGCTGCCAGTGACTGGAACGAATTGCAAAAATTGCTGAAGCTGGAGACTTTTCTTCACTAACTTTAAACATCAGATATCTGAGCAGCTAACCGATCGCTGCAGCTGTACATAGTCCATCTGTAAATAGCCCACCCAATCTACCTACCTCATCCCCATATTATTTTTATTTACTTTGCTGCTCTTTTGCACACCAGCATCACTACTTACACACCATCATCTGCTCATCTATCACTCCAGTGTTAATCTGCTAAATTGTAATTACTTTGCTACTATGGCCTATTTATTGCCTTACCTCCTCACGCCATTTGCACACACTGTATATAGACTCTTTTTTTTCTATTGTGTTATTGACTGTACGCTTGTTTATTCCATGTGTCACTCTGTGTTGATGTTTCTGTCGTACTGCTTTGCTTTATCTAGGCCAGGTCGCAGTTGTAAATGAGAACTTGTTCTCAACTAGCCTACCTGGTTAAATAAAGGTGAAAAAAATAAATAATCTTCATCATATTTCCAATCCATATGATGAAGAAGGGTGTAAAATGTTTCATTGCCTCTCAACAATTCTCAGTTGAGCCCGATTCACTAATGTGATTCACTTCTCCCTATTGTGATTCACTTCTTAGCTATTTTCACTACTGCTGTGATGCTTTGCCCCAAGGGGATATTTATCTGCCAAATTCTGCCGGGTTATCTGTAGGACTGAACAACAGACACCTCCTCAGGATGTGTGTCTAACAACCCAAAATGTGTACTGATAATGTCCATGGCCAATGACAGCTGGCACGTCTCAGTTGCATAAGCTATTGGCTTGTGTTGTGGTGCTTTCTATCTGGAATTGGCTTTTAGTTCTTTCTAGTTGGCTATTATACAGTAAATGTATGCATCCTTGCATTACCTTCACACTTTTCCAGCATCCCAAAAATATGCTGTAGATGAAAACACCCCACATCAGTATCCTTCAGTGTTCTAATATCTGAGCTAGTCTGCACAAACATTTCCCAGCCAAACTCCCTATTTCCCATAAAGACGTATTGTGGTGCTCTACACGGTTGACAACTGAGACTAGACAGCTCAGTTGTCAACCGTGTAGTATCATAACTACATCAATATAAGGCCCTCCCCCGCCCTCTTCTCGGAAAAACTGACCACAACTCCATTTTGTTGCTTCCAGCCTACAAACAGAAACTAAAACAAGAAGCTCCAGCGCTCAGGTCTGTTCAACGCTGGTCCGACCAATCTGATTCCACGCTTCAAGACTGCTTCGATCACGTGGATTGGGATATGTTCTGCATTGCGTCCAACAACAACATTGACGAATACGCTGATTCGGTGAGCGAGTTCATTAGAAAGTGCATCAGCGACGTAATACCCACAGCAACGATTAAAACATTCCCAAACCAGAAACCGTGGATTGATGGCAGCATTCACGTGAAACTGAAAGCGTGAACCACTGCTTTTAACCAGGGCAAGGTGACCGGAAACATGACCAAATACAAACAGTGTAGCTATTCCCTCCGCAAGGCAATCAAACAAGCTAAGTGCCAGTATAGAGACAAAGTAGAGTCGCAATTAAACAGCTCAGACACAAGAGGTATGTGGCAGGGTCTACAGTCAATCACAGATTACAAAAAGAAAACCAGCCCCCTCGCGGACCAGGATGTCTTGCTCCCAGACAGACTAAATAACTTTTTTGCTCGCTTTGAGGACAATACAGTGCCACTGACACGGCCCGCTACCAAAACCTGCAGGCCCTCCTTCACTGCAGCCGAGGTGAGTAAAACGTTTAAACGTGTTAACCCTCGCAAGGCTGCAGGCCCAGACGGCATTCCCAGCCGCGTCCTCAGAGCATGCGCAGACCAGCTGGCTGGTGTGTTTACGGACATATTCAATCAATCCTTATCCCAGTCTGCTATTCCCACATGCTTCAAGAGGGCCACCATTGTTCCTGTTCCCAAGAAAGCTAAGGTAACAGAGCTAAACGACTACCGCCCCGTAGCACTCACTTCCGTCATCATGAAGTGCTTTGAGAGACTAGTCAAGGACCATATCACCTCCACCATACCTGACACCCTAGACCCACTCCAATTTGCTTACCGACCCAATAGGTCCACAGACGACGCAATATCAACCACACTGCACACTGCCCTAACCCATCTGGATAAGAGGAATACCTATGTGAGAGTGCTGTTCATCGACTACAGCTCAGCATTTAACACCATAGTACCATCCAAACTCGTCATCAAGCTCGAGACCCTGGGTCTCGACCCCGCCCTGTGCAACTGGGTACTGGACTTCCTGACGGGCCGCCCCCAGGTGGTGAGGGTAGGTAACAACATCTCCACCCCGCTGATCCTCAACACTGGGGCCCCACAAGGGTGTGTTCTGAGCCCTCTCCTGTACTCCCTGTTCACCCACGACTGCGTTGCCATGCACGCCTCCAACTCAATCATCAAGTTTGCAGACGACACTACAGTGGTAGGCTTGATTACCAACAATGATGAGACGGCCTACGGGGAGGAGGTGAGGGCCCTCGGAGTGTGGTGTCAGGAAAATAACCTCACACTCAACGTCAACAATACAAAGGAGATGATTGTGGACTTCAGGAAACAGCAGAGGGAGCACCCCCCTATCCACATCGACGGGACAGTAGTGGAGAGGGTAGTAAGTTTTAAGTTCCTCGGTGTACACATCACGGACAAACTGAATTGGTCCACCCACACAGACAGCGTTGTGAAGAAGGCGCAGCAGCGCCTCTTCAACCTCAGGAGGCTGAAGAAATTTGGCTTGTCACCAAAAGCACTCACAAACTTCTATAGATGCACAATCGAGAGCATCCTGTTGGGCTGTACCACCGCCTGGTACGGCAAATGCTCCGTCCACAACCATAAGGCTCTCCAGAGGTTAGTGAGGTCTGCACAACGCATCACCGGGGGCAAACTACCTGCCCTCCAGCATACCTACACCACCCGATGTCACAGGAAGGCCATAAAGATCATCAAGGACAACAACCACCCGAGCCAATACCTGTTCACCCCGCGATCATCCAGAAGGCGAGGTCAGTACAGGTGCATCAAAGCAGGGACCGAGAGACTGAAAAACAGCTTCTATCTCAAGGCCATCAGACTGTTAAACAGCCACCACTAACATTTAGTGGCCGCTGCCAACAAACTGACTCAACTCCAGCCACTTTAATAATGGGAATTGATGGAAATGTATGTAAAAATGTATCACTAGCCACTTTAAACAATGCCACTTAATATAATGTTTACATACTCTACATTACTCATCTCATATGTATATGTATATACTGTACTCTATATCATCTACTGCATCTTGCCATCTTTATGTAATACATGTATCACTAGCCACTTTAAACTATGCCACTTCATGTTTATATACCCTACATTACTCATCTCATATGTATATACTGTACTCTATACCATCTACTGCATCTTGCCTATGCCGTCCTGTACCATCACTCATTCATATATCTTTATGTACATATTCTTTATCCCTTTACACTTGTGTGTATAAGGTAGTAGTTGTGGAATTGTTAGGTTAGATTACTCGTTGGTTATTACTGCATTGTCGGAACTAGAAGCACAAGCATTTCGCTCATCTGCTAACCATGTGTATGTGACAAATAAAATTTGATTTGATTTGATTTAACTACCAAGTTACATGCATATGTAAAACACAGTCAATGTCCCACAGGACTTTTTTAAAATCCTTTGTCAAAATAGTAGGTTCTCGTCACCTTTGGACTGCTCCATCTTGTTTGTTAGCATTTCAGCACGGCTTCCATGAGATATCCAACCAGGCAGATGATACTTTGAGATCCATTCGATAGGAGGTGGACTCTAATGTCAATGTCTTTCTGTGTGCAGTGCTGTGATAGGCTTTGATTAATTGCTATCACGGTAACCTTTCTGTCTGTTCGCTGACCTTCTCCCAGCATGGAAACATGTTTATGTCAGCTTTACAACTGTAAACAAGCATTTAATTGAATTCCCTTCAGAGAGACGGGCACATCAATATTGTCTGGAAACTTCTGTTCAATCAAATAAGCCCCCCCCCATGTCTTTTGGGTGGTGGACCATTCTCGATACACACGGGAAACTGTTGAGCTTGAAAACCCCAGCAGCGTTGCAATTCTTGACACACTCAAACCGGTGTGCTTGGCACCTGTTCAAAGGCACTTAAATATTTTGTCTTTCCCATTGACCCTCTGAATGGCACACATATACAATCCATGTCTCAAGGATATATTTTTTTTTACCTGTCTCCTCCCCATCATCTACAGTGATTGAAGTGGATTTAACAAGTGACATCAATAAGGGATCATAGCTTTCATCTGAATTCACCAGATCTGTGTGTGTGTGTGTGTGTGTGTGTGTGTGTGTGTGTGTGTGTGTGTGTGTGTGTGTGTGTGTGTGTGTGTGTGTGTGTCTGCGTGGGTGGGTGCTCTGAGGTTTTAACTTTCAGGGTTTAGAGGGTATTTGAGCAGCTAGCAAAATCCCAGTATGCTTGGACATTACATCTGGAGTGTGTGTGAATGAAGTGTGCACATTTGGAACTTGTATGTGTGAATGAATAAATGCCTGCAGTGTTTAGATTCTGAACCACTGTTCCCTTGCTCCTGCAACCCAAATCCCCCCTTTGAGAACACTGGGTGGACGCAGATAATATTGAGTGATGGATGCTGATCCCTCATGGCACATCCTGCCACGGACAGCCGGAGCTCAAGCATCTACCACTGTTCGGAGATGATCACAGATTGATAGAGCGAGTGGGGGGATACAGGAGAGAGAGTGAGGGGATACAGAAGAGAGAGTGAGGGGATACAGGAGAGAGAGTGAGGGGATACAGGAGAGAGAGTGAGGGGATACAGGAGAAAGAGTGAGGGGATACAGGTGAGAGAGTGAGGGGATACAGGAGAGAGAGTGAGGGGATACAGGAGAGAGAGTGAGGGGATACAGGAGAGAGTGAGGGGATACAGGTGAGAGAGTGAGGGGATACAGGAGAGAGAGTGAGGGGATACAGGAGAGAGAGTGAGGGGATACAGGAGAAAGAGTGAGGGGATACAGGTGAGAGAGTGAGGGGATACAGGAGAGAGAGTGAGGGGATACAGGAGAGAGAGTGAGGGGATACAGGAGAGAGTGAGGGGATACAGGTGAGAGAGTGAGGGGATACAGGAGAGAGAGTGAGGGGATACAGGAGAGAGAGTGAGGGGATACAGGTGAGAGAGTGAGGGGATACAGGTGAGCGAGTGAGGGGATACAGGTGAGCGAGTGAGGGGATACAGGAGAGAGAGTGAGGGGATACAGGAGAGAGAGTGAGGGGTTCAGGAGAGAGAGTGAGGGGATACAGGAGAGAGAGTGAGGGGATACAGGTGAGAGAGTGAGGGGATACAGGTGAGAGAGTGAGGGGATACAGGTGAGAGAGTGAGGGGATACAGGTGAGAGAGTGAGGGGATACAGGTGAGAGAGTGAGGGGTTCAGGCGAGATAGTAAGGGGATACAGGAGAGAGAGTGAGGGGATACAGGAGAGAGAGTGAGGGGATACAGGTGAGAGAGTGAGGGGATACAGGAGAGAGAGTGAGGGGGAGAGTGATAAGGGGTCTCTAGCTACTGCATGGCTGTAGCTTTTGCTCAGGCCACTGAAAGTATAACCCACTGGGCAAGACCTGGTTGAATCCAAGTAATTTCAACAAAAATGTTTCATGTGATGACGTTGAATCAACATGGAAAACTGATAGAATTTGCAACGTAAGATAACTTTGTCTTCTTTTCACCTAACTTTTAACGTAAATCCAATGACAGGATAACTTTTTTTGTTGTTGATTTCACTTAGAATTTATGTTAGTTGACAACTCAACAGAATGTAAATCAAAACTAGATATTGAACTGACGTCTGTGCTCAGTGGGAATTGCAATAGAAATAACAAGGAGCCTTACTCGAGGCTGTTTCCACTTGACACTCTCACTCTCACACACACGCACACTCTCTCTCAGACACACACACACACACACACACACACACACACACACACACACACACACACACACACACACACACACACACACACACACACACACACACACACACACACACACACACACACACACACACACACACACACACACACACACACACAGACCAGAGGGATGGGTATACTTACTAATCAAATTAAACACTTTAAGCTGTCTTAATTGCTTGTTTAATTATTCAGTTGTTGCACACTTTCTAGGGTGATATGATTGCGGATGAGACATGACTATGTGTTGTTTTGACTGGAAGGATGAAGGTAGACAGTCATCGGAAGATATTTAACGCATGCAGGTAGCCTTATGGTTGGGCCAGTAACCGAAAGGTTGCTAGATCGAATCCCCGAGCTGACAAGGTAAAAATCTGTCGTTCTTCCCCTGAAAAAGGCAGGTAACCAGCTATTCCTAGGCCGTCATTGTAAATAAGAATTTGTTCTTAACTGACTTGCCTAGTTAAATAAAGGTTAAATAAAAAATTAAAATGCTCTCATGGTACCTGTAATGAATGGCGGGTGTCTTACTACTTGGGCTAAAATAAAAATGGCACACCCAGGGAGTTCTCCAGGAATAGTGAGAATTCTCCAGGAATAGGAGAAACACAAAATTACATGAACCTCCCTCTTAGGGCTCTACATCCCATAGGAATGCACAAGGTTAATACAACTGCAGGGTTCGCCTCAACAGGGGAAAAAATAGGACTTTGCTACCTTGAGTCAACTGTCAATTTCTTCTTCCAAAGGAGCAGGGTGAGAAATAGATTGGCAAAAAAAATGTTACAGCCAGGTGATGGTGCGATGATGGGTTTTCTCTCTACCCTGGCGAATCTCCCCCTGTAGCATTATAAACGGTGAGATTGTGGACACATTACTTTTTTACCAATCAGTTTCTCCTAAAATGGGGGTTTGAGGAAGGGGGTCAGGGGGTTTCTATGGCGCAACTAAAGACACCTGCCTGGGGGAGTTATATCTCACAGACATTGATCTAGTTTGGGAAGCGCTATTTATTTTCCGTAGGGAAGAAACAAGGTTGATATAGATGCGCTGTCCCTGGGTCGTCAGAGATTACCCCAACACTTTTGTTATTGTGATACTTTGAGCAGCCTCTAGCTAATTTAAGCTTCCCTGGACCAAAAACTTACCCTGGACCGAAAGCTCATCACAAGCTCTGAAATCTACATAAATGACCTATAATGCCCTCAGATGTTTTACTGTACATATGAACAGATATTGTAGCTGATGTTTTTTTTGGCATAGACTTTTTGGGCACAACGAATAGGTTTTCCCTTTACTCTCACCAGCTGCAGGCCCTGTATGGTAGTATGGTTGAACCAGCAGCAAGCCCTGTATGGTAGTATAGTTGAACCAGCAGCAGGCCCTGTATGGTTGTATAGTTGAACCAGCAGCAGGCCATGTATGGTAGTGTAGTTGAACCAGCAGCAAGCCCTGTATGGTAGTATAGTTGAACCAGCAGCAGGCCATGTATGGTTGTATAGTTGAACCAGCAGCAGGCCCTGTATGGTAGTATAGTTGAACCAGCAGCAGGCCCTGTATGGTTGTATAGTTGAACCAGCAGCAGGCCAGTAATAGTTGTATAGTTGAACCAGCAGCAGGCCCTGTATGGTAGTATAGTTGAACCAGCTGCAGGCCCTGTATGGTAGTATAGTTGAACCAGCAGCAGGCCCTGTATGGTTGTAAAGTTGAACCAGCAGCAGGCCATGTATGGTTGTATAGTTGAACCAGCAGCAGGCCATGTATGGTTGTATAGTTGAACCAGCAGCAGGCCCTGTATGGTAGTATAGTTGAACCAGCAGCAGGCCCTGTATGGTTGTATAGTTGAACCAGCAGCAGGCCAGTAATAGTTGTATAGTTGAACCAGCAGCAGGCCATGTATGGTTGTATAGTTGAACCAGCAGCAGGCCATGTATGGTTGTATAGTTGAACCAGCAGCAGGCCCTGTATGGTAGTATAGTTGAACCAGCAGCAGGCCCTGTATGGTTGTATAGTTGAACCAGCAGCAGGCCAGTAATAGTTGTATAGTTGAACCAGCAGCAGGCCATGTATGGTTGTATAGTTGAACCAGCAGCAGGCCCTGTATGGTTGTATAGTTGAACCAGCAGCAGGCCAGTAATAGTTGTATAGTTGAACCAGCAGCAGGCCCTGTATGGTAGTATAGTTGAACCAGCTGCAGGCCCTGTATGGTAGTATAGTTGAACCAGCAGCAGGCCCTGTATGGTAGTATAGTTGAACCAGCTGCAGGCCCTGTATGGTAGTATAGTTGAACCAGCTGCAGGCCCTGTATGGTTGTATAGTTGAACCAGCAGCAGGCCCTGTATGGATGTATAGTTGAACCAGCAGCAGGCCCTGTATGGATGTATAGGTGAACCAGCAGCAGGCCCTTTATGGTTGTATGGTTGAACCAGCTGCAGGCCCTGTATGGTTGTATAGTTGAACCAGCAGCAGGCCCTGTATGGTTGTATAGTTGAACCAGCAGCAGGCCCTGTATGGTAGTATAGTTGAACCAGCAGCAAGCCCTGTATGGTAGTATAGTTGAACCAGCAGCAGGCCCTGTATGGTAGTATAGTTGAACCAGCTGCAGGCCCTGTATGGTTATATAGTTGAACCAGCAGCAAGCCCTGTATGGTAGTATAGTTGAACCAGCTGCAGGCCCTGTATGGTTATATAGTTGAACCAGCAGCAGGCCCTGTATGGTTGTATAGTTGAACCAGCAGCAGGCCCTGTATGGATGTATAGGTGAACCAGCAGCAGGCCCTGTATGGTTGTATGGTTGAACCAGCTGCAGGCCCTGTATGGTTGTATGGTTGAACCAGCTGCAGGCCCTGTATGGTTGTATAGTTGAACCAGCAGCAGGCCCTGTATGGTAGTATAGTTGAACCAGCAACAGGCCCTATATGGTAGTATAGTTGAACCAGCTGCAGGCCCTGTATGGTAGTATAGTTGACCAGCAGCAGGCCCTGTATGGTAGTATAGTTGACCAGCAGCGGGCCCTGTATGGTTGTATAGTTGAACCAGCAACAGGCCCTATATGGTAGTATAGTTGAACCAGCAGCAGGCCCTGTATGGTAGTATAGTTGAACCAGCAGCAGGCCCTGTATGGTAGTATAGTTGAACCAGCAGCAGGCCCTGTATGGTAGTATAGTTGACCAGCAGCAGGCCCTATATGGTAGTCTAGTTGAACCAGCAGCAGGCCCTGTATGGTAGTATAGTTGAACCAGCAGCAGGCCCTGTATGGTAGTATAGTTGAACCAGCAGCAGGCCATGTATGGTTGTATAGTTGAACCAGCAGCAGGCCCTATATGGTAGTATAGTTGACCAGCAGCAGGCCCTGTATGGTAGTATAGTTGACCAGCAGCAGGCCCTGTATGGTTGTATAGTTGAACCAGCAGCAGGCCCTGTATGGTTGTATAGTTGAACCAGCAGCAGGCCCTGTATGGTAGTATAGTTGAACCAGCTGCAGGCCCTGTATGGTTGTATAGTTGAACCAGCAGCAGGCCCTGTATGGTTGTATAGTTGAACCAGCAGCAGGCCCTGTATGGTTGTATAGTTCAACCAGCAGCAGGCCCTATATGGTTTTATAGTTGACTTGTAAAGCCACTGCCACAACTTTCCGGGGTGAGTAATCGCTTTTCTGATGTCCAGAAGTTATTTTCGGTCATAAGAGATGGTAGCAGCAACATTAAGTAAAAAAATAGCACAATTGGTTGGGAGAAGACTGGATGCTTACAGGACATGTGCTCGCATTGAAAAATAACAAGGCACATTTTATTTTTTTAATGATTGGAACATGCCTCAAACATACATTTCTTGGCTCACTCTTCTTTCTATTTCCTGTTTTGGTTTATATCCTGCCATCAGAAACGGGCAGAAAGCCGAAACTTTGAGGTGACTTTCAGAGGACAGTGGCTGTGCTGCACTGCAGCAACCCCACAAATGCACAAACCCTCTGATCTGTTCATCCAATCCTCAAAGCCCTTGAGATCCATATCCTCCTGCTTCTCTGTAATGAGATGGCATCAAGCCCCCACGTTCTCACTGAAAATAAAGAGTTGCCAGCAAGAAAAAGACGCTTAGAATATAGATGTCCTATTGCACTTCATGTATGGTTTATACTGACTTTGGAGTTATATTTCTCCCCAGCCTCAGCCAGGTGAAACCCCTTCTAGCTCGGTACTATAGTTGGCCATTTTGTTTAGTTTTGTTTAGTTGAGAAATTATCCAAGTCAGCGGCCTAATTTCCAAGCTGAAGTGTCTATTATCAGGGGCTCCATGTGGAGCTGAGATCAGGGCCCAGAAGGGAGCTTAGTTGATTCGCTCCAGTTAAAGCTATATCCCTGTTAGCTATAGCCCACACACTGAACATGGCTCACAGATTATTTTCAAGTTTATGAAAGTGAAATTGGTGTGTGTTGCCTGGTCCGTGTCTATGTTGATATGTGAATAGTGTATGTGTGTGTGATTGAAGGTTTTGGCATTCTGGCTAAGAGGACACATTGGAGCAGAACATTTGAACAGCCAGCGAAATCCCAGTGTCTCTGAATGTTACATCTGGACTGTACTACATCAAAGAGAAGAAGACAGTTCATTTCCAATATCAATTCCTAGTTTATTTTTTTTACATGAACAGGCCAGCACACAGAGAAGAACAAAACAGGTTTTTGCTGACTTTTAATGCTTTTCTAAATGGCCATATTCAGTAGACATGAAAATATAAAGGACGTTTATAAAAAATATATATATCTTTACTAATGTCCCTCTAATGTATTTACCATGCTATTAACGAAAGTCCCTTATGTGTCGTTGAACGCTAACACAGATCGGTAAGCTCTCTTGCAGTCAATAATAGAACCTTATCTCTGTCAGGTGAGCAAGCATGCCCGGCTCCATTTGAGAACCCCAACTCTCCTGTGTATGACATTGAGATAATGTAGGACAACACCTGACCCAATGCAACACTGCCCTAGTCTTGCTACATGCTGACACAGGCTGGTCTCAGGTCTTTAGTAATGTAGCAACATATATTTTGGTTGTGGAAAATATGTTGACTGAGCATTTATGTTTTAGAGACGCATATGTGTGTTGTTGTTTAATTGAAGCTGTCTAACAGTTTGCTGAAGAACTATCCCAGATTGTAGTTTAAAAAATAGCTGAGTGAACCTCTCCTCACCTGAAAAAAAGGAACTGTGTGGGAGTATTTTAAAATAGTGTTGGGATTTACTAGGCTATCTCCACACATTTCACAACTACTGCAATCCCCATTAACTTCTACTTCATCACAATCCCGGATCCGGGAGCACCCTCATCAGTAAAAAAGCTGACTAGCATAGCCTAGCATAGCGTCACAAGTAAATACTAGCATCTAAATATCATTAAATCACAAGTCCAAGACACCAGATGAAAGATACACATCTTGTGAATCCAGCCATCATTTCTGATTTTTAAAATGTTTTACAGGGAAGACACAATATGTATTTCTATTAGCTAACCACGATAGCAAAAGACACAACTTTTTTTTCCCAGCATTTTTTTCCTGCATAGGTAGCTATTACAATTTCGACCAAATAAAGATATAAATAGTCACTAACCAAGAAACAACTTCATCAGATGACAGTCTGATAACATATTTATTGTATAGCATATGTTTTGTTAAAAAAATGTGCATATTTCAGGTATAAATCATAGTTTTACATTGCAGCCACCATCACAACTCTCACCAAAGCAACTAGAATAACTACAGAGACCAACGTGAATTACCTAAATACTCATCATAAAACATTTATGAAAAATACACAGCGTACAGCAAATGAAAGACAAAGATCTTGTGAATGTGTCCAACTCACTATAACGCAGCACTAAGAAATATCCGAAAATCGCAATAAACTAATATAAACTGATATAACTCGGTTTAAAATAACAACATTATGATGTCTTTAACACCTATATCGAATAAAATCAGAGCCGGATATATCTAAGGCCTATAACGGGAGCTTTCCAGAACGCAATCCTGAGGTCTGTCTTGCGTCATGGCGAATGAAGAAAAGACTGGACCCCACGTTCCCAGACCCTTTATATGGCCTCAGATCTGCCTAGCAACTCCATTCCAATTCTCACTATTTGCTGACATCTAGGGGAGGCGTATGCAGTGCATCTCGACCAATAGAAGACATGCAAATTAATAAACTGACCTCAGAACAGCCTGCCTGATTTCAGATTTCTCACTTCCTCACAGGAAAATTGCTCCAACTTGAGTTCTGTTTTACTCACAGATATAATTCAAACGGTTTTAGAAACTAGAGAGTGTTTTCTATACAATAGTAATAATAATATGCATATTGTACGAGCAAGAATTGAGTACGAGGCAGTTTAATTTGGGAACAAAATTTTTACAAAGTGCAAACAGCACCCCCTATTGAGAAAAGGTTAAAAATAATTGAGCTTCATCCTTTCACTCTTTTCCCAGCCACCTTTGTGTTTATGCTGAAACAGAAATACAGCACAGCTCCATTTTGTATCAAGAAGTAGACAGCTTAGTAGACAGCTCAGTAGACAGCTCAGTAGACAGCTCAGTAGACAGCTCAGTAGATAGCTCAGTAGTGCTTTAGTTAAATGTTTCAACTAGGCTACTTTAATTTATTGCTTTAGTAATCCTCATCAAGGGTCAATCTGTAGAGAAAAATGCCTCTCCTAGTCCAAGTTGATTACTATCGTAGACAAGCGACAGCATGTACTGATTTATCTGTTTGGCTAACACATACCAAAGAAGCTGGTTAGGGAGCTGAGGTCCTCCCAGGCTCCTTATGAGTAGCTACCCACTGGATACACCACGCCATTTCAACATGGATAATTGGGTAATATTTGGTTGAGACCTTGATCATTGAGATTACAACCTATATTCACCCACTCAAAAAGACAGCCAAAAGTTAGTTGAATTTCCAATGTGTTGTCACTAAGCTCAACCAAATTCCAGAGGAAAAACAATATCTGATTTTTGGTTTAGTTGTCACCCAAATGCATATCACTGTGCTTTCAAACCTTTCAACCATTTGAAAGCACAGCAAAGTTGAAATGTGAAAACAATGTTAGATATATTGTTGATTTATAAAACAACTTGTGTGTTCTCACTGTGCTTCATCTAATAGCAGAACCAAATGATCTGGATTGCAGTTGATATTACATTAAAAGTACAAGGTGCAAGTGGTCAATGCTGTTTGAGATTTGGTGCTGATTATTACAGCAATTGTGAAGATCTCCACAGACCTTCAACAATCTATGATTTGTTACAGATATACAGTGCATTTGGAAAGTATTCAGACCCCTTAATTTTTTTCACATTTTGTTACTTTACAGTCTTTTTCTAAAATGGAATAAACAAAAAATATTCCTCATCAATCTACACACAATACCACATAATGACAAAGCAAAAACAGGTATGAGGAAATGTTTGCAAATGTATTAAAAATAAAAACATGAATACCTTCTTTACATAAGTATTCAGACTTTTTGCTATGAGACTCTAAATGGAGCTCAGGTGCATCCTGTCTCCATTGATCATCCTTGAGAAATTTCTCCAACTAGATTGGAGTCCACCTGTGGTAAATTCAATTGGTTGGACATGATTTGGAAAAGCAAACACCTGTCTATATAAGGTCCCACAGTTGACAGTGCATGTCAGTGCAAAAACCAAGCCATAAGTTCGAATTAATTTTCTTTGGAGCTCCGAGACAGGATTGTGTCGAGACACAGATTTGGGGAAGGGTACAACATATTTTTGGTAGCATTGAAGGTCCCAAAGAACCCAGTGGCCATCATCCTTAAATGAAAGACGTTTGGAACCACCAAGACTCTTCCTAGAGCTGGCCACCCAGCCAAACTGAGCAATCGGGGGAGAAGGGCCTTGGTCAGGGAGGTGACCAAGAACCCGAGTTCCTCTGTGGAGATGGGAGAACCTTCCAGAAGGACAAGAATCTCTGCAACACTCCACCAATCAGGCCTTTATGGTATATTGGCCAGACGGAAGCCACTCCTTAGTAAAAGGCACATGACAGTCCCCTAAAGTCCCCTAAAGGACACCTAAACAAGATTCTCTGGTCTGAGGAAAACCAAGATTGATCCCTTTGGCCTGAAGGCCAAGTGTCACATCTGTGTCACACCCTGATCTGTTTCACTTGTCTTTGTGATTGTCTCCATCCCCCTCCAGGTGTCATCCATCTTCCCCATTATCCGCAGTGTATTTTTACCCGTGTTCTCTGTTTGTCTGTTGCCAGTTCGCATTGTTTCATCAAGCATACCAGCATTTTTCCCTTGCTCCTGTTTTTTCTCTAGTTCCTGTTTTCTAGTTGTCCCAGTTTAGACCATTCTGCCTGCCATGACCCTGAGCCTGCCTGCTGTTCTGTACCTTTTGGACTCTGCTCTGGATTACTGACCCCTACCTGCCCTTGACCTGTTGTTTACCTGCCCCCCTGTTTTTGTTATAAACTTTTGTTACTTCGAAACTGTCTGCATCTGGGTCTTCTCCTGAGCCTTGACAGTCTGGAGGAAACCTGGCACCACCCCTAAGGTGAAGCATGGTAGTGGCAGCATCTTTCTGTGGGGATGTTTTTCAGTGGCAGGGACTGAGAGAATAGTCAAGATCGAGAGAAAGATGAAAGAAGCAAAGTACAGAGAGATCCTTGATGAAAACCTGCTCCAGAGCACACAGGACGACAGACTGGAGTGAGGTTCACCTTCTAACAGGAGAATGACCATAAGCACACAGCCAAGACAATGCAGGAGTGGCTTCGGGACAAGTCTCTGAATGTCCTTGAGTGGGCCAGCCAGAGCCCGGACTTGAACCCGATCAAACACCTCTGGAGACACCTGAAAATAGCTGTGCAGCAACGCTCCCCATCCACCCTGACAGAGCTTGAGAGGATCTGCAGAGAAGAATGGGAGAAACTCCCCAAATACATGTGTGCCAAGCTTATAGCGTCATACACAAGAAGACTTGAGGCTGTAATCGCTGCCAAAGGTGCTTCAACAAAGTACTGAGTAAACGGTATGAATACTTATGTGAATATCATATTTCATATTATTTATTTATTTTTCAAAATTTCTAAAAACCTGTTTTTGTTTTGTCATTATGGTGTATTGTGTGGATTGATTCGACAATTTTTTCATCTATTTTTGAATAAGGCTGTAAAGTAACAAAATGTGAAAAAAGTCGAGGGGTCTTAATAATTTCCAAATGCACTGTATGCATGCGATCTTGAACATGCACACTTTATGATTACATACAGTGCCCTCCACTAATATTGGCACCCTTGGTAAATATGAGCAAAGCGTGCTGTGAAATGTTTTTCTTTATTGTTTATCCTCTTGGTCTTTCATTCAAAATATTCAGAAAAATCGAACCTTTAATTAAAGTAAAACAATTGAAAAAAAAATTCTTATCATAAAAAAATATTTTCCTCAAATATATGTGTGCCACAATTATTGGCACCCCTTCATTCGATACTTTGTGTAACCTCCCTTTGCCCAGATAACAGCTCTGAGTCTGTTCTTATAATTCGTAATGAGGTTGGAGAACACATGGCAAAGGGATCTGAGACCATTCCTCCATATAGAATCTTTCCAGATCCTTCAGATTCTGAGGTCCACGCTGGTCCCACAGGTTTTCTATGAGGTTTAGGTCAGGGGACTGGGATAGCCATGGAAAAACCTTGATTCTGTGGTCAGTAAACCATTTCTGTGTTGATTTTGAGGTAGGCTTTGGATCATTGTCCTGCTGGAAGATCCAACCAGATGAAAGCAATGATCCCTTATTGATGTCACGTGTTAAATCCACTTCAATCAGTGTAGATGAAAGGGAAGAGACAGGTTAAATAAGGATTTTTAAACTGTGAGACAATTGAGGCATGGATTGTGTATGTGTGCCATTCAGAGGGTGAATGGGCAAGACAAAAGATTGAAGTGCCTTTGAACGGGGTATGGTAGTAGGTGCCAGGCGCACCAGTTTGTGTCAAGAACTGCAACGCTGCTGGGTTTTTCAAGCTCAACAGTTTCCGTGTGTATCAAGAATGGTCCACCACCCAAAGGACATCCAGCCAACATGACACTCAGTGTACTTTCGATGTATAACATTTTCAGATCTGTATATCATACTTATATCTGCAACCTTTTAAATCTTGTACTCTCTTGAACAACTCCCTGCTGTTGTCCGTTACCCCCCACTGCAAGCTTGGGAGCATGGCCAACTCAATTACTTGGGATAGGTACAGCTGTTAAACAAATGGCCCCTCAGTTCCAGGTCAATTATCATGAGCAGAGAGGGATCAAATTTAATGTTTGGCAAATGGTTGAGTGCTTTACTGTGAATAACTTTGTTTCTTTTTTCATGCAGAGATTACAAAAATGGAAGTATTCACTTTCCAGGAACATAACATGAGTAAAAAAATATACACTGAGTGTACAAAACATTAGGAACACCTTCCTAATATTGAGTTGCACCCCACTTTGCCTTCAGAACAACCTCAATTCGTCGGGGCATGGACTACAAGGTGTCGAAAGTATTCCACATAGATGCAGGCCCGTGTTGACTAATTCTTCCCACAGTTGTGTCAATTTGGCTGGATGTCCTTTGGGTGGTGGACCATTCTTGATACACTCGGGAAACTGTTGAGCGTGACACCGACTACCATACGCCGTTTAAAGGGACTTAAATCTTTTGTCTTGCCCATTCACCCACTGAATGGAACACATACGCAATTCATGTCTCAAATATCTCAAGGCTTAAAAAAACTTTAACCTGTCTCCTCTCCTTCATCTACACTTGAAGTGGATTTAACAGATGACATCAGTACGGGATCAAAGCTTTCCCTTGGATGCACCTGGTCAGTTTATAATGGAAAGAGCAGGTGTTCCTACTGTTTTGTACAGTCAGCGTTTGTTTGTTTAATGCTTGTGTTGTGAGCTGCGAAAAATAGTACAGTTTTACCTCCACTTGTCCTGATGTTAACCTTTTGCATTCACATTTGTTGGATGTTGCTGTTGATGTGTGATTGTCTATACAAGAAGTACACAAACTACCTTAGAGTGAGAGGCATTTATTTGTATTCTGGCTTTAACCTGTCTAGGATCAGCGTGGCGCTAGCGGCACACCCCCCCCCCCCCCACTGAAAAACCAGTGCCGCGAAATTCAAAAAAAATATTTTTTTAAAATATTTAACTTTCACACATTAAAGTCCAATACAGCTAATGAAAGACACAGATCTTATGAATCCAGTCAACATTTCCGATTTTTAAAATGTTTTACAGGGAAGACACAATATGTAAAGATGTACATCTATTACCTAAAAACACATTAGCATATTCCACCATCTTTTATTTGTCCACCAACACCAGTAGCCATCACCAATTCGGCTAAACTAAGATATTTATAGCCCCTAACCAACAAAAAAACTCATTAGATGACAGTCTGATAACATATTTATGGTATGGGATAGGTTTTGTTAGAAAAAAGTGCATATTTCAGGTATATGGCATAGTTTACAATTGCACCCACCATCACAAATGGACTAGAATAATTACAATGAGCAACGTGTTTACCTAACTACTAATCATCAAACATTTCGTAAAAATACACAGCATACACGAATCGAAAGACACAGATCCTGTGAATACAGACAATATTTCAGATTTTCTAAGTGTCTTACAGCGAAAACACAATAAATCGTTATATTAGCTTAGCACATAGCAATTAGCAGCCCAGCATTGATTCTAGCCAAAGTGAGCGATAAAAGTCAACATCGCCAAAAGATATTAATTTTTTCACTAACCTTCTCAGAATTCTTCCGATGACACTCCTGTAACATCACATTACAACATGCATATACAGTTTGATCGAAAATGTTTATATTTAGCCACCAAAATCATGGTTAGACAATGTGAAATGTAACTCAGCTGGTCAGAATTTGTCCTTGCGCCACTTAGACAGTGATCTACTCTTATACATAAATACTCATAAACGTGACTAAAAAATATAGGGTGGACAGGGATTGATAGACAATTTAATTCTTAATACAATTGCGTTATTACATTTTTTAATTTATCCTTACTTTTCAATACAGTTTGCGCCAAGCGAAGCTACGTCAAAAAACATGGCGTCCTAAGCCACTAAAATGTTTCGACAGAAACACGATTTATCATAATAAAAATGTCCTACCTTGAGCTGTTCTTCCATCAGTATCTTGGGCAAAGGATCCTTTCTTGGGAGAAATCGTCTTTTGGTGGAAAGCTGTCCTCTTGCCATGTGGAAATGTCAACTACGTTCGGGATGAACTGAAAAGCGTTCCCAACTTTTCACATCGTTGCAAAAATAAATGTCCCAAAATCGCACTAAACGGATATAAATTGCTATAAAACGCTTTAAATTAACTACTTTGTGATGTTTGTAACTCCTATAACGAGTGAAAAGATGACCGGAGAAATATAACAGGCTAAACTAATGCTTGGAACAGGAGAGGGTCGGTGTCTTCCACGCGCGTTACGCAGCAAGAAAAGACTTGCTAGCTAAAGGTTTTTTTCATTTGTAGTGCCTGTGAACGAGCAATCGAGCCCGTTGGAATCGTCATCACGTAAAGGCATCCAGGGGAAGACGTAAGAAGTGTCCGTATAGTCATAGCAACGACAGTGCCCGTTTAAATGACTTCAGAAAAGTGGCCAACGTTTCTCAAATCTGACTCCATGTCAGGGAAATTGCTGTAGAATGGGCTCTGTTCCACTTAGAGACAAAATTTCAACTCCTATAGAAACTATAGACTGTTTTCTATCCAATAATAATAATAATATGCATATTGTACGATCAAGGATTTTGTGGGAAGCCGTTTAAAAAATTAGCCACATTAGCATAAATAGTCTAAACAGCGCCCCCATCCCCAACAGGTTAATTTGTAACAAATTATTACAATTAATGCACAGCTTTACTTCCAAGGCCTTATTGCAGGCTTTACTTGAAACATAAACATTTTATTCAGCTGTACATCACTAGGCAGATATACTGTAGCTACAATTCAAGTCATTTAGATGCTTAAGGTAACTCACAACAACGGCTCAATGCCCTTGAAATAAACTGCTCTGAAAGAAGGCATAGCTCTGTTTATTCTGTAGTCCAGTTCTCTTAAAAAACTGCTCTGAAAGAAAGCATAGTTCTGAATAGTTCTGTCACATCATACTGTAGTCTGCAGTGACTCACTTCACGTTGACTCGCAGGTGCAACAGAATTCGACATTGTAGCATACCAAATTTTGAAAAAAATATTAGAAATAAATGTAGTGCAGTCAACATCAATTCATCCAACCCACCAATGGGGCTATAGAGCCACATACTATTGAAATCAGCATTGCATTGGAATGTTGTAACGATTGTCCTGGAAAGAAGTTGACCAAAACGCAGCGTGGTAAGTGTTCATTGCAATTTAACCTCTTTGGGCTCAAGGGGCAGTAGTGAGTAGCCAGATAAAAGGTGCCCATTTCAAAAAGGCCTCGTACTCAATTCTTGCTCGTACAATATGCATATTATTATTACCATTGGATAGAAAACACTCTCTAGTTTCTAAAACCGTTTGAATTATATCTGTGGGTGAAACAGAACTGGACTTAGAGCAATTTTCCTGTGTGTATGTCAGAATGCAGAATTTTGCTGGCTGTTCTGAGACCTGTGTATTAATTTGCCAACCCTCTATTGGTTGAGATGCACTGCATACGCCTTCACTGGGTGTCAGCGAATAGGGAGAGTTGAAAAGGAGTTTCTACGTAGGTCCCAAAGGTTATAAATTGCTTGGAACCGAAGTGTCCCATCTTTCCACTCTTCGCTCTGACGCAGGGAGGGTCTTGGCATGTCATTTTAGAAGCTCCCGTATTAGCTCCTAGATATATCCGGCTCTGTTTTTATTCGATAAAGGCGTTGAAGACATCGTAATGTTGTTATTTTAAACCGAATTCTATCAGTTTATGTCAGTATATTGTGATTTTCGGGTATTTATTTTCGTGACGTTTTAGGAAGTTGGGTATCTCTGGCCCACATGGCTATTGTTTACTGCTAATTGCAACGTTGAAGACGACGTTCTCCAACCTAGCAACGATTCTTTTGGACAAAGGACACATTTCCCAAGATTCTGATGGGAGTTCATCGAAAAGTAAGAACTATTTATGCTGATAATTCATTGTTCTGTTGAAAAATGTCAGATGCATAAGACGCCATTTCCTGCAGTGTAGCCTTGCGTTATCGCAGCCTGTATTGCGCAGTAAGGTTCATTTTAAAAATGTAATTCAGCGATTGCATTAAGAACTAATTTGTCTTTCAATTGCTGTCCAACCTGTATTTTTTTAGTCAAGTTTATGAATAGTTTTCGATAAGAAAAGGTGCCTTTACAAGATGGCGCCGGACAGATTGCTTGACGTTATGGACACTATTCTCATTGTATAAGCACGATTTGTGCCGCTAAATATGCACATTTTCGAACAAACTCTATATGCATTGTGTAATATGATGTTACAGGACTGTCATCTGAAGAATTCTGAGAAGGTTAGTGAAACAATTTATATATTTTGGTGGTTTATACGTTATAGCTATTTTTGCCTTGAATCAATGCTGTTGTTATGTTTGCTATTGTGCTAAGCTAATATAACGCTATATTGTGTTTTCGCTGTAAAACACTTGATAAATCGGAAATATTGTCTGGAATCACAAGATGCCTGTCTTTCAATTGCTGTACACTATGTATTTTTCAGAAATGTTTTATGATGAGTATTTAGTTATTTGGCGTTGGTGTCTGTAATTTTTCTGTCTGCTTTCGGTGCAATTTCTGACTGTAGCTGCAATGTAAACTATGATTTATACCTGAAATATGCACATTATTCTAACAAAACATATGCTATACAATAAATATGTTATCAGACTGTCATCTGATGAAGTAGTTTCTTGGTTAGTGGCTATTTATAGCTTTATTTGGTCGAATTTGTGATAGCTACTGATGTAGTAAAAAACTGATGGAGTAAAAATAGTGGTGTCTTTTGCTAACGTGGTTAGCTAATAGATTTACATATTGTGTCTTCCCTGTAAAACATTTTAAAAATAGGACATGTTGGCTTGATTCACAAGATGTGTACCTTTCATCTGGTGTCTTGGACTTGTTAATTATGTGAAAGTTAAATATAAAAAAAAAAAAATCTTTTGAATTTCGCCCCCTGCACTTTGAGCTGGCTGTTGTCATAAGTGTACCGACGTCGGGCTTGCACGCCAAACAGGTTAATAAAATAACCTGAACACTGAAACAACAAAAACAACAAAGAGAGTGAACGAAACGAAACAGTTCTGTCTGGTGCAACAACACAAAACAGAAAACAGCTACCCACAACACACAGGTGGAAAAAGGTTACCTAAGTATGGTTCTCAATCAGAGACAATGATTGAGAACCACACCCGGCCAAACACATAGAAATGGAAAACATAGAACAAAACATAGAATGCCCACCCCAACTCACGCCCTGACCAACCAAAATAAAGACATAAAAGGATCTCTAAGGTCAGGGCGTGACAGTACCCCACCCCAAAGGTGCGGACTCCGGCCGCAAAACCTAAACCTATAGGGGAGGGTCTGGGTGGGCATCTATCCGCGGTGGCGGCTCTGGTGCGGGACGTGGACCCCGCTCCACCTTAAGCTTGGCCCACTTATGTGGCGCCTCTGGCGGGGACCCTCGCCGCCGCCCCCGGACTGAGGATCCTCGCAGCGGGCCCTGGACAGGAGGGCGACTCTGGCAGCTCCGGACAGGAGGGCGACTCTGGCAGCTCCGGACAGGAGGGCGACTCTGGCAGCTCCGGACAGGAGGGCGACTCTGGCAGCTCCGGACAGGAGGGCGACTCTGGCTGCTCCGGACAGGAGGGCGACTCTGGCTGCTCCGGACAGGAGGGCGACTCTGGCTGCTCCGGACAGGAGGGCGACTCTGGCTGCTCCGGACAGGAGGGCGACTCTGGCTGCTCCGGACAGGAGGGCGACTCTGGCTGCTCCGGACAGGAGGGCGACTCTGGCTGCTCCGGACAGGAGGGCGACTCTGGCTGCTCCGGACAGGAGGGCGACTCTGGCTGCTCCGGACAGGAGGGCGACTCTGGCTGCTCCGGACAGGAGGGCGACTCTGGCTGCTCCGGACAGGAGGGCGACTCTGGCTGCTCCGGACAGGAGGGCGACTCTGGCTGCTCCGGACAGGAGGGCGACTCTGGCTGCTCCGGACAGGAGGGAGACTCTGGCGGCTCCGGACAGGGGATCGTCGCTGGAGGCTCCGGACTGGGGATCGTCTCTGGAGCTTCCGGACTGGGGATCGTCGCTGGAGGCTCCGGACTGGGGATCGACGCTGGAGGCTCCGGACTGGGGATAGACGCTGGAGGCTCCGGACTGGGGATCGACGCTTGAGGCTCCGGACTGGGGATCGTCGCTGGAGGCTCCGGACTGAAGGGCGTCACTGGAGTGGAGAGACACACAGGAGGCTTCGTGCCATGGATCATCACTGGAGGCTTCGTGCCATGGATCATCACTGGAGGCTTCGTGCCATGGATCATCACTGGAGGCTTCGTGCCATGGATCATCACTGGAAGCTTCGTGCCATGGATCATCGCTGGAGGCTTCGTGCCATGGATCATCACTGGAGGCTTCAATGTCTGTTCTATCCATTGTAATTCTATGCTGGTTATCCTTCTTTCCCTCCTTCTGATGTTATTTAATCTCTTGGGTTTCCCACAGGAGTCCAGGTGGAACTTCCTCTTTGCCTTCCTGGCCTTACCTGCTTTGCTACAGCTCTGTGTGCTGCCCTACGTCCCCGGAAGCCCACATTTCCTTCTGATGGAGAAGGATGAGGCCAGTGCAGAGAAAGGGAAATTCTCTTAAATAAGCACACGCGCATACTGTACAAGTGTTTACATTGCCTTTGCACATATGGCCTGATGAGATAATGACTCGCCAAAAAGATGCTGCAGTGAATTAGTTTTGGTTTGTGGACGAGGTCTCACTGTGATATGTACTTAGCGTATGATTAGACTCATCACACATTGGAATAGATTACCTGTAAGGAGAACAATATGTTGATATAACACTTCAATAAATGATGTGATATCATGCTGCTGAACTAACCTACTTGCAGAAATGTTGCCAGAAACTCCTGCAGAGTGCTGAATTGTTGAAGTGCTTATATACATCTGCTTGAAAGATTATGTTGAATGCAAATGATTCTAGTGTTGACACAATCACTTTAGCCGAACTGTCGTACTTAACAAAATCAGTGTAAAGATTTTTTTATCTTCTTTTAAAGCTGGACTCCTTAATTGGTGGAACAGTCATGTCCGTTTGGGATATTACAACAACAAAGAAGTTACTGCAAACAAGGAACACTGTTTGTTTACTTATTGCTCAAGTGATAGTACAGCAGAATATGCAGCGCTATTTGATTTTTTTACCTCACAGTCGAATGCTCCTCTCCTCCTTTTCATCAACTAAACAAAAAACAATAACCAAGGCGCTGGAGTGAACAGTTCCCCTAATACGGATTTGATCTTTATTCTTTGTGGTAAAATAACCGCATGGGCTAGCAAGGCACAGTACAAACCACTTTTTTTTAAAATACTGTAATGTCAGATATCCCTAAAGGATTCTGGATAAATATTGGATAAATATTGATCTCTGGTCTTTGTAGTTGTAATGCTAGTCGTTGTAAGAATGGTCGGACCAAGATGCAGCGTGGGGTAGGTTAACTTAATCATATTTATTAATGATAACCATCAACAAAAAAAGAAAGAGAAACCAACGAAACGTACAGCCTTGTAGGGCTCAACAGCAACAGCAACAATACAAAAACAAGATCCCACAAACAACAGGTGGGAAAAGGCTGCCTAAATATGATCCCCAATCAGAGACAACGATAGACAGCTGCCTCTGATTGGGAACCATACCAGGCCAACATAGAAATACAAAACTAGAGTACCCACCCTAATCACACCCTGACCTAACCAAAATAGAGAATAAAAAGGCTCTCTAAGGTCAGGGCGTGACAGTAGTCATGCTATAAATTATCCATGGATACCCTTGAATGGACTGCCTTCTGCTTGTGTACACAGGAACATCCCACCGCCCTGTTTCCCAGGAACAGTTAGGTCGGTTGAGAGTTAAAACTTGAATACGCTTTTTGAGGAAGTTTTACTCTTGACAGAATGGGGCTAAGAACATCACGTTAACTTGAAGTCCAAAGGAGTGTATTTATTTATTTATTTCTGTTCATCCAATACTGTGACATTTGCTCTCCATTGTTCATTGTGCCCATGCCTCGAAGTACCAAGTTCAGTCGTGTCCTGGACATAGAATCCGTTTTTTTTCTGTAAGATTGACTGATTAGTACACCCAGTAGCCAGCCGTGTCATTTTAGAACACTGGCTACTGTATTTGTCTCAGAGTCCATTATTGTTATTCTTTACTGGTTAAGGACTGAACCTTAACGCAGCATGCAGCACTCCTCATACACTGAGTGTACAAAACATTAGGAACACCTTCCTAATATTGAGTTGCACCCCTCCTTCAGAACAGCCTCAATTCGTCGGGGCATGGACTACAAGGTGATAAAAGTATTCCACTGAGATGCTAGCCCGTGTTGACTAATTCTTCCCATAGTTGTGTCAAGTTGGCTGGATGTCCTTTGGGTGGTGGACCAGTCTTGATACACACGGGAAACTGTTGAGCGTGAAAAACCCAGCAGCGTTGCAGTTCTTAGCACACTCAAACCGGTGCACCTGGCATTAATTAATATACCTCATTCAAAGGAACTTAAATCTTTTGACTTGCCCATTCACCCTCTGAATAGCACATATACACAATCCATGTCTGAATTGTCTCAAGGCTTAAAAATCCTTCTTTAACCTGTTCTCCCCTTTATCTACACTGATTGAAGTGGATTTAACAAGTGACATCAAAAAGGGATCATAGCTTTCACCCGGATTTACCTGGTCACATTATGTCATGGAAAGAGCATTGTAAAGTATATCGATGGAAGGGGTTCAGAATAGGAATCAATGTAGATTATTTAGAGTTAGGAAAGTATGTATGAATGACACACAAACAGGGTTGGAGAGCATTTAGGCACAACATATATTAGTGAATAAAAATTTCAGTGGTTTAATTCATCCTGAAAGTTGCCATATACAATTGTTCAAATCATGAAGTATCAGAAGGTGAGAAAGTGTACAATAGGGGTTGTCCTATAAATCTACTCTCATCCTCATTGTGATGACAAAGGTCCAGTCGTCGTGAACTGTGCGCCAGGATCCAGGTTTAAACTGCTACATATGGTCTGCGTTCCATAATGATTCAAATAGGCTACATGTCCCAAATTATTGCACAACTTTAGCTTAATATGATCCACTATTGCTAGCGACTTCCAGGAACAACCCCATGGACATGGCAGAGGAAAGAAAGGTAAACTAACAATGGAATGGAATAATGCAAAATGTATGATACTATTAAAGGAAACTAACAGTCACTGCACTGACCTGACAGCTATTATGTATGTGGTTATTACTGACAGTGGCTACAGATAGTGGCTAATGTTAAATATGATAGAAATTGTTTAAAAAAAGAACAACTAAAAAGTCGGGACATTCTGGAGTGCATACATCAACTCGGTAGGTTCGGAGCTACTGTCAGTGTGCACGAGTGTGCAAAGCTATCTTCGAGGCAAAGGGTGGCTACTTTAAAGAATCTCCAATATAAAATCTATTTTGATTTGTTTAATAATTTTTTGGTTACTACATGATTCCATATGTGTTATTTCATAGTTTTGATGTCTTCACTATTATTCTACAATGTAGAAAATAGTATATTTTAAGAAAAACTCTGGAATGAGTAGGTTTTTCTTAAATGTTACTATTTTCTATATTGTAGATGTCACGGCTGTGTGTAGAGATGACCAAGGCGCAGCGTGCTCTGAGTTCCACATCTTTGTTTTTGTGAAACTTACAAAAACAAAAGGTAACAATCAACGAACCGTAACATAAGAGGTGCTACATGCACTAACTGAAAACAAGATCCCACAAAACACAGTGGGGAAATGGCTGCCTAAATATGATCCCCAATCAGAGACAATGATAAACAGCTGCCTCTGATTGGGAATCATACCAGGCCAACATAGAAATAAAACACCTAGATAAGAACACCCCCCCAAAGTCACACCCCGAACTAACCAAAATAGAGAATAAAAAGTCTCTCTATGGTCAGGGCGTGACAGGACCCCCCCCCCAAAGGTGTGGACTCCGGCCGCAAAACCTGAAACCAACTGGGGAGGGTAGGGGGGGTGACTATTGTCGGTGGCGGCTCCGGTGCGGGTCTTTGCCCCCGCCCAGACCACGCGTCCGGCCATGGAGCCTGGTAGAAAGCCGTGCCCGGATTGGGCATCGGAGCAGAGGAGGGCCCCGGCCATGGAGCTGGGTTGGGCGCCGCACCTGGACTGGGCACCGGCGCCGGGTAAGACTCCGGCCATGGAGCTGAGTTGGCATGAACTGGGCATCGGCGCAGAGGAAGGCTCTGGCCTTGAAGCGGGACTGGTCGCCGTGCCTGGACTGGACATCGGCGCAGAGGAAGGCTCCGGCCTTGGAGCGGGACTGGACGACCGTGCCTGGACTGGGCATCGGCGCAGAGGAAGGCTCCTGCCATGGAGCGGGACTGGACGCCATGCCTGGGCACTGGCGCAGAGGAAGGCTCCTGCCCTGGAGCTGGACTGAACGCCTTGCCTGGAAGCTCCGGACCGTTGACCGTTGCTGGAGGTTCCGGACTGTGGACCGTTGCAGGAGGTTCTGGAATATGGACCGTCGCAGAAGGTTCCAGACTATGGACCCTCGCAGGAGGTTCCGGACTGTGGACCGTCGCAGGAGGTTCCGGATTGTGGACCGTCGTAGGAGGTTCCGGACTGGGGACCATCGCGGGAAGCTCTGGACTGGGGACCATCGCCGGAAGCTCTGGACTGGGAACCGTTGCCGGAAGCTCTGGACTGGGGACCACTTCAGGGCGCGTGCGAGGAGCAGGCACAGGATGTACCGGACTGGGGAGGCGCACTGGAGGCCTGATGCGTGGAGCCGGCACAAGTTGCAACGGACTGGTGACACGCTCTTCAGGGCGAGTGCGAGGAGCTGGCACAGGACGTACTGGGCTGTGGAGGCGCACTGGAGACCTGGTGCGTAGAGCCGGCACAAATTGTACCGGAACGATGACACACTCTGCACGGTGAGTGCGGGGAGCTAGCACAGGACGTACTGGGCTGTGGAGGCGTACTGGAGACCTGGTGCATAGAGCCGGCACACATGGTACCGGACAAATGACGCGCTCCTCAAGGCGAGTGTGGAGAGCTGGCACAGGACGTACAGGGCTGTGGAGGCGTACTGGAGAGCTGGTGCGTGGAGCCGGCACAGTTTTAACCAGACTGCTAGCATGCTCCTCAGGACGAGTACGGAGAGCTGACTCAGGTGGCAGTAATCTGATGACATGCTCCTTAGGGCAAATGTCATGCATCATGCACCAACCCAACAAGTCTCTCATTTCTCTCTCCTCCAGTTTCTCCATCAGCTCATTGACGGTCTCTGACTCTCTCCGTTCATTCTCCTCCAGTTTCTCCATCAGCTCCCAGACTGGCTCTGGTTCACTCCCCGGCTCCGCCGACCACTCCGTGTTCCCCCTCCCCAAAAAATGTTTGGGCTGTCTTTTGGGCTTTCCATGTGGCTGCGAACTCCGGCGTCATCGCTGTCCTCCCTTCTCTCCTTGCGTCTGCTTCCACGGAAGGCTTTCGTCTCCTGCCATAATTTCCTCCCAAGTCCAAGATGCCTTCTCCTCCCGGGCACGCTGCTTGGTCCTGTTGTGGTGGGATCTTCTGTCACGGCTGTGTGTAGAGACGGACCAAGGCGCAGCGTGCTCTGAGTTCCACATCTTTATTTTTGTGAAACTTACAAAAACAAAAGGAAACAAACAACGAACCGTAACTTAAGAGGTGCTACATGCACTAACTCAAAACAAGATCCCACAAAACCCAGTGGGGAAATGGCTGCCTAATATGATCCCCAATCAGAGACAACGATAATTAGCTGCCTCTGATTGGGAACCATACCAGGCCAACATAGAAATAAAACACCTAGATAGGAACACCCCCCCCTAGTCACACCCCAACCTAACCAAAATAGAGAATAAAAAGGCTCTCTATGGTCAGGGCGTGACAGTAGAATAGTAGTGAAGACATCAAAACTATGAAATAACACATATGTAATCATGTAGTAACCAAAAAAGTGTTAAACAAATCAAAATATACTTTATATTTGAGATTCTTTAATTAAAGTAGCCACCTGTTGCCTTGATGACAGCTTTACACACTCATGTACTCCCTGTTCACCCATGACTGCGCACATCTCCAACTCAATCCTCAAGTTTGCAGAAAACACAACAGTGGTAGGCCTGATTACCAACAATGATGAGACAGCCTACATGGAGGAGGACCCTGGCAGATTGGTGATAGGAAAATAACATATTCCTCAATGTCAAGAAAACAAAGGAGCTGATTGTGGACTTCAGGAGACAGCAGTGGGAGCATGCCTGTTTTGTTGGTTTGGAAAGTTTTGAAAGTGTCTGAAAAAGTGTTCCATTAGAATAGTTTGGTTACTAGCTCGCTACCTTTTGATTTTGGATCCTGCGATGCAGTTGGCATCAGTTGCTGGGGCCGCTGCTATCTGTCCAAGGATCCTGCAGACAAAGGGTCTGAGGATGAGCTGCTTGGTGTAGCAGCTAGCCTAGCTGCCACTGTTAGCTGCCTATCAAGCTAGTGGAGTTTCCTTGAGGGCTTGAATGCAGCCCTGCGGTTAAATCAAATAAAATTGTATTTGTCACATACACTTTTTTAGCAGATGTTATTGCGGGTGTAGCGAAATGCTTTCAGACGACCTGACTAGAGAGGACCAGGACCTGAAGAACAGTTAGCAGTTTTCTCAAGGTCAGCTCGATGAGTTTAAACAGGATAACGGCAAGATGACAACTATCTGTAAGTCATTGAGTGAGGACATTAGTTCTGTATTTGAATCCATGATAACAATGACAGAGAAATCAGATTATCTCTAGGGACATAAGTAGGACTATCTTGTTACTCTCTTCAAACCATCGTCGACTACACTGCTCTCATCACCCCACTGGGGATCACCAACACAGCTTATTAGCTGTCTTCAGAAGATCACTCTTCCAGAACAAGTGAAAGTAAAGCCAAGGACAACTAAGAAGAAAGACATTGTGACCTCTTGTGGGCAATCAGAGCCTTACACTTGAGAGCTCAGGAGAAGGCCCAACTGCCTATTTTCATGATGGCCTGTGTCCATCAGAGATACACGACAAAGGAAGACATTCAACATGTAAATACATTTATTATTTCTTACCCAAACAGGCGGCGGTTCCTTGGCAAAGTATTAGTTTTACTATGACTCACTTTTTTTCTCCCTTTCTTCTGTCCTCCCTCTTTTGATAAACAAGCAGTCATGTTGTCATTAGTCCACTAGGGACCTGTTTTCATCGTATTAGGTTTCTAATCAATAACCTATACAGTGTGTGTGTGTATCCTGTGTGATCATTTAGTTAGTTGGTAAATAAACAATAATAAAAAAAATTGTGGTACGGAATGGTCAGTAAAGCTGGGGTGTGTGTAGATACAAGGAGTATGTGACATTCAGAATTATGCGTCTGATATGAGGTAATGATTAATAAATGAATGTTATTGATATATATCTTATATATCATCTAGAGTTTTATCCAGGAGATGGTGACTCGTTAAATTCTTTGGGACTGGGGGGCAGTATTGAGTATCTTGGATAAAATGGTGCCCAGAGTAAACTGCCTGCTACTCAGGCCTAAAAGCTAGAATGTGCATATTAGTATATTTGGATAGAAAACACTCTGAAGTTTCTAAAACTGTTTGAATGATGTCTGTGAGTATAACAGAAGTCATATGGCAGGCAAAAACCTGAGAAAAAAATCCAACCAGGAAGTGGGAAATCTGAGGTTTGTAGTTTTTCAAGTCAATGCCTATCGAATATACAGTGTCTATGGGGTCATATTGCACTTCCTAAGGCTTCCACTAGATGTCAGTAGTCTTTAGAACCTTGTTTGAGGCTTCTACTATGAAGGAGGGGGGAATGAGAGCTGTTTCAATCAGGTCTCTGGCAGAGTGCCATGAGCTCAGTCTCGCGCCCCCATGAGAGTTAGCTGCGTTCCATTGCATTTCTACAGACAAAGGAATTATCTGGTTGAAACATTATTGAAGATTTGTGATAAAAAAATTCTAAAGATTGATTCTATACTTCATTTGACATTTTTCTACGAGCTGTAATTTCTGAAATTTCACCTGGACTTGCCCGCGCCTCCTGAGTTTGGATTTGTGTACTAAACGTGCAAACAAAAAGGAGGTATTTGAACATAAATGATGGACTTTATCGAATAAACAAACATTTATTGTGGAACTGGGATTCCTGGGAGTGCATTCTGATGAAGATCATCAAAGGTAAGTGAATATTTATAATGCTATTTTCTGGTTTCTGTTGACTCCAAAATGGCGGCTAATTTTATAACTGACATTATCCGCATCAATTCTTAATTTTATAAGAAACATTCATGTGTTGAAAATGTCTAATTGTTTGCATAGTCAACTTACGCACAGTTCTAACACACACACTTACCCCACCAGACATGCCACCAGTGGTCTTTTCATAGTCCCCAATTCCAGAACATATTCAAGAAAGCGTGCGGTATTATATAGAGCCATTTTCTGTGGTGTTAAGCGCTTAAGTAAAAAAACTTTAAAGTACTACTTAAGTAGTAAGTAGTAAATTATTGTTAAGTAATAGTTTTGGGGTATCTGTACTTTACTTTACTATTTATATTTTTACTTCACTACATTCATAAAGAAAATAATAATAATTACTCCATACATTTTCCCTGACACCCAAAAGTACTCGTTACATTTTGACAGGAAAATGGTCGAATTCACAGAGTTATCAAGAGAACATCCAAATCAAATCAAATTTATTTATATAGCCTTTCGTACATCAGCTGATATCTCAAAGTGCTGTACAGAAACCCAGCCTAAAACCCCAAACAGCAAGCAATGCAGGTGTAGAAGCACGGTGGCTAGGAAAAATTCCATAGAAAGGCCAAAACCTAGGAAGAAACCTAGAGAGGAACCAGGCTATGAGGGGTAGCCAGTCCTCTTCTGGCTGTGCCGGGTGGAGATTGTAACAGAACATGGCCAAGATGTTCAAACGTTCATAAATGACCAGCATGGTCAAATAATAATAATCACAGTAGTTATCGAGGGTGCAGCAAGTCAGCACCTCAGGAGTAAATGTCAGTTGGCTTTTTTAGCACGTCCGGTGAACAGGTCAGGGTTCCATAGCCGCAGGAAGAACAGTTGAGACTGGAGCAGCAGCAAGGCCAGGTGGACTGGGGACAGCAAGGAGTCATCATGCCAGGTAGTCCTTATGCATGGTCCTAGGGCTCAGGTCCTCCGAGAGAGAGAAAGAAAGAGAGAGAGAAGGAGAGAATTAGAGAGAGCATACTTAATAACCTCTAAAGCCTACCAAAACCGGGTCCGGGAGCACCCCCATCACAAAAGCTGACTAGCATAGCCTAGCCTAAAGCCACAGGGATATCATATAATAAAATGTTCATGAAATCACAAGTCCAAGACACCAAATGAAAGATATGTGAATAAAGATAAAGATATAAATAGCCACTAACCAAAAAACAACCTCATCAGATGACAGTCTGATAACATATTTATTGTATAGCATATGTTTTGTTAGAAACATTTGCATATTTCAGGTATAAATCAGAGTTTACCATTGCAGCCACCATTACAACTCTCACCAAAGCCACTAGATAACTACAGAGACCATCGTGTATTAGCTAATTACTCATCATAAAACATTTCTTAAAAATACACAGCGTGCAGCAGATGAAAGACACAGATCTTGTGAATCAAGACAATATTTCAGATTTTCTTAGTGTTTTACAGCGAAAACACAATATAGCGTTATATTAGCTTAGCACAATAGCGAACATCACACCAGCATTGATTCAAGGCAAAAATAGCTATAACGTATAAACCATCAAAATATATACATTTTTTCACTAACCTTCTCAGAATTCTTCAGATGACAGTCCTGTAACATCATATTACACAATGCATATAGAGTTTGTTCGAAAATGTGCATATTTAGCGGCACAAATTGTGCTTATACAATGAGAAAAGTAGCCAAGAGCTCAAGCAATCTGTCTGGCGCCATCTTGGAAAGCCACCTACTCTTATCGAAAACTATTCATAAACTTGACTAAAAAAATACAGGTTGGACAGCAATTGAAAGACAAATTAGTTCTTAATGCAATCGCTGAATTACATTTTTAAAATGAACCTTACTGCGCAATACAGGCTGCAATAACACAATGCAACACTGCAAGCAATGGCGTTTCACGCATTTGACATTTTTCAACAGAACAATGAATTATCAGCATAAATAGTTCTTACTTTTCGATGAACTCTCATCCGAATCTTGGGAAAGGTGTCCTTTGTCAAAAAGAATCGTTGATAGGTTGGAGAACGTCCTCTTCAGAGTTGCAATTAGCAGTAAACATTAGCACGAAAGAGAGAGATACCCAAATTCCTACAGCGCCAAGGAAATAAATACCCGAAAATCGCAATATACTGACATAAACTGATATAATTCGGTTCAAAATAACAACATTACGATGTCTTCAACACCTATATCGAATAAAAACACAGCCGGAAATGTCTGAGATCTATAACCGATGGTTCCAAAAGAACGTCCCCAGGTCCTCAATGCACCCGAGCGAAGGTGAAAAGAATGAGCCACCTCGTTCCCAATCAATTTATAAACTTTGGGAACTAGGTAGAGACGCCATTTCAAGACTCCCTATTCGCTAACAACCAGGGGAAGGCGTATGCAGTGCATCTCAACCAATAGAAGACAGTCAGAGTTATCCACAGGTCTGGGAACAGCGAGCATATTTCAGCATTTGCAAATCCTCATGGGAGAATTGCTCTAAGTCCAGTTCTGTTTCACTTACAGACATAATTCAAGCGGTTTTAGAAACTAGAGAGTGTTTTCTATCCAATAGTAATAATAATATGCATATTGTACGAGCAAGAATTGAGTACGAGGCAGTTTAATATGGAAACGAATTTGTACTATGTCGAAATGGCACCCCTCTAGTGGCAAGAAGTTAAATTCACACAGGACACCAGATAAGACAGGAGAAGTCCTCCAGATATAACAAACTGACCCTAGCCCCCCGACACATAAACTACTGCAGCATAAATACTGGAGGCTGAGACAGGAGGGGTCAGGAGACACTGTGGCCCCATCCGATGATACCCCCGGACAGGGCCAAACAGGAAGGATATAACCCCACCCACTTTGCCAAAGCACAGCCCCCACACCACTGAAGAAAATCTTCAACCACCAACTTACCATCCTGAGACAAGGCCGAGTATAGCCCACAAAGATCTCCGCCACGGCACAAACCAAGGGGGGGGGGCGCCAACCCAGACAGGAAGATCACGTCAGTGACTCAACCCACTCAAGTGACGCACCCCTCCTAAGGACGGCATGAAAGAGCACCAGTAAGCCAGTGACTCAGCCCCTGTAATAGGGTTAGAGGCAGAGAATCCCAGTGGAGAGAGGGGAACCGGCCAGGCAGAGACAGCAAGGGCGATTCGTTGCTCCAGAGCCTTTCTGTTCACCTTCACACTCCTGGGCTAGACTACACTCAATCATATGACCTACTGAAGAGATGAGTCTTCAGTAAAGACTTAAAGGTTTAGACCGAGTCTGCGTTTCTCACATGGGTAGGCAGACCATTCCATAAAAATGGAGATCTATAGGAGAAAGCCCTGCCTCCAGCTGTTTGCTTAGAAATTCTAGGAACAATTAGGAGGCCTCCGTCTTGTGACCGTAGCGTACGTGTAGGTATGTACGGCAGGACCAACTCGGAAAGATAGGTAGGAGCAAGCAGATGTAACGCTTTGTAGGTTAACAGTAAAACCTTGAAATCAGCCCTTGCCTTAACAGGAAGCCAGTGTAGGGAAGCTAGCACTGGAGTAATATGATCAATTTTTTTGGTTCTAGTCAGGATTCTAGCAGCCGTATTTAGCACTAACTGAAGTTTATTTAGTGCTTTATCCGGGTAGCCGTAAAGTAGAGCATTGCAGTAGTCTAACCTAGAAGTAACCAAAGCATGGATACATTTTTTTGCATCATTTTTAGACAGAAAATGTCAGATTTTTGCAATGTTACGTAGATGGAAAAAAGCTGTCTTTGAAACAGTCTTGATATGTTCGTCAAAAGAGAGATCAGGGTCCAGAGTAACGCCGAGGTCCTTCACAGTTTTATTTGAGATGACTTTACAACCATCAAGATTAATTGTCAGATTCAACAGAAGATCTCTTTGTTTCTTGGGACCTAGAACAAGAATCTCTGTTTTGTCCGAGTTTAAAAGTAGAACGTTTTCAGCCATCCACTTCCTTATGTCTGAAACACAGGCTTCTAGCGAGGGCAATTTTGGGGCTTCACCATGTTTCATTGAAATGTACAGCTGTGTGTCATCCGCATAGCAGTGAAAGTTAACATTATGTTTTCGAATGACATCCCCAAGAGGTAAAATATATAGTGAAAACAATAGTGGTCCTAAAACGGAACCTTGAGGAACACCGAAATGTACAGTTGATTTGTCAGTGGACAAACCATTCACAGAGACAAACTGATATCTTTCCAACAGATAAGATCTAAACCAGGCCAGAACTTGTCCGTGTAGACCAATTTGGGTTTCCAATCTCTCCAAAAGAATGTGGTGATCGATGGTATCAAAGGCAGCACTAAGGTCAAGTAGCCTCGGTCTGACGCCATTAAAAGGTAATTTATCACCTTCACAAGTGTAGTCTCAGTGCTATGATGGGGTCTAAAACCAGACTGAAGCATTTCGTATACATTGTTTGTCTTCAGGAAGGCAGTGAGTTGCTGCGCAACAGCTTTTTCATTTTTTTTGAGAGGAATGGAAGATTCGATATAGGCCGATAGTTTTATAAATATTTTCTGGGTCAAGGTTTGGCATTTTCAAGAGAGGCTTTATTACGGCCACTTTTAGTGAGTTTGGTACACATCCGGTGGATAGAGAGCCGTTTATCATGTTCAACGTAGGAGGGCCGAGCACAGGAAGCAGCTCTTTCAGTAGTTTAGTTGGAATAGGGTCCAGTATGCAGCTTGAAGGTTTAGAGGCCATGATTATTTTCATCATTGTTTCAAGAGATGTAGTACTAAAACACTTAAGTGTCTCTCTTGATCCTAGATCCTGGCAGAGTTGTGCAGACTCAGGACAGCTGAGCTTTGGAGGAATACGCAGATTTAAAGAGGAGTCCGTCATTTGCTTTCTAATGATCATGATCTTTTCCTCAAAGAAGTTCATGAATTTATTACTGCTGAAGTGAAAGCCATCCTCACTTGGGGAATGCTGCTTTTTAGTTAGCTTTGCGACAGTATCAAAAATACACTTTGGATTGTTCTTATTTTCCTCAAATAAGTTGGAAAAATAGGATGATCGAGCAGCAGTGAGGGCTCTTCGATACTGCACGGTACTGTCTTTCCAAGCTAGTCGAAAGACTTCCAGTTTGGTGTGGCGCCATTTCCGTTCCAATTTTCTGGAAGCTTGCTTCAGAGCTCGGGTATTTTCTGTATACCAGGGAGCTAGTTTCTTATGACAAATATTGTTTGTTTTTATGAGTGCGACTGCATCTAGGGTATTGCGCAAGGTTAAATTGAGTTCCTCAGTTAGGTGGTTAACAGATTTTTGTCCTCTGACGTCCTTGGGTAGGCAGAAGGAGTCTGGAAGGGCATCAAGGAATTTTTGTGTTGTCTGAGAATTTATAGCATGACTTTGATGCTCCTTGGTTGGGGTCTGAGTAGATTATTTGTTGCGATTGCAAACGTAATAAAATGGTGGTCCAATAGTCCAGGATTATGAGGAAAAACATTAAGATCTACAACATTTATTCCAGAGTATGAGAGTATGACTGTGGCAGTGAGTAGGTCCGGAGACATGTTGGACAAAACCCATTGAGTCGATGATGGCTCCGAAAGCCTTTTGGAGTGGGTCTGTGGACTTTTCCATGTGAATATTAAAATCACCAAAAATGAGAATATTATCTGCTATGACTACAAGGTCCGATAAGAATTCAGGGAACTCAGTGAGGAACGCTGTATATGGCCCAGGAGGCCTGTAAACAGTAGCTATAAAAAGTGATTGAGTAGGCTGAATTGATTTCATGACTAGAAGCTCAAAAGACAAAAATGTAATTATTTTTTTTGTAAATTGAATTTTGCTATCGTAAATGTTAGCAACACCTCCGCCTTTGCGGGATGCACGGGGGATATGGTCACTAGTGTAACCAGGAGGTGAGGCCTCATTTAACACAGTAAATTCATCAGGCTTAAGCCAGGTTTCAGTCAGGCCAATCACATCAAGATTATGATCAGTGATTAGTTAATTGACTATAACTGCCTTTGAAGGGAGGGATCTAACATTAAGTAGCCCTATTTTGAGATGTGAGGTATCACGATCTCTTTCAATAATGGCAGGAATGGAGGAGGTCTTTATCCTAGTGAGATGTTTAGTTTTGCCCAACCTAGGTCGAGGCACAGACACAGTCTCAATGGGGATAGCTGAGCTGACTACATTGACTATGCTAGTGGCAGACTCCACTAAGCTGGCAGGCTGGCTAACAGCCTGCTGCCTGGCCTGCACCCTATTTCATTGTGGAGCTAGAGGAGTTAGAGCCCTGTCTATGTTGGTAGATAAGATGAGAGCACCCCTCCAGCTAGGATGGAGTCCGTCACTCCTCAGCAGGCCAGGCTTGGTCCTGTTTGTGGGTGAGTCCCAGAAAGAGGGCCAATTATCTACAAATTCTATATTTTGGGAGGGGCAGAAAACAGTTTTCAACCAGCGATTGAGTTGTGAGACTCTGCTGTAGAGCTCATCACTCCCCCTAACTGGGAGGGGGCCAGAGACAATTACTCGATGCCGACACATCTTTCTAGCTGATTTACACGCTGAAGCTATGCTGCGCTTGGTGACCTCTGACTGTTTCATCCTAACATCGTTGGTGCCGACGTAGATAACAATATCTCTATACTCTCTACACTCGCCAGTTTTAGCTTTAGCCAGCACCATCTTCAGATTAGCCTTAACGTCGGTAGCCCTGCCCCCTGGTAAACAGTGTATGATCGCTGGGTGATTCGTTTTAAGTCTAATACTGCCGGTAATGGAGTCGCCAATGACTAGGGTTTTCAATTTGTCAGAGCTAATGGTGGGAAGCTTCGGCGTCTCAGACCCCGTAACGGGAGGAGTAGAGACAAGAGAAGACTCGGCCTCAGACTCCGACTCGCTGCTTAATGGGGAAAACCGGTTGAAAGTTTCTGTCGGCTGAATGAGCGACACCGGTTGAGCATCCCTACAGCATTTCCCTCCAGAAACAATGAGAAAGTTGTCCGGCTGCGGGGACTGTGCGAGGGAATTTATACTACTATCTGTACTTACTGGTGGCACAGACTCTGTTTCATCCTTTCCTACACTGAAATTACCCTTGCCTAACGATTGCGTCTGAAGCTGGGCTAGCAGCACAGCTATCCTCGCCGTAAGGCGATCGTTCTCCTGTATATTATGAGTACAGCGACCATAATTAGAAGGCATCATGTTAATGTTACTACTTAGCTTCGGCTGTTGAAGATGCTGACGAACCATGTCCAGATAAAGCATCCGGAGTGAAAAAGTTGAATGAAAAAAAAAAAAAGTTGAGGGAAAAACTAAAAATATAAACGGTAATTAAAAAGTAAAAACCGTAAGGTTGGCAACAAAACGCACAGCAACACAGCAAAATATAAACGGTAATTAAAAAGTAAAAACTGTAAAGTTGTCAGGTGGTCATCCCTACATCCCTGGTCATCCCTACAGCCTCTGATCTGGCGGACTCACTAAACACAAATGCTTCATTTGTAAATGATGTATGCATGTTGGAATGTGTCCCTGGCTATCCATCAATTTAAAAAACTAAGACAATTTTGCCATCTAGTTTGCTTAATATAAGGAATTTGAAATGGTTTATGCTTTTACTTTTGAGACTTAAGTATATTTTAGCAATTCCATTTACTTTTGATACTTAAGTATATTTTAAACCAAATACTTTTAGACTTATTCAAGTAGTATTTTACTGTGTGACATTCACTTTTACTTTAGTAACTTTCTTTTAAGGTCTTTTGTCTTTTATCTTTTATCTTTTACTCAAGTATGACCATTGAGTACTTTTTCCACCACTGGCCATTATTGCATGGAACTCCCTTCCATCTCATATTTCTCAAATGAACAGCAAACCTGGTTAAAAAAAAATCTAAAGCAACAACTCATGGCACAAGGCCTTTCCCCTATTTGACCTAGATATTTTGTGTGTATGTATTGCAGTGGCGGATCTAGCATCTAGCTTGTATGGCTCCCTTGGCGAATCCCCCCTTCAGCGCCCACCCCCCAACAACAACAAAAAATTCTGCACAAACTGTAATTTTTATTCAGATATTTGAAACAACACAAATAAATAATCATAACATTTAAAACTATATAAATATAAAAATACATACAAAAATAAGACTAATAAATATCAAAAAGAAGTAACAAAAACAAATAGAAACAAATTGTAGTATATAAATACAAATAAAAAAGATAATCTAATTATTACACTATTACCCTATTGTTAAAAGACACAAATTAAACTAAAATGAACAAATCCTATATTACACAACTACACAAATAGAATAACACACTTTTAAAAGAAGAGAAACGGATTATTACACTATTGCACACACAAACAGAACAGTGCCTCACATTGTTCTGTCAGCTCCTCATTTGAGAGACTTTGGAAGGTTGACAGCACTTAACTTTTGTCCCCAATTTTCCAATGTGGAAAATCTTTCCTGAAGAGCTGAGGTTGCAGCATCAACGACATTGAAAAATGTCACCTCCAGCTTATTTAGGTCATCACTCAAAGGTTCATCAAATGATTCGTATGAAAAGTGCTGCTTTGTGGACCTCAGCCTTTTATGTTGTAGAATGGCCTCTACATTCATACCCTCGCAAATGTCCTTGGCTGACGTTTATGCAGTCATAAAGCCTGTTGCCCTGTAGTTGCTGAGACCTCTCTCTATCTTTCTGAGAAGACTGACTGGATCTGGCTCAAGATGTCATACCACACCACTGTACAGATGCTGAAGCGGTATGATCCCACCTCCTCTGACAAGGACTGGGCCTCAATCTTTATCACAGGGTCTTTGGTTTGATCCCTCACCTCAATCATTGCCTCTCTCACCACTGCTGCCTGATACCACAGTGGCTCGACACTCTTAACTTTACTCTCCCATCTTGTCTCAGTCCACATCTTCAAAGTGATGTCCAAATGTTTTTTTCAGGATGGCCCATCACTGTATAGAAGCTGAGAACAAGGTGTACAGTTCGTGTAAGATGCCAAAGTAACCTGTTGCATCGACATAACTTTTAGCAGCATCAGCTACAACTAGGTTGAATGTGTGAGCCCCACATGGCACAAATAGAGCTCTTGGATTCATTTCCAGGAGTCTGGTTTGGACACCATTGTTTTTGCCTCTGATGTATCATAAGACTGTCCTCTGCAGTCCTTAAAATGAATTTTTAGCTCCTCTAGTCTTTTGAGAATCAGGGATGCCCGTGGACTCCACTGCCTCCAAAACCCCCATAAAATGAGGTTCCTTTATGTGGGGCTCCTCCAGTGACACAATTGTAATCACAACTGAGAACTTTCCAGTGTGGTTGACATCTGAGGTGCAATCTAGAATGATAGAGAAGAATTTTGCAGGCTTGATGTCACTCACCATTATTGAAATGACCTTGCTGCTCAACAAATCAATGAGTTCATTCTGTATTTGGTGGCCACGGTAGCTGGTGATGTGACTCGTGGTCACTTTTTGGACACGGTTAAGGTGCTCTTTCATGACTGGATCAAATTGTGCCATCAGTTCAACCTCTGAGGGAATTTCCATTTGCTGGTGAGTACAGGGTTGGCAGGTAGCCTAGTGGTTAAAGCGTTGGGCCAGTAACCAAAAGGTTGCTTGATCGAATCCAAGAGCTGACAAGGTAAAACATCTATTGTTCTGCCCCTAAACAAGGCAGTTAACACACTGTTACTTAGTAGGCTGTCATTCTAAATAAGAATTTGTTCTTTACTGACTTGCCTAGTAAAATTAAATAGTGTTTCTCTGTGTCCCCTTAGTGCCAGATTTCTAATTGCAAGAGACTGCAGTCAGACGTGTCAACACCTCTCTCCATCTTATCCTCTCAGCCTCTGTATGTGCCATCTCATGCTTATCAATTGTTTACCCTTTTTTGATCCTCATTGCCAGTTCTTTCCATGTTTTCATGCAGTTTTGGTGTTCTGGACTGCTGTTTTGTGAAGTCAGCAAAGAACTTGCATGTTTCCATTCTGTCAGTCCTGAGTTTTCTAAATTAATTTTCTTCTTAGAAAAGAGTTTGCAGCAGAAGAAGAAGGGGCTGTTGTTTCTTTCAGAATACACCAAATAACTTCTAGGGATTTTTTAACCACTCAACAAAGACTTCCTGAAATACTGGTGGTGGCAACTTCTTCCATCAATCAAATTTCTTGTGAAAACAAAGTTAGGTGGTACCTCACTTGGCCCTCTGCAAACTAGTTGTGTCCGAATTCTGTCAGAACAGAATGCCAGTCAGCAGTGTCTGTAGACAGTGGTTCATCCTCAGCAGCAGGATCAGGTGGGGACACTGCTACAGGCATTTCTAATGGAGAGCACACGGGCATTAGTTGACACACGTTATTCACAGCATTCATAGTAGTGGAACATCCCACATACATACCCCGTAATAATAAAATCATCATTGTTACCTACAATATGAAAACTTAAAACTTTGCAAAAGGGAAATTGTTTATTTGTTTATCTTCTTTGGGCTGCAAGCCCTAAGTCAGGCTCAATATGACAACAGCCAGTCCAAGTGCAGGGCGCGAAATTCAAAAGATATTTTTTAGAAATATTTAACTTTCACACATTAACCTGTCTAGGATCAGCGTGGCGCTAGCGGCACCCCCCCCCCCCCCCCCCCCCCCCACTGAAAAACCAGTGCCGCGAAATTCAAAAAAAATATTTTTTTAAAATATTTAACTTTCACACATTAAAGTCCAATACAGCTAATGAAAGACACAGATCTTATGAATCCAGTCAACATTTCCGATTTTTAAAATGTTTTACAGGGAAGACACAATATGTAAAGATGTACATCTATTACCTAAAAACACATTAGCATAATCCACCATCTTTTATTTGTCCACCAACACCAGTAGCCATCACCAATTCGGCTAAACTAAGATATTTATAGCCCCTAACCAACAAAAAAACTCATTAGATGACAGTCTGATAACATATTTATGGTATGGGATAGGTTTTGTTAGAAAAAAGTGCATATTTCAGGTATATGGCATAGTTTACAATTGCACCCACCATCACAAATGGACTAGAATAATTACAATGAGCAACGTGTTTACCTAACTACTAATCATCAAACATTTCGTAAAAATACACAGCATACACGAATCGAAAGACACAGATCCTGTGAATACAGACAATATTTCAGATTTTCTAAGTGTCTTACAGCGAAAACACAATAAATCGTTATATTAGCTTAGCACATAGCAATTAGCAGCCCAGCATTGATTCTAGCCAAAGTGAGCGATAAAAGTCAACATCGCCAAAAGATATTAATTTTTTCACTAACCTTCTCAGAATTCTTCCGATGACACTCCTGTAACATCACATTACAACATGCATATACAGTTTGATCGAAAATGTTTATATTTAGCCACCAAAATCATGGTTAGACAATGTGAAATGTAGACAAGCTGGTAAAGAAAACGTCCTTGCGCCACTTAGACAGTGATCTACTCTTATACATAAATACTCATAAACGTGACTAAAAAATATAGGGTGGACAGGGATTGATAGACAATTTAATTCTTAATACAATTGCGTTATTACATTTTTTAATTTATCCTTACTTTTCAATACAGTTTGCGCCAAGCGAAGCTACGTCAAAAAACATGGCGTCCTAAGCCACTAAAATGTTTCGACAGAAACACGATTTATCATAATAAAAATGTCCTACCTTGAGCTGTTCTTCCATCAGTATCTTGGGCAAAGGATCCTTTCTTGGGAGAAATCGTCTTTTGGTGGAAAGCTGTCCTCTTGCCATGTGGAAATGTCAACTACGTTCGGGATGAACTGAAAAGCGTGCCCAACTTTTCACATCGTTGCAAAAATAAATGTCCCAAAATCGCACTAAACGGATATAAATTGCTATAAAACGCTTTAAATTAACTACTTTGTGATGTTTGTAACTCCTATAACGAGTGAAAAGATGACCGGAGAAATATAACAGGCTAAACTAACGCTTGGAACAGGAGAGGGTCGGTGTCTTCCACGCGCGTTACGCAGCAAGAAAAGACTTGCTAGCTAAAGGTTTTTTTCATTTGTAGGGCCTGTGAACGAGCAATCGAGCCCGTTGGAATCGTCATCACGTAAAGGCATCCAGGGGAAGACGTAAGAAGTGTCCGTATAGTCATAGCAACGACAGAGCCCTTTTAAATGACTTCAGAAAAGTGGCCAACGTTTCTCAAATCTGACTCCATGTCAGGGAAATTGCTGTAGAATGGGCTCTGTTCCACTTAGAGACAAAATTTCAACTCCTATAGAAACTATAGACTGTTTTCTATCCAATAATAATAATAATATGCATATTGTACGATCAAGGATTTTGTGGGAAGCCGTTTAAAAAATTAGCCACATTAGCATAAATAGTCTAAACAGCGCCCCCATCCCCAACAGGTTAACAAGTCCAATTCAGCAAATGAAAGATAAACATCTTGTGAATCCAGCCAACATGTCCGATTTTTAAAATGTTTTACAGCGAAAACACCACGTATATTTATATTAGCTCACCACCAAATACAAAAAAGCACAGACATTTTTCACAGCACAGGTAGCTTGCACAAAACCAACCAAACTAACCAAGAAACAACTTCATCAGATGACAGTCTTATAACATGTTATACAATAAATCTATGTTTTGTTCGAAAAATGTGCATATTTCAGGTATAAATCATAGTTTTACATTGCAGCTGCAATCACAAATAGCACCGAAGCAGATAGAACAATTACAGAGACCAAATTGAAATACCTAAATACTCATCATAAAACATTTATGAAAAATACATGGTGTACAGCAAATGAAAGACAAACATCTTGTGAATCCAGCCAATATTTCCGATTCTTTAAGTGTTTTACAGCGAAAACACAATATAGCATTATATTAGCTTACTACAATAGCCAACCACACAACTACATTGATTCAAGGCAACAGCAGCGATAGCGACAAAACCAGCAAAGGATATTAATTATTTCACTAACCTTCATAAACTTCATCAGATGACAGTCCTATAACATCATATTACACAATACATATATGGTTTGTTCGAAAATGTGCATATTTAGAGCTGAAATCCATGGTTATACATTGTGAAAACGTAGCAACTATTTTCCAGAATCTCCGGATATATTTCTGACACTCACCTATTCTGACCAAATAACTATTCATAAACTTTACTAAAAAATACATGTTGTACAGGAAATGATAGATACACTAGTTCTTAATGCAATCGCCGTGTTAGAAGTCTAAAAATAACTTCAGTACGACATACAGCTTACGTTATAGCGAGACAGCGCCCAAAATCAAGGCGGAAAACACAACTACACATTTTCGACAGAAATAGGAAATATCATAAATGGGTCCTACTTTTGTTGAGCTTCCATCAGAATCTTGCACAAGGGGTCCTTTGTCCAGAACAATCGTTGTTTGGTTTTAGAATGTCCTTTTTCCCTCTCGAATTAGCAATCAAAACTAGCCAAGTGGCGCGAAGCTGTCCATCGTCACCAAACGCAGAGAACGGAACACTCCAAAACATCCCCAAAAACTTTCAATAATCTGATAAAACTATATTGAAAAAACATACTTTACAATGATATTGTCACATTTATCAAATAAAATCAAAGCCGGAGATATTAGCCGTCTATAACAAAAGCTTTTCAGAAGCCAATGCTGATGTCCTACCCGCGCCTTCCTGAACAAAGGAAATTGGGGTCCTGTCATTCCATGACCTCTCTTTTGACCATAGATATAGCTACCTATACACTCCATTTCACCTCTCACAGCCTATTGACATCTAGTGGAAGGCGTATGAAGTGCATGTATACTAATTGATTTTAAGCAAATTAATAGGGAGGCCCTGGAACAGAGCCTCGACTTCAGATTTTTCACTTTCTGACAGGAAGTTTGCTGCAAAATTAGTTCTGTTTTACTCACAGATATAATTCAAACGGTTTTAGAAACTTGAGAGTGTTTTCTATCCAATAGTAATAATAATATACATATTGTACGAGCAAGAATTGAGTACGAGGCCGTTTGAAATGGGAACCTTTCATCCAAGCTACTCAATACTGCCCCTGCAGCCATAAGAAGTTATGTTATGCAGGGATGCACACATAAACACATGTGCGTGTACCCCCACACACACGTGCGAGTGCACACAAACACACCTGAAGAATCCTGCTGGGGAGAAGTGGAAGCAAATGGGTCTTCATCCTCAGGTTCAGACAACATTTGTGAAGACACCTGTGTGGCTGAGGAGGTGGATGGCTCCTTATCCTAAGGCTCTGAGATAACTTCTGAAGAGGCCTGTGTGGTTGAGGAGGTAGATGGCTCCTCATCCTGGCCAGCGCCAGAGGGTGCACCAAAATATTTCCGAAATGCCCCTGAATTTGCATTGAAATACAGTATATGAGTCTGACACCCTAAACACATTTGTTGCACAATTAAATATACATGTCATTCATTTATTAAACTTTCAGAATAGGAACCAAATTAACCATACAACCTCCTTGGCTAATTCTAGGCATAAGACACCCCAAATACTCAATATATCACAAAAGATATTGTCACGGCCGTCAAAAGGAGGAGACCAAGGCGTAGCGTGGTATGCGTACATTCTTCTTTAACTTCTTATGGCTGCAGGGCGGTGCCGGTACACTTCTGACAACAGCCACTTAAAGTGCAGGGCGCGAAATTCAAAAGATATATTTTTTTTAATATTTAACTTTCACACATGAACTTCTTATGGCTGCAGCCCGGCGTCGGTACACTTATGACAACAGCCACTTCAAGTGTAGGGCGCGAAATTCAAAATATATATTTTTTAAATATTTAACTTTCACACATTAACAAGTCCAATACAGCATATGAAAGGTACACATCTTGTGAATGCAGCCAACATGTCCAATTTTTAAAATGTTTTACAGGGAAGACACAATATGTAAATCTATTAGCTAACCACTTTAGCAAAAGACACCACTTTTTTTACTCCACCAGTTTTTTACTCCATCAGTAGCTATCACAAATTCGACCAAATAAAGATATAAATAGCCACTAACCAAGAAACAACTTCATCAGATGACAGTCTGATAACATATTTATTGTATAGCATATGTTTTGTTAGAAAAATGTGCATATTTCAGGTATAAATCATAGTTTACATTGCAGCTACCATCAGAAATTGCACCGAAAGCAGCCATAATAATTAGAGGCACCAACGTCAAATACCTAATTACTCATCATAAAACATTTCTGAAAAATACATAGTGTACAGCAAATGAAAGACAGGCATCTTGTGATTCCAGCCAATATTTCCGATTTATTAAGTGTTTTACAGCGAAAAAAAATGTAGCGTTATATTAGCTTACCACAATAGCCAGAAACACTTGGGCGCCGACGACTACGACAGATATATGAAATAGCATCATAAAATGTTTCTTACTTTTGCTGATCTTCCATCAGAATGTTGAACAAGGTGTCCTTTGTCCAGAACAATCGTTGTTTGGATTTAGAACGGCAACTTTCCCTCTTCATTTAGCAAGCGCGCTAGCCAAGTGGCTCGAATCTCTCCATGTCAACAAACGGAAGAGAACGGAACACGGCAAAACTCCCGAAAATTTTTCAATAATCTGATGAAACTATATTGAAAAAACATTCTTTACGATGATATGGTGACATGTATCAAATAAAATCAAAGCCGGAGATAATAGTCGCCGATAACGGCAGCTAAACAAAAGGCAATCCCACTGTCCACCTCGCGCTCTTCAGAGTACCGAAAATGGGGGACACGTCATTCCAAGATGATGTGTTCCATCTCAGACCAAGATAATCACCTAATTTCTTCTCTCACAGCCTCTTGACACCCAGTGGAAGGTGTATGACGTGCATGTATACTAATAGGTCTCGTGCCCATTTATAGGCAGGAAGAAGAACAGAGCCTCGATTTCAGACTTTCCACTTCCTGGTCAGGAAATGTGCTGCAGAATGAGTTCTGTTTCACTCAGAGAAATAATTAAACGGTTTTAGAAACTAGATAGTGTTTTCTATCCAATAGTAATAATAATATGCATACTGTACGAGCAAGAATTGAGTACGAGGCCGATTGAAATGGGCACCTTTTATCTGGCTACTCAATACTGCCCCTTGTAGCCCAAACAGGTTAACAAGTCCAATACAGCAAATGAAAGGTACACATCTTGTGAATCCAGCCAACATGTCCGATTTTTAAAATGTTTTACAGCGAAAACAGCACGTATATTCATGTTAGCTCACCACCAAATACAAAAAAAGACAGACATTTTTCACAGCACAGGTAGCATGCACAAAGCCAACCTAACTAACCAAGAACCAACCAAACTAACCAACAAACAACTTCATCAGATGACAGTCTTATAACATGTTATACAATAAATCTATGTTTTATTCGAAAATGTGCATTTTCAGGTATAAATCATAGTTTACATTGCAGCTACAATCAGAAATTGCACCGAAAGCAGCAAGAATAATTACAGAGAGCAACGTGAAATACCTAAATACTCATCATAAAACATTTATGAAAAATACAGGGTGTATAGCAAATGAAAGATAAATATCTTGTGAATCCAGCCAATATTTCAGATTTTTTAAGTGTTTTACAGCGAAAACACAATATAGCATTATATTAGCTTACCACAATAGCCAAACACACAACCGCATTCATTCACCGCAAAGGTAGCGATCGCAAAATACAGCAAAAGATATAAAATTATTCACTAACCTTGACCAACTTCATCAGATGACAGTCCTATAACATCAGGTTATACAATACACTTATGTTTTGTTCGAAAATGTACATATTTTGAGCTGAAAACCGTGGTTATACATTGTGAAAATGTAGCAACTTTTCCCCAGATATCTTTCTGACACCTAATCTGACCAAATAACTCATCATAAACTTTACTAAAAAAAAACATGTTGGACAGCAAATGAAAGATACATTAGTTCTTAATGCAACCTCTGTGTTAGATTTTTAAAAATAACTTTAGTATGACATACAGCTTACGTTATAGCGAGACAGCGCCCAAAATAAGGGCGGAAAATATGACTAAACATTTTCAACAGAAATACGAAATAACATCATAAATGGTTCCTACTTTTGATAAGCTTCCATCAGAATGTTGTACAAGGGGTCCTTTGTCCAGAATAATTGTTGTTTGGTTGTAGAATGTCCTCTTCTCCTGTCGAATTAGCAACCAAAGCTAGCCATGTGGCGCAAACGTGCCCAACTTCACATGACGCAAAGAAAAGAATATTCCGAAAATCGCAATTAAACGTTCAATAATCTGATATAACTCGGTTTAAAATAACTACTTTATGATGTTTTTATCACATATATCAAATAAAATCAGAGCCGGAGATATCTAACGTCTATACCGAAAGCTTTTCAGAACGCAATCTGGGGTTCCTTCTCGCGCCTTCCAAGACAATGAAAATTCCAGACACGTCATTCCAAGAGCTCTTGTTCGGCCTCAGATCAAGCTAGACACCCCATTCCACCTCTCACTGCCTGTTGACATCTAGTGGAAGGCATATGCAGTGCATGTAGATCCATAGATTTCAGGCAAATTAATAGGAAGGCCCTGGAACAGAGCCTCAATTTCAGATTTTTCACTTGACAGGAAGTTTGCAGCAAAATGAGTTCTGTTTTACTCACAGATATAATTCACACGGTTTTAGAAACTAGAGAGTGTTTTCTATCCAATAGTAATAATAATATGCATATTGTACGAGCAAGAATTGAGTACGAGGCCGTTTAAATTGGGCACGATTTTTTCCCAAAGTGAAATAGCGGCCCCATATTGAGAAAAGGTTAATAAGTTGCATGGACTCTCTTATGTGTGCAATAATAGTGTTAACATTGATTTTGAATGACTACCTCGTCTCTGTACCCCACACATAATTTTCTGTAAGTTCCCCCAGTCGAGCAGTGAATTTCAAACACGGATTCAACCGCAAAGACCAGGAAGGTTTTCCAATGACTCACAAAGAAGGGCACCTATTGGTAGATGTGTAAAAACAAAGAAAGTAGACATTGAATATTCCTTTCAGTATGGTTAAGTTTTTAATTACACTTTAGATGGTGTATCAACACACCTAGTCACTACAAAGATACAGGCATGCTTCCTAATTCAGTTGTCGGAGAGGAAGGAAACAGCTCAGGGATATCACCATTAGGCCAATGGTGACTTTAAAACAGTTACAGAGTTTAATGTCTGTGATAGGAGAAAACTGAGGATGGATGAACAACATTGTAGTTTCTCCACAATACTAACCTAATTAACAGAGTGAAAAGAATAAAGCCTGTACTTAATACAAATATTCCAAAACATTCATTGTGTTTTCAAAGAACTAAAGTAATACCGCAAACAATGTGGCAAAGCAATTAACTTTTTGTCCTGAAGACAAACTGTTATGTTTGGGGCAAATCCAATACAACACATTACTGAGTATCACTATCCATATTTTTAAGCAGAGTGGTGGCTGCATCATGTTATTGGTATGCTTGTAATCGATAAGGACTGGTGAGTTTTTCAGGACAAAAAAAAGAGATGGAATGGAGCTAAGCACAGGCAAAATCTTAGAGGAAAACCTGTTTCAGTCTGCTTTCCACCATACACTGGGAGATTAATTTACCTTTCAGCAGGACTATTGCTTACCAAGTTGCTTACCAAGAAGAAAGTGAATGTTCCTGAGTTGCCGAGTTACAATTTTGATTTAAATCGACGTAAAAATGAAAGGGTCCTTCTACAAAGTATTGACTCAGGGGTGTGACTACTTATGTAAATTATATGTATCTGTATTTAATTTTCAATAAATATATTTTCCGAATTTTCATTCTGCCCCTGAACTAGCCCACTGTTCCTAGGCCGTCATTGAAAATAAGAATTTGTTCTTAACTGACTTGTCTAGTTAAATAAAGGTAAAATAAAAAAAATGTAAATTCTAAAAACATTTTATCATTATGGGGTATTGTGTGAAGGTGGGTAAAACCATCTATTTAAACAATTTTGAATTGAGGCTGTAACACAACAGAATGTGGAATAAGTCAAGAGGTAGGAATACTTTCTGAATGCAGTGCATATTCCATGTGTTCTGCACATTCACTTACCACTCCTCGAGAAACGTCTTATCTCCCAAAAATGTACTTTTCAGGAATTGAAATACATTTTTTTATTTTCAGATCTATTGCCATATAGTAACGGAACTTTTTCCCAAGAAACTTCCAGCATTAAGAATGCGCTACCAGTGACTTTTTTGGGTGATAGAAATACGACAGAGAATAAATTATATGCTAATGATAGTGTATGAGGGCTCACAATGAAAAGGCTCGATTAGGATCAATCCAAGGACACAGTTGACCAAGAACAAAAAGGACCTTAGTGCTTCATTAAATCACTAATCGACCTTTACACTGTAATTGGCATTAAATTGGCCTTTCTTTCCGGCCCGTTAGACAGACAGAAGATTGGGCTTGCCATTTAAAGGACAGGGATGTATCCTTAGAGATACAATATTTAAGTATTCTATTTAATTCTGTGGATGTATACTGGGACTCTGGACCTCGTTTAAAAGTAATGTGTCAAAAGTGTCAAAAGTAATTTCATTTAAAATATAAAATATGCCATTGCCACCAGTCGCTTTTGTCGGAATGTGGTGAACATAGCCGGAAATACCTATGTTCTCCCAAAAAGAAGGATAGCACCATGCCTAAAAATTTGATTTGGATTTACGTTATTGGGGGTGTTGCTTTTTCCTTTTTGTATGACAAATATAATTTGTCCGACAAATTATTATTTTGTAGGATAAATAATAATTTCCAACCTGCATTTTGGCAAGATTTAAAAACACAATGGTGCAAATCTGGGTTGATTCCCCCTTGCTCCTGACCTTGGCGGTTGGATTGGCATGAATTCCAGTCTTTTTTTAAAAACTAGGCAAGTCAGTTAAGAAGAAATTATTATTTACAATGACGGCCTACACCATCTAAACCTGGACGACGCTGGGACAATTGTGAAACACCCTATGGGACTCCCAATCATGGCCGGTGTAACGAGTGCGCTGAGAGTCAGGAAGCAAGTTCAGGGAGTGTGTTACTAAATAAACGTGACATAATACAAAACAAGAAACCACGAACAACGCACAGACATGACACAGAAACAATGACGCCTGGGGAAGTAACCAAAGGGAGTGACATATATAGGGCAGGTAATCAAGGAAGGGATGGAGTCCAGGTGAGTCTGACGATGCGTAGGTGCATGAAACGATGTTGACAGGTGTGCGCCATAACGAGCAGCCTGGTGACCTAGAGGCCGGAGAGGGAGCACACATGACAGCCGGGTGTGATACAGCCGGTTGTCTTCTCTGCCTATATCCAACTACTTGCTACTGAGCTGCTTTAATTCTGAAATTCAGAAAGGCATTAATCCGTATATCCATTTAAATTTGAAATCCGGTTGGTTCTCAATGGGTTGCTTCAATTGGTGTACAATTCAGATGGACAATTTTGTAGGGTATCATTTATTCATAAGTATTTATTGATATGGGTGGTGCACAGAAAGAGATATGAGCACATGCAGGCCAAAGCATTGATGTGGCCAAAAAAGTCCACACTTTTCATTTGTGGTTTCAGTTGATTGTTGTTATCTCTTGACAGATCTGATACTCTACCAATGGGATCATTCGGGACTCAGACTTTGCAGATATCGTGATCCCATACATTGTACAGAGCACAGGAGGTATTATAACTCTGGCTGCCATTGTGTCGGTGAGCACAACCTCTCAGACAATCTTAAAAACATCTTAAAGCTAACTTTAACACACACAAACACACACACTCACCACCTTGTTTAGCAAAACGCTGAGAGTTCCCAGCTTCATTGCAGGTGAGTGAATAGGCTACACAGGAACCTGTGAGAACCAGTCATTCTAACAGGTATTGAGCTCAGAGTCATATCGTGCCACTCTCTGAAGTCACTGGAAAGCAAACCACTTATTCTTCTCATCTAAAAACATGCATTTTCCTCTTTCTGGGTACTGAGACTAGGCTGTAGATATACCATACAAGCTTCACAAACTTCAAAAGCATCTCTACAATATGTTATCAGCTTAGAGAAGCCTTTTGTGGAAATTGATTATTCATCTCCTCTATAAAAAAATTCCTGGTGAACTATCCATGTAAAGAAATTTAACAACTATCCATGTAAAGAAATTTACCAGGAATTCGAAATGAGGTGTGCAAGTTGAAACCACTCTGCCACATCGGTTGCCCTGTGGGAGTGAACAGTTCTGTAGTCCTCAAAACACAGTGGCAAGTGTGATTACTGCTGGGATAACTATCACCTGAGGATACCTCTGTTTGCGTCTCTCTCTTGGGTTTTTATGTGTGAGCCCAGAAGCTGAGTGTAACACTGCAAACCATGCGCACGTCTTTGATGCATGACACTGAAGTAGCGGTAAAAAGTGACAAAATAGTGTCTCTAGGGCCGCAATTTAAACCATCTTTGATTGTTTGAATCCCAACCTAGACGTCATAATAGCTAGTTTGCAAACAGCAAGCTGGTGGAGAAAGCCATTCTAAATCCACAATGTGGAGGGTTCTCCTTTTCCTGTTGCTTCTTCCTGTAGCCTGATTGGTGCACTAAGGACCTACAGTGGCTGTGATTTAGCATCACTCCCCCTTTGAAGGACTGTAAAACATATTTTTTGATCTGCTCCAAATAAGCAGGATGAGAGGAAGCTACTAGCTGCCAGGTAGCTAGCTGCCTTCAAACACAGCTGTGACTCAGGGGACTCAGCTCCTCAGAAGGGGGCCTCTCACCTAGGAGTCCCTCACCCCATCACTAGCCGTCAATCACAGCCACTGCTCCACCTACACCTCCAGCCAGCGCTGCTGACATCTGGTCACTAAATACAAATACAATACACTAAATACAATACATATACCGGTACCCCTTGTATATAGCCTTGTTTTTGTTATTTCCTTGTGTTACTTTTAAATATGTGTTTTACTCTTTCTTGAACTGCATTGTTGGTTAAGGACTTGTAAGTAAGCTTTTCACGTTAAGCTCTACACCTGCTGTATTCGGCGCATGTGACAAATTATTTTATTTAACTAGTCAGTTAAGAACAAATTCTTATTTACAATGACGCCCAAGGAACAGTGGGTTAGCTGCCTTGTTCAGGGGCAGAAAACGGATTTTTACCTTGTCAGAAAATGTGATTTGATTTATTAATGTTGATATTTCTACAGAATAAATAATTGACTTGCAGATAACAGCTAAAAACTCAATGATGATAGTTCATTTTTGTTGCTAAGTGGTGACTGTGTCTCCAAAAATCAGTGGTCACTAACCTTTAAGTCAAGATCACTTTCAGAGTCAAAAAGCAAGCCGAGATCTACCACTCAGAATATTTTTTCAACATGACTGAAAAAATGTAAGCCTATGCAACAACCTAATAAAACTAGTTCTGTAGGAATTAGGTCAGTGCAGTATATTACAGCATATTGGCTATGATTGTCCTGCCAATATTGGTCTTCTCAGACCATATTATCTCTGCCTCATGCACAAATTCATGTTGTTCATATGAACATAGAAAGTAAAATATTCCTTGATACTAAAATAGACTTGATGATAAAGCTGATAATAATAAAAATGCAGTCCTTTCGATTTACTTTGCTACTCATTCATTGCAGTAGCAGTGCTGGTTTTAGCGTGAGTGGAAGCAGGGTGAAGGCCATTTTGGTTTTGTCAAAGTGCTGACAGTGCCAAATAAATACATAAACTCACTCATAAAAATGGCAGCTCTTTGCTGTATTCTTTGACTCTCCCCCTCTGGTCATGGTTATCAACGCTAGGAAATCTCACATAGTATCAAACTTTGCTGTCGGGTCATGGAAGGCATGGCGATTTGAGCTATCCAATTTGCTAGCGCAGTAGGCACACATGATTAAGCTCTCCTGGTAGGCAGAGTTTGTCCCTTCAGACAAATTAAATGGTTCCAAATGGGAACACTTTGCCCTACCCAGCGCACATGGCTTCTGAATCAAGTGCACCTAGCTAAAGATACTAAACTAAAGCGGCATAGGCTACAAAAACATTGTTAAGCACAGTAGAAAAAAGACAATCGAAAAATAACTAAAAACAAGTAAATGCTTTACTCAGATCCAATAAAAGAGACCAACAAGCTCTATTTTTGTCTCATCAGACCACATGACCTTCTCTCATTCCTCCTCTGGATCATCCAGATGGTCATTGGCTAACTTCAGACGGGCCTGGACATGCGCTGGCTTGAGCAGGGGGACCTTGCGTGTGCTGCAGTATTTTAATCCATGACCGCGTAGTGTGTTACTAATGGTTTTCTTTGAGACTGTGGTCCCATCTGTCTTCAGGTTATTGACCAGGTCCTGCCGTGTAGTTCTGGGCTGATCCCTCACCTTCCTCATGATCATTGATGCCCCACGAGGTGAGATCTTGCATGGAGCCCCAGACCAAGGGTGATTGACCGTCATCTTGAACTTCTTCCATTTTCTAATAATTGCGCCAATAGTTGTTGCTTTCTCACCAAGCTGCTTGCCTATTGTCTTGTAGCCCATCCTAGCCTTGTGCAGGTCTACACTTTTATCCCTGATGTCCTTACACAGCTCTCTGGTCTTGGTCATTGTGGAGAGGTTGGAGTCTGTTTGATAGAGTGTGTGGACAGGTGTCTTTTATACAGGTAACGAGTTGAAACAGGTGCAGTTAATACAGATAATGAGTGGAGAACAGGAGGGCTTCTTAAAGAAAAACTAACAGGTCCGTGAGAGCCGGAATTCTTAGATTCCGTCTCTCACAGTTGAAGTGTAACTATGATAAAAATGACAGACCTCTACATGCTTTGTAAGTAGGAAAACCTGCAAAATCGGCAGTGTATCAAATACTTGTTCTCCCCACTGTATATCTATATACAGTGTGTGCAAATGAGGTAAGATTAGGGAGGTAAGGCAGTAAATAGGCCATAGAGGCGAAATAATTACAACTTAGCATTAACACTGGAGTGATAGATGTGCAGATGATGATGCGCAAGTAGAGATACTGGGGTGCAAAATAGCAACAACAAAAAAACAATATGGGGATGAGGTAATTGGGTGTGTTATTTACAGATGGGCTGTGTACAGGTGCAGTGATCGGTAAGCTGCTCTGACAGTTGATGCTCAAAGTTAGAGAGGGAGATATAAGACTCCAGCTTCAGTAATTTTTGCAATTCGTTCCAGTCATTGGCAGCAGAGAATTAAAAGGAAAGATGGACAAAGGAAGTGTTGGCTTTGGGGACGACCAGTGAAATAAACCTGCTGGAGTGTGTGCTATGGGTGGGTGATACTATGGTGACCAGTGAGCTGAGAAAAGGCGGGGCTTTACCTAGCAAAAACTTATAGATGACCTGGAGTCAGTGGGTTTGGCGACGAATATGTAGCGAGGGCCAGCCAACGAGAGCATACAGGTCGCAGTGGTGGGTAGTATATGGGGCTTTGGTGACAAAATGGATGGCACTGTGATAGACTACAATCAGTTTGCTGAGTAGAGTGTTGGAGGCCATTTTGTAAATGACATCGCCAAAGTCAAGGATCGGTAAGATAGTCAGTTTTATGAGGATATGTTTGGAAGCATGAGTGAAGGAGGATTTGTTGCGGAATAGGAAGCCGATTCTAGATTTAATTTTGGATTGGAGATGCTTAATGTGAGTCTGGAAGGAGAGTTTACAGTCTAACCAGACACCTAGGTATTTGTAGTTGTCCACATATTCTAAGTCTGAACCGTCCAGAGTAGTGATGCTAGTCGGGCGGGCAGGTGTGGGCAGCAAATCAGTTGAAGAGCATGCATTTAGTTTCACTAGCATTTAAAAGCAGTTGGAGGCCATGGAAGGAGGGTTGTATGGCATTGAAGCTCGTCTGGAGGTTTGTTAATACAGTGTACAAAGAAGTGCCAGATGTGCCAGTGTACAAAGAAGTGCGACATCATTGAAATATACAGAGATAAATAGTCGGTTCAGACAACAGGCCCTCCGATTTAACACACTGAACTCTATCTGAGACGTAGTTGGTGAACCAGGCAAGGCCGATAAGAATGCGGTGATTGACAGAGTCAAAAGCTTTGGCCAGGTCGATGAAAACGGCTGCACAGTATTGTCTTTTATCAATGGTGGATATGATATTGTTTAGGACCTTGAGCGTGGCTGAGGTGCACCCATGACCATCTCGGAAACCAGATTGCATAGTGGAGAAGGTAAGGTGGGATTCGAAATGGTCGGTGATCTGTTTGTTAACTTGGCTTTTGAAGATTTTATAAAGGCAGGGCAGGATGGATATACGTCTATAACAGTTTGGGTCTAGAGTGTCTCCTCATTTGAAGAGGGGGATGACCATGGCAGCTTTCCAATCTTTGGGGATCTCAGACGATACGAGGGGTTGAACAGGCTATTAATAGGGGTTGCAACAATTTTGTCAGATAATTTTAGAAAGAGAGGGTGCAGATTGTCTAGCCCAACTGATTTGTAGGGATCCAGATTTTGCAGCTCTTTCAGAACATCAGCTGTCTGGATTTGGGGTGAAGTAGAAGCGGCGGGGGGGGGGGGGGGGGGGGGGGCCTTCGGCAAGTTTCTGTGGGGGGTACAGAGCTGTTGGCCGGGGTAGGGTAGCCAGATGGAAATCATGGCCAGCCGTAGAAAAGTGCTTATTGAAATGATCGATTATCATAGATTTATCGGTGGTGACAGTGTATCCTAGCCTTAGTGCAGTGGGCAGCTGGGAGGAGGTGCTCTTATTCTCCCGAGACTTTACAGTGTCCCAGAACTTTTTGGAATTAGTGCTACAGGATGCACATTTCTGTTAGGAAAGCTAAGGCTAGATTTTTCAAACTGACTCTGTATATTGGTTCCTGACTTCCCTGAAAAGTTGCATATCGCGGGGGCTATTTGATGCTAATGTAGTACGCCAAAGAATGTTTTTGTGCTGGTCAAGGGCAGTCAAGTCTGTGGTGAACCAAGGGCTATATCTGTTCTTAGTGCTACATTTTTTTGAATGGGGCATGCTTAATTAAGATGGTGAGGAAAGCACTTTACACCAGGGAGATTTTACACCACATTTTACACCACATTACACCTTGGAGATTATGAGACTGTTTTCTCTGTGCCGGTTTCTGTTAATTAGTTTGGGGGAAGAGAGTATACCTAGGCCTACACACACTCACGTATACACAGTGACTGGGGACGGGGTCTCACTTCTGGGCCTTTCTGCTCAAGGGAAATGAAGATACGATTGTGGAAGAGAAGGGCAGGGAGAGGGGCATGACACAAGGGGTGTTGTTATGCTCATAACAGTGACTATTATGGGATTTGCACTAGTGATGCGCAGGGGGTGATTCATAACCCAGAGTCCTCGAGGTTAAATCCGTTGGGCAGGCTGGTTTTGTGTTTTTTAAAATTGTGTTTATAAAAGGCGGGTGGGTGGCGGATGGGCGGGTTGAATAAAGAGAAAACAATGGATAAAAATTGTATACATTTATATTTCTTGTGCAATTCATAACTATAGGCTACATTGATGTTTTTCTTTCATAATTTTTAGCTGGCACTGTGTAAGACTACGCTTTAGGACCAACTGTTTGTCCGTCGACTGAAACCTAAGATGGTGGATAAATTATGATAGTTCACTCAGGCCGTGTACCATTTTTTAAAAATGTGTCAGTTCTGGTCGACTTAATGTTGGGTCTCCCATAAACCACGTTTCCATCCACAGTTTTTATGCTGAGTTTAATCATGCCCTATAAAAAAATAACGATAACTGTAACGGAAAGAGGACGTTTCGGTACAATTTTATAAATGTCAAATTAACAATATAAAAAGATAATGGTGAGCTATTTTTGTGTTGCGCAAATATTGATATAATAACTATCATATTGAAGTCAATTTAGAGTCACTCGATATGTGTGTGGTCCTCCCACTACAATTCGGGAAACCATGCAGATTTAGGCAAAATAAATAAATTATGATGAACTTCACAGGGTGGTGAAAGTGCACAGTGATGAGCTTGATGCTGCTTTCCAATAAATATTTCGGACATTTATTATTATTCTTGAGCCGTAATGATCAATGCTTAACTGCCATTTAACAAATAAAAAGATTCTCACTCTAATCCATAATAATCTGATAATGTAGACTAGCCTACCCACATTGCTTGTTCTAATATTTCTTGATTTCTTTCTTTTATTTTGGGGGATTTGTGTGTATTATTTTTATATTGTTCGGCATTACTGCACTGTTGAAGTTAGAAACATAAGCATTTTGCTGCACCTGTGATAACATCTGCAAAATACTAAATGTATACGCAACCAATAAAATTTGCTAGCTAGCTGGTTAATGTTAACCTTCCTGTAACGGTCCTGACCTGTTTTATGTTGTTTTTGTATGTGTTTAGGTCAGGGCATGTGTTTTGGGTGGGCAGTCTATGTTATCTGTTTCTATGTTGGTTTTGGTTGCCTGGTATGGCTCTTAATTAGAGGCAGGTGTTTTGCGTTCTCCTCTAATTAAGAGTCATATTTAGGTAGGGTGTTCTCACTGTTTGTTTGTGGGTGATTGTCTTCCGTGTTTGTGTATGTCGTTGCACCACACGGGACTGTTTTCGGTTTGTTTTGTTCATCGTTGTTTTTGTGTAGCCTGTTTTCTCTATTCGTGCGTTCTTCTTGTTTCATGTAAGTTCGTCGTCTAGGTCTGTCTACACCGTTTGTTGTTTTGTTAGTTTATTCAAGTTCGTGTTTTTTTCGTTAATAAATATGTGTTCAAACTCCACTGCGCCTTGGTTCGATCAATACTCCTCCTTTTCGACCGAAGAGAAGGAGGACCGCCGTTACACTTCCTTAAAACACAACACGGATTTGGCTTGGAAACACAATGACATTTCAAATGAAGGCAAAAAATTTGTAGGAAAACATTTTGTCGTGATTGTGATGTCGGCAGATTGGCTTTTGATGCAGTATAACTTTAGCCAGGTAACTAAGATTGAGGGGATCACTGTATTTAGCTAGCTAACATTAGCATTGCTAGCTATATTTGACGAACTTTGCTAGTAACAGTAATGGCAACATTGCCATCTCACAAAAGTAAATTTGACAACATCATAATATATCAAAGTTGTTTCCTAAAAATTATTTGCCTACTTTAGAAATTTAAGCGTATTTTTTTGCCCCTAAATTAGTGTAATTTAGACTAAACTTCACATTAACCTCTGAGGTGCAACCCATGTCTAAGGCACAAACAAATATTTGATGCAGCTATGGTGGTACTAGCTAATTCATGTTTGACTACAACAGTGTAGTCACTAGTAGCAACAATCTCAAACCAACCTATGGCCATAGCAAAACATGTCACAGTTGGTCGTGTAGTGTAACTCGTCACCGGCCTGAATCTAATCCAATCTGGAGCCTGTCAGTCTACATCTGTTAAGCATAGAATCAGCTTCCAAATGAGATTACGTTATTTCTCGAGCTATAAATAAATGAGGGATGATGACAATCGTTGATCCTGTTTTTCTGTTAGGCAAAGTACACAGTTTGGTGCCAGACTAATCCCCAAGGTCATGAACGGATACCTACCAGAAGGAGCAAAGGTGGGTCCAGCAATGTGATTGCAATGGTTTAGCGACCTCCACAAATCTTTTCATTCACTGTTGACTTGCTATTTTCACAACTTGTCAGGCCAGACCTCAGAATAAAAGTTTAATTCAACACAAGTACTCTTGTGACACCTCCTCAGTTGTTTCCAGAGGCTCCCTTGACTCCTGTGATAACGATTCGCCATCATGAGGCCTCTGATAGTTAGTCATTCCTCCTTTAAAAGTTGCGTCATACTGCAGCACACCTTGCGGGCTGCTGCAACATTCTGTGGCACATTATGTATTTGTCAGCCATTTTTTTCTGTTTCTGCGAGTTAGTGCTAGTTTGACCACCAGAGGGAATCTTTGAGAAGCATTTGATAATTTTCCATATTGGCATTACCAGAGAATTTAAAACCTTTTTTGTAATACATAGTATATGGGATTGATTTTAAAATATCTCTGGGATAGGGGGCAGTATTTTCACGTCCGGATGAAAAGCGTGCCCAAAGTAAACTGCCTGCTACTCAGGCCCAGAAGCTAGGATATGCATTTTGTTAGTAGACATGGATAGAAAACACTCTGAAGGTTCTAAAACTGTTTGAATAATGTCTGTTAGTATAACAGAATGATTTGGTAGGCGAAACCCCGAGCACAATCCATCCAGGGATTTATTTTTTTGAGGTCTGTCAATCTGTTTTCCGTTAGGTTTCTATGGCAAGCCCGCTTTAACAGAAACATGATTGCAGTTCCTATGGCTTCCACTAGATGTCAACAGTCTTTAGAAATTGGTTGATGTTTTTCCTCTGAGTAATGAAGTAGCCCTTTCCTGAGTGCAGACCCATGACAGCTCAGCTGTCATGAGTCTGCACAACTCTGCCAGGACCTAGCATCAAGAGAGACACTTAAGTGTTTTAGTACTATATCTCTTGACACAATGATGAAAATAATCATGGCCTCTAAACCTTCAAGCTGCATACTGGACCCTATTCCAACTAAACTACTTAAAGAGCTGCTTCATGTGCTTGGCCCTCCTATATTGAACATAATAAACGGCTCTCTATCCACCGGATGTGTACCAAACTCACTGAAAGTGGCAGTAATAAAGCCTCTCTTGAAAAAGCCAAACCTTGACCAAGAAAATATAAAAAACTATCGGCCTATATCGAATCCTCCATTCCTCTCAAACATTTTAGAAAAAGCTGTTGCGCAGCAACTCACTGCCTTCCTGAATACAAACAATGTACACGAAATTCAGTCTGGTTTTACACCCCATCATAGCACTGAGACTGCACTTGTGAAGGTGGTAAATTACCTTTTAATGGCGTCAGACCGAGGCTACTTGACCTTAGTGCTGCCTTTGATACCATCGATCACCACATTCTTTTGGAGAGATTGGAAACCCAAATTGGTCTACACGGACAAGTTCTGGCCTGGTTTAGATCTTATCTGTCGGAAAGATATCAGTTTCTCTCTGTGAATGGTTTGTCCTCTGACAAATCAACTGTACATTTCGGTGTTCCTCAAGGTTCCGTTTTAGGACCACTATTGTTTTCACTATATATTTTACCTCTTGGGGATGTCATTCGAAAACATAATGTTAACTTTCACTGCTATGCGGATTACACACAGCTGTACATTTCAATGAAACATGGTGAAGCCCCAAAATTGCCCTCGCTAGAAGCCTGTGTTTCAGAAATAAGGAAGTGGGTGGTTGCAAACTTTCTACTTTTAAACTCGGACAAAACAGAGATGCTTGTTCTAGGTCCCAAGAAACAAAGAGATCTTCTGTTAAATCTGACAATTAATCTTGATGGTTGTAAAGTCGTCTCAAATAAAACTTTGAAGGACCTCGGCTATACTCTGGACCCTGATCTCTCTTTTGATGATCATATCAAGACTGTTTCAAGGACAGCTTTTTTCCATCTACGTAACATTGCAAAAATCTGAAATTTTCTGTCCAAAAATGATGCATAAAATTGTATCTATGCTTTTGTTACTTCTAGGTTAGACTACTGCAATGCTCTACTTTCCGGCTACCCGGATAAAGCACTAAATAAACTTCAGTTAGTGCTAAATACGGCTGCTAGAATCCTGACTAGAACCAAAAAATTTGATCATATTACTCCAGTGCTAGCCTCCCTACACTGGCTTCCTGTTAAGGCAAGGGCTGATTTCAAGGTTTTACTGTTAACCTATAAAGCGTTACATGGGCTTGCTCCCACCTATCTTTCCGAGTTGGTCCTGCCGTACATACCTACACGTACGCTACGGTCACAAGACGCAGGCCTCCTAATTGTCCCTAGAATTTCTAAGCATACAGCTGGAGGCAGGGCTTTCTCCTGTAGATCTCCATTTTTATGGAATGGTCTGCCTACCCATGTGAGAGACGCAGACTCGATCTCAACCTTTAGGTCTTTATTGAAGACTCATCTCTTCAGCAGGTCCTATGATTGAGTGTAGTCTGGCCCAGGAGTGTGAAGGTGAACGGAAAGGCTCTGGAGCAACGAACCGCCCTTGCTGTCTCTGCCTGGCCGGTTCCCCTCTCTCCACTGGGATTCTCTGCCTCTAACCCTATTACAGGGACTGAGTCACTGGCTTACTGGTGCTCTTTCATGCCGTCCCTAGGAGGGGTGCGTCACTTGAGTGGGTTGAGTCACTGCCGTGATCTTCCTGTCTGGGTTGGTGCCCCCCCTTGGGTTGTGCCGTGGCGGAGATCTTTGTGGGCTATACTCGGCCTTGTCTCAGGATGGTAAGTTGGTGGTTGAAGTTATCCCTCTAGTGGTGTGGGGGCTGTGCCTTGGCAAAGTGGGTGGGGTTATATCCTTCCTGTTTGGCCCTGTCCGGGGGTATCATCGGATGGGGCCACAGTGTCTCCTGACCCCTCCTGTCTCAGCCTCCAGTATTTATGCTGCATTAGTTTGTGTCGGGTGGCTAGGGTCAGTTTGTTATATCTGGAGTACTTCTGTCTTATCCGGTGTCCTTTGTGAATTTAAGTATGCTCTCTATAATTCTCTCTTTCTCTCTTTCTTTCTCTCTCTCGGGGGACCTGTGCCCTAGGACCATGCCTCAGGACTACCTGACATGATGACTCCTTGCTGTCCCCAGTCCACCTGGCCGTGCTGCTGCTCCAGTTTCAACTGTTCTGCCTGCGGCTATGGAACTCGGACCTGTTCACCGGACGTGCTACCTGTCCCAGACCTGCTGTTTTCAACTCTCTAGAGACCGCAGGAGCGGTAGAGATACTCTTAATGATCGGCTATGAAAAGCCAACTGACATTTACTCCTGAGGTGCTGCACCCTCGACAACTACTGTGATTATTATTATTTGACCATGCTGGTCATTTATGAACATTTGAACATCTTGGCGATGTTCTGTTATAATCTCCACCCGGTAAAGCCAGAAGAGGACTGGCCACCCCTCATAGCCTGGTTCCTCTCTAGGTTTCTTCCCAGGTTTTGGCCTTTCTAGGGAGTTTTTCCTAGCCACCGTGCTTCTACACCTGCATTGCTTGCTGTTTGGGATTTTAGGCTGGGTTTCTGTACAGCACTTTGAGATATCAGCTGATGTACGAAGGGCTATATAATTACATTTGATTTGTGATGTTTATGGGACATATTGGAGTGCCAACAGAAGAAGATCTTCAAAGGTAAGGCACGAATTATATAGTTATTTCTGAGTTTTGTGTCGCGCCTGGCGGGTTGAAATATGATTGTCATGTGTTTGTTTGATGGGGTGCTGTCCTCAGATAATAGCATGGCTTGCTTTTGCCGTAAAGCCTTTTTGAAATCTGACATGGTGGCTGGATTAACAAGAAGTTAAGCTTTATTTTGGTGTATTGCACTTGTGATTGTATGAAAGTTAAATATTTCTAATAATTTAATTTGAATTTGTCACTCTGCCATTTCACCGGATGTTGTCAAATCGATCCCGCTGACGGGATTTGATCCATAAGAAGTTTTTAAGAAATGTGGCTTAATTTATTTGATTAATATTATAGTGTTTCTATTCCGAGAAAAACAGAAAATGAAAACCTCAGGGTTTCCGTTAGGATGGAATGAAAAATTTGGCGCTGTACAACGTGACGGTCGGGAGTAGGCTACAGCGTAAGAGGTTTGGAGGATTCTAAATGAATATCTAAGGGACATAACATTTCCACACTCTAATTGTAGTGTAACCGAACTTTCAGTTGAGAGTACTTGCTCTTTTCCTTCTCTACCGGATGTTGATGCTGTTGCCATGCAACATTTTTCTACTTTGGGTGTGTTCTTAAATTCAATCTGGAGCTCATAAATGTCAGTTTGTAAATTCAGACCGTTTCACTCTAGAAGCGCACACTGGACATTCAGGCCAAGGAGTAGGTTTGATTTGAGCGTTCTGGCCTTACAACGGTAGTCAAGCACCCCAGCTAACGTTGGCTAGCTTGCTAGCTACTTCCAGACACAAGTGAGACCACTCTGACCATTTTACTCACCCTAGCAGAGCTGGTTAGGCAGTTTTCGTGTTAACCAGAGCGCTGGTGACTGTAACTGTGCTGCTGGAAACAATTTAATTACATTATTTTGCCGACGTTTACTGACACCGGCTATATTCAACGTGTTGAGTGCTCGTAAATTCATTATTCTGCGCTCTGGTACACTCAGACGGGAGTGCTCTGAAATCAGAGTAGATAGCCAGAGCGAATTTACGAAGCACCTGAATGTCCACTGAAAATGCACATTTACTATACCGTTTAGCTAAGCTAAGAATGGGAATAATCGGGAATAATCAAGTCAATTAACGTTGGGTAGTTACAGTTGAAGTCAGAACTTTACATACACCTTAGGCAAATACATTTAAAAATTGTTCTTTTACAATTCCTGACATATAATCCTTGTAAATACAGTGAGGGAAAAAGTATTTGATCCCCTGCTGATTTTGTACGTTTGCCCACTGACAAAGAAATGATCAGTCTATAATTTTAATGGTAGGTTTATTTGAACAGTGAGAGACAGAATATCAACAAAAAAATCCAGAAAAACGCATGTCAAAAATGTTATGAATTGATTTGCATTTTAATGAGGGAAATAAGTATTTGACCCCTCTGCAAAACATGACTTAGTACTTGGTTGGAAAACCCTTGTTGGCAATCACAGAGGTCAGACGTTTCTTGTAGGTGGCCACCAGCTTTGCACACATCTCAGGAGGGATTTTGTCCCACTCCTCTTTGCAGATTTTTTCAAGTCATTAAGGTTTCGAGGCTGACGTTTGGCAACTCGAACCTTCAGCTCCCTCCACAGATTTTCTATGGGATTAAGGTCTGGAGACTGGCTAGGACACTCCTGGACCTTAATGTGTTTCTTCTTGAGCAAACCCATTTGTTGCCTTGGCCGTGTGTTTTGGGTCATTGTCATGCTGGAATACCCATCCACGACCCATTTTCAATACCCTGGCTGAGGGAAGGAGGTTTTCCCCCAAGATTTGACGGTACATGGCCCCGTCCATCGTCCCTTTGATGCGGTGAAGTTGTCCTGTCCCCTTAGCAGAAAAACACCCCCAAAGCATAATGTTTCCACCTCCATGTTTGACGGTGGGGATGGTTTCTTGGGGTCATAGGCAGCATTCCTCTTCCTCCAAACACGGCAAGTTGAGTTGATGCCAAAGAACTCCATTTTGGTCTCATCTGACCACAACACGTTCACCCAGTTGTCCTCTGAACCATTCAGATGTTCATTGGCAAACTTCAGATGGGCATGTATATGTGCTTTCTTGAGCAGGGGGACCTTGCGGGCGCTGCAGGATTTCAGTCCTTCACGGCGTAGTGTGTTACCAATTGTTTTATTGGTGACTATGGTCCCAGCTGCCTTGAGATCATTGACAAGATCCTCCTGTGTAGTTCTGGGCTGATTCCTCACCGTTCTCATGATCATTGCAACTCCACAAGGTGAGATCTTGCATGGAGCCCCAGGCTGAGGGAGATTGACAGTTCTTTTGTGTTTCTTCCATTTGCGAATAATCACAAACTGTTGTCACCTTCTCACCAAGCTGCTTGGCGATGGTCTTGTAGCCCATTCCAGCCTTGTGTAGGTCTACAATCTTGTCCCTGACATCCTTGGAGAGCTCTTTGGTCTTGGCCATGGTGGAGAGTTTGGAATCTGATTGATTGATTGCTTCTGTGAAACAGGTATCTTTTACACAGGTAAGAAACTGAGATTAGGAGCACTCCCTTTAACCTGTCTAGGATGAGGGTGCCGCTAGCGGCACTCCCCCCCCACCCCCACTGAAAAACCAGTGCCGCGAAATTCAAAAAAAATATTTTTTTTAAATATTTAACTTTCACACATTAAAGTCCAATACAGCTAATGAAAGACACAGATCTTGTGAATCCAGCCAACATGTCCGATTTTTAAAATGTTTTACAGGGAAGACACTATGTAAAGATGTAAATCTATTAGCTAAAAACACATTAGCATAATCCACCATCTTTTATTTGTCCACCAACACCAGTAGCTATCACCAATTCGGCTAAACTAAGATATTTATAGCCCCTAACCAAGAAAAAAACTCATCAGATGACAGTCTGATAACATATTTATGGTATGGGATAGGTTTTGTTAGAAAAATGTGCATATTTCAGGTAGCTGGCATAGTTTACAATTGCACCCACCGTCACAAATGGACTAGAATAATTACAATGAGCAACGTGTTTACCTAACTACTAATCATCAAACATTTCGTAAAAATACACAGCATACACTAATCGAAAGACACAGATCCTGTGAATACAGACAATATTTCAGATTTTCTAAGTGTCTTACAGCGAAAACACAATAAATCGTTATATTAGCATAGCACATAGCACATAGCAGCCCAGCATTGATTCTAGCCAAAGAGAGCGATAACGTAAACATCGCCAAATTATATTATTTTTTTCACTAACCTTCTCAGAATTCTTCAGATGACACCCCTGTAACATCACATTACAACATACATATACAGTTTGTTCGAAAATGTGCATATTTAGCCACCAAAATCATGGTTACACAATGACAAAAGTAGCCCAGCTGGTGAGAAAATGTTGGTGCGCCATATTAGACAGTGATCTACTCTTATACATAAATACTCATAAACGTGACTAAAAAATATAGGGTGGACAGCGATTGATAGACAATTTAATTCTTAATACAATCGCGGATTTACATTTTTTAAATTATCCTTACTTTTCAATACAGTTTGCGCCAAGCGAAGCTACGTCAAAAAACATGGCGTCCTAAGCCACTAACATTTTTCGACAGAAACACGATTTATCATAATAAAAATGTCCTACTTTGAGCTGTTCTTCCATCAGTATCTTGGGCAAAGGATCCTTTCTTGGGTCTAATCGTCTTTTGGTGGAAAGCTGTCCTCTTGCCATGTGGAAATGCCAACTGCGTTCGGGATGAACTGGAAGCGTGCCCAGCGATTCACAGCGTTTCAGAAATAAATGTCCCAAAATCGCACTAAACGGATATAAATTGCTATAAAACGCTTTAAATTAACTACCTTATGATGTTTTTAACTCCCATAACGAGTCTTAACATGACCGGAGAAAGATTACTCCCAACACTAATGCTTGGAACAGGTGCGGGTCGGTGTCCTCCACGCGCATGACGCACCAAGAAAAGAGTTGCTAGCTACAGGGTTTTTTAATTTATAGTGCCTGTGAACGCGCAATCGACCCCATTCAAATCGTAATCACGTAAAGGCATCCAGGGGAAGACGTAAGCAGTGTCTGTATACTCATAGCAATAACAGTGGCCTTTTAACTGACTCCAGATCAGGGGCCAACATTTCTGAAATCTGACTCCATGTCAGGGAAATTGCTGTAGAATGGGTTCTGTTCCACTTAGAGACAAAATTTCAACTCCTATAGAAACTATAGACTGTTTTCTATCCAATAATAATAATAATATGCATATTGTACGATCAAGAATTTTGTGGGAAGCCGTTTCAAAAATTACACGATTAGCATAAATAGTGACAACAGCGCCCCCAGCCTCAACAGGTTAAGAGTGTGCTCCTAATCTCAGTTCGTTACCTGTATGAAAGACACCTGGGAGCCAGAAATCTTTCTGATTGAGTAGGGGTCAAATACTTATTTCCCTCATTAAAATGCAAATCAATTTATAACATTTTTGACATGCGTTTTTCTGGATATTTTTGTTGTTATTCTGTCTCTCACTGTTCAAATAAACCTACCATTAAAATTATAGACTGTTCATTTCTTTGTCAGTGGGCAAACGTACAAAATCAGCAGGGAATCAAATACTTTTTTTCCTTCACTGTATTCGCTGTCTTAGGTCAGTTAGGATCACCACTTTATTTTAAGAGTGTTAAATGTCAGAATAATAGTAGAGATAATGATTTATTTCAGCTTTTATTTATTTCATCACATTCCCAGTGATTCAGAAGTTACACTAAATTAGTATTTCGTAGCATTGCCTTTAATTTGTTTAACTTGGGTCAAACGTTTTGGATAGCCTTCCACAAGCCTCCCACAATACGTTGGGTGAATTTTGGTCCATCCCTCCTGACAGAGCTGGTGTAACTGAGTCAGGTTTGTAGGCCTCCTTACTCGCACACACTTTGTCAATTCTGTCCATACATTTTCTATAGAAGTGAGGTCAGGGCTTTGTGATGGCCACTCCAATACCTTGACTTTGTTGTCCTTAAGATTATAATCAATAACCTATACCGTGTGTGTATGTGTATCTTGTGTTATCACTTTGCTTGTTAGTAAATAAATAATCAAATAAATTTGTGTGGTACGGAATGATCAGTGAGACCCGAGTTTGTGCAGATTTACGAAGTCTACGATGTTCAGAATGAGACTGATATGAGGAAATTATTAATTGATGACTTGTATGATATCTATATATTCTTGAGTTAATTTTGGAAACGGTAACTCATTAAACAAACTTTTTCCATGGTGCCCCAAATTCCTAATGAGTTAATTGTTACATGATTAATTAAATAGAGAAATAATGAAACGGTTTGCAACTGCACATGGGTACAAAGATCGTACTTTTTGGAGAAATGTCCTCTGGTCTGATGAAACAAAAATAGAAATGTTTTGGCCATAATGACCATCGTTATGTTTGGAGGTAAAAGGGGGAGGCTTGCAAGCCCAAAGAACACCATCCCAACCGTGAAGCATGGGGGTGGCAGCATCATGTTGTGGGGGTGCTTTGCTGCAGGATGGACTGGTGCACTTCACAAAATAGATGGCATAATGGGGGTAGGAAAATTATGTGGATATATTGAAGCAACATCTCAAGACGTCAGTCAGGAAGTTAAAGCTTGGTCGCAAATGCGTCTTCCAAATGGACAATGACCAGAAGCATACTTCCAAAGTTGTGGCAAAATGGCTTAATACGATGACAAATCCCTAGCAGACTACTACATTATGACACAGGTTACACAAGATGGAGATCTAAACAGAGAGAGGGCGAGAGAGAAAGAGAATAAACACTTGGATACATTTGTAAACTACACTTAGTTTAGCCCTAATACCTTGCCCCGAACTGCTGCTCTTATGGGTAAGAAGTAATGTAAACACAAGTGGGAAAACAGGCTACCTAAGTATGGCTCTCAATCAGAGACAACGATAGACAGCTGCCTCTGATTGAGAACCATACCAGGCCAAACACATAGAAACAGAAAACCTAGACCTACAACATAGAATACCCACCCACATCACACCCTGACCAAACTAAAAATAGAAACATACAAAGCAATCTACGGTCAGGGCATGACAGTTTATGACACCTACATAAGAGTGTAAAACCCACAAAACCTACCACACAAGTCAAAACATTCCATTACACCATAACCTACTTGTCAACAGCATGTTTATGTTATATAAACATTTCTGAAATTGACCATATCAAATTATCATTGTAATTGCGCACACATGGACGCCAGACAATTACCTACCACGATGGTCTGTTTCTGATGACTGGGATGAATGCAGGAGCAGATTTCAGGAGCAGGACACCCTATTCTTGACTGATGACTGATATAACGGTGTGTACGTGATAGGCCTATCTGACTTATATGATTATGTTGGTCATAGAGTATATTTTCTACAAGTTATTTAAAATATGATGAAAAAAACATGATTGTAAAGAATTCATTACAACAACAACTACAAAGGGAAAAAACACATTTTAATAAATGTGGGTTTTGACACTTATGTAGGTGTCATAAAATAATGCAACATATGTCACAACAGGTATAAATGGGTCATGACAGTGTTATGGCCATATTATGACAGGTTATGACAAATTGTCAACTGTTATGACTTATTATAACATGGTTATGACGGTGTCAAGTAAAGTGTTACGCTATTTCACAAGTAGTTATTTGTAAAGTTTTCTCCTCCACAAAAATAATTTACATTGGAATAATACAGTAGATAAAAATCCACAGAAGATGAGTATTTGGTACATCTGGTTGAGTATTTGGTACATCTGGTTGAGTATTTGGTACATCTGGTTGAGTATTTGGTACATCTGGTTGAGTATTTGGTACATCTGGTTGAGTATTTGGTACATCTGGTTGAGTATTTGGATAGGAATAACAATGAAAGCGCTGGGCTTTTGTAAATCTCTCTTGGTATAAATGTACAGATTATCTCATTGCTCGTCCATTAAATAAAAAAAACACTTACACTTGACTTTTTCTCCATTTTGCCGTATGATGAATAGTTGTGGCAAGGAGGTAGACTACATGATGCAGCATTTAACACTCACAAGGAGATTTGTAAATGGTTTCTGTCTTTCTATCACAGGGGATGAGATAGCGACGGTAACAACTGTATGTTGTTTTCCCAGTCATATTGATCATAAAATATGCCAGTTGTTAGTAGCTAAACTAATATGTTAGCGAGTTCCATATGTCATCCAATCAGCATAAAGTTTAACCCCTTCATTATTTACTGTTCGAAGTGGCAGCTTTTAAGGACCGTTTCTAAATTCAAATTCAAATCAAATCAACTGTTATTTGTCACATGCTTCGTAAACAACAGGTGTAGACTAACAGTGAAATGCTTACCTACAGGCCCATCCTAACAATGCAAAGAGAAAGAAAATAGAGAAATAATAGAAAAGTAAAACATGTAATATTAAAAGTAATAATAAATACACAATGAGTAACGATATATACAAACGGCTTTATACACGGGGTACCAGTACCGAGTCGATGTGCAGAAATACGAGGTAATTGAGGTAGATACTCTAGGCTCTGTAGCCACTTCTAGCTTGCTAGCAATACGCCTAAAGATTTACGGGAAACCAGTCTACTAAAGTGCTAACTGAGATACATTTGAGTGCAAACTATTCCAAGTTGAACAACTACACAGTGAAAAAAGTTTTATGAAGCTTCTGTGTTGTGTAAGAGGTCCACTGCGAAATAGCTTTAAGGAGAAGAAAATAATTGACAGCTGAGCGTGTTTCGCTTATGCAAAAATAGCACTGGGAACCCTTTCATCTTGGCCTGTCAATCCACTGCGAGGTTTGTGAAGCATCAGCCACTCTCTTTTAATATGAGATCAACGCATTGTTCGTTTTAATAATATTTTTTCTAGTTTAAACTTGAATTCTACACTCATACATTAATACTGTAGAAAATTTCCATCTCCTTGTACTCCAGTAGATTGCGTTAAGGATTTAGTTATCTCAAGCCTAGCTTATTTCATTATCTATACTGTATATCCTATTGTATCAGGCTATTACTATGCATGCTACCTCTTCTATTACTAGTTATTTTCTACTACATTTTTTATTATTGATATTAATTAATGTGCTGCAATGTTGAGGAAGCTAGCACACAAGCATTTCACTGCACCTTTGATACCTGCTGTAAACTGTTTATGTGACAAATAAAATGATTTGATTTATAGTGAGAGGATAGAGGAACCAACTCATTATTTACTGTACTCTCTAAAAGAGCAGTAACTGGACTTGGCGTGGAAGTTGATGTGATGATATTTGTCTTCACGCGCTCCATGCCCACTTCTGCATCGCTGCTTTGATGTACTGGGCTTTAGAAAACCCCCGCTGACTTTTTTGCTTCTAATTGGACTTGCAGGGTGTGTTTGTGTGTGTGTTTGTGTGTGTGTGTGTGTGTGTGTCTTATCCACTGATTTATTTATATCCTGATGCCACTGTCATATCCCAGCAGATCTGCACAGGCCAGAAGGCCACAACAGCGAGTCATTGTCACTGTTAAATAAGGCTGGAATACGGTCTTAAAGGGGCAATCTGCTTTTACTACATCAATTTTCGGACTTGTGAATTAATTATATGTACCCCTTGATTCTTGAGGAATAGAACTTATAATTGACTCATGAGCTCAGTTCAACTGTCGTACCCCATCAGAACTCAAAATTTAAGTGTTTGCATCCAAAGCTCTGCCTTTGAATTTGACACACACACACACACACACACACACACACACACACACACACACACACACACACACACACACACACACACACACACACACACACACACATTGTCCTTTTACTGTTTGTCCCTGGTGTTGGGGAAACACCTGATGCTTGCCATGTCAGAGCGATGATGTCACGTGGAGTGTGCGCTGGCACGTCACATAAGGGTTAACATCGCTCCACATGGCCTCCGGAGCCTGAAAAGCAAAACAAACGAGTCATTGCTCAGATATGTGTTAATAATAACTGACCATCTATGAGGGCCTGGGCAGTTTGAATGGATACTGGTTTATTTTGAAAACCATTCTGCTAGGACTAGAAGGTTATGCCAGTTGATGCTGAGAGAAAACTGATCAGGTCCATGAAGCTGTTAAGTATATAAATGTACATAACAGCTTCCAAAGGATTTGTTATTGGGAAATGCAGATATGGCAAAGTGGTAAAGAGATGAAATTATTAGAGGCCAGTAATTCTGTGTCCTCATATTCCTCTAGTGTAGATGACTATTGCCCTGAACCGTCTAAAATCAGACAGTGGGCCTTAGAGACGGTGTCAGCCACCCTTTTCCACACAAGCACACACGTCCCCTTGAATGTCCAAAGGCCCATGTCTGAGTGCTGTGACATAACCATCAGTGGTGTGCACAGACACACACACAATTTGGGGAGCTGGACAACGGTGGCCCTGGCAGTGACCCCACTCCCGGCGGGTGTCTCCAGGGGAGTTGGGATATGCAAGAAACACATTTCCAGTACACTCTTGTACAAATGTGTAACAGGACAAATATAAGCACCCCTGAAATTGTTAATTAGCATCACACACAAAGACACATGGACAGCGGTCCACGTGCAGAGACTGAAAGGAATTGTATAATATCTGTACATTACAATTCTACCTGTGATTGCAAAAGTACAATGATTAATGTTTTGCTTCAGCTTGAGATTAACTTCTCTAGGGTAGGGGGCAGCATTCGGAATTTTGGATGAAATGCATGCCCAAATTAAACTGCCTGCTCTCGGGCCCAGAAGATATGATATGCATATAACTGGTAGATTTGTATAGAAAACACTCTAAATTTTCCAAAACTGTTAAAATAGTGTCTGTGAGTATAACAGAACTGATTTGGCAGGCGAAAACCTGAGAAAAATCCATTCAGGAAGTCGTTTTTTTTTTGGTTTTGTAGTTTTCTATTCAATGCCATTACATTATCCATTGACTTAGGACTCGAATTGCAGTTTTTATGCCTTCCACTAGATGTCAACAGTCTTTAGAAATTGTTTCAGGCTTGTATTCTGAGAATGAGGAAGTAAGAGCAGTCTGAATGAGTGGACCCTAAAGTGTCACAGAGCTTTTTCATGCGCGAGACCGAGAGAGTGCCTTTCTTGTTTACCTTTTAAATTGACAACGTTATTTTCCGGTTGAAATATTATCGATTATTTAGGCTAAAAACAACCTGAGGATTGAATATAAACATCGTTTGACATGTTTCTATGAACTTTACGGATACAATTTGGATTTCTTTGTCTTCCTGTTTTGACTGTGTTTGAGCCTGTGGATTACTGAAAAACTCGCAAACAAAACGGAGGTTTTTGGATATAAAGAGACTTTATCGAACAAAAGGAACATTTGAGTAAATTAATGTCTGCTGAGTGCAACCATATGAAGATCATCGAAGATAAGGGATTCATTTTATCTCTATTTCTGACTTTTGTAACTGTTCTACTTGGCTGGTTACTGTTTGTGATGATCTGTCTAGTGGGCAATGTTCTCTAATAATCGTAAGGTATGCTTTCACCGTAAAGCATTTTTTAAATCTTACACCGTGGTTGGATTCACAAGAAGTTAATCTTTAAACTTATGTAAAACATGTTTTGTTTTCTGACTTTTTATAGTGAGTATTTCTGTATTTGAATTTGGCGCCCAGCAGTTTCACTGTCTGTTGAAGAGGTGGGACGCTAATGTCTCACGTACCCAAGAGAGGTTAAGAATCAGTGGTAGACTTTCTAAGTGCATGAAGAGGTCAACTGTACAAAGTCATATACCTGTTTGTTGAAACTATACTTTCAGTTCCTGTTGATACTATGTTCCAGTCTTATTTCTGCTAGCACATGATAGCAATAGGAGGAAGAAGGATTGGGAAACTAACTGCAAATAGCAATAAGCTGAACTCCGCCTAGTAGAGACATCTTTGTATTAGCAACTATTAATTATGAGTTTATATGGTATTAAAGTTAAGGGACATCACCCTGGGTGGGGTGATCCTCAGTAGGGGATAAAAAGGGAAAACACCAACTTTTGTACTGAGTGTGTTACTTGCAAATTACTGTAAGTGTATACTCCGGGTTGCAATCCGGGCTGCAATCCTTATTAAACAAATTAACCTATGATCAAATACGTTTACTGTGGTCTCTTGTAGAAACATAGGGCAGAATTCCCTTACAAGACTTGAGTGCAGCGACATGAACAGAAGTGTGAATATCCTCATGCTACTACCATATGGACTGGGATCACTAAACCACTGCTGGTGCAGAACCAACACACTGCTGTTCGACAAACTACACACACACACACACACACACACACACACACACACACACACACACACACACACACACACACACACACACACACACACACACACACACACACACACACACACACACACACACACACACACTGCTGTTCGACAAACCACACACACACACACACACACACACAACACATACACACCCGCAAGCATACATACAAAATCTGCTTTTTAACAAACATACGTGCGCTCACACATAAATATATGTACACATACAAAGACACACCACCATACACATAAACAGTCCTTGCAAACATGGCTCACACCAAAGCTAAAGCACATTTCCTACGGGTGGTAAAGTGCTACCAGATGGATCATCTTAAAATATATAACTTGAAAAAGAACAATACAAACATAATAAAAACATGACAAAATAATTTTCCAAAATGCCTGGTCTTGATCTGCCCACGGTGGGCTTTCATTAGTTGGCTTAGTTCAGTATTGACAATACTACCTCGTCCACAAAACAAGACCACAAGAAAGGCATGGGTAAAGCTCCTCTCTCTCCTCTCCTCTCTCTCTCTCCTTCCACCCCTGCAGTGGGGCTTTAAAATACCCAGTGACCCTTCAACAACCTTGCAGAATCCCACTGCATGGGATAGGCTAGATGGTGGTGGTGCTATGAATACTTTCAGGCTCAGATGCTCGCCCCTGCTGTGGAAGGGAAAACACTGGGCTTTGGCTAAGCTTTCGGCAGAGGGTTTCAATATCCGGTCGCACACTCTGGTCACGACCCCTAGAGCAGAACACCTGGATGGAGAGAGGGAGAATATGTTTTTCTTCATAATTTATGAAGTGAGTGTGGGTGTGCTATGCATAATGTAATGTAGGTCTACCTTGGAATAACTGATTTTGGGACTTCCGGGTTGACTAAAGGTCATATAAAATGTATGGACCTACACTCAATGCACATAAACTGTATGCTGTTACTCACCACCACAGACCTGTTTGGAATGAATCATGAATGAATGTATAGCCTGAGATAATTGACAACTCTGCACAGCTCTATGAAGACATACAAGTGGTGTGATACAGCCTCCAAGGTTTCTAGCTGAAAATAAACCAGGAAAGTCGTTGTTTCCTTGAACAGTACAAAGTTTATTATCTCCTTTAAAACAGCTATTGCCATAGAACACAATTTTAACGCACACATTAACCAGTAAAAATGTATGCACCGGGGGAAAAAACTGTTCTATACCCTGTTCTAATTCTAGAATGCCACTGGTATGCCTAATTTTCCAAGTTTCCAAAATTATAAACGATAAGTCACAAGAAATCAAAACTGAAATACAACTTTAATAATAAAAAAACACCACCATTCTGAATGGGCACTTTTGTCATAGGAGGGCAAAAGGGCAGGTGCAGAGACACCCTTAGACCTCTATCTCAGCATTAGCCCAAGATGTAACAGAGAGACTGAAAAACAGTTTCTATCTCAAAGCCATCAGACTGTTAAATACCCATCACTAGCACAGAGAGGCTGCTGCCTACATACAGACTTGAAATCATTGGCCACTTTAATAAATGGAACACTAGTCACTTTAATAATGTCACTTTAATAATGTTTACATATCTTGCATTACTCATCTCTGTATTCTATTCTATAGAATCTATTGCATCTTAGCTTATGCCGCTCTGAAATTGCTCCATATATTGCTCCAATTGCTTCCATATATTTATATACTCTTATTCCATTCCTTTACTTAGATGTGTGTGTATTAAGTATTTCTTGTGAAATGGTTAGATATGACTTGTTAGATACCGTAATTTCCGGACTATAAGCCGCTACTTTTTTCCCACGCTATGAACCTTGCGCTTTATACAATGACGCTGCTAATTTATGGATTTTTCCCGCTTTCACAAATTCATGCCGCCAAAAAACTGAGCACGTCACATAATGTGAAGTAAATCGAGCGCGCTCAAACTTTCCATCATTCTGATTACGGTAGTCATTTTGTCACCCTCATCATGGCAAAGACACGGAGAAATGCATATGATGCAGCTTTCAATTTGAAGGCGATCGATCTGGCTGTTTGAAAAGGAAATAGAGCTTCTGCAGGGGAGCTTGGCCTTAATGAGTCGATGATAAGACGTTGGAAACAGCAGCGTGAGAAACTGACTTAGTGCAAAAAGACAACAAAAGCTTTCAGAGGAAAGAAAAGCAGATGGCCCGAACTAGAAAATGGATTGGATGACAAGTGGGGAGAAATCCTTCACTAAAACGGGCCGCATGCGAAGAGCGACTTATGGTCAAGTCTGCCAGTGGGTCCTGACAGCGTGGAGCTGCTGCGTATTGAAGAGCGCAGCATAAGCTCAGCGGAAAGTGAGGAGAGCACAATGAAAATGATCCAACATCAGATGAAGCAATTCTGAGGCTATTCAACTCCGACACCAAAGGAGATGACTTCAGTGGTTTCAGTGCACAGGAGGAAGATAGTGACCAAGGACTTTCTTGGTAGGCTACTGTTTACTGCTATTTAAAAAAAAAAAAATGTTACAAGCCTGTTTCGTTAAAGCCTATTTATTTTTGTTACAAGACGTGTTTCGTTAAAGCCTATTTATTTTTGTTAGAAGCCGTGTTTCGTTTAAAGGCTGTGTAAAGTTAATTTGTTTCAATGTACCGGTAGGCACCTGCGGCTTATAGACACGTGCGGCTTATTTATGTACAAAATACATTTTTTTTTTTAATTCAGTGGGTGCGGCTTATATTCAGGTGCGCTTAATAGTCCAGCAATTACGGTATTGCTGCACTGTCGGAACTATAAGCACAAGCATTTCGATACACTCGCAATAACATCTGCTAAACACGTGTATGTGATCAATAACATTTTATTTTATTTTATGTACTCTTAAGGACACTAACGACACAGTTACTCCTTAAGGTCCATATGTTATTTTCAGAGGTAGACTGGATCTGGCAGCCAGAACAACCAAATACTCAATCTAAATGTGAATCGTTTCTAAGTTGCGGTATTGTTCTAGAAACATAAATCCCTTTACTCTCATATCACATCAAAATAATATCACAAATGCAAAATACACACTTACTGTACCACTCTTTTAACCGGCTTTATCACAGTTGCAGCCGACAATATTTTTCAAGGGCAACACATTTCTGGCAGCCTTCCTCCGTTACTCACAGGTGTTCGGAGCATGCCCAATAGCCAATTAGCGCAGATGGTCGCTCTTTCTTCCGTCTGTCTTCTGTAGACATGCGCTGTAAAATTGAGATGTGGCCGTGTGGGAACACTAAACCTAACCCTATAAAGGTGCATATCAATTTAACGTTTTGTTTTTTGATAATTGTTTCTTATGAAAGATAAGGTCCTTATGGTTTCAAAACTGTACCGAGTGTGATGTGTGCTTAGTTCTGTCCTGTACTCCCTGTTCACCCATGACTGCGTGACTGCGCACGACTCCAACACCATCATTAAGTTTGCCGACCACACAACGGTGATCAGACAGCCTATAGGGAGGAGGACAGAGACCTGGCAGTGTGGTGCCATGACACCAACCTCTTTCTCAACGTCAACAAGACAAAGGAGTTGATCGTGGACTACAGGAAACGGAGGGCCGAGCACACCCCCATCCACATCAATGGGGCTGTAGTAGAGCGGGTCAAGAGCTTCATGTTCTTTGGTGTCCACTGTGGAGGATGAATCAGAATTAGTTGGGTAACATAGATAATTAAGATGTTTTATTTGCATAATATGCTTCTGTGAGATACTTGTCATTAGAATGTATCCTTTTGGACTATAGTGTTGGCAGTTGCACTTTCCCCTCAGCTAGGGCTCAGTCACTTGGGGCCCAGAGAGGAGAGAGGTAAGGCTTGTCTTTCACATGTCCCTGGTGCTATGCAGAATATCAGAAAGGGAAGAGGACAGAATGGAACATTGTCTTCATATGTGAATGTGTCTTTACCTATTCTTAAACCATGTGAAGGGATGGCGTGATTAACTTCTTCTGGCTGCAAGCCCGAGGCCGGCCACAATATGACAACAGCCACTTCAAGTGCAGGGCGCGAAATTCAAAATATATGTTTTAGAAATATTTAACTTTCACACATTAACAAGTCCAATACAGCAAATGAAAGGTACACATCTGGTGAATCCAGCCAACATGTCCGATTTTTAAAATGTTTTATAACAAAAACAGCACATATTTTTGTTAGCTCACCACCAAATACAAAAAAGGACAGACATTTTTCACAGCACAGGTAGCATGCACAAAGCAAACAAACAACAAACAACTTCATCAGATGACATTCTTATAACATGTTATTCAATAAATCTATGTTTTGTTCGAAAAATGTGCATATTTCAGGTATAAATCATAGTTTACATTGCAGCTACAATCAAAAATTGCATCGAAAGCAGCAAGAATAATTACAGACACCAACGTCAAATACCTAAATACTCATCATAAAACATTTCTGAAAAATACATAGTGTACAGCAAATGAAAGACAGGCATCTTGTGATTCCAGCCAATATTTCCGATTTATTAAGTGTTTTACAGCTAAAAAAAAATGTAGTGTTATATTAGCTTACCACAATAGCCAGAAACACTTGGGCGCCGACGACTACGACGGATATATGAAATAGCATCATAAAATGTTTCTTACTTTTGCTGATCTTCCATCAGAATGTTGGACAAGGTGTCCTTTGTCCAGAACAATCGTTGTTTGGATTTAGAACGGCAACTTTCCCTCTTCATTTAGCAAAACCACTAGCCAAGTGGCACGACGCTCTCCATGTCAACAAACGGAAGAGAACGGAACACGGCAAAACTCCCGAAATTTTTTCAATAATCTGATGAAACTATATTGAACAAACATACTTTACGATGATATGGTGATATGTATCAAATAAAATCAAAGCCGCCTATAACGGCAGCTAAACAAAAGACCATCCCACTGTCCACCTCGCGCTCTTCAGAGTACCGAAAATGGCGGACATGTCATTCCAAGATGATGTGTTCCATCTCAGACCAAGATAATCACCTCATTTCTTCTCTCACAGCCTCTTGACACCCAGGGGAAGGTGTATGACGTGCATGTATACTAATAGGTCTCGTGCCCATTTATAGGCAGGAAGAAGAACAGAGCCTCGATTTCAGACTTTCCTGGTCAGGAAGTGTGCTGCAGAATGAGTTCTGGTTCACTCAGAGAAATAGTTCAAACGGTTTTAGAAATTAGAGAGTGTTTTCTATCCAATAGTAATAATAATATGCATATTGTACGAGCAAGAATTGAGTACGAGGCCGTTTGAAATGGGCACCTTTTATCTGGTTACTCAATACTGCCCCTTGCAGCCCAAACAGGTTTTAACAGTCCGTAAAAACATGACAAACGAAGTATTGAATCAATCTTTAGGATGATTTTAACATAATACTTCAATAATGTTCCAACCGGAGTATTTCATTGTCTTCAGAATTGCGATGGAACAGAGCTCGCTCTCACGTGAACGTGCATGGTCAGAGCATGGTCACCTCATGGCAGACCTGACTCATTTCTCTCTCCTTCGGCCCCACTAAACAGTAGATGCATCAGACAAGGTTCTAACGACTGTTGACATCTAGTGGAAGCCTTTGGAAGTGCAATATTACCAATATCCCACTGTATCTTCAATAGGAGCTGAGTTGAAAATCGATCAACCTCAGATTTCCCACTTCCTGGTTGGATTTTTTCTCAGGTTTTTGCCTGCCTGATGAGTTCTGTTTTACTCACAGACATCATTCAAACAGTTTTAGAAACTTCAGAGTGTTTTCTATCCAATACTAATAATATGCATATTCTAGCTTTTATGGCCTTGTAGCAGGCCATAAAAGAGGTTAAACAAATCAAAATATATTTGAGATTCTTTAAATAGCCACCCTTTGCCTTGATGACAGCTTTGAACACTCTTGGAATTCTTTCAACCAGCTTCACCTGGAATGCTTTTCCAACAGTCTTGAAGGAGTTCCCACATATGCTGAGCACTTGTTGGCTGCTTTTCCTTCACTCTGCGGTCCGACCCATCCCAAACCATCTCAATTGGTTGTGGTCGGGGGATTGTCAAGGCCAGGTCATCTGATGCAGCACTCCATCACTCTCCTTCTTGGTCAAATACCCCTTACACAGCCTGGAGGTGTGTTGGGTCATTATCCTGTTGGAAAACAAATGATAGTCCCACTAAACCAAACCATACGGGACGGCTTATCACTGCAGAATGCTGTGGTAGCCATCCTGGCTAAGGGTGCCTTGAATTCAAAATAAATCACTGACAGTGTCACCAGCAAAGCACACCCACACCATAACACCTCCTCCTCCATGCGTTACTGAGGGAAATACACATGTGGAGATCATCCATTCACCTACACTGTGTCTCAAGGCACACTTAACCGCTAGCGGAACCCCTCGCCAACAGCCAATGAAATTGCAGGGCGCCAAATTCAATCAACAGAAATCTCATAATTCAATTTTCTCAAACATACAAGTATTAGACACCATTTTAACGATAAAATTCTCGTTAATCCAACCACAGTGTCCGATTTCAAAAAAGCTTTTCGACGAAAGCAGAACATATCATTATGTTAGGTCAGCAACTAGTCACAGAAAGCATAAAGCGATTTTCCAACCAAAGAGAGGAGTCACAAAAAGCTGAAATATTGATCAAATTAATCACTAACCTTTGATATTCTTCATCAGATGATACTCCCGGGACAACATGTTACACAATACATGTATGTTTTGTTCGATCAAGTTCATATTTATATCCAAAAATCTCAGTGTACATTTGGCTTTGCCTCCAAAAGATCCCGTGAATTTGCACAGAGCCACATCAAATCACAGAAATACTCATAATAAACATTGATAAAAGATACAAGTGTTATTCACAGATTTAAAGATATGCTTCTCCTTAATGTAACCGCTGTGTCAGATTTAAAAAAAAAAAAATTACGGAAAAAGCAAACCATGCAATAATCTGAGTATGGCGCTCAGAGACCAACACAACCCAAGAAGATATCCGCCATGTTGGAGTCAACATAAGTCAGAAATAGCATTATAAATATTCACTTACCTTTGATGATCTTCATCAGAATGCACTCCCAGGAATCCCAGTTCAACAATAAATGTTTGATTTGTTCCATAAAGTTCATCATTTATGTCCAAATAACTCCTTTTGTTAACGCATTCAGTACACAATCTAAACTCACGACGCGCGTGCAAATCCAGCGGAAAGAACGTACGAAAAGTCCAAAAAGTTCCGTTACAGTCCGTAGAAACATGTCAAACGATGTATAAAATCAATCTTTTGGATGTTTTTAACATAAATCTTCAATAATGTTCCAACCGGAGAATTCCTTTGTCTTCAGAAAAGCAAATGGAACAGAGCTCGCTCTCATGTGAACGAGTGTCACGAGCTCAAAGCATTCTGCCAGACCTCTGATTTCCCACTTCCTGGTTGGATTTTTTTCTCAGGTTTTTGCCTACCATATGAGTTTTGTTATACTCACAGACATCATTCAAACAGTTTTATAAACTTCAGAGTTTTCTATCCTCGTCTTCTAATAATATGCATATGCTAGGATCTAGGCCCGAGTAGCAGGCAGTTTACTCTGGGCACGCTTTTCATCCGGACGTGAAAATACTGCCCCTACCCCAAAGAAGTAACATAAATCTTAAATAATGTTCCAACCGGAGAATTCCTTTGTCTTCAGAAATGCAATGGAACGCAAGCTAACTCTCTCACGTGAACGTGCGTGGTCAGCTCATGGCACTCTGCCAGACCCATGACTCAAAGAGCCCTCATACCACCCTCCTTCACAGTAGAAGCATCAAACAAGGTTCCAAAGACTCTTGACATATAGTGGAAGCCTTAGGAAGTGCAATATGACCAAAATCCCACTGTATATTCGATAGGCGATGAGTTGAAAAACTACAAACCTCAGATTTCCCACTTCCTGGTTGGATTTTTTCTCAGGTATTTGCCTGCCATATGAGTTATGTTATACTCACAAACATCATTCAAACAGGTTTAGAAACTTCAGAGTGTTTTCTATCCATATCTACTAATACTATGCATATATTAGCAACTGGGCCTGAGTAGCAGGCAGTTTACTCTGGGCACCTTATTCATCCAAGCTACTCAATACTGCCCCCAGCCATAAGAAGTTATTAAAGAATGTTTTATTTTTGGTTGATAGTAGCTAGATTTCCAGGGAGGGAGTACCTCCATTTTACAGAGGCCATCTCAGGGTTTTGAGTATAATGAAGGTGTCAAGAAACACTACAACGGAGTCAGTGCATTGACTGCTGGAGGAACCTCTGGTGTATGTGGCAAGACTGGATTGTACAACTGTAGCTGTTCCACATTTCTCCAAGATTCTGGTGAATGGCAAAATCATCACCCTAAAACAGCTAATGGACATGGCTGGGCCCACCTTAATGGATGGAGGACGGGTGGCTGAACATCTGGGGGTGAGATCGGAAAGGTTTGTCAGACAACTACTGGGAAGCTGCAGGAAGACTCTGTCAGCCGAAGAGTGGATTATGCTCAACAGTCACAAGAAAAAGGTACAAGATGAAAACGTCCCATTTCCAAGACTAGGGATTACACCCAATATCTCAGAGTCAGAAAGAAAGGCGTTATTACTGGATTTGAGAGGATTGGAAGAGGTGGGTTTGGATGAGGTGAATGTAAAGGACTTATATAGGGGGTGTGTCAAGGTTTTGAATAAAGATTCATTGAAAAATAGAAAAGATACTTCTTGCAGGGTAAAACTGGGCCTTGATGACAAGGTAAAGCCAGCATGGAGAGAACTGTACAAGCCACCGTTACAAAAGGGTACTGGTGATATGCAATGGAGGGTTTTGCATGGCATCAATGCAGTTAATGCTTTTGTATCTGTCGTTAACTCAGATGTTGGAGATGGATGTTCTTTTTGTAATATAAGAGAAACAATTGTGAGAGGATAAAGCCTCCCTGAAATACTAGAGACTTTTTTTCCTTTTTTTTTTACAGCTGTAGGGGAGATTTTCAATAACACTGTTTTTCTTTTGGGGTTTCAATATAGTAAGCAACAGAAAAGAAAATGTCAACTGTTACATTTTATTTTGGGACAAGCTAAGATGTCATTTTTTCTGAGTAGGGAACATAAGATAGACACAGGATATGGGCAGGATGTACAGTATACTGTGTTTTAAGGGATTAGTCAAAGCGAGAATAAAAGTGGATTTTAAGTTCTTCTCAGCTGTAAAAGATCTCCCATTGTTTGAGGAGAAGTGGGCTTGCGAAGGAGCGGTATGTTTTGTGGAGGAGTGGAAACTTTTTTGTTGTTGATGAAATAAGTTGAATGTAAATGCTTTAAAAAAAGTTTTTTTTAAATGTTTATTTAAGAATGACATGTGTTTTTTAATTTCTGAAAAGGCACAGTGTGCCATTATTTGTGTTAATACTTGAGTATAAAATAAAGGTTTTATAAAAACTCCAAAAACTCTCTCGTTACTGGGTCTCTCTCGTTCTCAATGCAATTTCAATTTAAGGGCTTTATTGGCATGGGAAACATATGTTAACCTCTCTCTCTCTCTCTCTCTCTCTCTCTCTCTGCATGCTGGGAGTGTTTGGTGCATGCTGGGAAGTGTATGATCGAGGGAGTGCGTGTGTTGTGTAGAGTTAGATATTCAGAACTTTCTTTTGGTTTTCTCTTTCTTGGTGGCATTCTTTGTTTTCTTCTGTGCATGATTAAGATTATTATAATTTTTTTTGTGTGGTAGAATTAAGTATTTCGTTTTTTTTTTCTCGTATCGAAATTACCTTGATTTTGGCGGGGATGGCATCCCATATTGGGATGCCGTCCCTGTCACTTCGGCACGGCTTTAGGTGTGTTACTGAAGCTACTGTCACGGTGGATGAGTTTCTGGTCGCCGTAGGAGAGAAGGTAGGATATGAGAATATTGCTTATGCGTCACGGATGAATAAAGTGGTGGTGGTATTTCTTAAAGAAGAGCGCCTTGTTGATCGTATGGTTGAGCAAGGCGTACTTCTTAAAGGAATGTTTATTCAAGTTACGCCGCTTTTTTCTCCGTCAACAAGGGTAACGATTTCAAATGTACCACCGTTTATTCCAAATGAGCTATTGGAGCGCGAGTTATTGCGCTTTGGGAAGTTTGCAAGCTCAATTAAGGTTGTTCCGTTGGGTTGCAAACACCCGGCGTTGAAACAGGTTATGTCGTTTCGGCGACAGGTGTTTATGTTTTTGGACTCACCGGAGCAGACTTTAGAGATATCGTTTAAAGTCAAGTATGACAATAGACTGTATATGGCTTATGCTAGTACGGGTAGTAAACGGTGTTTTGAGTGTGGGGATGTTGGCCATAAGCGACATGCTTGCCCGAAAAGGGAGAAGGCAGAGGGAGGGGCGCAGGTGGTCATCATAATGCCTGGGCCCACTGATGTAGGGAGAGGTGGGCCGACAGTGGTTGAGCAGCCACAAGCACCTGTTGCTGAGGAGCAAGTTATCCGTGTTGAGGCCACGAGTTTGCAACTTGTATTAGAGGGAAATGTTATGCAGCAGAAAAATATTGTTGTAGAAGGTAAGGATGGATCTGAAGAGCCAGTTCCTCAGACTGGTTAGGAGGTGCCCAGTACGAGTACTGGGGCACAGGAGGGGGTTCATATGGAGCTAATCTCCCAGGTAGTGGAGGAGATGCCCACTACGAGTAATGGAGTACAGAAGGGGGTTCATGTGGAGCTAATCTCCCAGGTAGTGGAGGAGATGCCCACTACGAGTAATGGAGTACAGGAGGGGGTTCATGTGGAGCTAGACTCCAAGGGAGTGGAGGAGATGCCCACTACGAGTAATGGGGTACAGGAGGGGGTTCATGTGGAGCTAGGCTCTCAGGTAGTGGAGGAGATGCCCACCACGGGTAATGGGGTTCAGGTGGGGCTAGTCTCCAAGGTAGTGGAGGAGATGCCTGGTACTAGTGATGGGGTGCAAGTGGGGAGTGTTGAAAGGGATGTGGTAGAGGGGAGTCAGTGGTCTGTGGCCTCAGCTGAGGAGGATCAGGAGAAGGATATGGATATCTCTTCTGATATGACAGCAGCTGGTGAGGACTCAATTTATGATCTAGAGGAGGTAAATGGTTTTCTGGATCAGACTTTTGGGAAATCTGTCAAATTGGCAGAATATTTTGATGTTGACAAGTTTGTGAGGTCAGCTGTGATGTTACAGAAGACGGTAGGGTTAGACCAGTTGAGTGAGAAGAAGCGATTTCGCTTGAGGAAATGTGTTACTGCTGTTACAGCAGCAAAAGGTGGTGGGAAACGTGGTCAGGTTAATAAGAAAAAATGTAAATAATAATGATGATCATGCTTCATAGGGTGTCTTTTTTCTCTTTGGTTTCTCTGTGGTATCTTCTGCTTTTCCTTTCTCTTTTCTATATGGAGGTACTAAGGGTGGGCTCTCTCAATATTAATGGGGGAAGGGACAGGAATAAGAGGGCTTGGGCATTAGAAGTAATAAAACAGAAAAGGCTTAATGTAGTTTTACTTCAGGAGACACATAGTGATGAGGCTAATGAGGTTGACTGGGGAATGTGGTGGGAGGGGCAGCATATACTCAGTCATGGTACTAATTTCAGTGTTGGGTGGCCATCTTGTTTTCCTCAGGGTTAGGGGTGACTGTGATATCTACAACAGAGATTGTCAAGGGTCGGGTTTTATTGGTCAAGGTCTATGTTTTTTATTTTTATTTTTTATGTCTATGCTCCTAATGAGGGTACAGAGCGTCTTGTTGTGTTTGATCAAATAAAAGAAAACTTAAGACAGTGTGACCAAGAGGGGTGTATGGTTTTATGGACTGGAACTGTACTGTGGATTTTACTGTTGATCGCACTGCTGAAGAACCTCACCTGCGGTCAGCCACTTTCCTGTCTGGCTTATTAACTGAGTTTGAGCTTTCTGATGTGTGGAGAGTAAGGAATGCAAAAGTTAGGCAGTACACATGGCTAAAAATTAATGAAGGTCGTGTCAGTGCAGCAAGGTTAGACAGGTTGTACGTATCTGATCAATACTGTAGTAGGGTTGGAAGGTGTGCCATTACTCCTGTGGGTTTCTCTGATCATCATATTGTTACTGTTGATATTCACTTGTCCTGTCCACGAAGGTCATCACCTTACTGGTATTTTAATGTTAAATTGTCACATGATGTCAAGTTTTGTGAAAGGTGTTTGTTGTTTTGGGAAAAATGGAGGGTTACAAAAGGGAATTTTGAGTCCTTGAGACAATGGTGGGATGTTGGGAAGGCCCAAATACGAGTATTTTGTCAACAGTATACTGCTTTGTCTCAAATTGAAGTTAAAGAGACTATCAAGGCCCTTGAACAGGACATCAAATCAATTGAATTGAAGCTGCTCACTCAGAACAACCCTGGACTAGTCATGAACTTACAGGACAAGAGACATGAACTGAGGTCGTTTCTGCATGAAAGAGTGAAAGGTGCCTTGATTAGGTCTCGTTTCGCTTCCCTCAAGGACATGGATGCTCCTAGCGCTTTCTTTTTTAACCTTGGACAGTTGACATTACAACGTAAACAGATGGTCTGCCTTCGTCTCTCTGATGGGAAGGTGACCACGGATGACAGTGAAATGCGTCAACATGCCGTGGATTTCTACTCTGCCCTCTATAAGGCGGAGGATTGTGACTCTTTGTGTACTGAACAGTTGTTACACGGTCTTCCTCAATTGGGACCTGAACAGAGAGTCGCATTGGACTCTGACATTACACTGCAAGAGCTGTCCACAGCAGTTATGCAGCTCTCAACAGGCCGAGCCCCTGTCATTAATGGTTTCCCATCTGAGTTCTATAAGCACCTTTGGGGGTCTATTGGGGAGGATTTTTATGAAGTGGTGTGTGAATCTTTTCATGAGGGTTCTCTTCCTGTATCCTGTCAACGTGCGGTGCTTTCACTGTTGCCAAAAAAAGGGGATTTGGCTCTCATAAAAAATTGGAGACCTGTTGCTTTGCTGTGTGCAGAATACAAAATAGTTTCTAAATGTCTCTCAAACAGGTTGAAAGAGTATCTGGGATTGTAGGTCCACAGGGACCAGTCCTACTGTGTACCTGATCGCTCAATTGTTGACAACTTGTTTCTGATAAGAGATGTTTTAGACATTTGTAAACTGTCTGATGTAGATGTGGGTTTACTTTCTTTGGATCAGGAGAAGGCTTTTGACCGCGTGGACCACCAGTACTTGTTTAAAACGATGAAAGCCTTTGGGTTTGGGGATGTTTTTTTGTCTTGGATGAATTTACTGTATGCTGGGGCCTCGTGTATGGTGAAGGTGGGGGGTGGTTTGAGTTGCCCCATCCCTGTCCAAAGGGGCATCAGGCAGGGATGTCCAATTTCAGGGCAGTTATATAGTCTGGCGATTGAACCAATGCTTTGTTTTTTAAGAGCGAAGCTTACTGGTTTCCCTGTGCCAGGTGTAATGAAGGGTCCCACGATAGCACTGTCTGCGTATGCAGATGACCTGACCATTTTTATTACAGGGGCTGAGGATGTTGTTCTCTCAAACGCTTTAAAGGTGTATGAGGGGGTCTCCTCAGCTAGAGTCAATTGGGGAAAGAGTGAATCACTGTGGGCAGGTCAGCTTCAGACGGGGTCCGCTCCACGGTTACCAGGGGGGCTTCAGTGGGGCAGAGATGGGATGAAGTCTTTGGGTGTTTTTCTAGGCTCTGATGTCTTTCAGAAAAAGAACTGGGAGGGTGTAGTGGAGAAAGTGTGTGCCAGACTGTCAAGATGGAAATGGGTGCTACCCCAGCTGTCTTATAGGGGAAGGGTACTGGTAATTAATACTCTTGCTGCCTCTACCCTGTGGCACAGACTAATGATTTTGCAGCCACCAAAGGGTCTGATACAAGAGCTTCAGAGGACCTTTGTCAATTTCTTCTGGTCTGGACAACACTGGATCAAAGATGCAGCCCTGTACCTGCCACTGCACAAGGGGGGGCAAGGTCTGGTAGACATTTCCTCTAGGATCATGGCTTTCCGGCTTCAAGCAGCCCAGAGACTGTTGTACAGTGACGGTTCTAGCTGGGTCGACACAGCCTACACACTGATGAGGAGAGCAGGCTGTTTGGGCTTAGACAAGCACATATTCCTGTTAAAGCTGGAGGGGGGTGAGTTGTCTGGCCTGACTCCATTCTATGAGTCTGTTATGCTGGCTTGGAGGGTTTTTGTCAAGTCCCGTAAGGCCGGCACGCTACCAGGGATGTGGCTTTTTGAAGAGCCTATTTTTTATAACACTGCCATCCAGTCCAGTGCTCTGGATTCAGCCAGCCTGCGTTCATGCCTGTTAGGTGTGGGGTGCACCAAGCTGGGTCATCTGATACAGAGCAGGAGCAGATCGTTGGAGGAGCTGGGAGAAAGAGCGGGGATCCGATCATCTCGCCTACTGAGGAAGGTCGTCGCTGAGGTCTGTGACTCCTTGCCAGTGCTTCATCGTCAGTATGTGACTGACACTTCCAATTCTGATCGGTGGAAGGAGGGTCTGGATTATGTTTTCCCTGCACTGATTGTTAGTGCTGCGGTGGGGGCATTCAAGGAGGACGTGGGGATGCTGCTTTCCTTCGATACCCCGGAGCTGGGGGAGTTCAAGGAGGTGGGAAAGAAGGCCACGTACAGAATATGTGTAAAGGTGTCCCATGCCTCTTCCCTGGAAGGGGTAAAATCGACGAGGTGGGCGGGTGTGCTTGGTCCAGGTGCTTCCCCAAAAGGCTGTTGGCGATCATTATATAAACTGCCGATTGATAAGAGGACAGCTGACCTCCAATGGAGGATAATACATGGAGCTATAGCCACCAACATGCATCTGGTACACCTGGACCCTACTGTTGGGGAAGGGTGTCCATTCTGTGCAGAGTCTGAAACTCTGGCACATCTGTTTTTACTGTGTCCCAGGTTGGTCGGGATGATGGACCTGATCACTGACTGGTTCTCAACGTTGGGAGAGGTTTTCTCTTCCCAACTGTATATATTTGGGCCAAAGTACAGGTTCAGTCAAAAGGGTGTCGTTGTGTTGCTTAATTTTGTGTTAGGGGCAGCTAAATTAGCGATATGGAAGACCCGAAAGAACAGTATTCGGGGACAGGGGTCTGTGGATGTGGTGGGAATGCTGGAGGGAATGTTGGCAGCGAGACTAAGGGTTGAGTTTGCCTAATATAAACTTGTCAACAATATTGATCTGTTTTTGAGTATATGGGGTATTCAGAGGCTGTTGTGTTTAGTTACTGTGGAGGAGGAGTTGGAGTTGTGTTTTTAATTGATGTGTAACTGTGGTTTTGTATGAGTATTTATTGTGTGGTGGGCTCCCAGACCCAATAAAGATTATTTAAAACTCACACACACACACACACACACACACACACACACACACACACACACACACACACACACACACACACACACACACACACACAATTATCCCATTTGAGTAGCAACACCAGCTGGGATGCTTAATCCATGCGCCCTACCACCCACCTCAGTGACTGCCACATGATTGGTCCTGATATAATTTATGGCATAGCACATCAAATGAGCACCTTTTGTCACTTAAGAGATGGCAAACAGGGGCGAAGAAAACATCCACAAGGTATGACCTCGAGACTGCTTTGTGTGAAAACGAGGAATCGCAATTGCCGTGAAGAATTCACTTCACCATAGAATCCATAGAAACCATGGCCCAGATATTTCAAAGTTGGACAAAAATAAAAAAGTATGACATGGGCTGCCGAGGCACACTAATGTTTTTTTACCATGATGCATTGTAATGGAAGTTAATTCCTTTTAAGGGACTTAATTCTCACAAGAACTAGAACATTCAGTTAATTTGACTAATGTCTTGCTTTCAGCTAAGCCAGTCAGGTGTAGGCGATCGCTCAATACATAGTTCCTTACTTTGTTAAGAAAAAAAGTAATGTGTTTTTTTGTTTTGTATTTCTTTCTAGTTGTCCTGCAGAAAATAATAATTCCACAGGTGATAACCCCCCCATTCATTTGATTTGTAGTGTTAGATTGCAACGCCAGAAAAGTGGGTTCTATTCACGGGACCACCGGTACATGAAATGTATGCACGCATGACTGTGAGTTGCTTTGGATAAAAGCGTCTGCTAAATGGAATATATTATTGTCATCCCAATCATCATGTCAATTTCATAATGGCAGTACAGTGACAATAGGTGAAAGGGAAAATGAATGGGCTTCTCTCATCTTACATTCGGAAACAAGCACCATCACATACATTAAAAACAACCTGGGCAATTTCTGCAGTGTCATGTTCGGAACAATTGCGTCAGGTCAGGTCCGATTTTGACTGAATCCCTAATGTCTGTTGAGGAAATTACGATTAAGGAACATTCCAGCAAAATTGGCAATGTCAGAACACCCAGCAGATGTTTTGCATCGCATTTTGGGTGACTGGCAAATCTCATTATGCACAGACTCCCCTTGGAACGACCACATTTGAATATTCATAATGGACCACACACAAACACTTTGAATGAGCAATTGCATGTGTGCTAGTTTACTTCTGCCCAGTTTTTTATTTCAATGATATTCTCACTCAGTTATGAATCTTGCAACACACCAGGTGAACTCTGTTGACATGTTTAGCCCCAGAGAGTTGGAGAATCTCATTAAGAAAAAAAGCGAAACATATTCAATGTGCTTTGTAGTGCCTTGATACAACTCCTCATTGACAACAGAGAGCGGAATAGAGAATGTGAGGTTGAATACAGATACAGTGAAGACATTCAGAAGTGTGTTTTGTCCTGATGGGTTTTCCAGTAGCACTAGAATCAGACAGGATGTCTTGAAGGGTTGTTAATTGTGTAATCATGGTAATATAGTCCAATGTTAACATATAGTATACAGCAATAACAGCATAAACGTGATATGCAGATGCAAGAAATTGTTATGTTGCAAGCATAAAATGACATTGACAATAGTTGCTTTCACATGTATTGATGGTTGCTAAGTATAGCTACTGGCTGTCATAGTAAGGAATGATGATGATGCCCCAGATGATGCAATGAAGTCAGTTCTTTGCCATTCAAGATCTGAGAGATTACAGAGTTATTCAGTGGTTATTTAAAGTTTTACCGACAAGGGAAATTAGGGGATATGGAAGAGATGAAAGGAAGAGTGGAGTAGGAGAGTGATGAGGGGATAGAGTTTATGATTGTGCCAGTTGACATATACAGAGCACATTCCATCAGGTGCTTTCAGTGAGGTGCTGTTGGATGTTCATTAGAACTGCAATAACAATTTCTTGCTTTAACTAAATCAATGCACTCAACAAGAAATACAAATAGAGAGTTCTGTAACGCTCTGTAAGAGCAAGCAGGGTATAATACATTATGACTGTATTCATTATTGCAAGTGCCTTCACAGCTTTCCATCAATCCACAATGAAAAAACGTATCATATGTACTCGTAACAGCCTTTATACATATGTCAAGACTCAAAATGCATAAATAATTTATTACACAGAGATGGTGCGTTATACGATCTGCATTCATAACTGCTCATGGTTCCTTATAACAGCCTATAGAAGCATACTGTAAATGTAATGAATGACAGACCGTACATGGACGTGGATATATCTGTATGGGGACGGGGACAGTTTCAGAACGCGAACATGAGCATTGTCACACATAATGTCACGTCCTGACCATAGAGAGCATTTATTTTCTATGGTAGAGTAGGTCAGGGCGTGACTAGGGGTTGTTCTAGTTCATATTTTCTATGTGGGGTTCTAGGTTTATTTTCTATGTTGGTGATTTGTATGATTCCCAATTAGAGGCAGCTGGTAATCGTCGTCTCTAATTGGGGATCATACTTAAGTTGCATTTTTCCACCTGTGGGTTATGAGATATTGTTTATGTCTAGGTATAGTTGCCTGTGAGCCCTACTCTGAGCTTCACATTTCGTTTGTTCGCTTTATTGTTTTGGTTTTCTAAGTTTCACTTTCTAATAAAATATGTGAAACTCATTTTTACGAACAATGTGACAGAAACCATTTTAACGAACAACGTGACAGAATATCCCATCAACAAAGGACCAAGCAGCATGCCCAGGAGGAGGAAGTATCCTGGACTTGAGAAGAGATCCTGGATGGGAAAGGATCCTGGACTTGCGAGGAAATCCTTGCAGGACAGGATCGCCTTCCTTGGCGGGAGTCGCCTAGGAGCATGAGAGGACAGCGACGACGTCGGGAAGGAAGGCCACAGAAACCCCAATAATTTTTTTGGGGGGGGGGATACATGAAGCAGTCAGCGGAGCCGAGGAGTGAACCAGAGCCAGTCAGGGAAAAGAGGGAGAATTTGGAGGAGAGAGAAATGGGAGAGTTGTTGAGTTGGTGGAGGATGCACGGCATTTGCCCTAAGGAACGTGTTGTTAGTTTAGTGACACCTGAGTCAGCTCCCCGTACTTGTTCTGAGAAGTGTGTTAAAGTTCCGGTACAATTGATGCCGGCTATACGCACCAGGTCTCCAGTGCGTCTTCACAGCTCAGTACGTCCTGTGCCAGCTCCTCGCACTTGCCGTGCAAAGTGTGTTAACGTTCCGGTACAATGTGTGCCGGTTCTACGCACCGTGTCTCCAGTGCGCCTCCACAGCCCGGTACGTCCTGTGCCAGCTCCCCGCACTTGCCGTGCGAAGGTTGTCATCTGTCCAGGACACATTGTGCCAGCTCTACGCTCCAGACCTCCAGTGCGCCTCCACAGCCCAGTACGTCCTGTGCCTGCTCCTCGCACTCCCTCTCAAGTGCGCCTTCCCAGTCAGGTACGTCCTGTGCCTGCTCCTCGCACTCTCCTTGGAGTGCGTGTTCCCAGTCAGGTACATCCTGTGCCTGCTCCTCGCACTCTCCCTCAAGTGCGCCTTCCCAGTCAGGTGCATCCTGTGCCTGCTCCTCGCACTCGCCCTGAAGTGCGTGTCACAGTCTGGCGCCACCTGTGCCAGCTACATCCATCAGGCCTCCAGTGCGCCTCCCCAGTCCAGAGCTTCCAGCGACATTCCCCGGTCCAGAGCTTCCAGCGACATTCCCCGGTCCAGAGCTTCCCGGCGACGTTCCCCGGTCCGGAGCTTCCGGCGACGTTCCCCGGTCCGGAGCTTCCGGCGACGTTCCCCGTTCCGGAGCTTCCGGCGACGGTCAACGGTCCGGAACCTCCTGAGACGGTCCACGGTCCGGAACCTCCTGAGACGGTCCACGGTCCGGAACCTCAAGCTCCATGGCTGGAGCCTTCCCCTGCGCCGAAGCCCAGTCTAAGCACGGCGTCCAGTCCAGCTCCAAAGCCACAGTCTTCTTTGGCGTTGGTGCCCAGTCCAGGCACAGCGTCCAGATCCGCTCCGTGGCCGAAGTCTTCATCTGCACCGAGGTCTAGTCCAGGCACAGTGTTCAGCAAGTGTCCCTGGCTGGATCCGTGGGATGAGCAGGTTATTCGGCCTGCACCAGAGCCACCACCAAAGATGATGGATCCGAGAGCTGAGTGGGTACTTCGTTCCGTACCAGAACCAGCTCCGATGTTGGCGGATTAGCTGGTACTTCGCCACGCACCAGAGCCACCACCGACACTAGACACCCCCCCTAACCCCTCCCTTTTCTTTCAGGTTTTGCGGTCGGAGTCTGCACCTATGGGGGGGGGGGGGTACTGTCACGTCCTGACCATAGAGAACATTTATTTTCTATGGTAGAGTAGGTCAGGGCGTGACTAGGGGTTGTTCTAGTATATATTTTCTATGTGGGGTTCTAGGTTTATTTTCTGTGTTGGTGATTTGTTTGATTCCCAATTAGAGGCAGCTGGTAATCGTTGTCTCTAATTGGGGATCATACTTAAGTTGCATTTTTCCACCTGTGGGTTATGGGATATTGTTTATCTCCAGGTATAGTTGCCTGTGAGCACTACTCTGAGCTTCACGTTTCATTTGTTCGCTTTATTGTTTTTGTTCTTTTAGTTTCTCTTCCAAAATAAAGGATGGAAACATACCACGCTGCATCTTGGTCCAATCCTTATAACGATCGTGACACATAATAAACTAAACTAAACCCATTCTTTACAGGGAGTTAAACATACTGTAAATATAATGAATGCCACAAAGGGGATTGATAAAAAAAAGGTGACAGCAACTTATCTTGATGTATTTCTCTGAATTCAGATGGAGCTGTTATTGAAGCCATAAATGGAGTGACTCATACGTTGTCACCATACAGTAATAATAAGAGAAAAGACGAAGGCACAGGCTGACGTTAGAAGAATGCATGTCACAGGCTCACTTTTGTCACTTTGAAGATTTGTGTGTCTGCATAATTCGGTGTGTGTGTGTCCACTTGCACACCTGTGTGTGGAGACGGGAGTAGCTTGTGTTTCAGTGGGTGGAAAAGCTGTGTGTTTGTGAAAGAGAGGTGTTATCAAATTTGTTTGGCCACTGCCCGCACTCACAATAATAATTAGGCTACTTGAGTGAAGAGATTGCATTTAGAGAGCTCCCAGCTCCTTGTTCACATGTGGTTGAACTGTTGGTAATGACTAGCCTATGTGGTTAATGAACTGGCGGGACAGTCAGTTAGTGGATTGCACTTTGTACGAAGAAAACGAAATGGCTCTGTTTCTCTCTCTCTCTCAGTTTCTCTCTCTCCAGGTCTCTCTCTCTAGGTCTCTCTCTCCTGGTCTCTCTTTCCTGGTCTCTCTCTGTGTCTCTCTCTCGTTGTATCTTTCGCAAGGTCTCTCTAGGTCTCCCTCTATCTCTAAGTCTCCCTCTCTCTATAGGTCTCTCTCTCTCTCTCTCTCTCTCGATATCTGTCTCACATACACTCTCACACACTGTCACCTGCTAAGTGCTATATCACACCTTGAATATATAAAGTACCAGTCAAAAGTTTGGACACACTTACTCATTCAAGGGTTTTTCTTTATACTATTTTCAACATTGTAGAAAAAAATTGAGACGAAATCAAAACGATGAAATAACACATATGGAATCATGTAGTTATATTTTAGATTCTTCAAAGTAGCCACTCTGCCTTGATGACAGCTTTGCACACTCTTGGCATTCTCTCAACCAACTTCACCTGGAATGCTTTTCCAACAGTCTTGAAGGAGTTCCCACATATGCTGAGCACTTGTTGGCTGCTTTTCCTCCACTCTGCGGTCCAACTCATCCAGCACGCCATAAATCGCCTTCTTGACAAAATAGCCCTTACACAACCTGGAGGTGTGTTGGGTCATTGTCCTGTTGAAAAACAAATGATAGTCCCACTAAGAGCAAACCAGATGGGCTGGCGTGTTGCTGCAGAATGCTGTGGTAGCCATGCTGGTTAAGTGTGCCTTGACATCTAAATAAATCACTGACAGTGTCACCAGCAAAGCACCCCCACAAAATCCGACCTCCTTCTCCATGCTTCACGGTGGGAACCACACGCGGAGATCATCTGTTCACCTACTCTGCGTCTCTCAACGGTGGTTGAAACCAAAAATCTCAAATTTGGACTCATCAGACCAAAGGACAGATTTCCACCAGTCTAATGTCCATTGCTTCTTGGCCCAAGCAAGTTTCTTCTTATTATTGGTGTCCTTTAGTAGTGGTTTGCAGCAATTCTTTGCAGCAATTTAACCATGATGGCCCGATTCACGCGGTCTCCTCTGAAAAGTTGATGATGTGTTGATGTTGAGATGTGCCAAAGTGTGCAAAGCAGTCTTCAAGTCAAAGGGTGGCTACTTTGAAGAATCTCAAATAGAAAATAAAATTTGGACACAAAAGTTTGGACAAAGCCACCCTTTGCCTAACTGAGTGTCCCGTCAGTTCATCTGTTACGGATACAAGTATCCTGTGTGTGTATCCTGTGTGTGTATTTATTTTCTCTCCTTCTCCCCTCACAGGTGGCAATTCACCAATCAGTCGCTAATCAGAAGACACCTGATCCTTTTCCCTTACCCTATCACATCCCCTTTCCCTTGGTTTAAAAACCCAGTCAGTTGTTTTGTCTGGAGCTCAATCTCTCTGTGTCTCGATCTCTCTGTGTCTCGATCTCTCTGTGTCTCGATCTCTCTGTGTCTCGATCTCTCTGTGTCTCGATCTCTCTGTGTCTCGATCTCTCTGTGTCTCGATCTCTCTGTGTCTCGATCTCTCTGTGTCTCGATCTCTCTGTGTCTCAATCTCTCTGTGTCTCAATCTCTCTGTGTCTCAATCTCTCTGTGTCTCAATCTCTCTGTGTCTCAATCTCTCTGTGTCTCAATCTCTCTGTGTCTCAATCTCTCTGTGTCTCAATCTCTCTGTGTCTCAATCTCTCTGTGTCTCAATCTCTCTGTGTCTCAATCTCTCTGTGTCTCAATCTCTCTGTGTCTCAATCTCTCTGTGTCTCAATCTCTCTGTGTCTCAATCTCTCTGTGTCTCAATCTCTCGCTATCTCTATCGCTCGCTATCTCTATCGCTCGCTATCTCTATCGCTCGCTCTGTCTCTCTCTCTCTCTCTCTCTCTTTTTATTGAGCTCTCTTTTGGTTTTTGTTCCTACATGTCACATTTGTCCGGAATTATGTGATTATGTATTGTTGTGCTTCATGACTGTTTGTTTGTTGGTGAGAAAAGGGGGTACCAAGACAAGTCGCCCATGGGCATACACTACCCGTAAGGTAAACTTTGTCTAAATAACCTAGTTAGAACTGGGCGGACCACCCACTGTATTTTTGGTTAGTTAGCTAGCTGTTCTTAAAGCAGGCTAGTCTAGTTTAGGGCTGTTTTGGGATATTTATTATTTATTTCCTTGGGTCCAGCTCAGCCCCTCTTCCCGTCCCCCTTTACCGTGTGTTTAAAAATAAACCCTGAGTGTTTGACGGTAGATTTAAGTTGTCTGTGGTTTTTGTTCTCACTGTTACGTTTTACAATTTGCATGAGTTATGTTACGGGTCTCGTTACCATCCACCCTAGACTGTAGAGCCGAAGGGATTTGTAACAACCTCTGTGCACACTTTTGGCATTCTCTCAACCAGCTTCATGAGGAATGCATTTAAATTAACAGGTGTGCCTTGTAAAAAGTTAATTTGTAGAATTTTTTTCCTTGCTAAGCCAGTTGTGCTGTGACAAGGTTGGGGTGGTATACAGAAGTTAGCCCTATGACTACCTCATGAAGCTGGTTGAGAGAATGCCAAGAGTGTGCAAAGCTGTACTCCATGCAAAGGGTGGCTACTTTGAAGAATATCAAATTTGTTCAACACTTTTTTGGTTGGTTCATGATTCCATTTGTTTTTTTTAATCGTTTTGATGAATTCACTATTATTCTTCAATGTAGAAAATAGTAAAAATATAGAAAAACTTGTGTCCAAACTTTTGACTCTGCAGTGTATATATATATATATATATATATATATATATATATATACTTAGCGGTCAGTTTATTAGGTACACCCATCTAGTACCGGGTTGGGCCCCCATTTGCCTCCAGAACACCCTGAATTCAATCAATCAATCAAGTTTATTTTATATAGCCCTTCGTACATCAGCTAATATCTCGAAGTGCTGTACAGAAACCCAGCCTAAAACCCCAAACAATGCAGCTGTAGAAGCACGGTGGCTAGGAAAAACTCCCTAGAAAGGCCAAAACCTAGGAAGAAACCTAGAGAGGAACCAGGCTATGTGGGGTGGCCAGTCCTCTTCTGGCTGTGCCGGGTGGAGATTATAACAGAACTATGCCAAGATGTTCAAAATGTTCATAAGTGACAAGCATGGTCAAATAATAATCATGAATAATTTTCAGTTGGCTTTTCATAGCCGATCATTAAGAGTTGAAAACAGCAGGTCTGGGACAGGTGGCGGTTCCATAACCGCAGGCAGAACAGTTGAAACTGGAATAGCAGCAAGGCCAGGTGGACTGGGGACAGCAAGGAGTCATCATGCCCGGTTTGCCGTGACGTATGGTCCTAGGGCTCAGGTTCTCAGAGAGAGAGAAAGAAAGAGAGAACGAGAGAATTAGAGAGAGCATACTTAAATTCACACAGGACAAGACAGGAGAAGTACTCCAGGTATAACCAACTGACCCTAGCCCCCCGACACATAAACTACTGCAGCATAAATACTGGAGGCTGAGACAGGAGCGGTCAGGAGACACTGTGGCCCCATCCGAAGAATTATCCGAAGAATTATTTGGGGTATTGATTCTTCAAGGTTTTGGTGAATGGGTATCAAGGGACCTAACGTGTGCCAGGAAAACATTCCCTACACCATTACACCACTGCCACCAGCCTGTACCGTTGACGCCATGCATGGTGGATTAATTGACTCAAGCTGCTTATGCCAAATTATGACTCTGCCATCAGCATGAATCAATAGGAACTGGGATTCGTCGGACCGGGTGATGTTTTTCTACTCCTCAATTGTCCAGTGTTGGTGATCGCGTTCCCACTGGAGCTGCTTCCTCTTGTTTTTAGTTAATAGGAGTGGAACCTGGTGTGGTTGTCTGCTGCAATAACCCATGTGTGACAAGGACCGACGAGCTGTGCGCTCCGAGATGTCATTCTACACACCACAGCACAGTTATTTTCCTTTTTGTGAACAGTCTGTTAGCTTGCACGATTCTTGCCATTCTCTTCAGACTTCTCTCATCAACAAGCTGTTTTTGCCCACAGGACAGCCACTGACTAGATGTTTTTTGTTTGTCTCAACAGGAACTGGGATTCCTCGGCCCAGGTGACGTTTTCCACTCATCTATTGTCCAATGTTGGTGATCGCATTCCCACTGGAGCTGCTTCTTGTTTTAAGCTGATAGGAGTGGAACCCGGTGTTGTCATCTGCTGCAATAGCTCATCTGTGACAAGGACCGACAGGTTGTGCGTTCCGAGAAGCCATTCTGCAAACCACTGCAGTCAATACAGGACTAAGATTGAAATGTACTACACCGTCTCCGACGATTGTCGGATGAGGTAGGGCTTGCAAACTATTACAGACTACAAAGGGAAGCACAGCCACGAGCTGCTCAGTGACATGAACCTACCAAAAGAGCTAAATTACTTCTATGCTCGCTTCAAGGCAAGTAACACTGAAACACGCATGAGAGCACCAGCTGTTCCGGATGACTGTGTGATCACGCTCTCTGTAGCCAATGTGAGTAAGACCTTTAAACAGGTCAACATTCACAAGGCCTCAGTGCCAGACGGATTACCAGAACATGTAGCTGGAGGGCGGGGCTTTTCATATAAAGCTCAATTTTTATGGAATGGTCTGCCTATCCATGTGAGGGACGCAGACTCGGTCTCAACCTTTAACTTCTTCGGGGTAGGAGGCAGCATTTTCACTTTTGGATAAATGGCATGCCCAAATTCAACTGCCTGCTACTCATCCCCAGAATAGAAGATATGCATATTATTAGTAGATTTGGATAGACAACACTCTGAAGTTTCTAAATCTGTTTGAATCATGTCTAGGAGTATAACAGAACTTATGTAGCAGGCAAAACCCAGAGGACAAACCATTCAGAATTATTTATTTTGTTGAGGTCACTGTCTTTTCAATGAGCTTTCATTGGGACACCAGATTTCTAAGGGACTTGTTTGCAGTTCCTACCGCTTCCACTGGATGTCACCAGTCTTTGGAAATTGGTTGAGGTTTTTCCTTTGTGTAATGAAGAAGTACGGCCATCTTAAATGAGAGTCACTTGAAGTAAATTGTTTGAGAGAGGCACATTACCAGAAAAGTTGCGTCAGTTTGTTTTCTTTGTGTATTGAACACAGATCATCCCGTCTTCAATTTGATCGATTATTAACGTTTAAAAATACCTAACGTTGTATTACAAAAGTAGTTTGAAAAGTTTTGGTAAAGTTTACATGTAACTTTTGATATATTTTGTAGTGACGTTGCGCAAGTTGGAAGCTGTGTTTTTCTGGATGAAACACGCCAAATAAATTGACATTTTGGATATACACTGCTCAAAAAAATAAAGGGAACACTAAAATAACACATCCTAGACCTGAATGAATGAAATATTCTTATTAAATACTTTTTTCTTTACATAGTTGAATGTGCTGACAACAAAATCACACAACAATTATCAATGGAAGTCAAATTTATTAACCCATGGAGTTCTGGATTTGGAGTCACACTCAAAATTAAAGTGGAAAACCACACTACAGGCTGATCCAACTTTGATGTAATGTCCTTAAAACAAGTCAAAATGAGGCTCAGTAGTGTGTGTGGCCTCCACGTGCCTGTATGACCTCTCTACAACGCCTGGGCATGCTCCTGATGAGGTGGCGGATGGTATCCTGAGGGATCTCCTCCCAGACCTGGACTAAAGCATCCACCAACTCCTGGACAGTTTGTGGTGCAACGTAGCATTGGTGGATGGAGCGAGACATGATGTCCCAGATGTGCTCAATTGGATTCAGGTCTGGGGAACAGGCGGGCCAGTCCATAGCATCAATGCCTTCCTCTTGCAGGAACTGCTGACACACTCCAGCCACATGAGGTCTAGCATTGTCTTGCATTAGGAGGAACCCAGGGCCAACCGCACCAGCATATGGTCTCACAAGGGGTCTGAGGATCTCATCTCGGTACCTAATGGCAGTCAGGCTACCTTTGGTGAGCACATGGAGGGCTGTGCGGCCCCCAAAGAAATGCCACCCCACACCATGACTGAACCACCGCCAAATCGGTCATGCTGGAGGATGTTGCAGGCAGCAGAACGTTCTCCACGGCGTCTCCAGACTCTGTCACGTCTGTTACGTGCTCAGTGTGAACCTGCTTTCATCTGTTAAGAGCACAGGGCGCCAGTGGCGAATTTGCCAATCTTGGTGTTCTCTGGCAAATGTCCTGCACGGTGTTGGGCTGTAAGCACAACCCTCACCTGTGGACGTCGGGCCCTCATACCACCCTCATGGAGTCTGTTTCTAACCGTTTGAGCAGACACATGCACATTTGTGGCCTGCTGGAGGCCATTTTGCAGGGCTCTGGCAGTGCTCCACCTGCTCCTCCTTGCACAAAGGCGGAGGTAGCGGTCCTGCTGCTGGGTTATTGCCCTCCTACGGCCTCCTCTACGTCTCCTGATGTACTGGCCTGTCTCCTGGTAGCGCCTCCATGCTCTGGACACTACGCTGACAGACACAGCAAACCTTCTTGCCACAGCTCTCATTGATGTGCCATCCTGGATGAGCTGCAATACCTGAGCCACTTGTGTGGGTTGTAGACTCCGTCTCATGCTACCACTAGAGTGAAAGCACCGCCAGCATTCAAAAGTGACCAAAACATCAGCCAGGAAGCATAGGAGCTGAGAAGTGGTCTGTGGTCACCACCTGCAGAACCATTCCTTTATTGGGGGTGTCTTGCTAATTGCCTATAATTTCCACCTTTTGTCTATTCCATTTGCACAACAGCATGTGAAATGTATTGTCAATCAGTGTTGCTTCCTAAGTGGACCGTTTGATTTCACAGAAGTGTGATTGACTTGGAGTTACATTGTGTTGTTTAAGTGTTCCCTTTTTTTTTTTGAGCAGTGTATATATCGACGGAATTAATCAAACAAAAGGACCATTTGTAATGTTTATGGGACATATTGGAGGGCCAACAAAAGAAATTCGTCAAAGGTTTTGAATTATGAATTATATTTTTATTTCTGCTTTTTGTGTCGTGCCTGCAGTGTTGAAATATGCTACTCTTTTTGTTTACTGTTGTGCTATCATCAGATAATAGCATCTTATGCTTTCGCCCGAAAAGCCTTTTTGAAATCTGACATGTTGGCTGGATTCACAACGAGTGTAGCTTTAATTTGGTATCTTACATGTGTGATTTAATGAAAGTTAGATTTTTATATAATTTTATTTGAATATGGCGCTCTGTATTTTCCCTGGCTATACGCAATCGTCCCACCTACCCCAGAGAGGTTAAGTCTTTATTGAAGACTCCTCTCTTCAGTAGGTCCAATGATTAAGTGTAGTCTGGCCCAGGGGTGTGAAGGTGTAAGTCGCTCTGGATAAGAGCGTCTTCTAAATGACTAAAATGTAAATGTAAAAAATGTGAACGGAAAGGCACTGGAGCGACGAACCGCCCTTGCTGTCTCTGCCTGGCTGGTTCCCCTCTCTCCACTGGAATTCTCTGGCTCTAATCCTATTATGGGGCTGAGTCACTGGCTTACTGGTGCTCTTCCATGCCGTCCCTAGGGTGGTGTGTCACATGAGTGGGTTGAGTTACTGACGTGATCTTCCTGTCCGGGTTGGTGCACCCCTTGGGTTTGTGCCATGTGGGAGATCTTTGTGGGCTATACTCGGCCTTGTCTCAGGGTAGTAGGTTGGTGTTTGAAGATATTAACCTGTCTAGGATCAGCGTGGCGCTAGCGGCACACCCCCCCCCCCCACTGAAAAACCAGTGCCGCGAAATTCAAAAAAAATATTTTTTTAAAATATTTAACTTTCACACATTAAAGTCCAATACAGCTAATGAAAGACACAGATCTTGTGAATCCAGTCAACATTTCCGATTTTTAAAATGTTTTACAGGGAAGACACAATATGTAAAGATGTACATCTATTACCTAAAAACACATTAGCATAATCCACCATCTTTTATTTGTCCACCAACACCAGTAGCCATCACCAATTCGGCTAAACTAAGATATTTATAGCCCCTAACCAACAAAAAAACTCATTAGATGACAGTCTGATAACATATTTATGGTATGGGATAGGTTTTGTTAGAAAAAAGTGCATATTTCAGGTAGATGGCATAGTTTACAATTGCACCCACCATCACAAATGGACTAGAATAATTACAATGAGCAACGTGTTTACCTAACTACTAATCATCAAACATTTCGTAAAAATACACAGCATACACGAATCGAAAGACACAGATCCTGTGAATACAGACAATATTTCAGATTTTCTAAGTGTCTTACAGCGAAAACACAATAAATCGTTATATTAGCTTAGCACATAGCAATTAGCAGCCCAGCATTGATTCTAGCCAAAGTGAGCGATAAAAGTCAACATCGCCAAAAGATATTAATTTTTTCACTAACCTTCTCAGAATTCTTCCGATGACACTCCTGTAACATCACATTACAACATGCATATACAGTTTGATCGAAAATGTTTATATTTAGCCACCAAAATCATGGTTAGACAATGTGAAATGTAGACAAGCTGGTAAAGAAAAAGTCCTTGCGCCACTTAGACAGTGATCTACTCTTATACATAAATACTCATAAACGTGACTAAAAAATATAGGGTGGACAGGGATTGATAGACAATTTAATTCTTAATACAATTGCGTTATTACATTTTTTAATTTATCCTTACTTTTCAATACAGTTTGCGCCAAGCGAAGCTACGTCAAAAAACATGGCGTCCTAAGCCACTAAAATGTTGACACAGAAACACGATTTATCATAATAAAAATGTCCTACCTTGAGCTGTTCTTCCATCAGTATCTTGGGCAAAGGATCCTTTCTTGGGAGAAATCGTCTTTTGGTGGAAAGCTGTCCTCTTGCCATGTGGAAATGTCAACTGCGTTCGGGATGAACTGAAAAGCGTGCCCAACTTTTCACATCGTTGCAAAAATAAATGTCCCAAAATCGCACTAAACGGATATAAATTGCTATAAAACGCTTTAAATTAACTACCTTATGATGTTTTTAACTCCTATAACGAGTGAAAAGATGACCGGAGAAATATAACAGGCTAAACTAACGCTTGGAACAGGTGCGCGCCGGTGTCCTCTAGGCTCATGACGCAGCTCCCAAAGAATGACTAGCTTCAGGGTTTTTTCATTTGTAGGGCCTGTGAACGCGCAATCGACCCCGTTGGAATCGTCATCACGTAAAGGCATCCAGGGGAAGACGTAAGAAGTGTCCGTATAGTCATAGCAACGACAGTGCCCTTTTAACTGACTTCAGAAGAGTGGCCAACATTTCTCAAATCTGACTCCATGTCAGGGAAATTGCTGTAGAATGGGCTCTGTTCCACTTAGAGACAAAATTTCAACTCCTATAGAAACTATAGACTGTTTTCTATCCAATAATAATAATAATATGCATATTGTACGATCAAGGATTTTGTGGGAAGCCGTTTAAAAAATTAGCCAAATTAGCATAAATAATCTAAACAGCGCCCCCATCCCCAACAGGTTTAATCTAGTGGTGTGGGGGCTGTGCTTTGGCATAATGGGTGTGATTATATCCTGCCTGTTTGGCCCTGTCCGGGGGTATCGTCGGACAGGGCCACAGTGTCTCCCGACCCCTTTTTTTCTCAGCCTCCATGCCTTAGGCATGCTGCAAGGAGGCATGAGGACTGCAGATGTGGCCAGGGCAATAAATTGCAATGTCCGTACTGTGAGACACCTAAGACAGCGCTACAGGGAGACAGAATGGACCACGTGTAACACCTGCACAGGATCGGTACATCCGAACATCACACCTGCGGGACAGGTACAGGATGGCAACAAAAACTGCCCGAGTTACACCAGGAACGCACAATTCGTCCATCAGTGATCAGACTGTCCGCATTAGGCTGAGAGAGGCTGGACTGAGGGCTTGTAGGCCTGCAACAACGTCGCCTATGGGCACAAACCCACTGGACCAGACAAGACTGGCAAGAAGTGCTCTTCACTGATGAGTCGTGGTTTTGTCTCACCAGGGGTAAATAGTCGGATTTGCGTTTATCGTCGAAGGAATGAGCGTTACACCGAGGCCTGTACTCTGGAGCGGGATTGGTTTGGAGGTGGAGGGTCAGGGCCACAATGGAAATATGTACTGTTGGGGGTACTCGAGGATCGGAGTTGGGAAACACTGCTGCAGGCATTGTCATTTTGGAGTTGCATTCAAGATTGAGAGCTATCATCATAATGTTTTTTTTAATCATTTAGGCTTCTATAATAACTATACAAAGACCCCATGGATGTTGCCATTCATTTCAATGGTCTCTGCTCATTAGCAATCATGCCATATAAAGTATCATTATATGCCATCTTGTCAAGTTTCGTTATACAGGCCAACTGGAATATAGCACTAAGATTCCCCCTAAATTAAATTCAGTGTACAGTGTTAGGGGTCTGCATCATACCTCAGTTCAAATAGGGCTGCAATCCCGTTAACGGGATCGATATGACAACAGCCAGTGAAAGTGCAGGACGCCAAATTCAAACAACAGAAATCTCATAATTAAAATTCCTCAAGCATACAAGTATTTCACACCATTTTAAAGATACACTTCTTGTTAATCCCACCACAAGGTACGATTTCAAAAAGGCTTTACAGCGAAAGCACCACAAACTATTATGTTAGGTCACCGCAAAATCACAGAAAAACACAGCCATTTTTCCAGACAAAGACAGGAGTCACAAAAGCTGAAATAGAGATAAAATTAATCACTAACCTTTGATGATCTTCATAGGACTTCATGTTACACAATACATATATGTTTTGTTCAATAATGTTCATATTTATATCCAAAAACCTCCGTTTACATTGGCGCCATGTTCAGAAATGCCTCCAAAATATCCTGAGAAATTGCAGAGCCACATCAAATAACATAAATACTCATCATAAACTTTGATGAAAGATATGTTTTACATAGAATTAAAGATAAACTTGTTCTTAATGCAACCGCTGTGTCAGATTTCAAAAAAGCTTTACGGCAAAAGCACAATATTCAATAATCTGAGAACAGCGTTCAGCCACAAAAGGAAGCCATACAGTTACCCGCCAAATTGTGGAGTCAACAAAAGTCATAAATAGCATTATAAATCTTCACTTACCTTTGCTGATCTTCGTCGGAATGCACTCCCAAAGCTCCCACTTCCACAAGAAATGTTCGTTTTGTTCGGTAATGTCCATCATTTATGTCCAAATAGCTACTTTTGGTCAACAAATCCAAAGTCACAAAAGCGCGTTCACTAAAAGCAGACAAAATGTCAAAAAGTTCCGTAACAGTCAGTTAAACATGTCAAACGATGTATTGAATTAATCCTTAGGATGTTTTTAACATAATTCTTCAATATTGTTCCAACCGGAGAATTCCATTGTCTTCAGAAGTGCGATGGAACAGACCTCGCTCTCACATGATCGCGCATGGTCAGAGCATGGTCAGCTCATGGCAGACCTTACTCATTCCCCTCTCCTTCGGCCCCACTTCACAGTAGAAGAATCAGGCAAGGTTCTAAAGACTGTTGACATCTAGTGGAAGCCGTAGGAAGTGCAAACTGACCCATATCCCACTGTGTATTCGATAAGCGATGAGTTGAAAACCTACAACCCTCAGATTTCACACTTTCTGGTTGGATTCTTTTCTCAAGTTTTACCTGCCATATGAGTTCTGTTATCCTCACAGACATCATTCAAACAGTTTTAGAAACTTCAGAGTGTTTTCTATCCAATACTAATAATAATATGCATATATTAGCAACTGGGACTGAGGAGAAGGCAGTTTACTCTGGGCACCTTTTCATCCAAGCTACTCAATACTGCCCCTGCAGCCATAAGAGGTTTTAGATATGATCCTACTTTTCAAAACACTTATTAGACATTTCTTATTTTATGTATTTGTACATTGACCCAGTAAACATGTTTGTTAGTGCAGCTGGAGTGGTGATTAAGGACAGGTGGCAGAAATAACTATAATCGAACCAACATTCAGTAGGAAGACCACTGTATAGGAGGATGTTAATTCTTCCCTCCACACACTGGAAGATAACCAGGACAGGGATGAGCTGAGAGTATGATGAGATGCCTCGTGAGCATCATCATTTCAATACTTGTTGTATATAATTTTTTTCTGTGATGGAGCAAACATAGGTTATAAGAAAAATGAAATGCAACAATAATTGGATGGCTGAAAAATAAATAGGATATATGGGGCGCATGCTTATTGGCCCTCAATTTGGTCTGTGTGACAGCAGACATAGAAAAACAGACTTAGGCTAAATTGAGTATGCAGACAGATACAGCCAATAAATACAGTAGACAGATATGCCAAGCATGAGAAAAGGATTAACCACTGATAGAAAATTGAATACAACCACATCCCTCACATGCAGGCATGGTCTGCAGAGTGGCAACAGTCACAGCAACCTCTCAAAAGGGAGATATAATCCACTCCCCTGTCCGTGCCCCTTAACCAACGTAGAATGCCCTTGACACAGAGCAAGAGAGGCACGGTCAAGGTTAATTGGGATGTTGTGCTGCCGGATACTAGAATTATGACCAATGGCCATGTTAGGCTGAAGCTTGGTGTTACCCATTTTGTTCAGGACACCTGTGGGTAAAAAAAAGGCAGTTTGCATTGAGGGATTAGCACACTGAACGGGTTATGCTTTATTTTGCTGCCATCATAGAGGTTTGCAGTAAAAGCGTTGTTTCAACATGATACTGTAACGGTGCCCCATAAGGCTGTGGAGAGCGGTGATAAGGAGATCTGTGTGATGTGTGTAAGAGACGTCATTGGTCAGGGAATCTGATCGCACAAAGGGGATGAACCCATTGGGATTCCAAGTTGGTGACTTGTGGCTGCAGGCCATTCAATTTTTGAAAGGGTTAAAATACTATTTTATTTGACTTTTTTTCAATCAGTGCCCAAGGTGAGGTAAAGCATTTCCAAAGGGATTCTAATGTTGAAATTTGTGACTCCATTGAGACTACTACCATCTGTCATACTCGTAACCCCTCAATCTCAGGGCTCAGTAGGAAAGTTATATATAACAGCTAGCATACTGAGAAAGCATTCTGAAATGATGGTAACACAAGGGAAGGAATTTATTAGAGGAATTTGTGCTCACACTGAAAAAGACACAAATCACAACTGACGTGAATAAATTGTGCGCACATGTGGCCATGCACCTTTGTTTTAAACGCATTGCTGGGGTGTAGGCTATCGGATGTGATCAACTAATATGCGTTTGGTAGTTACAAATTATCAAAACTCTCTCTTTCTCATTTTGCCTTTAGGAAACATTGGTTAATGGACCTTTTTTACATTACTGGTCTTGTGCAGAAAATTGGCCCTTTTCCAAGCTTTTGAGCAGTAATGGTAACAAAGCCTTGAGATTGCCTCTCTATTTGCAATCAGTTTCTCATTAAAATAAAATAATGGCCCTCATGCGCAAATGCCAGGCTCAGTTTGTATCTTCTGACACAGTATGCAATTTAGTCCTCGCACACACCCGCAAACATTCATGCACACAGATGAACAGCGCATTCGGAAAGTATTCAGACCCCTTGACTTGTTCCACATTTTGTTACTTTACAGCCTTATTCTGAAATGTATTCAATTGTTTTTTTTTCTTCATCAATCTACACACAATACTCCATAATGGCAAAGCAGAAACAGGTTTTGAGATGTTTTTGCAAATGCCGAAAAAAAATGAAATAACACATTAACATGCTGTAAGTATTCAGACCCTTTACTCAGCACTTTGTTGAAGCACTTTTACGCTACAATACCAGTCAAAAGTTTGAACAGATCTACTCATTCAAGGGTTTTCTTATTTTTTACTATTTTCTACATTGTAGAATAATAGTGAAGACATCAAAACTATGAAATAACAAATATGGAATCATGTAGTAACCAAAAAAGTCTTAAACAAAATAACACATTTTTTATATTTGAGATTCTTCGAAGTAGCAACCCTTTAGCCTTGATGACAGCTCTGCACAACCAGCTTCACCTGGAAGGCTTTTCCAAAAGTCTTGATGGAGTTCCCACATATGCTGAGCACTTGATGGCTGCATTTCCTTCACTGTGCAGTTCAACTCATCCCAAACCATCTCAATTGGGTTGAGGTTGGGTGATTTGTGTAGGCCAAGTCATTTGATGCAGCACTCCATCACTCTTCTTCTTGGTCAAAAAGCCCTTACACAGCCTGTAGGTTTGTTGGGTCATTGTCCTGTCGAAAAGCCAATGATAGTTCCACTAAGTGCAAAGCAGATGGGATGGCGTGTTGCTGCAGAATGTTGTGTTAGCCATGCTGGTTAAGTGTGCCTTGAATTCTAAATAAATCACAGACAGTTTCACCAGCAAAACACCATCACGCCTCCTACTCCATGCTTCAAGGTGGGAACCGCACATGCGGAGATCATCCGTTCACCTACTCTGCATCTCACAAAGACACGGCGGTTGGAACCAAAAATCTCAAATTTGGACTCATCAGAACAAAGGACAGATTTCCACCGGTCTAATGTCCATTGCTCGTGTTTCTTGGCCCAAGCAAGTCTCTTCTTATTATTGGTGTCCTTTAGTAGTGGTTTCTTTGCAGCAATTCGACCATGAAGTCTTGATTCACGCAGTCTCCTCTAAAGACTGGATGTTGAGATGTGTCTGTTACTTGAACTCATGAAGCATTTATTTGGGCTGCAATTTCTGAGGCTGGTAACTCTAATGAACTTATACTCTGCAGCAGAGGTAACTCTGGGTCTTCCTTTCCTGTGGCAGTCCTCATGAGATAGTTTAATCATAGAGCATGATGGGTTTTGCGACTGTACTGACATTTTTTGGAGTGACTGACCTTCATGTCTTAAACTAATGATGGACTGTCATTTCTCTTTGCTTATTTGAGCTGTTCTTGTCATTTTATGGACTTGGTCTTTTACCAAAAAGGGCTCCCTTCTATATACCGCCCCTACCTTATCACAACACAACTGATTGTCTCAAACGCATTAACCGCTCTGGGATATGTGGGACGCTTGCGTCTCACTTGGCCAATAGCCAGGGAAAATGTAGAGCGCCAAATTCCAAAAAATTATATAAAATCAAACTTTCATTAAATCACACATAAAAGATACCAAATTAAAGCTACACTCGTTGTGAATCCAGCCAACATGTCAGATTTCAAAAAGGCTTTTCGGCAAAAGCACAAGATGCTATTATCTGATGATAGCACAACAGTAAACAAAGAGAGTGTAGCATATTTCAACCCTGAAGGCGCAACACAAAACGCAGAAATTTGACGAATTTCTTTTGTTGTCACTCCAATATGTCCCATAAACATCACAAATGGTCCTTTTGTTCGATTAATTCCGTCCATAAATGTCCATTTATTTGGCGCGTTTGATCCAGAAAAAAACAGCTTCCAATTTGCGCAACGTCACTACAAAATATCTAAAAAATTACCTCTAAACTTTGCCAAAACATTTCAAACTACTTTTGTAATACAACTTAAGGTATTTGTAAACGTTAATAACGATCAAATTGAAGACGGGTCTATCTGTTTTCAATACAGGATGACAACAAACTAACGATACTTTTCTAGTCTTGCGCAACTCTCAAACAGTACACATAACGTTACACTGATTCCAGATGGCCGTTCTTCTTCATTGCACAAAGGAATAACCTCAACCCATTTCCAAAGACTGGTGACATCCAGTGGAAGCGGTAGGAAGTGCAAACAGGTTGATTAGAAATCTATTATCCCAATGAAATCTCATTGAACAGACGGTGACCTAAAAAAAAACATTCTGAATGGTTAGTCCTCGGGGTTTTGCCTGCTATATAAGTTCTGTGATACTCATGACATGACATGATTCAAACAGTTTTAGAAACTTTAGAGTGTTTTCTATCCAAATCTACTAATAATATGCACATCTTATATTCTGGGGATGAGTAGAAGGAAGTTGAAATTGGGCACGCTATTCATCCAAAAGTGAAAATGCTGCCCCCTATCCTAGAGAAGTTAAGAGGGAAAGAAATTCCACAAATAAACTTTTTACAAGGCACACCTGTTAATTGAAATGCATTCCAGGTGACTACCTCATGAAGCTGCTTGAGAGTATGCAAAGCTGTCATCGAGGAAAGGGGTGTTTAACACTTTTTTGGTTACTACATGATTCCATATGTGTTTTTTCATATGTAGAAAATAGTTTAAAAAAACAAAAAACATGAATGAGTAGGAGTGTCCAAACGTTTGACTGGTACTGTATATTTGGGGAGTTTTTCCCTTTCTTCTCTGTTGATGCTTTCAAGCTCTGTCAGGTTGGATGGGGAGTGTCGCTGCACAGCTATTTTCAGGTCTCTCCAAAGATGTTCGATTGTGTTCAAGTCTGGGCGCTGGTTGGGCCACTCAAGGACCTTCTGGTTGGGCCAATCAAGGCCACTCCTGCGTTGTTTTGGCTGTTTGCTTAGGATCGTGGTCCTGTTAGACTTCGGCGAATGTTCACCTTCTGAGGTCCTGAGCACTCTGGAGCAGGTTTTCATCAAGGATCTCTCTGCTCCGTTCACCTTTGCCACGATTCTGACAAGTCTCCCAGTCCCTGCCGCTGAAAAACATCCCTGCAGCATGATGCTGCCACCACAAGGCTACACCGTAGAGATGGTGCCAGGCTTCCTTCAGATGTGACGCTTGACTTTCAGGCCAAAGAGTTCAATCTCGGTGTCATCAGACCAGAGAATCTTGTTTCTCATGGTCTGACAGTCCTTTAGGTGCCTTTTGGCAATCTCCAAGCAGGCTGTCATGTGCTTTTAACTGAGGAGTGACTTCCATCTAGCCATTTGACCATAAAGGCCTGATTGGTGGAGTGCTGCAGAGATAGTTCCTGATCTCCACAGAGGAAACCTAGAGCTATGTCAGAGTGACCATTGGGTTCTTGGTCATTTCCCTGACCTAGGCCTTTCTCCCCCAATTTCTCAATTTGGCCAGGTGGCAATCTCTAGGAAGAGACTTAGTGGTTCCAAACTTCTTCCATTGAATAATTATGGAGGCCACTGTGTTCTTGGGGACCTTCAATGCTGCATACAATTTTTGGTACCCTTCCCCAGATCTGTGCCTCGACACAATCCTGTCTCGGAGCTCTACAGACAATTCCTTCGACATCTTGGCTAGGTTTTTGCTCTGACATTCACTGTCAACTGTGGGACCTTGTATAGACAGGTGTGGGCCTTTACAAATAATTTCCAATCAGTTGAATTTATCACAGTTGGACTCCAATTAACTTGTAGAAACATCTCAAGGATGATCAATAGAAACAGGATGCACCTGAGGTCAATTTCAAGTCTCATAGCAAAGGGTCTAAATACTTTTGTAAATAAGGTATTTAGTTGTTTTATTTTTAATAAATGTACAAACATTTATAAAAACCTTTTTTTTGCTTCGTCATTAGGGGGTAGATTGATTAGGAAAAAATTATTTAATACATTTTAGAATAAGGCTGTAATGTAACAAAATGTGGAAAAAGGGACGGGATCTGAATATTTTACGAAAACACTATGTGCCACATGTGCATCGGAACAGTTGAATGTGATGGCTTTTCCTCATCTCATGTGCCATGTACACATTGTATGACATGGTACACATTACAAAATATTACACTGTCCGGCAATGGGTTCTGCTGTTCATGTACTGCAGTATTGTCACGCCTTGACCTTAGAGTGCCTTTTTATTTCTCTATTTGGTTAGGTCAGGGTGTGATTAGGGTGGGCATTCTATGTTTCCTATTTCTTTGTTTTTGGCCGAGTGTGGTTCCCAATCAGAGGCAGCTGTCTATCGTTGTCTCTGATTGGGAATCATACTTAGGTAGCCTTTTTCCCACCTGTGTTTTGTGGGTAGTTATTTTCTGTTTAGTCTCTGTTACCTGACAGAACTGTTCGCTTTCGTTTTGTTACTTTGTTCGAGTTTTTTTTAGAAATAAATAATCATGAACACTTTTCACGCTGCGCTTTTGTCCACTCCTTCCGATGACAGGCGTTACAAGTAGATGTTCCCCTTGCATTATGCATCAATTTAATCTAACTGTGTTTTTAGGTCACTTGATATATTTGATATGCAGATATGCAAATTATATGTTCAAAATCATCAAACATATTAATTAATATTGGGGGTATCATTTTGATCTGATAAGGCTGTATATACATATAATAGTAAACACATAATGGGCAAACACTTCAGAGGCTGTATTTTAATGTTGGGGAAGCTACTCTGAAAATACAGTTTACCAAGATACCAATTACTTCACACTGGAATAAGTTAATCTTCAATACTTTAAAGCTTAAAGCTACCCTTTAGTTTACTTTAAAAAACAAATACCACATCTAAACTACTTAGTGAAAAAGTATCATATCTAAATCTGAATTGTCAGACTACAAATTGCAAGACAGATCATTCTGGAGTCAGATGTGTAATTTAGCCTATTGAACACAAAAAGTGAGAATTAGGCAGTTTTGATAGTGAAAAAGAAAGGAAATTCTTACATACTTCACCCACACTTTATTTAATTTATGCAAAAAAGTAGCTTGTAGTTCCAGTAGTTAGCTAAACCACTACACAAAGAAATTAAGTACTGAAAGCACTACCAAGATTTTTATTTAGTACAACTGTCACGTTCCTGACCGGTTTTCTGTTATTTTGTATGTGTTAGTCGGTCAGGGCGTGAGTTTGGGTGGGCAGTCTATGTTATGTGTTTCTATGTTGGTAAAGGGTGACCTGATATGGTACTCAATTAGAGGCAGATGGTTTTCATTTCCTCTGATTGAGAGCCATATTAAGGTAGGTGTTTTCACATTGATGGTTGTGGGTGGTTGTCTCCTGTGTCTGTGTTTGCCGCGCCACACGGGACTGTCTCGGTTTGTTTGTATGTTCGTTCTTTTGTGTAGTCATTTTCCTGTTTGTGAGTTCTTCGTTGTATGTAAGTTCGCATGTCCAGGTCTGTCTACGTCGTTTGTTATTTTGTTAGTTATTCAAGTATAGTTCGTTTTTGTCTTTTTCAAAGAGGAAGTAATGGGGGGAAAAGGACACTGGGCACATATTGGGGAATATCGCCGCGCTCGTGAGGAGATGGAGGCAGCGAGAGCCCAAGAGCGGTGGTATGAGGAGGCAGCAAGGAGACGTGGCTGGAAGCCCGTGAAGAAACCCCAAAAATGTCTTGGGGGGTGGCTAAGAGGTAGTGGGCCGAGGGCAGGTAGGAGACCTGCTCCCACTTCTCAGGCTAACCGTGGTGAGCGGGAGTACGGGCAGACACCGTGTTACGCAGTAGAGCGCACGGTGTCTCCTGTACGTGTTCATAGCCCTGTGCGGGTTATTCCACCTCCCCTCACTGGTAGGGCTAGATTGGGCATTGAGCCAGGTGTCATGAAGCCGGCTCAACACGTCTGGTCTCCAGTGCGTCTCCTCGGGCCGGCATACATGGCACCAGAATTCGGCATACATGGCACCGGAATTCCGTAACAACAACTACAACCAATCTACTGCAAAATGTAATTAATGCTGCAATATGTCACTTTTTGTAGGTCATAGAAATATGTTACACCCTGATCTGTTTCACCTGTCTTGTGCTTGTTTCCACCCCTCACCAGGTGTCTCCTATTATTCCCCATTATCCCCTGTATCCCCTGTCTATTTATACCTGCATTTTCTGTTTGCCTGTTGCTATTTCGTCTTGTTTTGTCAGTTCTTACCAGCGTGTTTCCTGTTTCTCCTGTTCAAGTTTTTGTTTCCTAGTCTTCCCGGTTCTCACCTTTCTGCCTGTCCTGACCCTGAGTCAGCCTGACGTTCTGTCCCTGATTGAATCTGCCTTGGATTATGAAACTCTGCATGCCCTCGCCTGCCCCTTTGTTATAATCAAACTATCCGCCTCCTGTGTCTGCATCTGGGTCATATCCTGAGTCGTGATAGTCATTCTCATTGAAAGCAAGTCTAAGAAGCTGTAGATCTATTTGCACAATTTCTATGATTCCTGTTTTTAAGTTTTGTTTTTGCATTTGAAAATACAATATATTTGGTTATGGAAAATATTCCACAGCCGGTTAGATGGTACAATGATTCTCTACACTACACTTGCTTGTTAAAGCTTTCACATAAACTGAAATTAGGTTAACTATTAGAATTTTAACAACCAGGAAATGGCGGAGCGATTTCTGCATAGTGAATCTTTAAAATTATCATTTGAATGACATGTATTTCACTACTCTCCAACACGGATTTGCCGTTGCTTTGCATCAGCCCTTTATCGTATTTGTTTTTCAAAAAGCTAATCAAAGAAGGTGCCAGCTTTCAGGTGCGTAACAATAGTGCTCCCTTCCAGCAATATACTACCATATGACTTTTATATTAGTTGCTAAGACATTTATTAGCTTGAAATGCAAAATTATACAGCTTTTTGTTGGCGATAGGCACCCAATGGAGGTAGCAGGCATAATGGTTAGTGCTATCTGGGATTCTTTTGGGCGTCCATACCCTAAACCCTAACCCCAATCTTAATGTCTACCTTAACTCTAACATTAACCATAAGTCTAACCTTAACCCTTAACCTTTTAAATGTCAATTTCAAATGGGGTGACGTCAGAGTTGGGACGTCCTAAGGATTCCGTTTAGTCTTTTCCCAGACCGAGCCGTGCTCACCCTGTTGTGACGAGGTTTGCTCGCTGCCACTGAAGGCGATGAAACTACGGTAGCCATTAATTTCTAATGGAAAAGAAGCGAAGTGGGCGAGGCGGCTGTTGGGCAACCCGAGCATGCGCAAGGGACTGGAAACTGACGGAACTAAATTGGCGGAAAACTGAATTTTATGCAAATACTCAGTGACACTATGTTTTGACCATATCAATAATCTCGCATTAAATCCAAGCGTCAGAAAGGCTTTTTTAAATTAAAAGTGTCCTGGAGCAGTAGGGTGGTTATGGCTGTTGTTTATTGGCTTCATTAGTAGAAGGTCTGCACTCAGTAAAGAGATGTCTGAGTTATTTTATGCTTTTTTATACATTGTGGCAACAAGACCAAAAGAAAGGTTTAGGTTTTTAGACAATAACAGTGTCTACAACACATTAATACAAGGGTTTGACCGTTGGAGAATTTGGAGACTTTGCAGTTTACAATAGTAGAACTTAACATAGTTCTAAAGGTTTTGTCTCATATTGAAATACTTTGAATATGAATGGATGGATGAGAAACCTACACTTTGCTGGTAAAATAAATGAAAACATGATCCCAAATGGGAAATAGCTATTATAACCCAAAGGATTAAAACATAATTTTTTTTGTAGTACACCATGTGTGTCGTCTATGCAATGTGTTATTGACAACATTGTGACGGATTCTTTCTCTCCACTTCTCTCATCTCATGCAATTGTACTGATCTATTGTGCTATTATTTAGTGGCAGCTGGTCTCTTCGATTTTATTGGAAAGTTGCTGGATGGCTTCTTCTCCTCTGCTGTCAGTACGGATAAAGTAAGTGGTCTGGTGGCAGCAGACCATCCATAACCACAATACACACCTGATCGCATTTGATCAGTCATTGATGTGTCACTCTCAGAACAAAATGGGATATGAGGAGAGAGACAGCTTTTGGGCTCCATCGTTTATAATGCATCACTTCTAATGGGGGTATTGGATTAGTGGCAACGGACTGGAGACTGAGAGAAAGGGCCTATTCATAATATAATGCCAGCTGCTGCGTACAGTGAGTTAAAGAGCTTGATAGCTCAACCTGACGGAGCAGAAAGTAAAATCCCTTTGAAAATGAGTTGACCATCCACAATGCTAGTCTACATCCTCTGTGTTTAAGCTGAGAGAGTTACTTTTTAATACATCAAAGGGGTCATTCAGGTTAGTGTCTCTTGGCTTTTGGCCTTGTGGAAATGGGACTTTAATTGAAGCGGTGACTGCTGTGGCCTTCAGAACTAGTCCTGTGTCAAAAGCTTGAGACCCCATTGGCTAGGGTTCAAAGATATGAGTGTGGAGGTCAAATCCATTCTGTACAATTGTCCTTTTATCATTACAAAGGGTAAAATAGGTGAGGAGTACCACACACTAGGCAAAAAGTCCAACTACGAGCCAGAGATCCAACTACGAGCTTTTTAACTGCAGCAACTTTAAGATATGCTATTGGAGCTGGAATTACCGAGGCTGCTGGCACCAGACTTTCCCTCCAATGGATCCTCGTTAATGGATTTAAAGTGTACTCATTCCAATTACAGGGCCTCAAGTGTCCTGTATTGTTATTTTGGGTGTGGGTGTGGGTGATTTGGGTGTGGGTAATTTGCAGGCCTGCTGCCTTCCTTGGATGTTGTAGCCGTTTCTCAGGCTCCCTCTCCGGAATCGAACCCTGATTCCCTGTTACCCATGGTCACCATGGTAGGCACAGAAAGTACCATCAAAAGTTGATAGGGCAGGCATTCGAATGAGTCGTCACCGCCACAAAAGGCGTGCAATCGGCTCGAGGTTATCTGGAGTCACCAAAGCACCCGAGAGCACCCCGCATGGGTTTTGGGTCTGATAAATGCACGCATCCCCAAAGGTTAGCGCTCGTTGGCATGTATTAGCTCTAGAATTGCCACAGTTGTCACAGTGACATCATAAACATTCTATTGAAATAGTTACTTGCATAGTGGAGTCTTTTGTTTAGAGTTGTAGCTAACCTGTTGAGGCTGGGGGCGCTGTTGTCACTATTTATGCTAATCGTGTAATTTTTGAAACGGCTTCCCACAAAATTCTTGATCGTACAATATGCATATTATTATTATTATTGGATAGAAAACAGTCTATAGTTTCTATAGGAGTTGAAATTTTGTCTCTAAGTGGAACAGAACCCATTCTACAGCAATTTCCTTGACATGGAGTCAGATTTCAGAAATGTTGGCCCCTGATCTGGAGTCAGTTAAAAGGCCACTGTTATTGCTATGAGTATATGGACACTGCTTACGTCTTCCCCTGGATGCCTTTACGTGATGACGATTTGAATGGGGTCGATTGCGCGTTTACAGGCACTATAAATTAAAAAACCCTGTAGCTAGCAAGTCTTTTCTTGGTGCGTCATGCGCGTGGAGGACACCGACCCGCACCTGTTCCAAGCATTAGTGTTGGGAGTAATCTTTCTCCGGTCATGTTAAGACTCGTTATAGGAGTTAACCTGTCTAGGATCAGCGTGCCGCTAGCGGCACTCCCCCCCCCCCCCCACTGAAAAACCAGTGCCGCGAAATTCAAAAAAAATATTTTTTTAAAATATTTAACTTTCACACATTAAAGTCCAATACAGCTAATGAAAGACACAGATCTTATGAATCCAGTCAACATTTCCGATTTTTAAAATGTTTTACAGGGAAGACACAATATGTAAAGATGTACATCTATTACCTAAAAACACATTAGCATATTCCACCATCTTTTATTTGTCCACCAACACCAGTAGCCATCACCAATTCGGCTAAACTAAGATATTTATAGCCCCTAACCAACAAAAAAACTCATTAGATGACAGTCTGATAACATATTTATGGTATGGGATAGGTTTTGTTAGAAAAAAGTGCATATTTCAGGTAGATGGCATAGTTTACAATTGCACCCACCATCACAAATGGACTAGAATAATTACAATGAGCAACGTGTTTACCTAACTACTAATCATCAAACATTTCGTAAAAATACACAGCATACACGAATCGAAAGACACAGATCCTGTGAATACAGACAATATTTCAGATTTTCTAAGTGTCTTACAGCGAAAACACAATAAATCGTTATATTAGCTTAGCACATAGCAATTAGCAGCCCAGCATTGATTCTAGCCAAAGTGAGCGATAAAAGTCAACATCGCCAAAAGATATTAATTTTTTCACTAACCTTCTCAGAATTCTTCCGATGACACTCCTGTAACATCACATTACAACATGCATATACAGTTTGATCGAAAATGTTTATATTTAGCCACCAAAATCATGGTTAGACAATGTGAAATGTAGACAAGCTGGTAAAGAAAACGTCCTTGCGCCACTTAGACAGTGATCTACTCTTATACATAAATACTCATAAACGTGACTAAAAAATATAGGGTGGACAGGGATTGATAGACAATTTAATTCTTAATACAATTGCGTTATTACATTTTTTAATTTATCCTTACTTTTCAATACAGTTTGCGCCAAGCGAAGCTACGTCAAAAAACATGGCGTCCTAAGCCACTAAAATGTTTCGACAGAAACACGATTTATCATAATAAAAATGTCCTACCTTGAGCTGTTCTTCCATCAGTATCTTGGGCAAAGGATCCTTTCTTGGGAGAAATCGTCTTTTGGTGGAAAGCTGTCCTCTTGCCATGTGGAAATGTCAACTACGTTCGGGATGAACTGAAAAGCGTGACCAACTTTTCACATCGTTGCAAAAATAAATGTCCCAAAATCGCACTAAACGGATATAAATTGCTATAAAACGCTTTAAATTAACTACTTTGTGATGTTTGTAACTCCTATAACGAGTGAAAAGATGACCGGAGAAATATAACAGGCTAAACTAATGCTTGGAACAGGAGAGGGTCGGTGTCTTCCACGCGCGTTACGCAGCAAGAAAAGACTTGCTAGCTAAAGGTTTTTTTCATTTGTAGGGCCTGTGAACGAGCAATCGAGCCCGTTGGAATCGTCATCACGTAAAGGCATCCAGGGGAAGACGTAAGAAGTGTCCGTATAGTCATAGCAACGACAGTGCCCGTTTAAATGACTTCAGAAAAGTGGCCAACGTTTCTCAAATCTGACTCCATGTCAGGGAAATTGCTGTAGAATGGGCTCTGTTCCACTTAGAGACAAAATTTCAACTCCTATAGAAACTATAGACTGTTTTCTATCCAATAATAATAATAATATGCATATTGTACGATCAAGGATTTTGTGGGAAGCCGTTTAAAAAATTAGCCACATTAGCATAAATAGTCTAAACAGCGCCCCCATCCCCAACAGGTTAAAAACATCATAAGGTAGTTAATTTAAAGCGTTTTATAGCAATTTATATCCGTTTAGTGCGATTTTGGGACATTTATTTCTGAAACGCTGTGAATAGCTGGGCACGCTTCCAGTTCATCCCGAACGCAGTTGCCATTTCCACATGGCAAGAGGACAGCTTTCCACCAAAAGACGATTAGACCCAAGAAAGGATCCTTTGCCCAAGATACTGATGGAAGAACAGCTCAAAGTAGGAACAATTTATTATGATAAATCGTGTTTCTGTCGAAAAATGTTAGTGGCTTAGGACGCCATGTTTTTTGACGTAGCTTCGCTTGGCGCAAACTGTATTGAAAAGTAAGGATAATTTAAAAAATGTAATTCCGCGATTGTATTAAGAATTAAATTGTCTATCAATCCCTGTCCACCCTATATTTTTTAGTCACGTTTATGAGTATTTATGTATAAGAGTAGATCACTGTCTAATATGGCGCACGGACATTTTCTCACCAGCTGGGCTACATTTCACATTGTCTAACCATGATTTTGGTGGCTAAATATGCACATTTTCGAACAAACTGTATATGCATGTTGTAATGTGATGTTACAGGGGTGTCATCTGAAGAATTCTGAGAAGGTTAGTGAAAAAATTAATATATTTTGGCGATGTTGACTTTTATCGCTCACTTTGGCTAGAATCAATGCTGGGCTGCTATGTGCTATGTGCTATGCTAATATAACGATTTATTGTGTTTTCGCTGTAAGACACTTAGAAAATCTGAAATATTGTCTGTATTCACAGGATCTGTGTCTTTCGATTAGTGTATGCTGTGTATTTTTACGAAATGTTTGATGATTAGTAAGTAGGTAAACACGTTGCTCTATGTAGTTATTCTAGTCCATTTGTGACGGTGGGTGCAATTGTAACCTATGCCATCTACCTGAAATATGCAAATTTTTCTAACAAAACCTATCCCATACCATAAATATGTTATCAGACTGTCATGTGATGAGTTTTTTTCTTGGTTAGGGGCTATAAATATCTTAGTTTAGCCGAATTGGTGATAGCTACTGGTGTTGGTGGACAAATAAAAGATGGTGGATTATGCTAATGTGTTTTTAGGTAATAGATTTACATCTTTACATATTGTGTCTTCCCTGTAAAACATTTTAAAAATCGGACATGTTGGCTGGATTCACAAGATCTGTGTCTTTCATTAGCTGTATTGGACTTTAATGTGTGAAAGTTAAATATTTAAAAAAAATATTTTTTTTGAATTTCGCGGCTCTGCCTTTTCAGTGGGGGTGGGGGGGGAGTGCCGCTAGCGGCACCCTCATCCTAGACAGGCTAACTAGCGAAACAATGAGCCATAATCCCAACTCATAACTTTACTACCCTGCATGAATCTGCAGGTAGCTAACCAACCAGGATCACTGTTAGCTAGCTAACATTAGGCTATAACTAGCAATGCAAATGGCTCTGAGATACGAATATTACTACACAGATCATACACATGACGTTAGCTGTCTAGCCAGCCAATTACGTTACCTAGCTAGTTAACCGTACACTTGAACTTGAAATTAAAACAACTTTCTAACAAAACTTGAAATGGTTAATTAATATCTGAAAATGTAGTTAGGTAGACTCTCTTAACCATATACAGTATATCACAAAAGTGAGTACACCCCTCACATTTTTGTAAATATTTGAGTATATCTTTTCATGTGACAACACTGACAACACTGAAGAAATGACACATGAAGAAATGACCCTATCCCTTCCTCTCTTCTCCAGACCATTTCCGGAGACCTTCTCCCTTACCTCACCTCGCTCATCAACTCATCCTTGACCGCTGGCTACGTCCCTTCCGTCTTCAAGAGAGCGAGAGTTGCACCCCTTCTGAAAAAACCTACACTCGATCCCTCCGATGTCAACAACTACAGACCAGTATCCCTTCTTTCTTTTCTCTCCAAAAGTCTTGAACGTGCCGTCCTTGGCCATCTCTCCTGCTATCTCTCTCAGAATGACCTTCTTGATCCAGATCAGTCAGGTTTCAAGACTAGTCATTCAACTGAGACTGCTCTTCTCTGTGTCACGGAGGCGCTCCGCACTGCTAAAGCTAACTCTCTCTCCTCTGCTCTCATCCTTCTAGACCTATCGGCTGCCTTTGATACTGTGAACCATCAGATCCTCCTCTCCACCCTCTCCGAGTTGAGCATCTCCGGCACGGCCCACGCTTGGATTGCGTCCTACCTGACAGGTCGCTCCTACCAGGTGGCGTGGCGAGAATCTGTCTCCGCACCACGTGCTTTCACCACTGGTGTCCCCCAGGGCTCTGTCCTAGGCCCTCTCCTATTCTCGCTATACACCAAGTCACTTGGCTCTGTCATATCCTCACATGGTCTCTCCTATCATTGCTATGCAGACGACACACAATTAATCTTCTCCTTTCCCCCAGGTGGCGAATCGCATCTCTGCATGTCTGGCAGACATATCAGTGTGGATGACGGATCACCACCTCAAGCTGAACCTCGGCAAGATGGAGCTGCTCTTCCTCCCGGGGAAGGACTGCCCGTTCCATGATCTCGCCATCACGGTTGACAACTCCAATGTGTCCTCCTCCCAGAGTGCTAAGAACCTTGGCGTGATCCTGGACAACACCCTGTCGTTCTCAACTAACATCAAGGCGGTGAACCATTCCTGTAGGTTCATGCTCTACAACATTCGTAGAGTACGACCCTGCCTCACACAGGAAGCGGCGCAGATCCTAATCCAGGCACTTGTCATCTCCCGTCTGGATTACTGCAACTCGCTGTTGGCTGGGCTCCCTGCCTGTGCCATTAAACCCCTACAACTCATCCAGAACGCCGCAGCCCGTCTGGTGTTCAACCTTCCCAAGTTCTCTCACGTCACTCCGCTCTCTCCACTGGCTTCCAGTTGAAGCTCGCATCCGCTACAAGACCATGGTGCTTGCCTACGGAGCTGTGAGGGGAACGGCACCTCCGTACCTTCAGGCTCGGATCAGGCCCTACACCCAAACAAGGGCACTGCGTTCATCCACCTCTGGCCTGCTCGCCTCCCTACCTCTGAGGAAGTACAGTTCCCGCTCAGCCCAGTCAAAACTGTTCGCTGCTCTGGCACCCCAATGGTGGAACAAACTCCCTCACGACGCCAGGTCAGCGGAGTCAATCACCACCTTCCGGAGACACCTGAAACCCCACCTCTTTAAGGAATACCTAGGATAGGATAAAGTAATCCTTCTAACCCCCCCCCCCCCCCCCCCCCCCCTTAAAAGATTTAGATGCAATATTGTAAAGTGGTTGTTCCACTGGATACCATAAGGTGAATGCACCAATTTGTAAGTCGCTCTGGATAAGAGCGTCTGCTAAATGACTTAAATATAAAATGTAAATGTAAACTTTGATACAATGTAAAGTAGTGAGTGTACAGCTTGTATAACAGTGTAAATTTCCTGTCCCCTCAAAATAACTCACACAGCCATTAATGTCTAAACCGCTGGCAACAAAAGTGAGTACACCCCTAAGGGAAAAGGTCCCAAAAGCACACACATTTTCAGTTCGCTGCATCTAGCGACTTGAACGAGCTGCAACAAACACTCAACCTGGACAGTTTATCTCAATCTTTTCATTCAAAGACTCAATCATGGACACTCTTTCTGACAGTTGTGGCTGCTTTGCGTGATGTATTGTTGTCTCTACCTTCTTGTCCTATATGCTGTAGACTGTGCCCAATAATGTTTGTACCCTGTTTTGTGCTGCTACCATGTTGTACTTCTGCCATGTGTACCATGTTGTTGTCATGTTGTGTTGCTACCATGCTGTGTTGTCATGTGTTGCTGGCATGCTATGTTGTTGTCTTAGGTCTCTCTTTACGGGGTGTTGTGTTGTCTTTTGTCGTGATGTGTGTTTTGTCTTGTTTTTATCCCAGCCCCGTGCAGGAGGCCTTTTGCCTTTTGGTTGGCAGTCATTTTAAATAATAATTTGTTCTTAACTGACTTGCCTAGTTAAATAAAGGTAAAATAAATATATATTTTGAAATATCTCGGCCAATCATGGCTAGCGGGAATGTTGTTGCCTTTTCCCATCGCTAAACCAACTATGCTCGTAATTTAACCATTTTATTCGTATTTACAGATGGCATACAAGTTTCGTATTAAGGCACATGCAAGTTCACATGTTCCAGATGGCATTTCTGCCAAAAAATGCATTTTGATCCCCCAAAAAATGTATGTTCAAATGGCGCTCCTGTGAAGTAGGCACACGCAATATACACCTAGATTCCTGAAACGAGTCACATTTGGTTAGATTGATGAATTCATTCTATCGATTTATTTATTTATTTATTCTGGTGAGCAAGGATTTATTTTGTCTTCAAGGGCAACATATAATGACAGATGAGAAGCTGCATATATCTTATTATAGACAAGTTTCTTATCAATATGTCGAAAAACCTGCACCCCTGTCAAAAAATCGTTCCACTGTCTCTGGCTGTAGCCTACAGCGCATTTTATACTAGTGGGTTGGGTGCAGGCCTCAGATTTTCACTTCATCTTATATAGTTGGGAGGTTGGTGATGGGTTATTAGCTATTGTGGGCGGGAGCGGGTGAACCTTCTCACCACTAGGGAGCATGGTTCATGTGGTGCCGCCATGATTTAATGACTTCACATAGCCGCCAACTTTTGATCTCTTTCATTTTCTCTGAACAGGACTGAGGCTCTTGATGTACCTCATTTCTACAGAAGATATCGGGTTGACGTTGCTTAGCTTTGAAGCCAAAATTTAAATAATGTTTATTTACATTAAATACTCAGACAAGCATGTCATGGCGTTCTTGTGTAGCTCTTATTGGGACAAATTCCAGCTTGAGATCTCTATGTATTTTTAATGATCTGTCATGCACTGATGTTCATGACTGATTTTCAGGGAAAAAGACCAGCACTGATTTAAAGGTAGACAAGTTTGGTCCATTGAGTGTAACTGTCCATTTTTACTGAAAGCAGTTTGGTGGTATGGCAACACATCACTTGGCCTTATCTTGCAATTTATGGGTGTTTCAAAGCTAGCTTGAGAGACCTTCACTATCCAGATTGAATACCCCCCTGCAGTGTCATCAATCATTTTCATATTTGCACTACGCTGAACTTCGCTGAGCAAAGTTCTCAATACCATGGCTCTCATCACGCCTCAAGCCTTGTTCGCATTGCCAATGGTTGCGTCGCTCAAGGCTCCTCATGTTGCCTCCTTCCATTGAAAATGTTTTAGTTCCGGTAGGTAGTTGTCTCCTGTCTGAATCGATGGAAAATGGCCAGTGATACAACAGGAATATGAAAATAGTCTGTTACATCAACTCTTAATACCCATATGGAAAAGATAGAGAAGTATTTAACAAGATTATTTTATGTTCTACCTGGAAGCTGTCAGTAATTAGCTCCAAGAAGGCGTAGCAGTCGGACGTGTGTTTGTCTTGTCTTGTCCCGCGTAAATAGTCCTCGTATTTTTTGTATACATTTCGTATATATTTTAATTTCACTTTCCATCTTGGAACTGAATATACATTCCCGCAACCCGCCTCACCCAATGTGGTACGGATCTGCTATTTTTTATACTTTAGAACCGTAACCCCAATCAGAAGCTAGCCAGATAACTAGCTACTAGCTAGTAGTCAGTTAGCCACTGCTGCGGTCTTCGCCCTTAACTCGGACACCAGCCAGCTTCAGCTCGGGCAAATACCTGCCAGTCTGCAGGCGCGATATCAACCCAGAGAATATAGGACTGCTTTTTCTCTACCACATCACCGGATTCCTGACGCAAGCTCTGGACAATTACACCGGATCATCGTCGCTAGCTAGCTGCAACCAGGTGGCTACTACTGGCTAATACCTCTGTCCCGAAACAAGCACCAGTTAGCCTTGAGCTAGCCTCGAGCTAGGCCCATCTGCCGGCTAGCCGAAGAGGCCTACCAGCGAATTATTGGGCTACAATACCTCTTTTGCCAATTGGACTGGACCCTTTATTGCCGACACGGAGCCCCGCCGATCCATCACGACTGGTCTGCCGACGTAATTGTCCGAGGTGGTTTCAACAGGCTTTTCCATTGCGACGTTTCTGAATACCCATCTGCTAATTATTAGCTGTCTTATCGGCTGCTATCTAAATAACCTCTTGGAACTATAGGGGGTGCTGTTCCGCATTAGCATATTTGTGTCTCCAAATTAAACTGCCTCGTGCTAAATTCTTGATCGTACAATATGCATATTATTGTTATTATTGGATAGAAAACACCTTCTAGTTTCTATAGAAGTTGAAATTTTGTCTCTGAGTTGTACAGAACAATTTCTACAGCACTTTTCATGACAGGGTTCAGATTTCAAATTTTTTTACCTCTGATCTGGGGTCTGTTTTTAAGGCGACAGTGAATGCTATGAAGAAACCGACACTGCCTACGTCTTCCTCTGGGTGTCTGTACGTCATCACGCTTTCAATGGAATCGATGGGATATTCACAGCCAGTATAAAAGACCAAAATGTATAGAGACCGCCCTTTCTCGTCGTGCGCCTGAAGCGTGAAGGGCATCGGACCTGCCTCGTTCCAAATCGTTTTCTAACCAGCAATATTTCTCCGGTCATGTTTTTACTCGTTCTAGGTGTTAAAAACATCAAAATGTAGTTAATTTGAACCGTTTTATAGCAATTTATATCCGTTTAGTGCGATTTTAGAGGAATTTATTTGTTGTGCACTCTGAAACTTTGGACACGTTTTGGGGTGTCGGTCGTTGGTGGTGGACATTTCGAAGGACAGAGGACATCTATCGACCAAAAGACGTTTATAACATAGAAAGGATACATTGCCCAAGAATCTGATGGAAGAACAGCTCAAAGTAAGCAATATTTAATATGATAAATCGTGTTTCTGTCGAAATATTTTAAACGCATATTTCGCCATTTTGTTTGGTATAGCTTCACTTGGCGAACCCTGTATTGAAAAGTAAGGATAATTTTAAAAATGTAAATCAGCGGTTGCATTAAGAACTAATTTGTCTTTCGATTCCTGTAAACCCTGTATTTTTTAGTCAAGTATATGATTAGCTATTAATTAAACTAGATCACTCTGAAAGATGGCGACCGACATTTTCAGGCTTGTTTTGCTACTATTTTCATTGTGTAACCACGGTTTTGTATGGCTAAATATGCACCTTTTCGAACAAACTGTATATGTATATTGTAAAATGATGTTACAGGAGTGTCATCGGAAGAATTCTGAGAAGGTTAGTGAAAAAATTAATATCTTTTGGCGATGTTGACTTTCATCGCTCACTTTGGCTAGAATCAATGCTGGGCTGCTATGTGCTATGTGCTATGCTAATATAACGATTTATTGTGTTTTCGCTGTAAGACACTTAGAAAATCTGAAATATTGTCTGTATTCACAGGATCTGTGTCTTTCGATTAGTGTATGCTGTGTATTTTTACGAAATGTTTGATGATTAGTAGTTAGGTAAACACGTTGCTCATTGTAATTATTCTAGTCCATTTGTGACGGTGGGTGCAATTGTAACCTATGGCAGCTACCTGAAATATGCACTTTTTTCTAACAAAACCTATCCCATACCATAAATATGTTATCAGACTGTCATCTAATGAGTTTTTTTGTTGGTTAGGGGCTATAAATATCTTAGTTTAGCCGAATTGGTGATGGCTACTGGTGTTGGTGGACAAATAAAAGATGGTGGATTATGCTAATGTGTTTTTAGGTAATAGATGTACATCTTTACATATTGTGTCTTCCCTGTAAAACATTTTAAAAATCGGAAATGGTGGCTTTATTCACAAGATCTGTATCTTTCATCTGGTGTCTTGGACTTGTGATTTAATGATATTTAGATGCTACTATCTACTTGTGAAGCTATGCTAGCTATGCTAAACAGTGTGTGGGGGGTGGGGGGTGCTCCCGGATCCGGGTTTCTGAGGCAGTAGAAGATAAATATACCGGACAATTTTTTTTTCTTTTTCCTGGGTCACTATATCTATTTTGCCAATTGGATTGATCCCCTCTACCACACGGAACCCCACTAATCTACCGACGGAAACGAACGAGGTGACAAAAAAAATAAAAAAAATAAAAATAAAAACAGACCTCCATCCTATGTTATCTTGCTACCGATAGCCAGCTACCCGGCCAGCTGTCTGGATCGCCGTGCCCCCAACCAACCTCTACTCACTGGACACTTATGATCACTCGATTAAGCATGCCTTTCCTTAATGTAAATATGCCTTGTCCATTGCTGTTCTGGTTAGTGTTTATTGGCTTATTTCACTGTAGAGCCTCTAGCCCTGCTCACTATATATTCAACCTCTCAGTTCCACCACCCACATATGCGATGACATCACCTGGTTTCAATGATGTTTCTAGAGACTATATCTCTCTCATCATCACCCATTACGTAGGTTTACCTCCACTGTATTCACATCCTACCATACGTTTGTCTGTACATTATTCCTTGAAGCTATTTTATCGCCCCCAGAAACTTCCTTTTACTCTCTGTTCTAGACGTTCCAAACGACCAATTCTCATAGCTTTTAGCCGTACCCTTATCCTACTCCTCCTCTGTTCCTCTGGTGATGTAGAGGTGAATCCAGGCCCTGCAGTACCTAGCTCCACTCCTATTCCCCAGGCGCTCTATTTTGATGACTTCTGTAACCGTAATAGCCTTGGTTTCATGCATGTTAACATTAGAAGCCTCCTCCCTAAGTTTGTTTTGTTCACTGCTTTAGCACACTCTGCCAACCCAGATGTTTTAGCCGTGTCTGAATCCTGGCTTAGGAAGACCACCAAAAATTCTGACATTTTCATCCCTAACTACAAGATTTTCAGATAAGATAGAACGGCCAAAGGGGGCGGTGTTGCAATCTACTGCAAGGATTGCCTGCAGAGTTCTGTTTTACTATCCAGGTCTGTTCCGAAACAATTTGAACTCCTACTTTTAAAAATCCACCTCTCTAAAAACAAGTCTCTCACTGTTGCCGCCTGCTATAGACCACCCTCTGCCCCCAGCTGTGCTCTGGACACCATATGTGAACTGATTGCCCCCCATCTATCTTCAGAGCTTGTGCTGCTAGGCGACCTAAATTGGAACATGCTTAACACCCCAGCCATCCTACAATCTAAGCTTGATGCCCTCAATCTCACACAAATTATCAATGAACCTACCAGGTATCACCCCAATTCCGTAAACACGGGTACCCTCATAGACATCATCCTAACCAACTTTCCCTCCAAATACACCTCTGCTGTTTTCAACCAAGATCTCAGCGATCACTGCCTCATTGCCTGTATCCGTAATGGGTCAGCGATCAAACGACCTCCACTCATCACTGTCAATAGAGGATGCCTGGTTATTTTTTTTAAATGCCTTCCTCACCATCTTGAATAAGCATGCCCCATTCAAGAAATTTAGAACCAGGAACAGATATAGCCCTTGGTTCTCTCCTGACCTGACTGCCCTTAACCAACAGAAAAACATCCTATGGCGTTCTGCATTAGCATCGAACAGCCCCCGTGATATCCTGTTTGGCGTGCAAGCCCGACCTCGGACCGAAAATGACACCCCTGCAGGGCGCGAAATTCAAAATCTATTTTTTAAAAATATTTAACTTTTACACATTAACAAGTCCAATACAGCATTTGAAAGATAAACATCTTGTCAATCCAGCCAACATGTCCGATTTTTTAAATGTTTTACAGAGAAAACACCACATATATTTATGTTAGCTCACCACCAAATACAAAAGTGGACAGACACGTATGAATTATGATTATGAAGTATGAATTATGATTGAAGTAGCATGCACAACCAACCGAAATAAACTAAAACCAACCTAAAGAGCCCAGAAAAAACGACCTCAGATGACAGTCATATAACATGTTACACAATAAATCTATGTTTTGTTCATAAAAAGTGCATATTTTAGCTATAAATCAGTTTTACATTGATGCTACCCAAAAATGCTAATACATAGCTTGAGTCTGAATCCAGCCGGGAGTAGCCAGAGAAAATATATACACCAACGTCGGCTACTAATTACACCTCATAAAACATTTCAGAAAAACATATGGTGGATAACTAATGAAAGACAGATATCGTGTGAATAAAGCCAACATTTCCGATTTTTGAAGTGTTTTACAGCGAAAACACAATATATCGTTATATTAGCTAACAACAGAAGCTAGCATAAGGCAGCATTGATTCTAGTCAAGCGCTAGCCTAGCACAGTTAGCAGAGTTAGCATTCAACAGTTCGACATATATATGAAAAAGCATCCCAAATTGGGTCTTATCTTTCTTGATACTCCATCAGAATGTTGTAACGGGGTCCAATGTCCAGTAGAGTCTTTAGTTGGGTTCCAGAACGAATTATTTCCCTCTTTGGTTAGCTAGCACGATAGCATTGCTGCGCCAGAAAGCGTTTCTTCAAAAAATTCTTCCGTCGTTTCACATCTAAAGTCCAGAATAAATTGCAATAATATAATTAAAGTATATTGAAAAAACATACTTTAGGATGATTTTGTGACATGTATCAAATAATATCGTAGTCAGGCATCATATTCAACGTTATCTACCTTGTTCCAGAAGCTGAGACCAAATTATCCTTCGCGCCCGGATTTTTTTTTTAACTGCGCAGGTCTCACAAGAAGTTGTGTTATTCAGTCCAGGGACGAGATATTCGACTCCTTTCAATTCTCACTTCCGCATTACAGTCTGACGGACGCCTGTGACGTGTCTCTATCGTCCCAAGTCAAATGGCCTTTTATAGAGAAGGTCTTAAAGAGACACATCGCATTTTGGAAAACTCAATTCGGCTGGGAAAATGGCTGTAAAAATATTTCTGTTCGACTTAGAGAAACAATTCAAACCTTTTTAGAAACTACAGACTGTTATCTATCCAACAGTAGTAAATATATGCATATTGGAAAATAAAAAGTTTCTTAGGAGGCCGTTTGAAAATGTGCACACATTTTCCAGTTTTTTCAATATTCAGCGTGCAGCCATAACAGGATATACAACTTTTCAGGGAAGCTAGAAACCAGTATACACAGGCAGTTAGAAAAGCCAAGGCTAGCTTTTTCAAGCAGAAATTTGCTTCCTGCAACACAAACTCAAAAAAGTTCTGGGACACTGTAAAGTCCATGAAGAATAAGAACACCTCCTCCCAGCTTCCAACTGCACTGAAGATAGGAAATACTGTCACCACCGACAAATCCATTATAATTGAGAATTTCAATAAGCATTTTTCTACGGCTGGCCATGCTTTCCACCTGGCTACCCCTACCCCGGTCAACAGCACTGCCCTCCCCTCTGCTACTCGCCCAAGCCTTCCCCATTTCTCTTTCTCCCAAATACAGTCAGCTGATGTTCTGAAAGAGCTGCAAAATCTGGACCCTTACAAATCAGCCGGGCTAGATAATCTGGACCCTTTTTTTCTAAAACTATCTGCTGAAATTGTTGCCACCCCTATTACCAGCCTTTTCAACCTCTCTTTCGTGTCGTCTGAGATTCCCAAAGATTGGAAAGCAGCTGCGGTTATCCCCCTCTTCAAAGGGGGAGACACTCTAGAACCAAACTGCTACAGACCTATATCTATCCTACCCTGCCTTTCTAAGGTCTTCGAAAGCCAAGTCAACAAACAGATTACCGACCATCTCGAATCCCACCATACCTTCTCCGCTATGCAATCTGGTTTCAGAGCTGGTCATGGGTGCACCTCAGCCACGCTCAAGGTCATAAACGATATCTTAACCGCTATCGATAGGAAACAGTACTGTGCAGCCATATTCATTGACCTGGCCAAGGCTTTTGACTCCGTCAATCACCACATCCTCATCGGCAGACTCGACAGCCTTGGTTTCTCTAATGATTGCCTCGCCTGGTTCACCAACTACTTCTCTGATCGAGTTCAGTGTGTCAAATCGGAGGGTCTGTTGTCCGGACCTCTGGCAGTCTCTATGGGGGTGCCACAGGGTTCAATTCTTGGACCGACTCTCTTCTCTGTATACATCAATGATGTCGCTCTTGCTGCTGGTGAGTCTCTGATCCACCTCTACGCAGACGACACTATTCTGTATACTTCTGGCCCTTCTCTTGACACTGTGTTAACAACCCTCCAGGCGAGCTTCAATGCCATACAACTCTCCTTCCGTGGCCTCCAATTGCTCTTAAATACAAGTAAAACTAAATGCATGCTCTTCAACCGATCGCTGCCTGCACCTGCCCGCCTGTCCAGCATCACTACTCTGGACGGCTCTGACTTAGAATATGTGGACAACTACAAATACCTAGGTGTCTGGTTAGACTGTAAACTCTCCTTCCAGACTCACATCAAGCATCTCCAATCCAAAGTTAAATCTAGAATCGGCTTCCTATTCCGCAACAAAGCATCCTTCACTCATGCTGCCAAACATACCCTTGTAAAACTGACCATCCTACCAATCCTCGACTTCGTTGATGTCATTTACAAAATAGCCTCCAAAACCCTACTCAATAAATTGGATGCAGTCTATCACAGTGCCATCCGTTTTGTCACCAAAGCCCCATATACTACCCACCACTGCGACCTGTACGCTCTCGTTGGCTGGCCCTCGCTTCACACTCGTCGACAAACCCACTGGCTCCAGGTCATCTACAAGACCCTGCTAGGTAAAGTCCCCCCTTATCTCAGCTCGCTGGTCACCATAGCAACGCCCACCCGTAGCACGCGCTCCAGCAGGTATATCTCTCTGGTCACCCCCAAAACCAATTCTTCCTTTGGCCGCCTCTCCTTCCAGTTCTCTGCTGCCAATGACTGGAACAAACTACAAAAATCTCTGAAACTGGAAACACTTATCTCCCTCACTAGCTTTAAGCACCAGCTGTCAGAGCAGCTCATAGATTACTGCACCTGTACATAGCCCATCTATAATTTAGCCCAAACAACTACCTCTTTACCTACTGTATTTATTTATTTTGCTCCTTTGCACCCCATTATTTCTATCTCTACTTTGCACCTTCTTCCACTGCAAACCAACCATTCCAGTGTTATTTTTTTTACTTGCTATATTGTATTTACTTCGCCACCATGGCCTTTTTATATATTTTTTATTTATTTATATATCTATTTTGTTTGCCTTCACCTCCCTTATCTCACCTCACTTGCTCATATTGTATATAGACTTATTTTCACTGTATTATTGACTGTATGTTTGTTTTACTCCATGTGTAACTATGTGCTGTTGTATGTGTCGAACTGCTTTGCTTTATCTTGGCCAGGTCGCAATTGTAAATGAGAACGTGTTCTCAATTTGCCTACCTGGTTAAATAAAGGTGAAATAAATAAAATAAAATAAATAGATATGGCAGCAAATACACTGACTTAAATGGGTGGTTAACATTTAGACATAACAGAAATGTTGCATGTATTATTTAAAAAACATACAGAAGACATGTAAGCTATACCTTCTAAGGTCTCACATACATGGGATATACACTTTTAAAGGCACTTGCATACCACTGTCTGAAGTTATTGATGCATGCAATGTGACACTTATTGAAAAAAGAAGCAAAGTCTGCCATGAGGAGGAGCAGGAAGAGGAGGAGCAGGAGCGGGAAGGGAGGAGGGGGGGAAGAGGACAATGGGGAGGACATGAGGAGGGGGAGGAGGAGGAAGAGGAGAAGAAGGAGGAATGACTGATAGCAGCAGTGAATCTACTTAGTTATTAACTGGAGATCTCTCAACAATAATTCTCACAATAGCACATTGGTAGTAGACAGTGACAAATATCAAAGCTAAGCAGGGATTAGTTACAAACCAAGAATGGGAGAGCAAAGGCATAACTGTAGCTTTATCAAATGCCCAGCCTTGACCATGGGAACTCATGCCTGAAAAGGAAAATGTATATACAAATATTGTATTTTTGTGATAGTAATTGTCATGTTGATTTATAAAAAACAATGTGAAACTTTTAAGGAAGCATTTATTTCGTAGAGGTTACATTCTCAGAACATCAACTTTTCTTATAATAATCATAAATGACTCATATAATTAATATATTTAGTCTAAAAATGTATTATCAATGCCCCACAATAATGTATTAAATTGTCAATAAGTAATATAGGTCACCACATAAAACTATACCAATGACATAAGAAGAAAAACTACTTATTAGAAATTTGTACAAATATTCTTCTGGTGTTCAAGATTGTTATTTGCTTTTCATGATTATTTTCCATATTAGAGCAATACTATTATACCTTTTGTTTTGAAGATGGGAAGGGGGGATTGCGTTCTGCTGCTGTGCCTCTATCTTTATTATGTAATTCGTTTTTTTTATAGTGTCTGTGTTCGTGGTTAGATAATATCTCTAGCCTTCAATTGAAACTCAGTGAAGCAGGAGCGATTGCAGTACAGCATTACGCGATGCTCACTAGATGATAAATAGGTAGGAAGTACTGGAAATTCCACAGAGTTATGGAAACCATGTCCGAGTCCAGTGCATTCGCAAAGAATTCAAACCCCTTAACATTTTCCAAATTTTGTTACGTTACAGCCTAATTCTAAAATGGATTAAATAAAACATGTTCCTCATCAATCTACCTACACACAATACCCCATAATGACGAAGCAAAAACAGTTTTTTAGAAATGCTTGTAAATGTATATATATATATATAAAAATACAGAAATACCTTATTTGCATAAGTATTCAGACCCTTTTCTATGAGACTCGAAGTTGAGCACAGGTACATGCTATTTCCATTGATCATCCTTGAAATTTTTCTACAACTTTATTGGATTCCCCTGTAGTAAATTAAATTGATTGGACATGATTTGGAAAGGCACACAACAGACTATATAAGATCCCACAGCTGACAGTGCATGTCAGAGTAAAAACCAAGTCATTAGGTCAAAGGAATTGTCCGTAGAGCTCCGAGACAGGATTGTGTCGAGGCACAAATCTGCGGAAGGGTGCAAAAACATGTTTGCAGCATTGAAGGTCCAAGAACACAGTGGCCTCCATCATTCTTAAATGGAAGAAGTTTGGAACCACCAAAACTCTTCCGAGAGCTGGCCTGCCGAGCAAACTGAGAAATCGGTGGACAAGGGCCTTTGTCAGGGAGGTGACCAAGAACCCGATGGTCACTGCTGACAAGGTAAAAATCTGTCGTTCTGCCCGGCGCCAAAGACGTGGATGTCGATTAAGGCAGCCCTCCGCACGTCTCTGAGTCAGAGGGGTTTGGTTAAATGCGGAAGACACTTTTCAGTTGAATGCATTCAGTTGTACAACTGACGTGTTATCCCCCTTTCCCTTTACTATGACAGAGCTCCAAAGTTCCTCTGTGGAGATGGGATAACCTTCCAGAAAGACAGCCATCTCTGCAGCCCTCCACCAAACAGGCCTTTATGTTAGAGTGGCCAGACGGAAACCAGTCCTGAGTAAAAGGCACATGACAGCCCGCTTGGAGTTTGCCAAAAGGCACCCAAAGGACTCTCAGACCATGAAAAACAAGATTTTCTGGTCTGAGAAATCCAAGAATGAACATCTTTGGCCTGAATGCCAAGAGTCACGTCTGGAGGGAATCAGGCACCATCCCTACGGTGAACCATGGTGGTGGCAAGATCATGCTGTGGGCATGTTTTTCAGCGGCAGCGACTGGGAGAATAGTCAGGATCGAGAGAAAGATGAATGGAGCAAAGTGCAGAGAGATCCTTGATGAAAACCTGCTCCAGAGTGATCAGGACCTCAGACTGGGGAAAAGGTTCACCTTCCAACAGGACAATGACCCTAAGAATACAGCCAAGACAATGCAGGAGTGGCTTTGGGATAAGTCTCTGAATGTCTGAGTGGCCCAACCAGAGCCCGGACTTGAACATCTCTAGAGAGCCCTGAAAATAGCTGTGCAGCGACCCTCACCATCCAACCTGACAGAACTTGAGAGGATCTGCGGAGAAGAATAGGACAACTCCCTAAATACAGGTCTGCTAAGCTTGTAGCGTCATACCCAAGAAGACGCAATGCTGTAATCGCTGCCAAAGGTGCTTCAAAAAAATACTGAATACTTATGTAACTGTGATATTTCCATTTTTTTTTTTTTTAGCAAATATTTCTAAAACCTGTTTTTGCTTTGTCAATATGGGGTAGTGTGTGTAGATTGATGGGAAAAAGTAATACATTTTAGAATAAGGCTGTAACCTAACTAAATGTGGAAAGTATTCAACCCCTTGACCTTTTCCACATTTTGTAACGTTAAACAGCCTTAAATTAAACATGATTTTGAATGACTTCTTCATCTCTGTACCCCACACATACCGTACAATTATCTGTATGTAAGGACACTCAGTCAAGCAATGAATTTCAAACACAGATTCAACTGCAAAGAAGGGCACCTATTGGTAGATAAACATTTTAAAAAGCAGACAGGCTTTTTAAAATTGCCGGAGAGGAAGGCCAATGGTGACTTTAAAACAGTTACAAAATGAAGGAGTGAAAAGAAGGAAGCCTGTACAGAATTAAACCTATTTCAAAACATGCAATCCTGTTTGTAATAAGGAACTAAAGTAAAACTACAAAAAATGGTGCAAAGAAATTCACTTTAAGTCCTGAATACAAAGTGTTATGTTTGGGGCAAATCCAGCACAACACGTCACTGAGTACCACTCTTCATTTTGTCAAGCATGGTGGTGGTTGCATCATGTTATGGGTATTTTTGTCATCGGCAAGGACGAGGGAGTTTTTTTAGGATAAAAATAAACAGAATGGAGCTAAGCAAAGGCAAAATCCTAGAGGATAACCTGGTTCAGTCTGCTTTCCAACAGACACTGGGAGACAAATCCACCTTTCAGCAGGACAATAACCTAAAACACAGGTAAACACATTGTAATTCTGTAGCAATTCTAAAAGGAGTGAGCTGCGGATCCAACGCCTTCTTGTATAGCCAATAATAACAGTTTAATAAGGACCGCTCTGTGTGTGCTAACTAATGAAGTTAGGTATTCTCCATTCATCTAATGTAGACTGTATTGACCCAGGCCCTTGTTGTATGAGCGACAGCACCAAAGATTATGTTGATTATTTAGGCTATGGTGTAATGGAATGTTCTGCCTTGTGGGTTTTGACACTCTTATGTAGGCGTCATCACCAGCCATAAAATAATGCAATATGTGTCACAAAAGGTCTAAACATGTTTCATGACAGTGTTATTTGAGTGTTATGACAAGTTATGACATACTATGACACGTGTTATGACGCTGGGTGACAGGTAAAGTGTTTCCCAAAATTCTAACTTGAGAAATTGCTATTTGCTAAGAAGCTATTTTTTTGTTTTGTTTTTACCATTTTGATGGAAAACAGAGTAAGGTACTTAATTGTTACCCAGAAATGACTTAATATGGAGATAAAAACGGCTGCATTGTACCTTCAATACCAAGATATGACTGTGCATTAATGAATCAAACGAGTATTCTCCAGCATAGTCTGGAGAATTTAACAGGATTGTAAGACAGCTGTTGTCCTCTCCCAGTTTTACATACACTACATGACCAAAAATCTTGCTAATTTTTCTAAATAAAAGCCTGAAACTATGTCTAAAGCCTGGTCACAGCCTGAGGAAGCCATTGGAAAATGAATCTGGTTGATACCCCTTTAAATGGAAGAAAGACGGGACAGGAAACACAGATTTAAAAAAAAAACACTTCCGGGCTAGAATTTCTCAGGTTTTCGCCTGCAGTATCAGTTTTGTTATACTCACAGACAATATTTTGACAGTTTTGGAAAATTTGGAGTGTTTTCTATCCTAATCTGTAAATTATATGCATATTCTACGATCTGGACCTGAGAAATAGTCCGTTTACCTTGGGAACGTTATTTAAAAAAAAAATAATAATAATCTGACCCCTAGCGTCAAGAGGTTAACAGTCACACCTTTCAGCTCTATCCATCCTTCATCACTCAGGGGTCAGCCAAGTGACTGGCTTAGCAGAGGGGAATCCAGAGTTTTTCTCACCCTCTCCCCGCAACGCCTGCCACTTCACACCACCTCCTCAGAGGCCCTGCAGAAACATCTGTTAGTGGTACAGATGACACACACTACCTAGTTACTGGCTGGCATTCCAACGTCACCGGGAGGAAACTGCCAAGTTGTGACAACCAGCTGTGAACTTTCTCTGACCTCTTATCAGTTCACCTTCATCCAATAGGAATAGTTTACAGTTTCATTTCAGACACGCTCTTATCCAGAGCGACATGCAGTAGAGAGTGCATATATTTTTATATCTTTTTATACCGGTCCCCCGTGGGAATCATACCCGAAAACCCTTGCATTGTGAGCACCATGCTATATCAACTGAGCCACATTGGACTCTATTAAATTAACCTGTCTGGCTCTGGCGTTCCGCTAGCGGAACTCCTCCCACATTCCACTGAAAAGGCAGAGCGCGAAATTCAAAAAATATTTTTTTTAAATATTTAACTTTCACACATTAACAAGTCCAATACAGCTAATGAAAGATACACATCATGTGAATCCATCCAACATGTCCGATTTTTAAAATGTTTTACAGGGAAAACACAATATATATTTATGTTAGCTCACCAACAAATAGAAAAAAGCACAGACATTTTTCACAGCACAGGTAGCATGCACAAAATCAACCAAACTAACCTAGAACAAACCAAAGAAACCAAGCAACAACTTCATCAGATGACAGTCTTATAACATGTTATATAATAAATCTATGTTTTGTTCGAAAAATGTGCATATTTCAGGTATAAATCATAGTTTACATTGCGGCTACAATCAGAAATTGCACCGAAAGCAGACAGAATAATTACAGACACCAACGTGACATACCGAAATACTCATCATAAAACATTTCTGAAAAATACATGGTGTATAGCAAATGAAAGACAAAGATCTTGTGAATACAGACAATATTTCCCATTTTGTAAGTGTTTTACAGTGAAAACATAATATAGCATTATATTAGCTTACTACAATAGCCTACCACACGACATCATTCATTCATCAAGGCACGTTAGCGATAGCAATAGGCACGTTAGCGTTAGCGAATAAACCAGCAAAAGATATTAAATTTCACTAACCTTCATAAACCTTCCTCAGATGACAGTCCTATAACATCAGGTTATACATACACTTATGTTTTGTTCGAAAATATGCATATTTAGAGCTGAAATCCGTGGTTATACAACGTAGCATAACGTGCTAACGTAGCATCTTTTCCCCAGAATGTGCGGATATTTCTATTAGACTCTCACCTATTCTGACCAAATAGCTATTCATAAACATTACAAAAAAATACATGTTGTATAGGAAACGATGGATCCATTAGTTCTTAATGCAATCGCAGTGTTAGAATTCTAAAAATATCTTCATTACGACATAAGACTTAGTTATGGTAAGGGAATAACCAAAACCTGAGCGCAAAGCTACTAGTACACAGTTCGACAGATATATGAAATAGCATCACAAAATGGTTCCTACTTTTGCTGATCAGAATGTTGTACCTTTGGTCCTTTGTCCAGAAGCGTCTTTGTTTGGATTCAGAACGTTATTTTTCCCTCTTGAATTAGCAAGCACACTGGCCATGCGGCGCTAAGCTCTCCAACGTCAACAAAGTCAAACAACGCAACACAACTAACGTCCCGAATAAATTTCCATAATCTAATGAAACTATATTGAAAAAACATACTTCAGGATGATATTGTAACATGTATCAAATAAAATCAAAACCGGAGATCATATTCGCCCATAACGACTGGTTTACAGTAGGCAATAACAGCTCCCAACACGCGCCTTGCAGAAAACAGAAAATGCGGGACACCTTGTTCCAAGAGGGATTATTCAACGTCAGACAGAGATAATCAACTCCTTTTTCCTCTCACTTCCTCTTGACATCCGGGTGAAGGTGTATGACGTGCACGTATAGCCATACCTATCATGCCCATTTATAGGCAGTCACTTGAACAGAACATAGATTTCAGACTTTCCACTTCCTGGTCACAAAGTGTGCTGCCAAATGAGTTCTGTTTTACCCACAGACAAAATTCCAACGGTTTTAGAAACTAGAGAGTGTTTTCTATCCAATACTAATAATAATATGCATATTGTACGAGCAAGAATTGAGTACGAGGCCGTTTAAATTGGAGACGTTTTTCCCCAAAAGTGAAAACAGCACCCCCTGTCCTCATCAGGTTTTAAACGGCACCTGAACAAGAATTTAGCCTACTGTATGAGATGGAATATTCTGGATGTATTTTTTGTGATTATGTGAATTGGACAGATGAAGTTGAATGTACAACATGAAAACATCTAGTTTAATGATGATTGCAACAATTATTTGAAAGGCTGGATGAAAACAGACCACATTCATAAGTTGAAAAGTTCAAACCCTGGATTGTCTAAGCAAACCCAGCTGTGGACATGTCATAAATGCAAAAAAAATATAACAACTTTCATGAGAAGATGGTTCAAAGGCACCTCTGTGGTTTAAATGTTTACTGATTCACTTTTTACACAACTGTTCCAGTAATTAATGATGGCCCCGGAGGGTAGGGCTGCCGTCTTATCGGCTCTCAACCAATCATGCTATTTTGTTAGTAACTATTTTTGTACATAATGTTGCTGCTACCATCTCTTATGACCGAAAAGAGCTTCTGGACATCAGAACTGAGATTACTCACTTCAAATTAGATGAGGATTCGGACGCGAGGGATATACTGCAGACACCCGACCAGGCCCCGATCCCCGCAATTCACTGGAGAAGATAACAAAGATTTTGAAGGCAAGGGCAAACGTTCAATCGTTGGAAAATAAATGGGATGAACTGAAAGCACGTATATCCTACCAACGGGACATTAAAAACTGTAATATCTTATGTTTCCCCCGAGTCGTGGCTGAATGACAACATTAAGAACATACAGCTGGCGGGTTACACACCCAAGACAGAACAGCAGCCTCTGGTAAGACACGAGGCGGGGCCCGATGCATATATGTAAACAACAGCTGGTACACGATATCTAAGTAAGTCTCAAAGTATTGATCGCCTGAGGTAGAGTATCTCATGATAAGCTGTAGACCACACTACCTACCTAGAGTGTTTTCACCTGTATTTTTCAAAGCTGTCTACATACCACCACAGAGCGAAGTTGGCACTAAAACTGCACTCAATGAGCTGTATTCCGCCATAAGCAAACAGGAAAACTCTCACCCAGAGGTGGCGTTCCTGGTGGCCGGTGAATTAATGCAAGTAAACTTAAATCAGTTTTACCGAATTTCGGTCAGCATGTTAAATGTGCAACCAGAGGGAAAACAATTCTAGACCAGCTTTAATCCACTCCAGAGACACGTACAAAGCTCTCCCTCGCCCTCCATTTGGCAAATCTGACCATAACTCTATCCTCCTGATTCCTGCTTACAAGCAAAAATTAAAGCAGGAAGCACCAGTGACTCAGTCTATACAAAAGTGGTCAGATGAAGCAGATGCTAAACTACAGGACTGTTTTGCTAGCACAGACTGGAATATGTTCCGGGATACTTCCGATGACATTGTGGAGTACACCTCATCAGTCACTGGCTTTATCAATAAGTGCAACGTCGTCCCCACAGTGACTGTACGTCCATATCCCAACTAGAAGCCATGGATTACAGGCAACATTCTCACCGAGTTCAAGGGTAGAGCTGCCGCTTTCAAGGAGCGGGACTCTAACCCAGAAGCTTATAAGAAATCCCTCTATGCCCTCCGATGAACCATCAAACAGGAAACGCATCAATACAGGACTAAGATCGAATTGTACCACCGGCTCCTACGCTCGTCGGATGTGGCAGGGCTTGCAAACTATTACAGACAACAAAGGGAAGCACAACCGAGAACTATCCAGTGACACGAGCCTACCAGACAAGCTAAATAACATTTATGCTCGCTTCGAGGCAAGCAACACTGAAACATGCATGAGAGCATCAGCTGGTCCGGATGACTGTGTGATCATGCTCTTCGCAGCCGATGTGAGTAAGACCTTTAAACAGGTCAACATTCACAAGGCTGCTGGGCCAGACAGATTACCAGGACATGCATTCCGAGCATTTGCTGACAAACTGGCAAGTGTCTTCACTGACATTTTCAACCTCTCCCTGTCTGTCTCTAATTCCAACATGTTTCAAGCAGACCACAATAGTCCCTGTGCCCAAGAACACTAAGGTAAGCTGTCTAAATGACTAACAACCCGTAGCACTCATGTCTGTAGGCATGAAATGCTTTGAAAGGCTAGTCATGGCTCATATCAACACCATTATCCCAGAAACACTAGACCGACTCCAATTTGCATACTGGACCAACAGATCCACAGATGATGCAATCTCTATTGACCTCCACACTCCCCTTTCCCACCTGGACAAAAGGAACACCTATGTGAGAATGCTATTCATTGACTACAGCTCAGCGTTCAACACCATAGTGCGCTAGAATCTATTCACTAACCTAAGGACCCTGATACTAAACACCTCCCGCTGCAACTGGATCCTAGACTTCCTGACGGGCCGCCCCCAGGTGGTAAGGGTAAGTAAAAACTAATCTGCCACGTTCACTGGGGCCTCTCTGGGGTGCATGCTCAGTCCCCTCCTGTACTCCCTGTTCTCTCTTGACTGCATGACCAGGCACAACTCTAACAACATCAATGAGTTTGCTGATGACACACCAGTGGTAGAACCTGTTCACCGATAACGATGAGAGAGCCTATAGTGGCTTGCGAAAGTATTCACCCCCCTTGGAATTTTTCCTATTTTGTTGCCTTACAACCTGGAATTAAAACGGAGTTTTGGGGGGTTTGTATCACTTGATTTACACAACATGCCTACCACTTTGAAGATGCACAATATTTTTTATTGTGAAACAAACAAGAAATAAGACAAAAAAACGTGAGCCTTTATACTTTGTAGAGCCACCTTTTGCAGCAATTACAGCTGCAAGTCTCTTGGGGTATGTTTCCATAAGCTTGGCACATCTAGCCACTGAGATTTTTGCTCATTCTTCAAGGAAAATTTGCTCCCGCTCCTTCATGTTGGATGGGTTCCGCTGTTGTACAGCAATCTTTAAGTCATACTACAGATTCTCAATTGGATTGAGGTCTGGACTTTGACTAGGCCATTCCAAGACATTTAAGTGTTTTCCCTTAAACCACTCAAGTTTTGCTTTAGCAGTATGCTTAGGGTCATTGTCCTGCTGGAAGGTGAACGCCTGTACCAGTCTCAAATCTCTGGAAGACTGAAACAGGTTTCCTTCAAGAATTTCCCTGTATTTAGCGCCATCCATCATTCCTTCAATTCTGACCAGTTTCCCAGTCCCTGTCAAAGAAAAACATCCCCACAGCATGATGCTGGCACAACAATGCTTCACTGTGGGGGATTGTGTTCTCGGGGTGATAAGAGGTGTTGTGTTTGCATAGTCTAATCTTACCAGAGTACCTTCTTCCATTTGTTTGCGGCGTCTCCCACATGCTTTTGGCTAACACCAAACGTGTTTGCTTAATATTCTTTAAGCAATGGCTTTTGTTCTGGCCACTCTTCCACAAAGCCCAGCTCTGTGGAGTGTGCGGCTTAAAGTGGTCCTATGGACAGATACTCCAATCTCCGTTGTGGAGCTTTGCAGCTCCTTCAGGGTTATCTTTGATCTCTTTGTTGCCTCTCTGATTAATGCCCTCCTTGCCTGGTCCGTGAGTTTTGGTGGGCGGCCTTGTCTTGGCAGCTTTGTTGTGGTGCCACATTCTTTCCATTTTGTAATAATGGAATAATGGTGCTCCGTGGGATATTCAAAGTTTCATATATTTTTTTATAACCCAACCTGGATATGTACTTCTCCACACCTTTGTCCCTGACCTGTTTGGAGAGCTCCTTGGTCTTCATGGTGCCGCTTGCTTGGTGGTGCCCCTTGCTTAGGGGTGTTGCAGATTCTGGGGCCTTTCAGAACTGGTGTAAATTTACTAAGATCATGTGACACTTAGATTGCTCACAGGTGGACTTTTTTGAACTAATTATGTGACGTCTGAAAGTAGTTGGTTGCACCAGATCTTATTTAGGGGCTTCCTAGCAAAGGGGGTGAATACATATGCACGCACCACTTTTCAGTTTTTATTTTTTTCCATTTCACTTCACCAATTTGGACAATTTTGTGTATGTCCATCAAATGAAATCCAAACAAAAATCCATTTAAATTACAGGTTGTAATGGAACAAAATAGGAAAAACGCCAAGGGGGTGAATACTTTTGCAAGGCACTGTATAGGGAGGAGGTCAGAGACCTGACCGTGTGGGGCAAGGACAATAACCTCTCCCTCATGTAATCAAGACAAAGGAGATGATTGTGGACTACAGGAAAAGGAGGACCAAGCCGCTCCCATTCTCATTGGCAGGGCTGTAGTGGAGCAGGTTAAGAGCTTCAAGTTGCTTGGAGTCCACATCACCAACAAACTAACTACAGGCACTACAGAGGTTAGTGTGTATGGCCCAGTACATCACTGGGGCCAAGCTTCCTGCCATCCAGGACCTCTATACCAGGAGGTGTCAGAGGAAGGCCCTAAAAATTATCAAAGACTCCAGCCACCCAAGTCATAGACTGTTCTCTCTGCTACCGCACGGCGGGCGGTACCGGGGCGCCAAGTCTAGGTGCAAGAGGCTTCTAAACAGCTTCTACCCCCAAGCCATAAGACTCCTGTACAGCTAATCAAATGGCTACCCGGACTATTTGCACCCCCTCTCCTACGCTGCTGCTACTCTCTGTTATTATCTATGCATACCCACTTTAATAACCCTACCTGCATGTACATAATTACCTCAATTACCTCAACACCGGTGCCCCCCGCACATTGACACATTGACTCTGAACCGGTACCCACTGTATATAGCCCTGCTTTTGTTATTTATTGCTGCTCCTTAATTATTATTTTTTCTTATCTCTTACTTTTTTGGTGGTATTTTCTTAACTGCATTGTTGGTTATGGGCTTGTAAGTAAGCATTTCAAAGTAAGGTCTACGCCTATTGTTTCGGTGCATGTGACAAATAACATTTGATATGATGTAGTGTACTGCTATAGTATATCAATTCTGTATTCCCCACAAGGGACTTGATTAAATCAGCAACTCATTAACTTGGCAATTTCCCAAAGAGCACAACCATACAACCATACTGTTTAGTATGACTGGGAGAAGGTTGTAGCTGCCACCATATTAAAGGAGGGGAGGCCTCAGATAAAGCACAAAATAAAAACTCAACATAAGCAAAACACATGTTCTAAACATCAGGGGTGGAGGTGATTTTGTATGGTGGTTTTCATCTAGGATTTTTCCTGTGCTTGACTCTATTCCGTTTATTTTTATCCCCCCGAAAACTCCCTAGGCCTTGCTGATGACAAGCATACCCATAACATGATGCACCCACCACCATACTTAAAAATAAGAAGAGTGGTAGTCAGTTATATGGTGCGTTGGATTTGGCCAAAACATAACGCTTTGTATTCAGGACATAGCTAATTCTTTGCCCAATTTTTTTTGCCGTATTACTTTAGTGCCTTATATCAAACAGGATGGATGTTTTTGTTTTAAAGTCACCATTGTCCTCATGTTGTAATCCCTGAGTGCTTTCCTGAGTTTTGAAGGACGCCTGTATCTTTGTAGTGACTGGGTGTATTAATACACCATCCAAAGTGTAATGAATAACACCATGTTCAAATAGATATTCTATGTCTGCTTTTAAATTTTTACCCATCTACAATTAGGTGCCCTTCTTTGCGAGGCATTGGAAAACCTCCCTGGTCTTTGTAATTGAATTTGTTTTTGAAATTCACTGCTCGACTGAGGGACCTTACAGATAATTTGTAAAGGTTGTCGTAGTCGTTCTCCTCCTCAGACGAGGAGGAGAATGGATCGGACCAAGATGCGGATTGGTAAGTATTCATGATTTAATGGCAAACCAACAAACACTACAAATTAACAAAACAACAAACGTGACTAACCTGCAACAGTCCTGTGTGGCCCAAACGCTGACACAGGAACAAACACCCACAAAACACCAGTGAAACCCTGGCTGCCTTAGTATGACTCTCAATCAGAGACAAACGATAAACATACATTCTCTGATTGAGAATCATACCAGGCCGAACACAAAAACCCAACATAGAAATAGAAAACATAGACTGCCCACCCAAAACTCACGCCCTGACCAATAAACACATACAAAACAAGAGAAAACAGGTTAGGAACGTGACATAATTGTATGTGTACGGTACAGAGATGACGTAGCAAAAATTATGTTAAACACTATTATTGGGGTAATCATTCAACAATCGAGATGGGATAATCATAAAATAATTATGTTAACCACTATTATTGCACACAGAGTGAGTCAATGCATCTTATGTGACTTATGAAGCACCTTTTTTCATCCTGAACTTATTTAGGCTTGCCATAAAAATGTGGTTGATTACTAATTGACTCAAGATATTTCATTTTTTCATATTGATTTAATTTGTAAAAATGTCTAAAAACATAATTCCACTTTGACATTATGGGGTGTTGTGTTAAAGCCGGTGACACAAAATCTGAATTTAATCCATTATAAATTGTAACAGAACAAAATGTGGAAAAAGTTTTTGGAATGTGAATACTTTCTGAAGGCACTGTATTGTTCGCATTCATTATTAATATGCAAATTATGTTAATGGTAAGGCCTAGAAGGGTGCAACTTGACATGATGTTAAAGGCCCATAGTCCACACCCTCTCATGCATTGCCATGCCAATTGGCCAGATGGTGATGCTGTAACTAGCGATTAAAAATGTAAAATGTTCTGCTATTTTGAATTTTGTGAAAAACACTTACAGTGACATCGGAAGGCATTCATACCCTCATACTTATTGCACATTCGGATGTGTTACAGCCTAAATTTAAAATTGATTTATATATTTCTTCTCAACCATGTACACACAATACCCCATAATGACAAAGTAAAAACCTGTTTTAAGAAATGTTCGCAAATGTTTTGAATATGAAATAGCTCATTTACATAAGCATTCAAAACCCTGAGTCAATACTTTGTAGAAAGACCCTTGGCAGTGATTAAAGCTGTGAATCTTTCTAGGTAAGTCTCTGAGAGCTTTCCACACCTGGATTGTGCAACATTTTCCCATTCTTCTTTTCAAAATTCTTCAAGGTCTGTCAAATTGGTTGTTGATCATTGCTAGACAACCATTTTCAGGGTTTGCCATAGATTTTCAAGTATATTTAAGTCAAAACTGTAACTAGGCCGCTAAGGAAAATTCATTGTCCTCTTGGTAAGCAACTCCAGCGTAGATTTGGCATTATATTGGAGGTTATTGTCCTGCTGCAAGGTAAATTCATCTCCCAGTGACTGGTGGAAAGTAAACTGAACCAGGTTTTCCTCTAGGATTTTGCCTGTGATTAGCTCCATTCAGTTTATTTTTTATCCTGAAAAGGACTGAGGAGTTTAATGATTAAATCAAATTAAAGTTTATTTGTCACGTGCGCCGAAAACAACAGGCGTAGTAGACCTTACAGTGAAATGCTTACTTACAGGCCCTAATCAACAGTGCATATTTTAAGTAAAAAATAGGTATTAGGTGAACAATAGATAGGCTGTGTATGTAATCTTCTGACCCACTGGGAATGTGATGAAAGAAATAAAAGCTGAAATAAATAATTCTCTCCACAATTATTCTGACATTTCACATTCTTAAAATAAAGTGGTGATCCTAACTGACCTAAAACAGGGATTTTTACTCGGATTAAATGTCAGGAAGTGTGAAAAACTGAGTTTAAATGTATTTGGCTAAAGTGTATGTAAACTTCCGACTTCAACTGTAGGTGTTCATTTTGTCTAGATGGAAAAGGGCAGTGTGGAGTGCAATACAAATTGCATCATCTATGGATCTGTTTGAGCGGTATGCAAATTGGAGTGGGTCTAGGGTTTCTGGGATAATGGTGTTGATGTGAGCCATTACCAGCCTTTCAAAGCATTTCTTGGCAACGGACATGAGTGCTATGGGTCTGTAGTCATTTAGGCAGGTTGCCTTCGTGTTCTTGGGCACAGGGACTATGGTGGTCTGCTTGAAACATGTTGGTATTACAGACTCAATCATGGACATGTTGAAAATGTCAGTGAAGACACTTGCCAGTTGGTCAGCACGTGCCCGGAGCACACGTCCTGGTAATCCGTCTGTCCCCACGGCCTTGTGAATGTTGACCTGTTTAATTGCTTGTGAAAAATGTGGCATGTGTTAATACTCAATATGCCTTAATGTGCCATAAAAACGTAAGTGTAATGTGTGTGTGTGTGTGTGTGTGTGTGCATGCATGCCTAGCCCTGGCCTAACTCGGCCACACCTGGAGGTCTAATATCACAGCTCTCCTTATCTCAGCCAGGACCGAATCGAAAATATCCCACTCTAGTTTGTAGTTACTGTTTATGGATTCTGCAGGCACACACCTGAGTATGGAAATGAGCAATTACATTTATCTTGGACTCATTCAAGAATGGCAAATATTAGTTTCACTTCCCTACCAATTCCAGCTCAGACTCTAGACATACACATTTCTGCATGCATAACATTCACAAATGAAATCCAATTCCAATACAAATTAAATGTGTGTGGCTAATGATTAGCTATTAAGCAGGACGCTTTATGACACTGCATGGAGAACATACCCCCTGGGACCATTTTTGGACTGAACACATAGCCTATACAGTATGTACAGGTAACTTCCAACATAAATGAAACACCTGTATATCTTATTAGGGCATTGGAGCACCACAAGCCACCCAAACAGCTTTAATGCACCTTGGTACAGATTCTACAAGTGTCTGGTTGTCACACCCTGATCTGTTTCACCTGTCTTGTGCTTTTCTCCACCCCCCACCAGTTGTCTCCCATTTGTTCTCATTATCCCCTGAGTATTTCCACCGGTGTTTTCTGTTTGTCTGTTGCCAGTTCGTCTTGTCTCGACAAGACTGCCAGCTTGTTTTTCTGTATGCCTGTTGTTCTAGTCCCTGTCTTCTACTTCTCCCAATTCTGAAAATTGCTGCCTGCCCTAATCCTGAGCCCGCCTGCCATCCTGTACCTACAGTATCTGACTCTGAGCCGGTTTATGAATGTATGCCTGTCCTCGACCTACCTCTTGCCTGCCCCTTGTCTATTAATAAATATCAGAGACTCGAACCATCTGCCTCCTGTTCCTGCATCTGGGTCTCATCCTGTGTCGTTATACTGGTACTCTATTGGAGGGATGCAACACCATTCTTTTACTCGAAATTCCATCAATTTCATTACTCTGAGTCAAACAGATCAAGATGTGCCTGTTATAGCACCACCATGTGAACATGTGTGTCAAGTTTTGTTACAATACGAAATATCTGTGTCTGATGAATATGCATTTACAAATCAGAACACACCCACTTGAATGTTTATTGGTCCATAGCAGCCATGTTTGAGATGCTGGCCTGGAAAATATTGCGTTGAGAGGCCTTATGCTACATATCAAGTTTTATCAAGATCGGCCCAGTGGTTCCGGAGGAAATGTAATTTACAGTCCATTCTGAAAGTAGTCACACCCCTTTTTCCACATTTTGTTTTTTACAGCCTGAATTTAAAATAGATGACATTTATGTGGAATTCTGTTTTTTACATTTTTTACAAATGACTGAAAATGAAAAGTTAATGTCTTGAGTCATTAAGTATTCAACCTCTTTGTTATGACAAGCCTAAATAAGTTCAGGACTACTATTTGCTTAACAAATCACATAATACGTTGCATGGACTCTGTGTGCAATAATATTGTAAAACATGATTTTTGAATGACTACCTCATCTCTGTATCTCACACATACAATTATCTGTAAGGTCCCTCAATCGAGCGGTGAATTTCAAACACAGACTCAACCACAAAGACTAGGGAGGTTTTTCCAATTCCTCGCAAAGAAGGACACCTATTGGTAGATGGGTAAAAAAAAGCAGACGCTGAATATAACTTGGAGCATAGTGAAGTTATAAATTACACTTTAGATGTTTCCGGAGAGGAAGGAAACCGCTCAGGGGTTTCACCACGAGGCCAATGATGACTTTAAAACAGTTATAGGTGACTTTTAAACAGTTACAGAGTTTAATGGCTGTGATAGGAGAAAATTGAGGATGGATCAACAACATTGTAGTTACTCCACAATCTTAACCTGATTGACAGAGTGAAAAGAAGGAACCCTGTACAGAATTAAAATATTCCAAACATACATCCTTTTTGCAACAAGGCACTAAAGTAATATTGTAAAAAATTTGGCAAAGCAATTAACTTTTCGTTCTGAATACAAAGTGTTGTTTGGAGAAAATCCTATACAAAACATTACTATTGCAAATTATAGTGGTGGCTTCATTATCTTATGGGTATCCTTGTAAAGCTAAAATAGAGCTAAAATGGTGCCGGAAGAAATGGCAGCAGTTTTACGGGCGTCTAACCAATTGTGCATTTTTTTGCGTTATTTGTAACTTATTTTGTACATAATGTTTCTGGCACCATATCTTATGGCAAAAAATAGCTTCTCGATATCAAGACAGTGATCACTCACCTCGGATTAGACAAAGATTTTTTCTTCAACAAGCAGGAAGCACAGGATATACTGCGAACACTTGACAAGGCTGACATCCCTGTTATTGGCAAGAGAAAGATATTCAGGTACAGAGGACACAGAGCGGGGTGTCTCAGACGGATCTGGAGAAGGCGAGTGGGAAAGCTGCCGTGACCGTCAATATTACTTGCCAACGTGCAATCATTGAACAATAAATTAGATGAGGTGTGATCACAAATATCCTACCAACAGGACATCAAAAACTGTAACATCTTGTGTTTCACGGAATCATGGCTGAATGATGATATGGATATTCAGCTAGCAGGATATACGCTGCACAGGCAAGATAGAACAGCACACAGTAAGACTCGGGGGGGGCGGTCTGTACATATTTGTAAACAACAGCTGGTGCACGAAATCTAAGGAAGTCTCTAGATTTTGCTTGCCTGAAGTAGAGTATCTTATGATAAACTGTAGACCACACTATTTTTCAAGAGAATTTTCATCTATACTTTCGTGGCTGTTTATTTACCACCACAGATGGACGCTGGCACTAAGATCGCACTCAGTCAGCTGTATAAGGAAATACGCAAACAGCAAATTGCTCACCCAGAGGCGGCGCTCCTAGTGGCCGGGGACTTTAATGCAGGGAAACTTAATTCAATTTTACCAAATTTCTATCAACATGTTAAATGCGCAACCAGAGGGAAAACAATTCTAGATCACCTGTACTCCACACACAGAGACGCATACAAAGCTCTCCCTCGCCCTCCATTTGGTAAATCTGACCACAATTATATCCTCCTGATTCCTGCTTAAAAGCAGAAATTAAGGCATGAAGCACCAGTGACTCGGCCTATGAAAAAGTGGTCAGATAAAGCAGATGCTAAACTGCAGGACTGTTTGCAATCACAGACTGGAACATGTTCCGGAATTATTACGATTGCATTGAGGAGTACACCACATCAGTCACTGGCGTTATCAATAAGTGCATCGAGGACGTCTTCCCCACAGTGACTGTACGTACATACCCCAACCAGAAGCTATGGATTACAGGCAACATTCACACTGAGCTAAAGAGTAGAGCTGGAGCTTTCAAGGTGCTGGACTCTAACCCAGAAGCTTAAAATAAATCCTGCTATATCCTCCAACGAACCATCAAACAGGCAAAGCGACAATACAGGGTTAAGATTGAATCGTACTACACTGTGTCCGACGCTCGTCTTATGTGGCAAGGCTTGCAAACTATTACAGAATGCAAAGGGAAGCACAGCCGCGAGCTGCCCAGTGATACAAGCCTACCAGACGAGCTAAATCACTTCTATGCTCGCTTCGAGGCAAGCAACACTGAGGCATGCATGAGAGCATCAGCTGTTCCGGACGACTGTGTGATCACGCTCTCTGTAGCTGATGTGAGTAAGACCTTCAACACTTTTGTGCTTACTACATGATTCCATATGTATTATTTCATAATTTTGATGTCTTCACTATTATTCTACAATGTAGAAAATAGTAAAAATAAAGAAAAACGCTTGAATGAGTAGGTGTGTTCAAAATTTTGACTGGTACTGTATATTGACCAATATAACAATATGACTTCCATTTTTGTCTTTCATATTACATGATCATTAGTATGACAAGTAATATACTGTAGCTGGGTTCATGAACAAGCTCTACTTGTCAATAATAAAGTTCCTCTTGTTCAGATTGAGCTTTTGTCTTTGCACAGTCCTGAAAAATGTATCCACGCACATTAAAACTTCTCCCTCGCTAGACAACCTGGACCCTCTCCTCCGCCATTGTTGCAACCCCTATTACCAGTCTGTTCAACCTCGCCCTCGTATCGTCCGAGATCCCTAAAGATTGGAAAGCTGCCGCGGTCATCCCCCTCTTCAAAGGGGGTGACCCTCTAGACCCAAACTGTTATATACCTATATCCATCCTGCCCTGCCTTTCTAAAGTCTTCGAAAGCCAAGTTAATAAACAGATCACCGAACATTTCGAAACCCACCGTACCTTCTCCGCTGTGCAATACGGTTTCTGAGCTGGTCATGGGTGCACCTCAGCCACGCTCAAGGTATTAAACAATATCATAACCGCCATCGATAAAAGACAGTACCGTGCAGCCGTCTTCATCGACCTGGCCAAGGCTTTCGACTCTGTCAATCCCCGTATTCTTATCGGCAGCTTTGGTTTCTCAAATGACTGCCTCGCCTGGTTCACCAACTACTTCTCAGACAGAGTTCAATGTGTAAAATCGGAGGGACTGTTGTCCGGACCTCTGGAAGTCTCTATTGGGCCGACTATTTTCCTTGTATATATCAACGATGTTGCTCTTGCTGCGGGTGATTTCCTGATCCACCTCTACGCAGACGACACCATTCTGTATACATCTGGCCCTTCTTTGGACGCTGTGTTAACTAACCTCCAAATGAGCTTCAATGCCATACAACACTCCTTCCGTGGCCTCCAACTTGTCTTAAACGCTAGTAAAACTAAATGCATGCATTTCAATCGTTCGCTGCCCGCACCCGCCCACTTGACTAGCATCACTACTCTGGACGGTTCTGACTTAGAATATGTGGACAACTACAAATACCTAGGCGTCTGGCTCGACTGTAAACTCTCCTTCCAGACTCGTATTAAACATCTCCAATCGGCTTCCTATTTCGCAACAAAGCCTCCTTTACTTACGTCACCAAACATACCCTCGTAAAACTGACTATCCTACCGATCCTCAACTTCGGCTATGTCATTTACAAAATAGCCTCCAACACTCTACTCAGCAAACTAGATGCATCCATCACAGTACCATCCGTTTTATCACCAAAGCCCCTTATACCACCCATCACTGTGACCTGTATTCTCTAGTCGGCTGGCCCTTGCTACATATTCGTCGCCAGACCCACTGGTTGCAGGAAATCTATAAGTCTATGCTAGGTAAAGCTCCTCCTTTTCTCAGCTCACTGGTCACGATAACAACACCCACCTGTAGCACGCGCTCCAGCAGTTATATCTCACTGGTCATCCCCTAAGCCAACACCTCTTTTGGCCACCTTTCCTTCCAATTCTCTGCTGCCAATAACTGGAACGAATTGCAAAAATCGCTGAAGCTGGAGACTTATACAGTGGGGCAAAAAAGTATTTAGTCAGCCACCAATTGTGCAAGTTCTCCCACTTAAAAAGATGAGAGAGGCCTGTAATTTTCATCATATGTACACTTCAACTATGACAGACAAAATGAGGAAAAAAAATCCAGAAAATCACATTGTAGGATTTTTAATGAATTTATTTGCAAATTATGGTGGAAAATAAGTATTTGGTCAATAACAAAAGTTTCTCAATACTTTGTTATATACCCTTTGTTGGCAATGACAGAGGTCAAACGTTTTCTGTAAGTCTTCACAAGGTTTTCACACACTGTTGCTGGTATTTTGGCCCATTCCTCCTTCCTCCATCACTGCTCCTCTAGAGCAGTGATGTTTTGGGGCTGTTGCTGGGCAACACGGACTTTCAACTCCCTCCAAAGATTTTCTATGGGGTTGAGATCTGGAGACTGGCTAGGCCACTCCAGGACCTTGAAATTCTTCTTACGAAGCCACTCCTTCGTTGCCCGGGCGGTGTGTTTGGGATCATTGTCATGCTGAAAGACCCAGCCACGTTTCATCTTCAATGCCCTTGCTGATGGAAGGAGGTTTTCACTCAAACTTACGATACATGGCCCCATTCATTCTTTTCTTTACATGGATCAGTCGTCCCTTTGCAGAAAAACAGCCCCAACGCATGTTGTTTCCATCCCCATGCTTCACAGTAGGTATGGTGTTCTTTGGATGCAACTCAGCATTCTTTGTCCTCCAAACACAACGAGTTGAGTTTTTACCAAAAAGTTATATTTTTGTTTCATCTGACCATATGACATTCTCCCAATCTTCTTCTGGATCATCCAAATGCTCTCTAGCAAACTTCAGATGGGCCTGGACATGTACTGGCTTAAGCAGGGGGACACGTCTGGCACTGCAGGATTTGAGTCCCTGGCGGCGTAGTGTGTTACTGATGGTAGGCTTTGTTACTTTGGTCCCAGCTCTCTGCAGGTCATTCACTAGGTCCCCCCGTGTGGTTCTGGGATTTTTGCTCACCGTTCTTGTGATCATTTTGACCCCACGGGGTGAGATCTTGCGTGGAGCCCCAGATCGAGGGAGATTATCAGTGGTCTTGTATTTCTTCCATTTCCTAATAATTGCTCCCACAGTTTATTTCTTCAAACCAAGCTGCTTACCTATTGCAGATTCAGTCTTCCCAGCCTGGTGCAAGTCTACAATTGTGTTTCTGGTGTCCTTTGACAGCTCTTTGGTCTTGGCCATAGTGGAGTTTGGAGTGTGACTGTTTGAGGTTGTGGACAGGTGTCTTTTATACTGATAACAAGTTCAAACAGGTGCCATTAGTACATGTAACGAGTGGAGGACAGAGGAGCCTCTTAAAGAAGAAGTTACAGGTCTGTGAGAGCCAGAAATCTTGCTTGTTCGTAGGTGACCAAATACTTATTTTCCACCATAATTTGCAAATAAATTCATTAAAAATCCTACAACGTGATTTTCTGGATTTTTTTTCTCATTTTGTCTGTCATAGTTGAAGTGTACCTATGATGAAAATTACAGGCCTCTCTCATCTTTTCAAGTGGGAGAACTTGCACAATTGGTGGCTGACTAAATACTTTTTTGCCCCACTGTATTTACCTCACTAACTTTAAACATCAGTTGTCTGAGCAGCTAACCGATCGCTGCAGCTGTACATAGCCCATCTGTAAATAGCACATCCAATCTACCTACCTCTACCTACCATATTGTTTTTATTTACTTTGCTGCTCTTTTGCACACCAGTATTTCTACATGCACATCATCATCTGCTCATCTATCACTCCAGTGTTAATTTACTAAATAGTAATTATTTCGCTACTATGGCCTTTTTATTGCCTTATCTCCTCACGCCATTTGCACACACTATTTATAGACTTTCTTTTTTTTCTATTGTGTTATTGACTGTACGCTTGTTTATTCCATGTGTAACTCTGTGTTGTTGTTTGTGTCTCACTGTTTTACTTTATCTTGGCCAGGTCGCAATTGTAAATGAGAATTTGTTCTCAACTAGCCTACCTGGTTAAATAAAGGTGAAATAAAAAAATAAATAAAAAAACAGATGCCATTTGTCATATATGAAAACTTGAATGTGGATTTAGAAAGGGGGAAATTGTCCCTGTGGCATGTTACTTATTTGAAGTGACATCTTTGATATTGTTGAATGCTATAATGCACAACGTTGCATGCCATAATAAACTTGTGTGTGAGCGGTTACAGATTGGCGCTTGTGGATGCATGCCTGTGTAAGTGTGTGTTTGTTTATACTTTAGTCATTTAGCAGACGCTCTTATCCAGAGCGACTTACAGTTAGTGCATTCATCTTATGATAGCTAGGTGGAACAACCACATATCACAGGCATAGAAAGTTAATTTTTCCCCAATACAGTCAGTAGCTATCAGTAGTCAGAGCTAGAAGGGTGGGGTGGTCGAGGTGAAGAGGAAGATTGTTTAAGATACTGTTTGAAGAGGTAGGTTTTCAGATGATGGGCAGGGGCTCGGCTATCCTAGCTTCAGGGGGAAGCTGTTTCCACCATTTGGGTGCCAGGACAGAGAAGAGCATGGACTGGGCTGAGCTCCTATGGGAGGGCCAAGAGATCTGAGGTGGCAAAACAGCGTGCTTGGGTTGGGGTGTAGTGTTTTAGAATAGCCTGAAGGTAGGGAAGGGCAGTTCCTCTTGCTGTTCCGCAGGGTGCTGTTCCGCAGGGTGCTGTTCCGCAGGGTGCTGTTCCGCAGGGTGCTGTTCCGCAGGGTGCTGTTCCGCAGGGTGCTGTTCCGCAGCACCATGGTCTTGTAGTGGATGAGAGCTTCGACTGGAAGCCAGTGGAGTGTGCAGAGGAGCACGATGACATGAGAGAACATGGGAAGGTTGAAAACCAGGCAGGCTGCAGATAAGTTGTGGGGGTTTGATGGCACAAGCGGGAGGCCCATCCAACAGCGAGTTGCAGAAGTCCAGACCGGAGAGGACAAGTGCCTGGATTGGGACCTGCACTGCTTCCTGTGTGAGGTAGGGTCGTACTCTACGGATGTTGTAGAGCATTAACCTGCAGGAGTGAGTCACTGCTTTGATGTTTGCAGAGAATGACAGGGTTCTTTGAACTCTGGGAGGGTGACCCTCTGGAGTTGTCAACCGTTATGGAGAGGTCTTTGAGGGTGCAGGCCTTCCCCGGAAGGAAGAGCAGCTCCATCTTGTCGAGGTTGAGCTTGAGGTGGTGGGCCGGGATCCAAGTTGATATATCTGCCAGGCACGCAGAGATGTGTGTCGCCACCTTGCCATGTGTGTCGCCACCTTGCCACCTGGGTATCAGAAGGGGGGGAAGGAGAAAAGTATTTGATTGTCATCTGCATAGCAATGATAGGAGAGACCACGTGAGGATATGATGGAGCCGAGTGACTTGGTGTATAGAGAGAAGAGGAGAGTGTCTGGTACACACACAGATCTTCTCCACGTCACCTGGTAGGAGCAGCTTGCCAGGTAGGATGCAGTCCAAGAGTGTGCAGAGCCTGAGACGCCCAGCCCTGAGAGGGTAGGAGAGGAGGATCTGATGGTTCACGGTGTCGAAGGCAGCAGATTGATCTAGGAGGATGAGAGCAGAGCCTCCATGACAAAGAGAAGTGCAGTCTCGGTTGAGTGACCCATCTTGAAGCCTGACTGATTAGGGTCAAGAAGATAGATCTTAGAGAGAACAAGAAAGTTGATCAGAGACCTCACGCTCAGGTGTTTTGGAAAGAAACGAAAGGGATACAGATCTATAGTTTCTGAAGTGAGATGAGTGTTGGTTTCTTGAAGAGGGGAGCGACTCGGGCTATTTTGAAATCAGATGGGATGCAGCCAGTGGTCAGGGATGAGTTGATGAGGGATGTGAGAAGGTCTCCAGAGATGTGGGAGGAGGAGATGGTATCGAGTGGGCAGGGCTAGGGTAGATGTGTGAGTGAGACCAGTGGACTCAATAGGCTGAGTAGATGAGTAGCGGGTGTCATCATCCTTCTTTTCAAAGTGGTTGACAGAGTCGTCCACAGAGAGGGGGGGTGGGGGGGTGGGGAGGGGTGGAGGATTAAGGAGGGAGGAGCAGGTGGAAAAGAGTCTCCTAGGTTTAGAGGCAGAAGCTTGACATTTTGAGTGGTAGCAGGTGGCTTTAAGAGCAGATACAGAGGAAGAGAAGGTAGAGAGGAGGAAGTGAAAGGATGATCGGTCCTCCAGAAGTTTCGTTTTCCTCCATTTCTGCTTAGCTGCCCGCAGCCCTGTTCTGTAAGCTTATAATGACTCACTCGCCACGGAACAGGAGGGGAGGGCCGAGACGGCCGGGAGGAAAGGGGACATTGTGATTCATGGGATGTGGAAAGGGAGGAGAGCAGGGTCAAAGAGGCAGAATCATGAGACAGGACGGAGAAGGATTTAGCAGAAGGGAGTGATGATAGAGGAGATAGTAGTGGGAGAGAGAGAGCAAAGATGACCATCTGGGTAGGGGCTGAGTGGTTAGGGTTGGAAGAAAGGGAGACAGAAAAGGAAACAAATTAGTGATCAGAGACCTGGAGGGGGGTTGCAGTGAGGTTAGTAGGCGAGCAGCCTCTAGTAAAGATGAGGTAAAGCGTATTGCCTGCCTTGTGATTTGGAAAGGGTGAGGTCAAAAGAGACGAGGGAGAGAGTTGGAAAGAAAGTAATCTAAGGCAGACGACGGGAGATTGAAGTTGCGAAGAGTCATTGTCAGGAAATTAGTTTATCAAGGTGTCAAGCTCATTGAGGAACTCTCCAAGGGCACCTGGTGGGCGATAGCTGACAATAATGTTAAGCTTGAATCGACAAGTGACAGTGACAGCATGGAATTCAAATGAGGAGATGGATGGGTAAGAGAAGCAGAAAGAGAAAATCTCCACTTAGAAGAAATAACTAGACCTGTGCCACCACCATGAAGACTGGATGCTCTTGGACTATGAGAGAGAACGTAGTCAGATGAGATAAGAGCAGTTGGAGTAACATTGTTCTCTGGGGTGATCCATGTCTCCTTCAGGGCCAAAAAGTCAAGGGACTGAAGGGCAGCATAAACTGAGATGAACTCAGCGTTCTTTACCGCAGATTGGCAGATCCAAACGCTGCCAGAGACCTGGAAATCCACATGAGTTGTGTGCGCAGGGTACACTAAATTATAAGGGTTGTATCCAAGGGGTGTGGAGCGTCTGTAAAGCCTACAGGGAGAGGAGCAAGCAGGTATATAAAACACACACACTTGCCAAAGCTACAAAAATAGCAAAAATGTGATCTGAAAATAACTAGGTAAGTTACTCAAGTGAGAGAGTGGGGTGGAGATTCCCTTTCTTTTCCTCCTCAAACAACTCCGCAGAGCCGCCTTTGTTTCGGCGACGGTCTTAGATTTGTGACAAAACCACCGCTTACACAGCTCCAGCTGAGAAAACAGGGGAGACTGAAGTACTAACACTAATTGCTGATTGCTTAGGAGATATGAAAGCACTCCTCCTCCAATACAGCCACTGATTACTAAAACAAATCACAAATTGCACTGCCCCTTAGTTGACATATCAACCAGAATCATCTGCAAACTATGATCAGTCAGCAGTTCGCACACCAAGTAGGCCACTGGGAAGACAAACTGCACTTAAAACTTCTTATGGCTGCAAGCCCGACGTCGGTACACTTATGACAACAGCCAGCTCAAGTGCAGGGCGCGAAATTCAAAATATATATTTTTTTAATATTTAACTTTCACACATTAACAAGTCCAATAGAGCAAATGAAAGGTACACATCTTGTGAATCCAGCCAACATGTCCGATTTTTAAAATGTTTTACAGCGAAAACAGCACGTATATTTATGTTAGCTCACCACCAAATACAAAAAAAGGACAGACATTTTTCACAGCACGGGTAGCATAAACATAGCCAACCTAACTAACCAAGAACCAACCAAACTAACCAACAAACAACTTAATCAGATGACAGTCTTATAACATGTTATACAATAAATCTATGTTTTGTTCGAAAAATTTGCATATTTCAGGTATAAATCATAGTTTACATTGCAGCTACAATCAGAAATTGCACCGAAAGCAGACAGAATAATTACAGACACCAACGTCAAATACCTAATTACTCATCATAAAAAAATTCTGAAAAATACATAGTGTACAGCAAATGAAAGACAGGCATCTTGTGATTCCAGCCAATATTTCCGATTTATTAAGTGTTTTACAGCGGAAAAATAATGTAGCGTTATATTAGCTTACCACAATAGCCAGAAAGACAAGCCATTTCCCAGCAGTAAAAGTTAGCGATCGTAACAAACCAGCAAAGGATATATAATTTTTGACTAACCTTGATATTCTTTATCAGATGACAGTCCTATAACATCAGGTTATACATACACTTATGTTTTGTTCGAAAATGTGCATATTTAGAGCTGAAATCAGTGGTTATACATGTTGCTATCTTAGCTACTTTTTCCACAACGTCTAAACAGCAACGATATTTTTCTGACACGTTTTCTGACACACATATTCTGACCAAATAGCTATTCATAAACATAACTAAAAAATACATGTTGTATAGGAAATGATAGATCCATTAGTTCTTAATGAAATCGCAGTGTTAGAATTCTAAAAAATAACTTCATTACGACATCCAGCTTCGGTATAGCTGAGTACCCCAAAGTTGGGCGCCGGCGGCTAGTTCACATGCACAACAGATATATGAAATAGCATCATAAAATGTTTCTTACTTTTGGTGATCTTCCATCAGAATGTTGGACAAGGTGTCCTTTGTCAAGAACAATCGTTGTTAGGATTTAGAATGTTCATTTTCCCTCTTGAATTAGCAAGCGCACTTGCCAAGTGGCTCGAAGCTCTCCATGTCAACAAACGGAAGAGAACGAAACACGGCAAAACTTCCGAAAAATTTTCAATAATCTGATGAAACTATATTGAAAAAACATACTTTACGATGATATGGTCACATGTATCAAATAAAATCAAAGCCGGAGATATTAGTCGCCTATAACGGCAGCTAAACAGAAGGCAAATCCAAGTCCCCTTTCGCGCTCTCCAGAAAACAGGAAATGGGCGGACACGTCATACTCCACTTGTATTCCACTTCAGACCAAGATAAACACGAAATGTCTTCTCTCACCGCCTCTTGACATCCAGGGGAAGGTGTCTGAAGTGCACGTATACTAATATGTATCATGCCCATGTATAGGCAGGAAGAAGAACAGAGCATCGATTTCAGACTTTCCACTTCCTGGTCAGGAAGCTTGTGCCAAATGAGTTCTGTTTGACTCACAGATATAATTCAAATGGTTTTAGAAACTAGAGAGTGTTTTCTATCCAATAGTAATAATAATATGCATATTGTACGAGCAAGAATTGAGTACGAGGCCGTTTGAAATGGGCACCTTTTATCAGAGCTACTCAATACTGCCCCTGCAGCCATAAAAAGTTAAAGTAGATGGCCCTAGCTAGCAAAGAGACAGTATTAGACCACAACAGTTAAAGACAAATTATACGTATTACTCATGGTGATATCAGGAGTACTCTATCCACAGAATAAAGCACACTTTATGTGTGTTAGGGATCTGTGTGGAAATGAAATGAAAATGCAAACTTAAAAATGTTGCATCTCTGCTTCGGCCGTCTGTGTTCCTTGAGGGACTCTAGACTATTTTACAGTAACAGGGTCAACTTGGAACATTTTCAGTAGCTTGTGTCTGACTGAAAATCTGGATGAAATCTACCAAATTTAATGTAATGTGGGTTGAAATATTGTCTTCTTATTTTTATGTCACTAGAGCCGACCTGGGTTCAAACACATTTCAAATGCATTTGAAAGTAATTGAACCCGAAATAGTATTGAAACCCAGGTCAAAGCCCATGTTAGAACAGTGTTTATTAATCCTGTTCCTGGGGACCCAAAGGGGTGCATTTGTTTTGCCTTAGCATAACACACTCGATTCAAATCATTAAAGCTTTATGAGAAGTTGACCAATTTAAATCAGCTGTGTAGTCCTGGGCAAAAACTAAAATGTGCACTCTTTTGGTTCCCGAGGATTAACAAACACTGTGTTAGAGTATTGCTGGAGTACAAACATAGATATTGATCAACAAAATAGAAAAGATCTCTCATGATGACAAATCATCTGAGTCTATCTGTTCTGTGGCACACCTTAGGTGGTGGGCCGTAGCAAGCCATCTGCTTTAGTTTTCGAGATAATCGATTTCTGTTGAGGGAGGAGCTGGTTTTTACATGTTGTGTATATTTGTTTCTTTTGAACACATTTCTGTTTGTTGGCAATGTAAATTCTTGCCAACATTTTTATATTCTCAAACACCGGTGAGTACTAAACTGTAAATCAATCAAAACTTGTGTACAATCCATGGTACTGTGTCTGGTGATCACGTCTGCCAATCACGTTATCCGTATCTAAGGTAATAGACAGCTGGTGACATCTCGAGAGAGAACTCCAACCGACAAACTGCTATCAGGTAAAGAATATATAGTTTTTGTAATCAATTTAGTTATAGAAACGTGATATCATCAATGCAAGCTGTAAAATGTCGCCCAACTTAGAACACAGCAACCGCAGTAATGTAGCTAGCTTGCTAGTTAGCTACAACAAGTATACAGTATCTGTTGCTAGCTATCAACAGCAAATAGCTTTACCACTAGCTAGCATGTCATTCTGGTACAATAACCTTTTTAGCTATCAGTTCATTCCAAGTAATAATTAAAGACTACAAAAATCAATAGGACAAGTAGTGTAAATCAAATTCAGTCATCAAGGCAGGACCCACTAATTTCATTCATACTGACAAATAAGAAATGCCAAATTATCCCTGTCAATAGTTGGAGTAGGATGATTGCAGAGCACCCTGCCTCAGACTGTCAGGATGTTCATTTTGTAGCTCACAAACTACATTCCTATGCTGTGATGATATACTTTATTCATTCTTGTCTCTCACTTTTGTCTCACATGATCTATTCAGCTCCTGTATCCAGAGATCAAACAAATGCTAAGCACCAAGTATGGGCTGATTCTCTTACCTGTGTGGAGATCCATCCTACTGCAGTTTGAACTAGCCCTGCCATCACTATTTAGAGATTGGGACCCTATATGAATTTGCCTGTTGTCTTTTCTTTGTGGATTTTGTCTTTCACAGTCTAGTGCATTTTAGAGATGAAAAACCACAACTACAAAAACAAGTGCTTTTTGCCAAAGATTAAATTCAATGTAGAATTAGTTGACGAACATATGATTTTACAATTGTAACACACAGAAGGGAAAAATTACAGTGCCTTGCAAAAGTATTCACCCCCCTTGGCGTTTTTCCTATTTTGTTGCATTACAAAGAGTAATTTAAATAGATTTTTATTTGGATTTCATATAATGGACATAGACAAAATTGTCCAAATTGGTGAAGTGAAATGAAAAAAAGTGCTTCAACACACAGTACTGAATAAAGGGTCAGAATACTTATGTAAATATCATATTTCACTTTCTTTTTAATACATTTGCAAAATTTTCAAAAACCAGATTTTTGCTTTGTCATTATGGGGTGTTGTGTATAGATTGATGAGGGAACAAAACATTTAATCCATTTTTTAATAAAGCTGTAACATAACAACATTTTGAAAAAGTCAAAGGGTCTGAATACTTTCCGAATGCACTGTATATGCATGAAACATACATGATGGAAAACATATCTCACACTCAGTCATAATTAGTAGAATAATGAATGGTTCGGCAAGATTTTGGCACTGTCAACTTTTAAAAGGATAGTAGGAAAGTGCATCATTTAAACCACCTCTATATACACACATTTAATGAACTTTAATTTCCCAACAGCTTTTTCTATACTCATACAGGCTCCTTATCATAAGCAGATCCAAGAAGGCGTAGCAGTCGGACGTGTGTTTGTCTTGTCCCGTCTTGTCCCGCGTAAATAGTCCTCGTATTTTTTGTATACATTTCGTATATATTTTAATTTCACTTTCCATCTAGGAACTGAATATACATTCCCGCAACCCGCCTCACCCAATGTGGTACGGATCTGCTATTTTTTATACTTTAGAACCGTAACCCCAATCAGAAGCTAGCCAGATAACTAGCTACTAGCTAGTAGTCAGTTAGCCACTGCTGCGGTCTTCACCCTTAACTCGGACACCAGCCAGCTTCAGCTCGGGCCAATATCTGCCAGTCTGCAGGCGCGATATCAACCCAGAGCATATAGGACTGCTTTTTCTCTACCACATCACCGGATTCCTGACGCAAGCTCTGGACAATTACACCGGATCATCGTAGCATCGTAGCTAGCTAGCTGCAACCGAGTGGCTACTACTGGCTAACACCTCTGTCCCGAAACAAGCACCAGTTAGCCTTGAGCTAGTGTAACAGTATAACTTTACGGCGTCCCCTCGCCCCGACACGGGCGCGAACCAGGGACCCTCTGCACACATCAACAACGGTCGCCCACGAAGCATCGTTACCCATCGCTCCACAAAGGCCACGGCCCTTGCAGAGCAAGGGGCAACCCTACTTAAAGTCTCAGAGCAAGTGACGTAACTGATTGAAATGCTACTAGCGCGTACCCGCTAACTAGCTAGCCATTTCACATCCGTTACACTCACCCCCCTTTCAACGTCCTCCTTTTTCCGCAGCAACCAGTGATCCGGGTCAACAGCATCAATGTAACAGTATAACTTTAAACCGTCACCTCGCCCCGACACGGGCGCGAACCAGGGACCCTCTGCACACATCAACAACGGTCGCCCACGAAGCATCGTTACCCATCGCTCCACAAAGGCCACGGCCCTTGCAGAGCAAGGGGCAACCCTACTTAGAGTCTCAGAGCAAGTGACGTAACTGATTGAAATGCTACTAGCGCGTACCCGCTAACTAGCTAGCCATTTCACATCCGTTACACTAGCCTCGAGCTAGGCCCATCTGCCGGCTAGCCGAAGAGGTCTACCAGAGAATTCTTGGGCTACAATACCTCTTTTGCCAATTGGACTGGACCCTTTATTGCCGACACGGAGCCCCGCCGATCCATCACGACTGGTCTGCCGACATAATTGTCCGAGGTGGTTTCAACAGGCTTTTCCATTGCGACGTTTCTGAATACCCATCTGCTAATTATTAGCTGTCTTATCGGCTGCTATCTAAATAAGTATACCTGACAATTTTTTTCTTTTTTTTTCTTGGGTCACTATATCTATTTTGCTAATTGGATCGATCCCCTCTACCACACGGAACCCCACTAATCTACCGACGGAAACGAACGAGGTGACAATTTTTTTTCTAATAATAATAATAAAAAAATAATAAAAAAAACAGACCTCCATCCTATGTTATCTTGCTACCGATAGCCAGCTACCCGGCCAGCTGTCTGGATCGCCGTGACCCCAACCAACCTCTACTCACTGGACCCTTATGATCACTCGATTAAGCATGCCTCTCCTTAATGTAAATATGCCTTGTCCATTGCTGTTCTGGTTAGTGTTTATTGGCTTATTTCACTGTAGAGCCTCTAGCCCTGCTCACTATATATCCAACCTTTCAGTTCCACCACCCACATATGCGATGACATCACCTGGTTTCAATGATGTTTCTAGAGACAATATCTCTCTCATCATCACTCATTACCTAGGTTTACCTCCACTGTATTCACATCCTACCATACCTTTGTCTGTACATTATTCCTTGAAGCTATTTTATCGCCCCCAGAAACTTCCTTTTACTCTCTGTTCTAGATGTTCTAGACGACCAATTCTCATAGCTTTTAGCCGTACCCTTATCCTACTCCTCCTCTGTTCCTCTGGTGATGTAGAGGTGAATCCAGGCCCTGCAGTACCTAGCTCCACTCCTATTCCCCAGGCGCTCTCTTTTGATGACTTCTGTAACCGTAATAGCCTTGGTTTCATGCATATTAACATTAGAAGCCTCCTCCCTAAGTTTGTTTTGTTCACTGCTTTAGCACACTCTGCCAACCCAGATGTTTTAGCCGTGTCTGAATCCTGGCTTAGGAAGACCACCAAAAATTCGGACATTTTCATCCCTAACTACAAGATTTTCAGACAAGATAGAACGGCCAAAGGGGGCGGTGTTGCAATCTACTGCAAGGATTGCCTGCAGAGTTCTGTTTTACTATCCAGGTCTGTTCCCAAACAATTTGAACTTCTACTTTTAAAAATCCACCTCTCTAAAAACAAGTCTCTCACTGTTGCCGCCTGCTATAGACCACCCTCTGCCCCCAGCTGTGCTCTGGACACCATATGTGAACTGATTGCCCCCCATCTATCTTCAGAGCTTGTGCTGCTAGGCGACCTAAATTGGAACATGCTTAACACCCCAGCCATCCTACAATCTAAGCTTGATGCCCTCAATCTCACACAAATTATCAATGAACCTACCAGGTATCACCCCAATTCCGTAAACACGGGTACCCTCATAGACATCATCCTAACCAACTTTCCCTCCAAATACACCTCTGCTGTTTTCAACCAAGATCTCAGCGATCACTGCCTCATTGCCTGTATCCGTAATGGGTCAGCGATCAAACGACCTCCACTCATCACTGTCAAACGCTCCCTGAAACACTTCAGCGAGCAGGCCTTTCTAATCGACCTGGCCGAGGTATCCTGGAAGGATATTGATCTCATCCCGTCAGTAGAGGATGCCTGGATATTTTTTTTAAATGCCTTCCTCACCATCTTGAATAAGCATGCCCCATTCAAGAAATTTAGAACCAGGAACAGATATAGCCCTTGGTTCTCTCCTGACCTGACTGCCCTTAACCAACAGAAAAACATCCTATGGCGTTCTGCATTAGCATCGAACAGCCCCCGTGATATGCAACTTTTCAGGGAAGCTAGAAACTAGTATACACAGGCAGTTAGAAAAGCCAAGGCTAGCTTTTTCAAGCAGAAATTTGCTTCCTGCAACACAAACTCAAAAAAGTTCTGGGACACTGTAAAGTCCATGGAGAATAAGAACACCTCCACCCAGCTTCCAACTGCACTGAAGATAGGAAACACTGTCACCACCGACAAATCCACTATAATTGAGAATTTCAACAAGCATTTTTCTACGGCTGGCCATGCTTTCCACCTGGCTACCCCTACCCCGGTCAACAGCACTGGCCTCCCCTCTGCTACTCGCCCACGCCTTCCCCATTTCTCTTTCTCCCAAATACAGTCAGCTGATGTTCTGAAAGAGCTGCAAAATCTGGACCCTTACAAATCAGCCGGGCTAGATAATCTGGACCCTTTCTTTCTAAAACTATCTGCTGAAATTGTTGCCACCCCTATTACCAGCCTTTTCAACCTCTCTTTCGTGTCGTCTGAGATTCCCAAAGATTGGAAAGCAGCTGCGGTTATCCCCCTCTTCAAGGGGGGGACACTCTTGACCCAAACAGCTACAGACCTATATCTATCCTACCCTGCCTTTCTAAGGTCTTCGAAAGCCAAGTCAACAAACAGATTACCGACCATCTCGAATCCCACCATACCTTCTCCGCTATGCAATCTGGTTTCAGAGCTGGTCATGGGTGCACCTCAGCCACGCTCAAGGTCATAAACGATATCTTAACCGCTATCGATAGGAAACAGTACTGTGCAGCCATATTCATTGACCTGGCCAAGGCTTTTGACTCTGTCAATCACCACATCCTCATCGGCAGACTCGACAGCCTTGGTTTCTCTAATGATTGCCTCGCCTGGTTCACCAACTACTTCTCTGATCGAGTTCAGTGTGTCAAATCGGAGGGTCTGTTGTCCGGACCTCTGGCAGTCTCTATGGGGGTGACACAGGGTTCAATTCTTGGACCGACTCTCTTCTCTGTATACATCAATGATGTCGCTCTTGCTGCTGGTGAGTCTCTGATCCACCTCTACGCAGACGACACTATTCTGTATACTTCTGGCCCTTCTTTTGACACTGTGTTAACAACCCTCCAGGCGAGCTTCAATGCCATACAACTCTCCTTCCGTGGCCTCCAATTGCTCTTAAATACAAGTAAAACTAAATGCATGCTCTTCAACCGATCGCTGCCTGCACCCGCCCGCCTGTCCAACATCACTACTCTGGACGGCTCTGACTTAGAATATGTGGACAACTACAAATACCTAGGTGTCTGGTTAGACTGTAAACTCTCCTTCCAGACTCACATCAAGCATCTCCAATCCAAAGTTAAATCTAGAATCGGCTTCCTATTCCGCAACAAAGCATCCTTCACTCATGCTGCCAAACATACCCTTGTAAAACTGACCATCCTACCGATCCTCGACTTCGGTGATGTCATTTACAAAATAGCCTCCAAAACCCTACTCAATAAATTGGATGCAGTCTATCACAGTGCCATCCGTTTTGTCACCAAAGCCCCATATACTACCCACCACTGCGACCTGTACGCTCTCGTTGGCTGGCCCTCGCTTCACACTCGTCGCCAAACCCACTGGCTCCAGGTCATCTACAAGACCCTGCTAGGTAAAGTCCCCCCTTATCTCAGCTCGCTGGTCACCATAGCAACTCCCACCCGTAGCACACGCTCCAGCAGGTATATCTCTCTGGTCACCCCCAAAACCAATTCTTCCTTTGGCCGCCTCTCCTTCCAGTTCTCTGCTGCCAATGACTGGAACGAACTACAAAAATCTCTGAAACTGGAAACACTTATCTCCCTCACTAGCTTTAAGCACCAGCTGTCAGAGCAGCTCATAGATTACTGCACCTGTACATAGCCCATCTATAATTTAGCCCAAACAACTACCTCTTTACCTACTGTATTTATTTATTTTGCTCCTTTGCACCCCATTATTTCTATCTCTACTTTGCACCTTCTTCCACTGCAAACCAACCATTCCAGTGTTATTTTTTTTACTTGCTATATTGTATTTACTTCGCCACCATGGCCTTTTTTATATTTTTATTTATTAATATATTTTATTTGCCTTCACCTCCCTTATCTCACCTTATCTCACCTTATCTCACCTCACTTGCTCACATTGTATATAGACTTATTTTTCACTGTATTATTGACTGTATGTTTGTTCTACTCCATGTGTAACTATGTGTTGTTGTATGTGTTGTATGTGTCGAACTGCTTTGCTTTATCTTTGCTTTATCTTGGCCAGGTCGCAATTGTAAATGAGAACGTGTTCTCAATTTGCCTACCTGGTTAAATTTTTTTTTTAATCATTCATACATTGTATTCCAATGCATCCAACATTATGCATGCCCACCATGGTATTGGGCAGCTGCTATTTGAGAACTTGTGTGGTTTAGAAAATCAACTTCGGTTATCATATTGCAAAGCACATTGTACTGTTTTTACAGAAGATTGCATTGCAAGATATGCTATATGTGTATTTGTAGTGGCTAATATGCATACGGAGTTGGCATTTTTAAACCTCCATTCTAGCATACATGACACACACACAAACACCTGTCAATCTGCTTGCTTTTATTTGGGTTTCTATGCAAAGTATATGATTGAATGATTCACACGATCAAGACAATTCGTATTGAATGCTGCATGATTTAAAGTGTACTCAAACAGATCATTTTTCTTATTTCAGTCTTTGATTGCTAGCTACAGTATATCTGTTCCTTTTCATCCTTTTCACAAGAGGCTGTGTTTACATCGTAGATATATGCATTCCATTGGCTGCCTTCATCACGATGGGTATGTACAGGAGTTCTGATTGGTTCCAGGTTTAGCAGTTCGGCAAATTTGCCTGAGCAGACAGTGTTGAAATAAACTATTCATGAAAACGTGCAAGAATTGAAAGTGCCAATAAATGTTATAGTCATCATAAGAATGATTTACTGTCATGTACAAAAACAATCTGCGAATTTTTTAACTTCACGTTTTTCGGCCTCGGCCCACCACCTACCCGCTGTCAACTATTGGTCAAAACAGGACACAGCCGGTGGCCTATCAATGTCCCCAGGCCCTGCTAGACCGTGTGGAATGGAACAGGGGCTGTAGATGTATTGTTAGTAGGGTTGCAAAATTCAGGGATCTTTCAATAGATTCCGGGCATCCTCCAAATGGGATTACAAGAAAACCAGGGAATTTATTGAAAGTTCCCTGAATATTGCTACCCTAATTGTCAGTAATGAAACGTAATATTCTTTGCCAAAATGTACCTGCTTACATTCCATTAGTCCGATTTTACTGTTCAAGCTAAATCATGCATTTGGAACAGATCTGGGTTCAAATATTATTTCAAATATATTTGTTTTTATATATTTCAAATATATAAACGAGCTAAAGGCTCATTTACTTTCACATACATTTTAAGTTAGTATTCAGATACATTTTATTTGAAAAGACAAGTCGTTCAATATTTTAATGTTTTTGAAAATACTCAAATACACTGATTCAAATTTACTCCCAAGCATTTCGCCCAGGTATTTGAAAATAATATTTGTAATAATACAATTTGTAGAGTATTTGGTTTCCACAAATAATCATTCCAAATACTCATATAAAAGTACTTCATTTGGGCTGTGTATTTGAAAATGCTAAATACACAGAAATAATATTTTAAATGCGAGATACTCAAATACACATGGCTAGTTGACGTGACTCCCTTTTTGTGTCCATAATGGCAAACAATGGTATAACTTCATTTAAATTAGTTAAAAGTGTGACATATTACTTAAAGCGTTGTCATTTTATACCAAACATGGTAATTGTTCAGTGGTGTGACTGTCCCAGGTAAGGTTGTGAAACTTAGAACTTAAGTTAATTAATAAAAACATGAATACAATTCCTTTCACCTACTCTTGTACTTTTGACAAAGAAGTCTGTTTCAAGAAACATTATACAACGGGTGGTTTGGAATTCCCATTGTTAGAGTCTATCCTGCCCATGATATACTAGACAACACACACATGGCCACATTAAAAAGAGCCATCATTTTGTCGTTACCTAGCAATGCACTACTACTACTTTTACAGATCCACTGTTTCATCTGCCCAGCCAAGCAATTTATAAACTTGACCTCCACTAGAAAAAGCATCTAGACATTATCTCCATTTCTATGGATATATACACTGTATACAAAAATGTTTCATCTGGCTGGGCAGATGAAACATTTTTTAACATTTTTTAACTTATTGTGTACATCATGTTACTGCTACCGTCTCTTATGACCAAAACTAACTTCTGGACATCAGAAAAGCGATTACTCACCGCAGACTGTAAAAAAGTTTTTCTGTTAACCTGTTTGGGCTGCAAGGTGCAGTATTGAGTAGCCAGATAAAAAGGTGCCCATTTCAAACGGCCTCATACTCAATTCTTGCTCGTACAATATGCATATTATTATTACTATTGGATAGAAAACACTATCTAGTTTCTCAAACCGTTTGAATTATTTCTCTGAGTGAAACAGAACTCATTCTGCAGCACACTTCCTGACCAGGAAGTGGAAAGTCTGAAATCGATGCTCTGTTCTTCTTCCTGCCTATAAATGGGCACGAGACCTCTTAGTATACATGCACGTCATACACCTTCCCCTGGGTGTCAAGAGGCTGTGAGAGAAGAAATTAGGTGATTATCTTGGTCTGAGATGGAACACATCATCTTGGAATGACGTGTCCCCCATTTTCGGTACTCTGAAGAGCGCGAGGTGGACAGTGGGATTGCCTTTTGTTTAGCTGCCGTTATAGGCGACTACAATCTCCGGCTTTGATTTTATTTGATACATGTCACCATATCATCGTAAAGTATGTTTTTTCAATATAGTTTCATCAGATTATTGACATTTTTTCGGGAGTTTTGCTGTGTTCCGTTCTCTTCCGTTTGTTGACATGGAGAGTTTTGTACCACCCGGCTAGCGCGCTTGCTAAATGAAGAGGGAAAGTTGCCGTTCTGAATCCAAACAACGACTCTTCTGGACAAAGGATACCTTGTCCAACATTCTGATGGAAGATCAGCAAAAGTAAGAAACATTTTATGATGCTATTTCATATATTTGTCGTAGTCGTCGGCGCCCAAGTGTTTCTGGCTATTGTGCTAAGCTAATATAACGCTACATTTTGTTTTTGCTGTAAAACACTTAATAAATCGGAAATATTGGCTGGAATCACAAGATGCCTGTCTTTCATTTGCTGTACACTATGTATTTTTCAGAAATGTTTTATGATGAGTATTTAGGTAATTCACGTTGGTCTCTGTAGTTATTCTAGTTGCTTTGGTGAGAGTTGTGATGGTGGCTGCAATGGTAAACTATGATTTATACCTGAAATATGCACATTTTTCTAACAAAACATATGCTATACAATAAATATGTTATCAGACTGTCATCTGATGAATTTGTTTCTTGGTTAGTGGCTATTTATATCTTTATTTGGTCGAATTTGTGATAGCTACTGATGGAGTAAAAAACTGGTGGAGTAACAAAGTGGTGTCTTTTGCTAACGTGGTTAGCTAATAGATGCACATTTGTGGCCTGCTGGAGGTCATTTTGCAGGGCTCTGGCAGTGCACCTCCTTGCACAAAGGCGGAGGTAGCGGTCCTGCTGCTGGGTTGTTGCCCTCCTTCGGCCTCCTCCACGTCTCCTGATGTAATGGCCTGTCTCCTGGTAGCGCCTCCATGCTCTGGACACTACGCTGACAGACACAGCAAACCTTTTTGCCACAGCTCGCATTGATGTGCCATCCTGGATGAACTGCACTACCTGAGCCACTTGTGTGGGTTGTAGACCCCGTCTCATGCTACCACTAGAGTGAGAGCACCGCCAGCATTCAAAAGTGACCAAAACATCAGCCAGGAAGCATAGGAACTGAGAAGTGGTCTGTGGTCACCACCTGCAGAATCACTCCTTTTTTGGGGGTGTCTTGCTAATTGCCTATAATTTCCACCTTTTGTCTATTCCATTTGCACAACAGCATGTGAAATGTATTGTTAATCAGTGTTGCTTCCTAAGTGGACAGTTTGATTTCACAGAAGTGTGATTGACTTGGAGTTACATTATGTTGTTTAAGTGTTCCCTTTATTTTTTTGAGCAGTGTACATAAATGCTATTCCAACACACCCCCAAAAAATAAATATATATGAAAAAAAACATATAAAAAATAATAATAAATACAAGGGTAACTATTTACACATGTTCTATTTACAATATTGCATATTTTATAAACAAATAGATAAATATTGTGAAGACCCTCAGCCGTCAGTCCTGGTGCCATGGCCCATAGCAGTCTATTTCTGCTGTAAAGCAGAGGCTTACTGAACAGGTGGTGCAGTTGATGGGGCATTTCCTGTGACAAAGGGCACAACGTCGCCTCCCCACTGTGCCCTTTTTGCCCTGAGGCACATTCATGCCTGCAGAGATGAATCTGGGCAGGTGAACACTACTGGTTGACGGAGCAGAAGGTGTTGCAGTGGACTTGCTGTAGCTAGCAAGCTCCTGGATGAGCATCTCCCTGAAGGCTAGCTGTGAGATGGGTGGCTGTCTATCAATTTCCTCTATAATTTGGGTTAAATCTGTATACCTAGACTTTGTTTTAGCTTTTCATGATTTATTCGCCATAATTTAAATATATAAACTTGTTGAAAATGCTATTGAATATGTACTGCTATGCGTAACACTCGTGGCTCCGTCAAGTAGGATTTGCAATAGCGAATAAACCTCTTTTAAGCCAGAGTTTACGACAAAGGCTGGTCTTCAAATGAATAACCATTACATATTGCCGTTTACCTCAGCTCATTGGCTATCTTCCAAGCTAGATTTCAAGATGATTAGTGGTCATTGGGCCAAAATACAGTCAATCAACGATAGACCGGTCCTACCATTGGTGCGCAATGAGTTCATTGATTGGTGTCTTCAAATCGGTTTGCTTCGGTCAATTACGTCCCGGGAAAAAAGCCATCATGTTAGTAACAACCAGAGGATTGCAATGAAACCAACCATGACTGGATAAACGTTTGTTTAGTGTGTGTAATTACCACGAACGCTTCGTCCAAAGTTGAATGAGACGGAAATCACGACGCAACCGGTTTACAAATGTTTCATGTTAGGCTATAAAAATAGATTTTATCAAACAAAACGAACATTCAATGTGTAGTTAGGACACTTGGCATTGCCACCAGAGGAAGATCTTCAATGGTAAGCGATTTTTTTTATTGTTATTTCTGACTTTCGTGACGCTAATGCTTGGTTGGAAAATGCTAGTAATACTTGTGTGTGTGGGACGCCGTCCTCAGAAAATCGCATGTTTGCTTTTGCAGTAAACCTTTTTGAAATCTGACACAGCGGCTAGATTAATAAGACGTTAATCTTTTAAATGATGTAGATACATGTATTTACAAGAATGTTTAATACAGCGAATGGTGTATTTAAAATGTTAGCTCTCTGCAGTTTCACCGGATGTTGGCCTGGTGGGATGTTGGCCTGGTGGGATGCTTCTCACCTACCCTAGAGAAGTTGACGAGAAGGATATCCTGCTTTCACTGGAACAGGCACAGATCCACGCCTTTTGCGTGAAGAAAAGACTCCAGAAAAGAGGACGCAGATTGGGGATCCTTCTGAGAATCGAGGCGAGCGAGTAAACTCCCAATGCCTTCAATTCTTCTAGCTAACGTACAATCATTGGAAAATAAAATTGATGACCGACTATTAAGATGATCCTACCAATGGGACATTAAAAACTGTAACATCTTATGTTTCACCGAGACGTGGCTGAACGAAGATACGGTCAACATAGAACTAGCGGGATTTTCCATGCACCGGCAGAACAGAGACGTTACCTCTAGTAAGACGAGGGGTGGGGTGTGTGTGTTTTTTTGTCAATTACAGCTGGTGCGCGATTTCTAATATTAAAGAAGTCTCAAGGTATTGCTCACCTGAGGTAGAGTACCTTATGATAAGCTGCAGACCACATTATCTGCCAAGAGAGTTCTCATCTATATTATTCGCAGCCGTCTATTTACCCCCACAAAACAAAGCAGGCACTAAAACCGCTCTCAACCAACTACATAAGCAAAGAAGAAAATGCTGACCCAGAAGCGACGCTCCTAGTGGCGAGTGACTTTAATGCAGGCAAACTTAAATCAGTTTTACCAGCATGTCACATGTGCAACCAGGGGAAAAAAATCCTAGACCACCTTTACTCCACACACAGAGATGCATATAATGCTTTCCCCCGCTCTCCATTTGGCAAATCTGACCATAATTCTATCCTCCTGATTTCTGCTTACAAGCAAAAACTAAAGCAGGAAGTACCAGTGACTCGCTCAATCCGGAAGTGGTCAGATGCTACAATATAGGAATGTTTTGCAAACACAGACTGGAATATGTTCCGGGATTCATCCAATGGCATTGAGGAATACACCACCTGTCATCGGCTTCATCGATAAGTGCATCAATGACGTCGTCCCCACAGTGACTGTACGTACATATCCCAACCAGAAGTCATGGATTACAGGCAACATCCACATCGAGCTAAAGGCTAGAGCTGCTGCTTTCAAGGAGCGGGTGACTAATCCGGACGCTTATAAGAAATCCTGTTATGCCCTCCAACGAACCATCAAGCAAGCAAAGCGTCAATACAGGATTAACTTCTTGCAACTATAGGGGGTGCTGTTTCGCATTAGCATAATTTTCTCTACAGATTAAACTGCCTAGTACTCAATTCTTGCTCGTACAATATGCATATTATTGTTATTATTGGATAGAAAACACTCTCTAGTTTCTATAGCCGTTTGAATTATGTCTCTGAGTGGAACAGAACTCATTCTACAGCACTTTTCCTCCCAGTGAGTGAGTTTTCAGAACTCTTGGCCTCTGGTTCCAGATCAGTTTTAAAGCCACTGTAGATCCTATGAGGATACAAACACTGCCCACGCCTTCCTCTAGATGTCAGTAAGTGGTGACAATTTGAATGGAGTCGATTGCGCAATCATTGGCTCTATAAATCACCAAATACCGGAAGTAGCGTTCCTTTGGACTCTGCGCTCAACGCAAGAAGGATATCTGACTGGCCTTTTTCCAAGCCTTGGTTTAGCCAGTAATATAGCGTCAGTCATCTTTTTACTCGTTATAGGTGTTAGAAACATCATAAGGTAGTTAACCTCTACCGAGCACCTACTCCGGGTCCGGGAGCACCTACCCCGGGTCCGGGAGCACCGCCCACCCCCCCCCCCACACTGATTAGCAACCTGTATTGAAAAGTAAGGATAATTTAAAAAATGTAATTCCGTGATTGTATTAAGAATTAAATTGTCTATCAATCGCTGTCCACCCTGTATTTTTTAGTCAAGTTTATGAGTATTTATGTATAAGACTAGATCACTGTCTAATATGGTGCACGACATTTTCTGACCAGCTGAGCTACTTTTGTCATTGTCTAACCATGATTTTGGTGGCTAAATATGCACATTTTCGAACAAACTCTATATGTATGTTGTAATATGATGTTACAGGAGTGTCATCTGAAGAATTCTGAGAAGGTTAGTGAAAAAATTAATATATTTTGGCGATGATAACGATATCGCTCTCTTTGGCTTGAATCAGTGCTCGGGTAACGTTTGCATATGTGGTATGCTAATATAACGATTTATTGTGTTTTCGCCGTAAAACACTTAGAAAATCTGAAATGTTGTCTGAATTCACAAGATCTGTGTCTCTCCATTGCTATGTGCTGTGTATTTTTAAGAAATGTTTTATGATGAGTAAATTGGTAATACACGTTGCTCTCTGTAGTAATTCTAGGAGCTTTGGTGAGATTTGTGATGGTGGCTGCAATGGCAAACTATGATTTATACCTGAAATATGCAAATTTTTCTAACAAAACCTATCCTATACCATAACTATGTTATCAGACTGTCATCTGATGAGGTTGTTTCTTGGTTAGTGGCTATCAATATCTTAGTTTAGCCGAATTGGTGATAGCTACTGGTGTTGAGAGAAAATGGTGGACAAAGAAAAATTTTGATTTTTGCTAACGTGTTTAGCTAATAGATTTACATAGTGTCTTCCCTGTAAAACATTTAAAAAATCTGAAATGGTGGCTTTATTCACAGGATCTGTATCTTTCATTAGGTGTCTTGGACTTGTGATTTAATGATATTTAGATGCTACTATTTAATTGTGACGCTATGCTAGCGATGCTAATCAGTGTGGGGGGGGGGGGGGGGGTGCTCCCGGACCCGGGGTAGAGGCTCCTGAAAGGTTAACCTCTAACGCCTCACAAACCCGGATCCGGGAGCACCCCCATCACAAAAGCTGACTAGCATTGCCTAGCCTAAAGCCACAGGGATATCATATAATAACATTTTCATGAAATCACAAGTCCAAGACACCAAATGAAAGATACAGATCTTGTGAATAAAGCCATCATTTCTGATTTTTAAAATGTTTTTCAGGGAAGACAAAATATGTAAATCTATTAGCTAACCACGTTAGCAAAAGACACCACTCTCATACTCCACCATTTTCTTACTCCATCAGCAGCTCTCACAAATTCGACCAAATAAAGATATAAATAGCCACTAACCAAGAAACAACCTCATCAGATGACAGTCTGATAACATATTTATTGTATAGCATAGGTTTTGTTAGAAAAATGTGCATATTTCAGGTATAAATCATAGTTTACCATTGCAGCCCCCATCACCTCTCACTAAAATGACTAGAATAACTATAGAGAGCAACGTGTATTAGCTATTACTCATCATAAAACATTTCTTAAAAATACACAGCGTACAGCAATTGAAAGACACAGATCTTATGAATCTAGCCAATATTTCAGATTTTTTTAGTGTTTTACAGCGAAAACACAATATAGCGTTATTTTAGCTAACCACAATAGCCAACCACACAGCAGCATTGATTCAAGGTAAAAATAGCGATAACGTAATAACCCCCAAAATATATAAATTTTTTCACTAACCTTCTCAGAATTCTTCAGATGACAGTCCTGTAACATCATATTACATAATGCATATAGAGTTTGTTCGAAAATGTGCATATTTAGCAGCACAATTTGTGGTTATACAACGTGATTAGTGGCCAGAACTTCAAGCAATCTGTCGGGCGTCATCTTGGACAGGAACCTAATCTAATCCATAACTAATAATAAACTTGACAAAAAAAATACAGGTTGGACAGCAATTGAAAGACAAATTAGTTCCTAATGCAATCGCTGGGTTACAATTTTCAAATTAACGTTACTTCAGTGATACAGCGTGCGCTAAAGCAAGATGCACCGAAAAACATGGCGGAATAATTATTTGCCATTTGTCAACATAAATACGAATTAATACATAAAAAATTGCTTACTATCTTCCGGGCTTCCATCAGAATCCTGGGAAAGGCGTCGTTTGTCCAAAATAATCGTTGCTAGGTTGTATTATGTCGTCTTCCACTTTGCAAATAGCAGTAAACATTAGCTTGAGAAAGAGAGCTACCCAACTTTCTACAGCGCCAAGAAAATAAATACCCGAAAATCGCAATATACTGACATAAACTGATATAATTCGGTTCAAAATAACAACATTACGATGTCTTCAACACCTATATCGAATAAAAACACAGCCGGAAATGTCTGAGATGTATAACCGATGGTTCCAAAAGAACGTCCCCAGCTCCTCAGTGCGCCCGAGCGAAGGTGAAAAGAATCAGCCACTTCGTTCCCAATCAATTTATAGACTTTAGGAACTACGTAGAGACGCCATTTCAAGACTCCCTATTCGCTAACAACCAGGGGAAGGCGTATGCAGTGCATCTCAACCAATAGAAGACAGTCAGGGTTATCCACAGGTCTGGGAACAGCAAGCAGATTTCACCATTTTCAAATCCTCTTAGGAGAATTGCTCTGTCTAGTTCTGTTTCACTTACCGACATAATTCAAACGGTTTTAGAAACTAGAGAGTGTTTTCTATCCAATAGTAATAATAATATGCATATTGTACGAGCAAGAATTGAGTACGAGGCAGTTTAATTTGGATACGAATTTGTGCTATGTCGAAATGGCACCCCCCTAGTGGCAAGAATTAAGATGGAATCCTACTACACCGGCTTTGACATTTGTCTGATGTGGCAGGGCTTGAAAATTATTACGGACTGGAAAGGAAAACCCAGACGTGAGCTTCCCAGTGACGCGAGCCTACCAGACGAGCTAACTGCCTTTTATACTCGCTTCGAGGCAAGCAACTGTAACTGTTTCTCTCCTCCTCTCCTGTCTGGCGGAAGGCTCTGGCTGCTCCTGTCTGGCGGACGGCTCTGGCTGCTCCTGTCTGGCGGACGGCTCTGGCTGCTCCTGTCTGGCGGACGGCTCTGGCTGCTCCTGTCTGGCGGACGGCTCTGGCTGCTCCTGTCTGGCGGACGGCTCTGGCTGCTCCTGTCTGGCGGACGGCTCTGACTGCTTGGGACAGATGGGCATCTCTGACGGCTCGGGACAGACGGGCAGCTCGGACGGCTCGGGACAGACGGGCAGCTCGGACGGCTCGGGACAGACGGGCAGCTCTGACGGCTCGGGACAGACGGGCAGCTCTGACGGCTCGGGACAGACGGGCAGCTCTGACGGCTCGGGACAGACGGGCAGCTCTGACGGTTCGGGACAGACGGGCAGCTCTGACGGTTCGGGACAGACGGGCAGCTCTGACTGCTCTGGACAGACGGGCAGCTCTGACGGCTCGGGACAGACGGGCAGTTCTGGGCAGACTGGCAGTGCAGGCGGCTCTGGACAGACGGGCACAACTGTAGGGAGGAGACGGAGAGACAGCCTGGTGCGTGGGGCTGCCACAGGACCCACCAGACTGGAGAGACCTACAGGAGGCTTGATGTTAAGAGGCACCTGAAGGACCGGGCTGTGAGGGAGCACTGGAGCTCTGGTGCGCAGCCTTGGCACCACTCCCCCAGGCTGAAATACTACTCCAGCCCGTACCCTCCAGAGTGCAGGCACAGGTTGAACCGGGCTGTGGATGAGCACTGGAGATCTAGTGCCTACTACGCGCACCTCTCCCTTAGGCTCCACTCCCACATTTGCCCGGTACGAGCAGAGCGTAGGCATAGGACGCACTGCACTCTCCCAGCGCCCTGGAGACACAGCACGCAGAGCCGGCGCAGGATACCCTGGACCGAAACTGCGTACCGGAGACCAGACGCGCTGAGCAGGCACAATCCGCCCCGGCTGGATGCCCACACTCACATGACACTTTCGGGGGGCTGCCCTATAGCGCACCGGGCTATGGGCACGCACTGGCGACACCGTGCGCTTAACCACATAACACCGTGCCTGACCAGTGACGCGTTGCTTATAATAAGCACGAGGAGTGCGCTCAGGTCTGCTACCTGGCTTAGCCACACTCCTCTCTATCCCCCCCAAAACATTTTTTGGGGGCTGCCTCTCGTACCTGTCGCGCTGCCGTGCTGCTTCCTCATATCGCCGCCGCTCAGCTTTCGCTTCCTCCAGCTCAGCTTTGGGGCGGTGATACTCCCCAGCCTGTGCCCAGGGTCCTTCTCCGTTCAAAATCTCCTCCCATGTCGAGGAGTCCTGGGATTTCTGCTGCTGCTGTCGCTGCCCTTTTTCCCGCTGCTTGATCCTTTGTGGGTGGGTGATTCTGTAACGGTTTCTCTCCTCCTCTTCGTCTGAAGAGGAGGAGTAGGGATCAGACCAAAATGCAGTGGGTTGTGAAGACATAATTGAATATTTATTAACAGAACGAACGAAACACGAAAACTCTTTAACAAACTACAAAACAAATAAACGACGTAGACTGACCTAAAACATGAGAACTTACAAATACACGAAGAACGCACGAACAGGTACAGACTACAAACCAACACTACAGTCCCGTGTGGTACAAACATACATACAGACACGGAAGACAATCACCCACAAACAAACAGTGAGAACAGCCTACCTTAATATGGTTCTCAATCAGAGGAAATGTCAAACACCTGCCTCTAATTGAGAACCATATCAGGCAACACATTACACCCAACATAGAAACACAACACATAGAATTCCCACCCAGCTCACGTCCTGACCAAAAACAAAGGATTAACACAATAACTAGGGACAGAATGTGACAGCAACACTGAAGCATGCACGAGAGCACCAGCTGTTTGGATGACTGTGTGATGACGCTCTCGATAGCCGATCTGAACAAAACCTTCAAACAGGTCAACATTCACAAAGTTGCTGGGCCCGATGGATTACCAGGACGTGTACTCAAAGCATGAGCGGACCAACTGTCAAGTGTCTTCACTGACATTTTCAACCTCTCCCTGACCGAGTCTGTAATACCTACATGTTTCAAGCAGACCACCATAGTTCCTGTGCCCAAGGAAGATAACGTAACCTGCCTAAATGATTACAGCCCCTTGGCACTTACGTCGGTAGTCATGGAATGCTTTGAAAGGCTGGTCATGGCTCAAATCAATAGCATCCTCCCGGACACCCTAGTCCCACTTCAATTCGCATACCGCCCCAACAGATCCACAGATGACGCAATCTCAATCACACTCCACACTGCCCTTTCTCACCTGGACAAAAGGAAAACCTATGTGAGAACGCTGTTCATTGACTACAGTTCAGCGTTCAACACCATAGTGCCCACGAAGCTCATCACTAAGCTAAGGACTCTCGGACTTAACACCTCCCTCTGCTCCTGCATCCTGGACTTCCTGACGGGCGGCCCCCAGGTGGTAAGAGTAGGCAACAACACGTCTGCCACGCTGATCCTTAACACTGGGTCCCCTCAGGGGTGTGTACTTAGTCCCCTCCTGTATTCCCTGTTCACCCACGACTGCATGGCCAAACACGACTCCAACACCATCATTAAATTTGCTGACGACACAACACTGTCAATGATGAGCCGGCCTATAGGGAGGTGGTCAGAGAACTGGCAATGTGGTGCCAGAACAACAACCTCTCCCTCAATGTGATCAAGACTAAGGAGCTGATCATGGACTACAGGAAAAGGCGGGCCAAGCAGGCCCCCATTTACATCAACGGGGCTGTAGTGGAGAGGGTTGAGAGTTTCAAGTTCCTTGGTGTCCACATCAGCAACAAACTATCATGGTCCAACATACCAAGATAGTCGTGAAGAGGGCACGCAAAATGCTACAGAGGGTAGTGCGAACAGCCCAGTACATCACTGGGGCCAAGTTTCCTGCCATCCAGGACCTTTTTAAAAGGCGGTGTCAGAGGAAAGCCCATAAAATTGTCAGAGACTCCAGTCACCCAAATTATAGACTGTTTTCTCTGCTACCGCACGGCAAACGTTGCCGGAGCACCAAGTCTAGAACCAAAAGGCTCCTCAACAGCTTCTACCCCCAAGCCATTAGACTGCTGAACAATTCATAAAAATCGCCACCGGATTCTTTCCTTTTTGCACACTGCTGCTACTCACTGTTTGTTTGTTACTTATGAAGAGTACTCCAACTAGCCTGTACCCCCACACACTGACTCGGTACGGGTGGCCCCTGTATATAGCCTCGTTATTGTTATTCTAATTGTGTTACTTTTTATTTTGACTTTATTTTAGTCTACTTGGTAAATACTACTTCTTCTTGAACTGCACTGTTGGTTAAGGGCTTGCAAGTAAGCATTTCACTGTAAAGTCTACACTTGTTGTATTTGGCGCATGTGGCAAATAGAGTTTGATTTGATTGATTGGATTTTAAATGTCAATAGAAAAATAGGTCAAACGAAATTCAGCTCCTTTGCGCTTACCAGCTTCAGTCTGAAGTGATTGTGTTAGCTGTGTAATTGTAAACTGTAAACTGAACAGATTGTACGCTTTATTATAAACAGTTTTTTTATATTGCACTTTTCTGCCATTGACATTAAATGGGTTAATTTCTTAACCCTTTAGTGTGATGCCTTCTGCCTTCTGAGTCATTGAAAATAAATATCCTTTTTTAAAATTGAAGTATAAAAAGACAGGAAAAAAAGTTGTGGTGAAATCATATGGATTTTTTTACAATAAGACCCAAAGTGGACCATACAGCCTGAGATTTCCGTGACAAATTTTTTCCCATGGTGTGACAGAGGAAACAGCTGTCACTCCAGGGGACATAACCCATTCATAAACTTATATAAGTACATTTGTAGATTAACTTTTCATCACATAACACTTATTTTTATTAGACTTATTTGTATTTTGTTGTAATTTTTATCATTTTAAGTGGTTGTGAGTGCAATATTTACATTTTTAATTCTCTCACACCTTGTTTCTCCCTCCCTGCTGGTGACCATTTGTTTTACCATTGCCCTGGTGATGGTCCAGGCAGATATTGGAGACTGGCTTTGATGTACCCACTCCTGGTTCTCACTCCCTGCATTAGACCATCCATCCCCTTCATCCTTCTCTTTCTGTACATACCATCGTGACCACAGGTAACGGTGAATGAGGGTTAGATTCAGGTAGGGAGTCTAAGAAACGGCTACCACATCAAAGGAAGGCACAAGGTGGGCAAATTACCCACTAACAATTCAGGACACTTTTGAGGCCCTACAATTGGAATGAGTACACTTTAAATCCTTTAAAAAGGATGTATTTTACAGCGGTCAGAAACTTCTGAGTGCCATTAATTATGTTTTAACAGTCAAATTTGACTGCCTGTTGTGTACTGTCCATCGGTGTGACATAATCCTATGAGGTGACACTAATGAATTAAAGGAAAATAAGTTGTTGTCTTGAACGAAATATAAAAAATATTGTAAAGCATGAGGCAGGTAACATCATAATACACAAGTCAACTATTTGCTGTTTAACTAGTTTGTTGTCAAATTAAAAATGTAATGGGGAGACACTTGGTTATTGTCATTATACCAGAAAATTGTGTTTTTCAATTGAAATTCCAAATTCCAATTCCTTATGATTACTGATTTTAAATACAGAAGTAACAAAAAAATGACCTAAAAAAATTATTGTCTACTTGAGATTAATTTAATCTTTATACAATATTAGCAATTATTATGTCACACCAGAGGACAAATTTAAGGCTCTAATGCATGAAACGGTTCAGCGGGTTGACAGGTAGCCTAGTGGTTCGAGTGTTGGACTAGTAACCGAAAGTTTGCAAGATTGAATCCCTGAGCTGACAAGGTAAAAATCGTTCTGCCCATGAACAAGGCAGGTAACACACTGTTCCTAGGCTGTCATTGAAAATAAGAATGTGTTCTTAACTGACTTGCCTAGTTAAATAAAGATTTAAAAAAATAACAAGATATCATTTTAATCCATTTTAAATTCTGTCTCTAAACATTTCAAATCAAAGGTGGCCACATAACATTTTGAATTGTTTAGACAGTTTATTGAAACGATATGTTTTTTGAACTTCCATACCCACATGTATTTGACCCAGGTCTAGTTGGATTCATCCAACTTACACTGCCTTCAGAGAGTATTCACACCCCTTGACTTTTTCAACATGTTGTTGTGTTACAGCCTGAATTTAATATGGATTCAATTGAAATTTTGTGTCACTGATCTACACACAATGCCTCATAATGTCAAAGTCTAATAATGTTTTAAGAAATGTTTACAAAAAGATGAAAGATGAAAAGCTGAAAGATATTGGGTCAGTAAGTATTCAACTCTTTTGTTATGGCATCCTAAATAAGTACAGGGGTAAAAATGTGTTCAACAAGTCACATAATAAGTTGCATAGACTCACTCTATGTGCCATAATAGTATTTCACATGATGTTTGAATGACTACCCTATCTCTGTACCCCACATACACAATTATCTGTAAGGTCCCTCAGTCGATCAGTGAATTTCAAGCAGAGATTCAACCACAAATACTAGGGAGGTCTTCCAATTTCCTCGCAAAGAAGGGCTCCTATTGGTAGATTTGGTATAAAACATAAATAAACAGACAAAATAAACAGACGTCAATTATCGCTTTGACCATGGTGCAATTATTAATTCAACTTTGGATAGTGTAACAATACACCCAGTCACTAGAAAGATACAGGCATCCTTCCTAAGGAAGGAAACCACGAGGCCAATGGTGACTTTAAAACAGTTAGAGTTTAATGGCTGTGATGAGAGATAACTGAGGATGGATCAACAACATTGTAGCTCTTCCACACTACAAACCTGAATTACAGAGTGAAAAGAAGGAAGCCTATACAGAATAATAATATTCCCAAACATGCATCATGTTTGCAGTAAGGTAATACTGGAAAAGAATACTTTGTCCTGAATACAAAGCATTACGTTTATGGCAAATCCAACACATCACTGATTAGCACTCTTCATATTTTCAAGCATGGTGGTGGATGCATAATGTTGTGGGTATACTTGTCATCGGTAAGGACTAGGGAGTTTTGGGGGATGAAAATTTATGGAATTTAGCTAAGCACAGGCAAAATCCTAAAGGTAAACTTGGCTCAGTCTGCTTTCCAACAGACACCGGGAGACAAATCCACCTCTGAGCAGAACAATTACCTAAAACACAAGGCCAAATATGCACTGCAGTTGCTTACCAAGAAGACATTGAATGTTCCTGAGTGGCCTAGTTCAAATTTTGACTTAAATCAGCTTTAAAATCTATGGCAAGACTGGAAAATTGCTGTCGAGCAATGATCAACAACCAACTTGACAGAGCTTGAAGAATTTTTAAAGAATGGGCAAATATTGTACAATCCAGGTGTGCAAAGCTCGTAGAGACTTACCAGGAAAGACTCACAGCTGTAATCACTGCCAAAGATTCTAACATGTATTGATTCAGGGGGTTGAATACTTATCTAATCAAGATATATTAGTGTTTTATTTTCCCTAAATTTTGAAAATAATTTCAGCATACTTCAAATATTTTGTGTAGATATAAAAAAGACTATTAAATCCATTTGAATACCATTTTGTAACATAACAAAATTTGGAAAAAGTCACGGGGTATGAATACTTTGAGGACACTCTATACGGTGTCCATATTAAGACAGCCTCCGAGGATTAATAGTTGACCGTGTTTCTGTTCTGTTCTTCTCTCTCAGGTGGAATACCCTTTGTCCTGACCGGAGAGCTTTTGAGCAGTCGTACCAATCTGTGTACCGTAGCCTTTATGATTGCCGAGGTTGTCAACTGTCTCGCCAACTTCTAGTCTGCCTTTTGTTTCCGTTCATGCAGGTGAGTGTGTGTGTTTTTTCAAAATGTGTGGCTATGTGCTTACCACCATTATCAGAATGTGTGTGCGTGCTGTATGTTTTCCAAGAGAAAAGTATAATGGTGTCAGAAATAATAGACTATTAGATTCTAAGGTTGGAACATTTCTGAAACTGCAGGGCACACTTTCATCTCTTACACAGCTCCCACAGCCCCAGGCAGAGCAGCAACATAGTCTCTTTAACTCTCTTCTCCTTTTACTCCCAGAAACTCACTCTCTTTCTCTATATTTGTAATATGCTGGGCAGGGTACATTGTGTCGAGAATAGTTTTTGGCTTGGGAGTTACGACTGGACTATAAAATGTAGCTTATTTATAGGCCTATGCACTCACACATACCGATATTTCAGCTGGATCCACAACAATTTAACATGATCATACAAAAGGACCCAAGTTAGGGGTGAAAGACTAGGACCCACACACATTTGTAAATGTGACTGGATTTCTCTATGGGGGCTTAAATCAAATCTAAGGGATTTGCTTTTTTTACATTCCTATAAAAGTACAGACTACAGCGCTTCAACATTGTATATAATACACTGTAGTTGGAGGAAACCAAGTTATGCTGCTTTAACAGTTGATAAATGTGTTATCCGACTTAGGATAAAAGTTGGAGAAAATGCCTTCAAAAGATTTTAGTGCTAGAGAGGTCTTCTTTGACAAGCCAATTCAGCATCATTCACACCCTCTTAGCCCCACCCATCTCTTATAGAATTCAAACGTAAACGCAGTGAGTCCGCATGGCATTGTCCTCCAGAAAGTAGTTCTACTTAAACTTTCACCCATAGCACCAGCTAAATTCAGGGCAGCATTGTTTTGGCTAAATTAGGCTCATAATTTAAATATTTATTCATGTTTATGGACCAATAGAAGTTTGTAATTAAGGCACATAAAAGTTCACATGTTCAAGATGATCCCTCAGGTGAAGAAGCCGGATGTGGAGGTCCTGGGCTGACGTTGCTACACGTGGTCTGCGGTTGTGAGGCGGGGTGGATGTACTGCCAAATTCTCTAAAACTGTTGGAGGCAGCTTATGGTAGAGAAATTAACATTATATTCTCTGGCTACAGCTCTGGTGGACAATCTTGCACTCAGAATGCCAATTGCAGGCTCTCTCAAAGACATCTGTGGCATTGTGTTGTGTGAGAAAACTGGACGTTTTAAAGTGACCTTTTATTATCCCCAGCACAAGGTGCACTTGTGTAATGATCATGCTGTTTAATCAGCTTCTTTATATGCCACATCTGTCTGGTGGATGGATTATCTTGGCAAAGGATAAATGCTTACAAACAGGGACGCAAACAAATTTGGTCACAAAATATGAGAGAAATTTGCTTGTTGTGTGTATGGAAAATGTCTGATTTTATTTCGGCTCATGAAACATGGGACCAACCATTCACATGTTGCGTTTAAATTTGTGTTCAGTGTAGCATTATGGTATTATTGTACTCTGCTTATGGGTGATTTCATGCCAGCGTATCCTGGAAATGTTTTTGGTATCTCAGGTTGTTCTGGCAATTCTCACATTGAAACTAAATTGGGAGGAAGGATGTTTGACATGCTTTTTACATTTGTATCATGATGAAAGTAGCCATTTCAGGCATTTTTTAGACCTATACATGCCTGCTATAAACCTATGATCTGTGAATCGTACATGATACAGACAACGTCGGCATTATACTCCTTATAGTGTCCTCTCAAATATGGAGTATGTCTCAAAAAACATTCCACATTCATTTATTCAACATTACAAATATTCATATCTCAATTCTACCCTTTTGGATTTAGCTTATTCTTAGATATATTGTTTGAAACAATATACTTTTCAAAAACGTTACATTTCCATAGTAGGTTCTCTGGTACTTTTAATGAAATGACCCATTTTATACATAGACATATACATTATGGGTCATAAACCAATTACAACCCTCATTTAGGATTGTACATTCAGCAAATTACCAGCAGGGTTTACTTTAAATCCATTGTCCCTTTCACTGTGTTGGTGACGCTCATAACATTAATCATAACTTCAGAATTAGCAGAGAGCCCACTTGTAGTGTAAATTGTAGTATATCGTTCCAATCAAGGTGTTAAATTGAACAAAATCCCAAAGGGTAGTTTTGAGATATTAATATATATTTTTTTATGTGTATTTCAGAATCTAGACATACTCCATATGATAGAGCACACAATAAATCAAATTTATTTGTGTCATGCGTTGAATACAACAGGTGTAGTAGACCTTACAGTGAAATGCTTACTGACAAGCCCTAACCAACAATGCAGTAAAAAAAAAAAGTTTTAAAAAAAGTTAAAAAAAAATAAGGATAAGAAATAAGAGTAACACATAATTAAAGTGCAGTAAAATAACAATAGCGAGGATATATACAGTGGGTACCTGCACAGAGCCAATGTGCGGGGCATCGGTTAGTCGAGGTAATTGAGGTAATATGTAGATGTAGGTAGAGTTATTAAAGTGACTATGCATAGATAAAAACAGAGATTAGCAGCAGTGTAAAATAGGGGGGGGGGGGGGGGGGGCAATGCAAATAGTCCGGGTAGCCATTTGATTAGATGTTCAGGAGTCTTATGGCTTAGGGGTAGAAGCTGTTAAGAAGCCTCTTGGACCTAGACTTGGCGCTCTGGTACTGCTTGCCGTGCGGTAACAGAGAGAACAGTCTATTACTAGGGTGGCTGGAGTCTTTGACAATTTTTGGGCCTTCCTCTGACACCGCCTTGTATAGAGGTCCTGGATGGCTGGAAGCTTGGCCTCAGTGATGTACTGGGCCGTACGCACTACCCTCTGTAGTGCTTTGCGGTTGGAGGCCGAGCAGTTACCATACCAGGCAGTGATGCAACCAGTCAGGATGCTCTCGATGTTGCAGCTGTAGAACCTTCTGAGGATCCATGCCAAATCTTTTCAGTCTCCTGAGGGGGAATATATTTTGTTGTGCGCTCTTCACGCCTGTCTTGGTGTGCTTGGACCATGTCAATTTGTTGGTGATGTGGACAGCTCTCAACCTGCTCCACTACAGCCCCGTCGATGAGAATGGGGGCGTGCTCGGTCCTCCTTTTACTGTAGTCCACAATCATCACCTTTACAGGATGGGACTGAGCACGCATCCCTGAGGGGCCCCCGTGTTGAGGATCAGCGTGGCGGATGTGTTGTTTCCTACCCTTACCACCTGGGGGCAGCCTGTCAGGAAGTTCCTGATCCAATTGCAGAGGGAGGTGTTTAGTCACAGGGTCCTTAGCTTAGTGATTAACTTTGAGGGCACTATGGTGTTGAACGCTGAGCTGTAGTCAATGAATAGCATACTCACATAGGTCTTCCTTTTTGTCCAGGTGGGAAAGGACAGTGTGGAGAGCAATAGAGATTGCATCATCTGTGGATTTGTTGGGGCGGTAACCAAATTGGAGTGGGTCTAGGGTGTCTGGGATAATGGTGTTGATATGAGCCATGACCAGCCTTTCAAAGCACTTCATGGCTACAGACGTGAGTGCTACAGGTCGGTAGTCATTTAGGCAGGTTACCTTTGTGTTCTTGGGCACAGGGACTATGGTGGTCTACTTGAAACATGTTGGTATTACAGACTCAGACAGGGAGAGGTTGAAAATGTCAGTGAAGACATTTGCCAGTTGGTCAGCACATGCTTGGAGTACACGTCCTGGTAATCCATCTGGCCCTGCGGCCTTGTGAATGTTGACCTGTTTAAAGGTCTTACTCACATCGGCTGCGGAGAGCGTGATCACACAATAAGGAGTATAATGACATCAATATGTTGTCTGTGTCATGTACGGTTCACAGATCATAAGGTCTTAAAAGAGGCATGTCAGAGAGGAAGAAGTGAGAGGTTTTACTTCGCCCAAAATCTGTCCACCAAAATAAGCCCACGAAGTAAGGAATTTTTGTATGGAGGTCCATGAGTGTCAAATTTAAGCAACAAAAAATGTAATTGCTAATTTGCTACGCAACTTATTTGATCGAATAGAAGTTTCATAATGGTTAAGTTGTTTGTCACATTCCCAGCTGACAAACTAAAAATGCCGCTCACAACTAAACGGAACTAACAAATCAAAATCAAAAAACAAAAAGGAAAGGTGTTCAAATGGGGTTCTGAAAGGCATCCTTAAACAGACTTAAACATTGAAATAACACATATGGAATCATGTAGTAAACAAATAATTGTTAAACAAACCAAAATATACACTGTTTAAAAAAATAAAGGGAACACTTAAACAACACAATGTAACTCCAAGTCAATCAGTTTGATTCTGTGAATCAGTTTGATTTTGTGAAATCAAACTGTCCACTTAGGAAGCAACACTGATTGACAATAAATTTCACATGCTGTTGTGCAAATGGAATAGACAAAAGGTGGAAATTATAGGCAATTAGCAAGACACCCCCAATAAAGGAGTGGTTCTGCAGGTGGTGACCACAGACCACTTCTCAGTTCCTATGCTTCCTGGCTGATGTTTTGTTCACTTTTGAATGCTGGCGTTGCTTTCACTCTAGTGGTAGCATGAGACGGAGTCTACAACCCACACAAGTGGCTCAGGTAGTGCAGCTCATCCAGGATGGCACATCAATGCGAGCTGTGGCAAGAAAGTTTGCTGTGTCTGTCAGCGTAGTGTCCAGAGCATGGATGTGCTACTAGGAGACAGGCCAGTACATCAGGAGACGTGGAGGAGGCCGTAGGAGGGCAACAACCCAGCAGCAGGACCGCTACCTCCGCCTTTGTGCAAGGAGGAGCACTGCCAGAGCCCTGCAAAATGACCTCCAGCAGGCCACAATTGTGCATGTGTCTGCTCAAACGGTCAGAAACAGACTCCATGAGGGTGGTATGATGGCCCGACGTCCACAGGTGGGGGTTGTGCTTACAGCACAACACCGTGCAGGACGTTTGGCATTTGCCAGAGAACACCAAGATTGGCAAATTAGCCACTGGCGCCCTGTGCTCTTCACAGGTTGGAAGATGTTCGCAGGTTCACACTGAGCACATGTGACAGAGTCTGGAGACGCCGTGGAGAACGTTCTGCTGCCTGCAACATCCTCCAGCATGACCGGTTTGGCGGTGGGTCAGTCATGGTGTGGGGTGGCATTTCTTTGGGGGGCCGCACAGCCATGTGCTCGCCAGAGGTAGCCTGACTGCCATTAGGTACCGAGATGAGATCCTCAGACCCCTTGTGAGACCATATGCTGGTGCGGTTGGCCCTGGGTTCCTCCTAATGCACGACAATGCTAGACCTCATGTGGCTGGAGTGTGTCAGCAGTTCCTGCAAGAGGAAGGCATTGATGCTATGGACTGGCCCGCCCGTTCCCCAGACCTGAATCCAATTGAGCACATCTGGGAATTCATGTCTCGCTCCATCCACCAACGCTACGTTGTACCACAGACTGTCCAGGAGTTGGCGGATGCTTTAGTCCAGGTCTGGGAGGAGATCCCTCAGGAGGCCATCCGTCACCTCATCAGGAGCATGCCCAGGCGTTGTAGGGAGGTCATACAGGCACGTGGAGGCCACACACACTACTGAGCCTCATTTTGACTTGTTTTAAGGACATTACATCAAAGTTGGATCAGCCTGTAGTGTGGTTTTCCACTTTAATTTTGAGTGTGACTCCAAATCCAGACCTCCATGGGTTGATAAATTTGATTTCCATTGATAATTTTTGTGTGATTGTGTTGTCAGCACATTCAACTATGTAAAGAAAAAAGTATTTAATAAGAATATTTAATTCATTCAGATCTAGGATGTGTTATTTTAGTGTCCCTTTTTTTTTTGAGCAGTGTATATCGAAGGGACCTTTGCCTCCTTTGATTTGCTGAGGGAAACCTATAATCTTTCCAGAAGTCACTTTTTCAGATACCTACATATTACAGACTGTTAGAAAACATCCTTTTACATTTGGAAATGCTAAATCTTCCATGTTTGACGGATGCATCAAAATCTGTCCTACTTCATGCAAACTGATATCTTATCTATATGACGCCTTTTAATCTGTTAGCACACCTTCTACAGATGCCATTAAGGCAACATGGGAGGATAAGCTAGGCACTGACATTTCCATAGCAGACTGGGAAGATAGCTTGGAGTATATTCACACCTGCTCCATTAACTCCAGACATCGTCTCATAAAATTCAACATATAATACAGATTACACTATTCCAAAACTAAGCTGCATAGGATATTTCCAGATTACTCCCCTATGTGTGATGAATGTCAGGTTGCGGAAAGTACACTGCTCCATTGTTTTGCCCTATGAACTAACTTGCATGGTTACTGGTGTGGAATTTTTAGGATCCTCTAACAGGTTCTGGAGAGGTTATTTGACCCAGACCCGCTTCTGATCATCCTGGGAGTGTCAGAAACCCTAAACAGATTAGTTGTTTTGGGGGGTTGGTTAATCTCTTACAGTCTCATTTCGGCAAAAAAAATTATAATCTTGGTGTTTTGGAAAAGGAAGGGAGTTCCCGATACCAAATTATGGCTCAGTGATTTGGCAAACACTCAACCTCTCCTATCTAACTTCAACCATTCGGGAACTGTGCATTTGTACATTTCAATGCACTCTCAATTGTGAACTTTCAATCTACCCTTGGATGGCATGTGCTTACCCCGTCATGCGAGCAGTGGGAGGTTGATGAATGATGAAGGGAGGGTTGATGGATGGATGAAGGGAGGGTTGATGGAAGGATGAAGGGAGGGTTGATGGAAGGATGAAGGGAGGGTTGATGGAAGGATGAAGGGAGGGTTGATGAATGATGAAGGGAGGGTTGATGAATGATGAAGGGAGGGTTGATGAATGATGAAGGGAGGGTTGATGAATGATGAAGGGAGGGTTGATGAATGATGAAGGGAGGGTTGATGGAGGGATGAAGGGAGGGTTGATGGAAGGATGAAGGGAGGGTTAATGGATGATGAAGGGAGGGTTGATGAATGATGAAGGGAGGGTTGATGAATGATGAAGGGAGGGTTGATGAATGATGAAGGGAGGGTTGATGAATGATGAAGGGAGGGTTGATGAATGATGAAGGGAGGGTTGATGAATGATGAAGGGAGGGTTGATGGAAGGATGAAGGGAGGGTTGATGAATGATGAAGGGAGGGTTGATGAAAGGATGAAGGGAGGGTTGATGGAAGGATGAAGGGAGGGTTGATGAATGATGAAGGGAGGGTTGATGAATGATGAAGGGAGGGTTGATGAATGATGAAGGGAGGGTTGATGAATGATGAAGGGAGGGTTGATGAATGATGAAGGGAGAGTTGATGAATGATGAAGGGAGGGTTGATGGAAGGATGGATATGCCCTCTTTCTGTTTACCTGTCCTTGTTCTGTATATCTTATTTTGTATTATTTATTTTTTACCTATAACTCTTGGGTCTTTTTGTATCTGTCTGCTCTTTTATGTTTATATAAGAATTGCAGATTTGTATTTTCTACTAAGTACCTATACACCATTCTTGTGTGTGTGTTCAATAAAAAATATTTGAGCAAAAAGAGTCACTTGACTATCTTGTCAATATTATAGACATTCGTTTGTACAGTGCCTTCAGAAAGTATTCAGACCCCTTCACTTTTTCCACATTTTGTTACATTACAGCCTTGTTCTAAAAGGGATTCCCCCCTTAATCTACACACAATACCCCATAATGACAATCCAAAATAGGTTTTTAGAAATCTTTGCAAGTGTATTCAAAATCAAAAACTTAAATCATATTTACATAAGTATTCACAACCTTTACTCAGTACTTTGTTGAAGCACCTTTGGCAGCGATTACAGCCTCTATTCTTCTTGGGTATGATGCTACAAGCTTGGCACACCTGTATTTTGGGAGTTTCTCCCATTCTTCTCTGCAGATCCTCACAAGCTCTGTCAGGTTGGATGGGAGCGTTGCTGCAGAGCTATTGTCAGGTATCTCCAGAGATGTTCGATCGGGTTCAAGTCCAGGTTCTGGCTGGGCCATTCAAGGACATTCAGAGACTTGTCCCAAAGCAACTACAGCGTTGTCTTCAAATCAAATCAAATTTTATTGGTCACATACACATGGTTAGCAGATGTTAATGCGAGAGTAGCGAAATGCTTGTGCTTCTAGTTCCGACCATGCAGTATATTTCTAACAAGTAATCTAACAATTTCACAACAAAGGAATGAATAAGAATATGTACATATAAATATATGGATGAGCGATGGCCGAACAGCATAGGCAAGATGCAGTAGATGGTATAGAATACAGTATATACATATGAGATGAGTAATGTAGGGTATGTAAACATTATATAAAGTGGCATTATGTTGGCAGCAGCCACTCAATGTTAGTAATGGCTGTTAATTAAGCAGTCTGATGGCCTTGAGATAGAAGCTGTTTTTCAGTCTCTCGGTGCCCGCTTTGATGCACCTGTACTGACCTCGCCTTCTGGATGATAGCGAGGTGAACAGGCAGTGGCTCGGGTGGTTGTTGTCCTTGATGATCTTTAGGTCCTTCCTATGACATCGGGTGGTGTAGGTGTCCTGGAGGGCAGGTAGTTTGCCCCCAGTGATGCGTTGTGCAGACCTCACTAACCTCTGGAGAGTCTTACGGTTGTGGGTGGAGCAGTTGCCATACCAGGCGGTGATACAGCCCGACAGGATACTCTCGATTGTGCATCTGTAGAAGTTTTTGAGTGCTTTTGGTGACAAGCCGAATTTCTTCAGCCTCCTGAGTTTGAAGAGGCGCTGTTGCGCCTTCAACACCACGCTGTCCGTGTGGGTGGACCATTTCAGTTTGTCCTGGATGTGTACGCCAAGGAACTAAAAACTTTCCACTTTCTCCACTGCTGTCCCAACGATGTGGATAGGGGGTGCTCCCTCTGCTGTTTACTGAAGTCCACGATCATCTCCTTTGTTTTGTTGACGTTGAGTGTGAGGTTATTTTCCTGACACCACACTCCGAGGGCCCTCACCTCCTCCCTGTAGGCCGTCTCGTTGTTGTTGGTAATCAAGCCTACCACTGTGCTGTCGTCTGCAAACTTGATGATTGAGTTGGAGGCGTGAATGGCCACGCAGTTCTGGGTGAACAGGGAGTACAGGAGAGGGCTGTAAACGCACCCTTCTGGGGTGTTGAGGATCAGCAGGGTGGAGATGTTGTTTCCTACCCTCACGACCTGGGAGCGGCCCGTCAGAAAGTCCAGGACCTATTTGTACAGGGCGGAGTCGAGACCCAGGGTGTCGAGCTTAATAACAAGTTTGGAGGGTACATGCTGAGCTGTAGTTGATGAACAGCATTCTTACATAGGTATTCCTCTTTTCCAGATGGGTTAGGGCAGTGTGCAGTGTGATTGCGATTGCTATTGCGTCTGTGGATCTGTGGACCTATTGGGGCGGTAAGCAAATTGGAGTGGGTCTAGGGTGTCAGGTAGGGTGGAGGTGATGTGATCCTTGACTAGTCTCTCAAAGCAATTCATGATGACGGAAGTGAGTGCTACAGGGCGATAGTCATTTAGCTCAGTTACCTTAGCTTTCTTGGAAACAGGAACAATGGCCCTCTTGAAGCATGTGGGAACAGCAGACTGAGATAGAGATTGATTGAATATGTCCGTAAACACACCAGCCAGCTGGTCTGCGCATGCTTTGAGGACACAGCTAGGGATGCCGTCTGGGCCGGCAGCCTTGCAAGGGTTAACACGTTTAAATGTATTACTCACGTTGGCTGCGATGAAGGAGAGCCCGCAGGTTTTGGTAGCGGGCCGTGTCGGTGGCACTGTATTGTCCTCAAAGCGAGCAATGAAGTTGTTTAGTTTGTCTGGGAGGAAGACATCAGGGTCCGCAACGGGTCTTGTCTGTGTGCTCAGGGTCGTTGTCCTGTTGGAAGGTGAACCTTCATCCCAGTCTGAGGTCTTGAGCACTCTGGAGCAGGTTTTCATCAAGGATCTCTGTACTTTGCTCTGTTCATCTTTCCTTTGAGCCTGCCTAGTCTTCCTGCCACTGAAAATCATCCCAGCAGCATGATGCTGCCACCCCCATTATTCAACGTAGGGATGGTATTGGCCAAGTGATGACTGGTGCCTGGTTTTCTCCAGACGTGACACTTGGCATTCAGGCCAAAGAGTTCAATCTTGGTTTCATCAGACCAGAGAATCTTTTTTCTCATGGTCTGAGAGTTCTTTTGGCGAACTCCAAGCGGGTTATCATGTTTCTTTTACTGAGGAGTGGCTTCCGTCTGGCAACTCTACAATAAAGGCCTTAATGGTGGAGTGCTGCATAGGAGAACCTTCCAAAAGGACAACCATCTATCTCCACAAAGGAACTCTGGAGCTTTTTCAGAGCGACCATTGGGTTCTTGGTCACCTCCCTGACCAAGGCCCTTCTCCCCCGATTGCTCAGTTTGGCCGGGGCGGCCAGCTCTAGGAAGAGTCTTGGTAGTTCCAAACTTCTTCCATTTAAGAATGACGGAGGCCACTGTGTTTTTGGGGACTTTCAACATTTTTGGTACCTTTCCCCAGATCTGTGTCTCAACACAATCCTGTCTCTGAGCTCTATGGACAATTCCTTTGATCTGATGGCTTGGTTTTTGCTCTGACATGCACTGCCAACTTTGGGACCTTATATAGACAGGTGTCTGCCTTTTCAGATTTTTTGCATTTATCGAAGTCCAATCAGGTAGACTAATTTCATATGTGTCTATGTAAACAGGATTATTATGGACATTTGTCTTCTTGCAAAGCATGTAAACATTTTAATCAAACTATTATATTGAAAATAATTGTACTATGTGCATGTAAATGTGCCCATTGATCGCTCTGTGTCCTATTTACCTACCACTTTATCCCATCTCTCTCTCTCCTTTGTCGCTAATCACTTTCTCACTCATCTGTCCTCTCTACCTCCACGTTCAAGGACATCTCAACCCCTTCATTATCTGTGTGCCTTTACTCTATAGATTGGCCTGGATCGCTCTCTCATTATCTTTGATCGCTATTCACAAAGCAGTGCACAGATACACCTCCATTAGCTAAAAGCTGCTTTGTGTGTTACAAATCTCCTCCTTGCATTAGTATAGCGCACTAGAACAAAGCAGTCTTTGGCCGAGTTCATTAATAATACTTTTACCTACAGAACTTGCCTACCTTTTCTAGTGATCCCAGTGGGATCTCTTTGGCTTTGCTCTCTTGGAATAGGGTTTTATCACAGCTTACGGAGATCTTGGCCACATTTGGCAAACACCACGTTGAGTTTTCTCCTGATTAACCCTGGGGAGGTGTTGGTATAACCAACAGATTTGTTGAGGTGGATGTTGGGGAATTTGGACTATGTTTGATAACACTTTCATGTTGCGTAATAGTATATTTCAACACCAGTGATAAGATACAGGCATGATAATATAAATATGCCATTTAGCAGACACTTTTATCTAAAGTGACTTACAGTTATGTGTGCATTATACATTACGTGTGGGTGGCCCCAGCGGGAATCGAACCCACGATCCTGACATAGCAAGCACCATTCTATATCAACTGATTCACAGAGGACCACAGAATACATGATCTACAGTACATGTAATATGAGGAAGGAGGCATGTTATATGCAAGAGAAGAAACCAAAGAGAATATTCATGAACAACTTATTGAACATTTATCATCTTTCAAAAATAGCATTTATAATTTATGATCAATTATGTCTGTCTAACCGACCAGAGATAATGCTGAGGATTCTAATGTAGAGAGATGGGGAGAAACACATTCCATGTTATTAACACACTCCACATTAACAACACACTCCACATTAACAACACACTCCACATTAACAACACACTCCACATTAACAACACACTCCACATTAACAACACACTCCACATTAACAACACACTCCACATTAACAACACACTCCACATTAACAACACACTCCACATTAACAACACACTCCACATTAACAACACACTCCACATTAACAACACACTCCACATTAACAACACACTCCACACGCACTCCACACGCACACACATGCATATTACAACATGCACACCTTGGAAACGGACACTTGGATTATTGTCTCCCATGATGAAATGGGAGAGGGGACTATGGATCTGTCTCCGTACATTTGTCAGTACATTAGTCACACGCAATATTACAGCACGGACCTGATTTTGATGAAACTTGGGTGAATGATGCGTCTTGCCATAGAGACCCGGCATTTACAAAATTACACTGATTGGCCAAAGGAGTTATAGTAATTACAGTGTTTTCCAACTGCTTACACACAAAATCTTTTCATGTCACACGATTCTTGAAACCTCTCACTCAAAGTGCAAAACTACACATCAAATATCCAAAACCATAAGCTATTTCTCAGCCTTTGACTCAGTTGTCAATTGCATAAAACACTTTTTTCAAAACACTACACACAATTCTCTACCTAAAACACAAACATCTAACAGGAAGTGACTTGCTTTCCTTTTGCAAACACAACCAATCAAAATGCTACACTTATTCACCAGGTAACACACACTCCTCACATGTACAAACACTAATAGCTTAACTGATCACTAACCAATCACTGGTCAGATTACCTGTTTTGAAAAAGGTCAGATTACCTGTTTTGAACAATGGATGCCAACAATGGACAGAGAGCAAGAGGAGTAGGAGGGAGAGGAAGAGGAAGAAGAGGACGAGGGCAAAGAAGAGAAGGAAGGAGAGCCATCTCTGATGAGATTAGGGCAACACTTGTTGATCATGTGATCAACCACGGTTTGACCATGAGAGAGGCTGGACTGAGAGTCCAGCCCAACTTGAGTCCATTTACAGTGGCGTCCATAATTCGAACCTTCAGAAATGAGAACAGGTATGCAGCTATCTAATGACTATTTTAGCATTACAGTAATGCACTGTAAAATACATATGACTGCATAGTATTGCATAAACATTTGTAACTCTAAGCCATCCATTTACTGCACTGCATTGAATGAATGAGGTTGGTTATCATGCTGTACTACATTTTTTGTACATTGTTTACAGTTCCTATGCTGAACACATACTGTGTTTGAATTCTGTACAGAGTGGAAAGGCAAAGACATCATGGAGTACGAGGATGCTTGTTTACAGATGTACAAGAGACTGCAATTATAAATATGGTTTTGGCCAACAATGCAATTAGGATTCGAGAGATAAGAGAGCATATCTTAAATAATGACACCATATTTAACAACATCAATGCTGTAAGCCTGTCGACCATACAACGCATCCTCCAACGGCACCGAGTGACGATGAAACAACTTTACAAGGTGCCATTTGAGAGAAACTCTGACAGAGTCAAGAATATGCGACATGACTTTGTAGAGGTATGTATGCAACACTACTTCCAGTACTTCAGACATACCATATTTACTCATCTGTATATCCCTTTGTCTGTTACAGAGAATATCGTCGGGGTAATATAATATGTGTGCTGCCATCACTCAAAACAGGGTCCACCATCACAATGCCACACTGTACAACACCGGCCATATGCTCACTTTTCTGGATGCAATTTACACAATGCTTGTCCCTGATCCAGATCAGGAGCCTGCTAGATTTGTGTTTTTTTGGGACAATGTTAGTTTTCACCGGGCTGTTCTGGTCCAAAACTGGTTTGCCACCCATCCACAGTTTGTAGTTTTGTACCTACCCCCATATTCACCTTTTCTAAATCCCATAGAGGAATTCCTCTCAGCCTGGCGCTGGAAAGTGTATGATAGCCAACCCTATGCCCGCATGCCGCTTCTCCAGGCAATGGAGGACGCATGTGGGGACATAGAGGTTGCCTCTGTCCAAGGTTGGATACGCCATGCTAGGAGATACTTCCCTCGATGTTTGGCAAGAGAAAACGTATCTTGTGATGTGGACGAAGTATTGTGGCCAGACCCAGGCCGGAGAAGAGATGAAGCGTTGCTTCGCACTGGTGACTTACCCCCCCCCCCCCCCCACCAATTCCTGGACTGCCCCCCAGGGACCCCACACACACAATTGTGTTCTTTACTGTATTCTAAAGAATATACTTTTAGTTTACATATGTTTATGGTTTTGTTGTATGCTACTATATACAACAGTAATGTTTGGCATAATAAATATTTTCGGTTTCTACATTGCATTGGTGTTTACAGTGTACTTGTTACCCCTCTCAGCAGATTACTTTCACTGTAGAACATTGTATTGAAATGTAGATATAAGCCTATGAAAGACCAAAGAGCTTTAGATTTAGAACAACAGTGTTACATGGTATATCCAAAAATGCCCTATTATGAAAGCAGTGTTTGCCATTTTCTGCAAATGCTTCAGTCTGACGTGTTTATGGCATTTTGAATGCAGTGTTACATTTTGAAGGAGATATGAGGCATTTTGCATTTTGTGTGTGCAGTTTTGGGAATTGTGTGTAGAGTTTTGAAAAAAGGAGACAGTTTTGAAAACGTGTGTAAGCAGTTGGAAAAAACTGTAATAGAAATGTATTAATCACACACTGTATATCAGTTGCCCCAAGGGGGGGACGCTGCATCATTCGTGGGGAACGACATATTTACTGTTGTTCCAATGTGTCACGACCTCCGCCAAAGTTGGTCCCTCTCCTTGTTCGGGCGGTGTTCGAAGTCACCGACATTCTAGCCATCGCTGATCCTCTTTTCATTTTCCTTTGGTTTTGTCTTGTCTTCCATCACACCTGGTTCCAATCCCATTCATTACATGTTGTCTTTTTAACCCTCTGTTTCCCCTCATGTCCTTGTCGGTGATTGTTTATTGTAAGTGCTTGTGCACGTCTGTCCTGATGTGCGTTGGGTTATGTTCCCATTTATTTTATTATTCTGTTTTCCGGTGGGTTTTGTTAATAAACTGCGCCGTTGGAAACACAGTTATTTCTCTCCTGCGTCTGACTTCTCTTCCGCCAGTTCGCACCCCTTACACAATGTGATTTGTGTTGTCACCTTGCCTGAGTTGGCTTTATTACTGCCCAATAATATCTGTGGTGACCACCTCACTACTATAAAGCACTATCTATGGTGACCTTCACCTACTGCACAACACTATCTGTGGTAACCTTCACCTACTGCACAACACTATCTATGGTAACCTTCACCTACTGCACAACACTATCTGTGGTAACCTTCACCTACTGCACAGCACTATCTGTGGTAACCTTCACCTACTGCACAGCACTATCTGTGGTAACCTTCACCTACTGCACAGCACTATCTGTGGTAACCTTCACCTACTGCACAGCACTATCTGTGGTAACCTTCACCTACTGCACAACACTATCTGTGGTAACCTTCACCTACTGCACAGCACTATCTATGGTAACCTTCACCTACTGCACAGCACTATCTGTGGTAACCTTCACCTACTGCACAGCACTATCTATGGTAACCTTCACCTACTGCACAACACTATCTGTGGTAATCTTCACCTACTGCACAGCACTATCTGTGGTAACCTTCACCTACTGCACAGCACTATCTGTGGTAAACTTCATGCACAGCACTATCTATGCTAACCTTCACCTACTGCACAGCACTATCTGTGGTAAACTTCACCTACTGCACAGCACTATCTGTGGTAACCTTCACCTACTGCACAACACTATCTGTGGTAACCTTCACCTACTGCACAACACTATCTGTGGTAACCTTCACCTACTGCACAGCACTATCTGTGGTAACCTTCACCTACTGCACAACACTATCTGTGGTAACCTTCACCTACTGCACAGCACTATCTGTGGTAACCTTCACCTACTGCACAGCACTATCTGTGGTAACCTTCACCAACTGCACAACACTATCTGTGGTAACCTTCACCTACTGCACAGCACTATCTGTGGTAACCTTCACCTACTGCACAACACTATCTGTGGTAACCTTCACCTACTGCACAGCACTATCTGTGGTAACCTTCACCTACTGCACAGCACTATCTGTGGTAACCTTCACCTACTGCACAGCACTATCTGTGGTAACCTACACCTAATGCACAGCACTATCTGTGGTAACCTACACCTACTGCACAGCACTATCTGTGGTAACCTTCACCTACTGCACAGCACTATCTGTGGTAACCTTCACCTACTGCACATCACTATCTATGGTAACCTTCACCTACTGCACAGCACTATCTGTGGTAACCTTCACCTACTGCACAGCACTATCTGTGGTAACCTACACCTACTGCACAGCACTATCTATGGTAACCTCCACCTACTGCACAGCACTATCTGTGGTAAACTTCATGCACAGCACTATCTATGGTAACCTTCACCTACTGCACAACACTATCTGTGGTAACCTTCACCTACTGCACAACACTATCTGTGGTAACCTTCACCTACTGCACAACACTATCTGTGGTAACCTTCACCTACTGCACAGCACTATCTATGGTAACCTTCACCTACTGCACAGCACTATCTGTGGTAACCTTCACCTACTGCACAACACTATCTGTGGTAACCTTCACCTACTGCACAGCACTATCTGTGGTAACCTTCACCTACTGCACAGCACTATCTGTGGTAACCTTCACCTACTGCACAACACTATCTGTGGTAACCTTCACCTACTGCACAACACTATCTGTGGTAACCTTCACCTACTGCACAACACTATGTGGTAACCTTCACCTACTGCACAACACTATCTGTGGTAACCTTCACCTACTGCACAACACTATCTGTGGTAAACTTCACCTCATTACTGTACAGCTCCATCTCTGGTGACTTTCACCTTATTAATTGACACTATATCATATGATGTCCCATGAAAGTGTGACATGCGTGACATCACAAAAGCAAAGAGGAAGTGATGACCAAAGCGTTTTCTTGTCCGGAAATCTTCCTCGAGTTGGTCCTAATGGCACTGTACAATCACCACCACCACTCCTCTCTGTTGTTTGGGGAAAACCTGTCATAGGGCCCGACCCTGCCCCTCTCATTCTCGCACTCTAGTGGGGGGAACGTAATGCTACGTGTTGGGGGGAAGCATGACTTGTCCTCACATCCGAGCCCTGTTACGTCACATCAGTGAAATGTGTTGCGGCAGCAGGACTCCATCTCAGAGGAACAGAGGAATGTCCCCAGGGCCCATTACTGAAACAAGAGGCACAGAGCTATCTGTGACTGCTGTGCAGAGGGGTGTGTGGGTTGGGGATTTACTGTAAACCTCAGCAGTATACAGTATAGCGTACCACAGTAGTCATAATATTGCTTAAACTTAGCAGTCAAACAAGGAAATGGTTCCAATCGTTTTTCCACCATTAATTTTTCCCCATGGGGGATTTCAGAAACACTTCAAATCAAAGTGTATTTGTCACGTACTTACAGGCTCTAACCAATAGTGCAAAAGAAAGGTATGTGTGTGTGTGTGTGTGTAGGTAAGTAAAGAAATAAAACAACAGTAAAAATACATTTGAAAATAAGAGTAGCAAGGCTATGTACAGACACAGGTTAGTCAGGCTTATTGAGGTAGTTTGTACATGTAGGTATGGTTAAAGTGACTATGCATATATGATGAACAGAGAGTAGCAGTAGTGTAAAAAGAGGGGTTGGCGGGAGGTGGGACACAATGCAGATAGCCCGGTTAGCCAATGTGCGGGAGCACTGGTTGGTCGGGCCAATTGAGGTAGTATGTACATGGATGTATGGTTAAAGTGACTATGCATATATGATAAACAGAGAGTAGCAGCAGCGTAAAAGAGGGGTTAGGGGGGGGGGGGGGCACAATGTAAATAGTCCAGGTAACCATTGGTTACCTGTTCAGAAGTCTTATGGTTTGGGGGTAAAAACTGTTGAGAAGCCTTTTTGTCCTAGACTTGGCACTCCGGTACCGCTTGCCATACGGTAGTAGAGAGAAAAGTCTATGACTGGGGTGGCTGGGGTCTTTGACAATTTTTAGGGCCTTCCTCTGACACCGTCTGGTGTAGAGGTCCTGGGTGGAAGGCAGCTTGGCCCCAGTGATGTATTGGGCCGTACGCACTACCCTCTGAAGTGCCTTGCGGTCAGAGGCCGAGCAATTGCCGTACCAGGCAGTGATGCAACCGGTCAGGATGTTCTCGATGTTGCAGCTGTAGAACCTTTTGAGGATCTCAGGACCCATGCCAAATCTTTTTAGTTTCCTGAGGGGGAATAGGCTTTGTCGTGCCCTCTTCACGACTGTCTTGGTGTGTTTGGACCAATCTAGTTTGTTGTTGATGTGGACACCAAGGAATTTGAAGCTCTCAACCTGCTCCACTACAGCCCCGTCGATGAGAATGGGGACGTGCTCGGTGCTCCTTTTACTGTAGTCCACAATTATCTCCTTAGTCTTGGTTACGTTGAGGGATAGGTTGTTATTCTGGCACCACCCGGCCAGGTCTCTGACCTCCTCCCTATAGGCTGTCTCGTCGTTGTCGGTGATCAGGCCTACCACTGTTGTGTCGTCAGCAAACTTAATGATGGTGTTGGAGTCGTGCCTGGCTATGCAGTCGTGGGTGAACAGGGAGTACAGGAGGGGACTGAGCATGCTTAAAATAAGCGTTGTGTTTTGTGTAGGCTTACCATGACGTGATGATTTGATAACCATGTAGATCTCTTTAGGACAATGTGACTTTTATCAATATATTTGACTCTACTTACCCCCACCCCCCCAAAAAAATGAAATGGTAATTAGCTGCTAATGTGGCTATCATAAAGAACTACAAATGCCATGATGATCTGGATGAGACTGCCAAATCGCAGGAAAGGTAAGAATCTCTGGATTAACTATCTAATGTTAGATACATTTAGTAATTAATACATTTGGCTACATTTCTTTAAATGTACAATTATGTGAAATATCTTGTGCAAGTTTTAAATTGACACAATACCTATTAGCAAAGGTGTCAGCTAGAGATGATGGGCATGAGCTTGCAGGGATTTGTAGTCTTGTGTGATGGCTACTTTGATGAAAATTAGCATTTTCAATCACAGAGCATAGAGCAGAATATATTGATAAACGTCATCTTGTCATAGAGAGATTTACATGGACATAAAGGTCATGCTAGGGTAAGCCTACACAAAACACAGCCCTTATTTTAAGTGAAACTAAAGTTCCCTGTGGGAAAAATGAAGGGTAGGAAAACAATTGGAACAATTCAGGCTGTATCACAACCGGCCGTGATTGGGAGTCCCATAGGGTGGCGCACAATTGGCCCAGCGTCATCCAGGTTTGGCCGGTGTAGGCCTTCATTGTAAATAAGAATTTGTTCTTAACTGACTTGCCTAGTAAAAAAGAATCCCTGTTTGATCGCTAGGTTTTATGGGTATTCTGACACCTCCACTGTGGGGCTCTATAGCCATGACAAACAACCTCAGCAGTAAATAGTATAGCTGTGACAAACAAAATAAATGACCTTGACAAATGGTAGAAGGAACAGAGGAGCGAGAGCTTGCTGATATGAGATCGAAGGATTAGTCACGGGGTGTGTGATTGTGTGTGATATGTGGTTGTGTGTGTCTCTGTGTCCTTGCGCATGGTGGCTGTACACCATAAGTTCCAGTAGGATGTTCATGTAAAAATACTGTCCACCAATACTGTTATGTGCTATGCTATGTTCTATGCTATGCTATGTTCATACCATTCTGGAACATTGAGGGGTTTATGACATAGCCCCTCTAATAAATGAATAGGATCTCTATGAATAAAACATTGTTAAGTAGATACAATATATATGCTATGGCTAGAGCTTCCATTTTCAATACATATGATGTGAAGTAACCTTCTGTGCACCCTGCTCTCGCCTGCAGCCCCTTGAGGTCTCTACGTTCCACTCTCTCCTTTTCTCTTACCTTTCTCATTCTCTCCTCTCTTCCTCTCTTTCTGGCGTGCATTCACAACATGCAGTCTCTCAACATGCAGTCTCTCAACATGCAGTCTCTCAACATGCAGACTCTCAACATGCAGACTCTCAACATGCAGACTCTCAACATGCAGACTCTCAACATGCAGACTCTCAACATGCAGACTCTCAACATGCAGACTCTCAACATGCAGACTCTCAACATGCAGACTCTCAACATGCAGACTCTCAACATGCAGACTCTCAACATGCAGACTCTCAACATGCAGACTCTCAACATGCAGACTCTCAACATGCAGACTCTCAGTCTAACAATTACCTGTAAGCCGCTCTGGATAAGAGCATCTGCTAAATGACTCAAATGTAAATGTATAAAGAGGGACCAGTTGAATTTGATGGAACATTTGAAGGCCCTAATTCCATCAGCGCTGTTGCAAGGAGGAGAATTCTAGTGTGGTCTATCATTATTCTATATCAATCCATTTGCACTTGAAAAGCCCGGCAAAGCTCTAGCATGAATACCTTCACTTCAATTCAAGACACAATCGCATATTTTTCTCTGCCTTCACTTGAATCGTATGACCTCTCGATATGGTTTGATTCCTTCGAAAAGGGGGTTATCAGCAAGCAACCCTATTACTAAAATAATGAGGGGCATTCCAACTCTGTGAAATGTAGTTGTTGCCAGGCTTATGGGAAGTGTGTGTGTATGCAGTGTGTATGTGTGAGTGTGTGTGTGTGCGTGCACTGGAATAAATTACCTCTTTATTTGTGACTCATTCTCAGATCCAGACATGACCTCTGTGCAAGACTCCATCTTTAATATTGAGCAACATTTCATTATTAGGTAATCAGTTACAGGGAGGAGAAGCTCGAGAAAGATGGCTCACAGTATGAGTGATTAGTGATTCAGAAAACACTGAGATGCCGGCAGCTCTCGACACCGTTGTGTTGCATGGAGTACAATAGAATCACCAGCCGAAGCAATTACTATAATGTACAAATTTGATAAGATTGTAAGATTCTATTGTTGTAATCTTAGTAGAATTTGTTCTTAACTGATTTGCCTAGTTAAATAAAGGTAAAAAGTGTCTTGTTCTGTCAGAGTATGTGTGAATGCTTGTATCTCTGTGTGAATGCAAAGAATGGGTATTAAGGATTTCACTTTGTGAATGTGTGTGTGCATGTCTGTGTGTGTGTGAATGTGCTTCTTGGATTTATACTAATGTCATAGTGACACAGAGGGTAGAAGTAGAAAGGTCTGCACCTGGGAGTTTTAATCATGGAGGATATTGAACTGAATAATTCAGATGGGCCCTGGAAGGTTGACTCAAAGAGCAAAATGTAAAGTTTTGGACAAAAACTTCCGCCCAAATTTTGAGCACAAAGAGCTGTCAACGGCGACAACGTTCAACATACCGATGATGTGAAGTGACCTTCCATCAAACGTGCACCCTGTTCTCGCCCCAGCCCCCCGAGGTCTCCAAACTCCACTGTTGCAGTCAACACCATTGACGCACTGTATAATGGAGGTGAAAGGCTAACTCTGAGCTAAAGCCCAGCATTTCCATTAGTCTCTAATTTCCGGCTTGTAGCCGATAAAAAAACATAAAAGCAGACAAATAAAAACATTGATACACATTTTGACCGGAAGAAAATCCTGATGGAAATAAATAGCCGTATATTTCCATTATCAGCTGTCATTTGTGCCATACAGGAGAATAACCTGGGCACCATTCTCTCAGCAAACTCAGCCTAGCAAGGTAACCTAATTTGAAGGATGTCAAGGGTTCCACTGTATACACAAGTTTCTATACACATCTCTCTCCCAAGACACCTCGGATTCTGTGTCTTCAGAGTCCATAGGTGAGTTGGAACCAGAGACAGAGCAAGACAGGCAGACCGGGAGAGAAAGAGAAGATGAGTAGGTGAAAAAATCGAAATACTGTGAGGCCCTCCGTGTGATTTATTGTACAGCACAGTGAGATATAAGGGACTACACAGCTAGATCATGTTCTGTAAAGAGGAATGAGGACAGTTGAGGAGCCAGAGATGGAAGGAATGAAAGTGGTATAGACATGGAGTTAGAGAAGGAGAGAAATACACTGAACAAAAACATACGCAACATATAAAAAAATTTACAGTTCATTTTTACATTTTACAGCTCATATATGGAAATCAGTCAATTGAAATGAATTCATTAGACCCTAATCTATGGATTTCACATGACTGTGAATACAAATATGCCTCTGTTGGTCACAGATACCTTAGAAAAAAGGTAGTGGCCTGGATCAGAAAACCAGTCAGTATCTGGTGTGAACACCTTTTGTCTCATGCAGCGGGACACCTTCTTCACAGAGTTGATCAGACTGCTGATTATTGCCTGTGGAATGTTGTCCCACTCCTCTTCAATGGCTGTACGAAGTTGCTGGATATTGGTGGGAACTGGCACTCGCTATCGTACACGTTGATCCAGAGCATCCCAAACTTGCTCAATTGGTGACATGTTTGGTAAGTATGCAGGCCATGGTAGAACTGGGACATTTTTAGCTTCCAAGAATTGTGTACAGATCCTTGCGACATGGGGTTGTGCATTATCATTCTGAAACGAGGTGATGGCGGAGGATGAATGGCACGACAATGGGCCTTAGGACCTCGTCAAGGTATCTCTGTGCATTCAAAATGCCATCGATAAAATGTAACTGTGTTCATTGTCTGTATGCCTGCCCATACCATAACCACACCGCCACCATGGGGCACTCTGTTCACAACATTGACATCATCAGACCGCTCGCCCACACGACACCATACTACTGTCTGCCATCTGCCCGGTATAGTTGAACCCGGGATTAATCCGTGAAGAGCACACTTCTCCAGCGTTCCAGTAGCCATCAAAGGTGAGCATTTGCCCATTTGAAGTCGGTTAGGATGCCGAACTGCAGTCAGGTCAAGACCCTGGTGAGGACAACGAGCATGCAGATTAGCATCCTAAGACGGTTTCTGGGAGTTTTTGCAGAAATTCTTCGGTTGTGCAAACCCACAGTTTCATCAGCTGTTTGCGTGGCTAGTCGGAGGGGATGGCTGCCATTTTACCGGCTGCTAACCAACTGTGCTATTTTATTTATTTTTTCGCATTGTTTGTAACTTTTTTTTAACCTATTTTGTACATAATGTTGCTGCTACCGTCTCTTATGACCGAAAATAACTTCTGGACATCAGAACAGCAATTACTCACCTCGAACTGGATGAAGATTTTTTTCTTTAACGAATACGACATAAAGGATATACTGCTTTCTTGGGAACAAGCCCAAATCTCTGTCCTTTGCGTGAAGAAAAGACAGAGAAAAGGGGGGCGGAGGTCGGGCTGCCTTTGAGAATTCATAGGCGAGTGAGTAAACCTTCTCTTCCATCCGTTCTACTGGCCAACGTGCAACCATTGGAAAATAAAATGGATGATATACGATGAGGGGTGAGGGTGTGTGTCTATTTGTCAATAGCTGGTGCGCAATGTCTAATATTAAAGAAGTCTTGAGGTATTGGTCACCTGAGGTAGAGTACCTTATGATAAGCTGTAGACTACACTATCTACCAAGAGAGCTCCCATCTATATTATTTGTAGCCGTCTATTTACCGCCACAAACCGATGCTGGCACTAAGACCTCACTCAACGAGCTGTATAAGGCCATAAGCAAACAAGACAATGCTCATTCAGAAGCGGCACTCCTAGCTACTAACTGAAATCCATTTTACCTAATTTCTACCAGCGTGTCACATGTTTTTTTATTTCACCTTTATTTAACCAGGTAGGCAAATTGAGAACACGTTCTCATTTACAATTGCGACCTGGCCAAGATAAAGCAAAGCAGTTCGACACATACAACAACACATAGTTACACATGGAGTAAAACAAACATACAGTCAATAATACAGTGAAAAATAAGTCTATATACAATATGAGCAAGTGAGGTGAGATAAGGGAGGTGAAGGCAAACAAAATATATATAAATAAATAAAAATATAAAAAGGCCATGGTGGCGAAGTAAATACAATATAGCAAGTAAAAAAAAAAAAGTAGAGATAGTAGAGATAGAAAAAGTAGATAGAAATAATGGGGTGCAAAGGAGCAAAATAAATAAATAAATAAATACAGTAGGTAAAGAGGTAGTTGTTTGGGCTAAATTATAGATGGGCTATGTACAGGTGCAGTAATCTATGAGCTGCTCTGACAGCTGGTGCTTAAAGCTAGTGAGGGAGATAAGTGTTTCCAGAGAAAATGATTTTCTAGACCACACAAAGAGATGCATTCAAAGATCTCCCTCACACTCCATTTGGCAAATCAGATCATAATTATATCCTCCTAATTCCTGCTTACAAGCAAAAACTAAAGCAGGAAGTACCAGTGCTCAATACAGAAGTGGTCAGATGACACGGATGCTACGCTACAGGACTGTTTTGCTAGCACAGACTTGAACATGTTCCAGGATTCACACAATGGCATTGAGGAGTATATCACTTTAGTCATCGGCTTCATCAATAAGTGCATCGATGACGTCATCCCCACAGTGACCATACATGCATATCCCAACCAGAAGCCATGGATTACAGGAAACATCCGCATCGATCTAAAGGCTACAGCTTCCGCTTTCAAGGAGCGGGACACTAATCGTGACGCTTATAAGAAATCCCGCTACTCCCTCAGACAAACTATCAAACAGGCAAAGCATCAATACAGGATTAAGATTGAATCCTACTACACTGGCTCTGACCCTTTTCGGATGTGGCAGGGCTTGAAAACTAATTTCGGACTACAAAGGGAAACCCAGCTGCGAGCTGCCCAGTGACGTGCGCCTGCCAGACGAGCTAAATGCCTTTTATGCTTGCTTCTAGGCAAGCAACACTGAAGCATGCATGACAGCACCAGCTGTTCCGGACGACTGTGTGATAATGCTCTCGGTAGCTGATGTGAACAAGACTTCAATATTCACAAAGCCGAGGGGCCAGACGGACTACCAGGACGTGTACTCAAAGCATATGCGGGCAACCTGGCAAGTGTCTTCACTGACATTTTTAACCTCTTACTGACAGAGTCTGTAATACCTACATGTTTCAAGCAGACCACCATAGTCCCAGTGCCCAAGGAAGTGAAGGTAACCTGCCTAAATGACTACCACCCCGTAGCACTCACGTCAGTAGCCATGAAGTTCTTTGAAAGGCTGGTCATGGGTCATATCAACAGCATGATCCCGGATAAAGCTCATCACTAAGATAAGGAAACTGGGACTAAACACCTCCCTCTGCAACTGAAACCTGGACTTCCTGAAGGACCGCCCTCATGTGGTAAGGGTAGGCAACAACACATCTGCCACGCTGTCCCCTCCTGAACTCCCTGTTAAACCACGACTTCATGGCCAAACACAACTCCAACATCATCATTAAGTTTGCTGACGACACAACAGTGCCTGATGACCGACAATGAAGAGACAACCTTTAGGGAGGAGGTCAGAGACCTGGCAGTGTGGTGCCAGGACAACAACCTCTCCCTCAATGTGAGCAAGACAAAGGAGCTGACCATGGACTACATGAAAAGGTGGGCAGAACAGGCACCCATTGACATCGACGGGGCTGTAGTGGAACGGGAGTTTCAAGTTCATTGGTGTCCACATCACCAATGAACTATCATGGTCCAAACACACTAAGACAGTTGTGAAGAGGGCACGACAACACCTTTTCCCCCTCAGGAGACTGAAAAGATTTGGCATGGATTCCCAGATCCTCAAAAAGTTCTACAGCTACACCATCGAGAGCATCATGACCGTTTGCATCACTTTCCTGGTATGGCAACTGCTCGGCATCTGACCTTAAGGCGCTACAAAGGGTAGTGCATACGGCCCAGTACCTCACTGGGGCCAAGCTTCCTGCCATCCAGGACCTATATACTAGGCGGTGTCAGAGGAAAGCCTAAAAATGTTTAAAAGACTTCAGTCACCCAAGTCATAGATGTTTCTCTCTGCTGCCACACGGCAAGCGGTACCGGACCACCAAGTCTAGGAGCAAAAGGCTTCTTAACAGCTTCTACCGACAAGCCATAAGGCTGCTGAACAATTAATCAAATGGCGACCTGGACTATTTAAATTGACAACCCCCCCATTTGTTTTTACACTGCTGCTACTCGCTGTTTATTATCTATGCATAGTCACTTTACACCTACCTACATGTTCAAATGACCATGACTAACCTGTACCTGTACACATTGACTCAGTACCGGTACCCCCTGTATATAGCCTCATTATTGTTATTTTCTTGTGTTACTTTTAATTATTTTTTACATTAGTTTGTGGTAAATATGTTTTTATCTCTTTATGAACTGCATTGTTAATTAAGTGCTTGTAAGTAAGCATTTCACATTTCACACCTGGTGTATTCGGCGCATGTAACAAATACATTTTGATTTGATTTGTTTTGGTCTCAGACGATCCCGGACGTGAAGAAGCCAGATGTGGAGGTCCTGGGCTGGCGTGGATACACATGGTCTGCAGTTGTGAGGCCGATTGGACGTACTGCCAAATTATTTTAAACGACATTGGAGGCAGCTTATCGTAGAGAAATGAACATTCAATTCTCTGGCAATAGCTCTGGTGGACATTCATGCAGTCAGTATGCTAATTGCACGCTCCCTCAAAACTTGAGACATCTGTGGCATTGCTTTGTGTGACAAAACTGCACATTTTAGATTGGCCTTTTATTGTCCCCAGCACAAGGTGCGCCTCATGCTGTTTAATCAGCTTCTTGATATGCCACACCTGTCAGGTGGATGGATTATCTTGGCAAAGGAGAAATGCTCACTAACAGGGATTTGTTCAAAAATATTGAGAGAAATACGATTTTTGTGGGAATGGAACGTTATTAGGATATTTTTTTTCAGCTCTTGAAACATGGGACCAACACTTTATATGCTACGTTTAATTTTTTTTCATTATATATCATTATATAGAGAGAAATAGAGAGGAGAAAGGAAGAGAGGGAGATGATACAATACACTGGGTGGGGTGGGGGAAATGAGGGGAAATAACAGCGGACACCAAAATACGGCTAGTTACATCAGCATTGGTCAGTGCCTGGGGTTAGGAGTGGGCTGCCAGGCCCTCAAGCTGACTCACCGGGCACTCGCTGGCACCTGGACCCAGCACCCAGCGACCCGCTGTCTGTCAGGATAACACCAGTCACATCAACACCCCATGCTCCCCCTGTGACAGGTCACTTCTGACAGGGTCAGTCGGCCTCTTCTACCCCTCCCTGTGATCTTTGGTTCGCTTCTTTATCGAGCAATTCATCATAAAAACATGAAGGCTTTCAAAAAAATGCTGAAACTCAAACCTGAACAGGAGCTCATTCACACAAACCGTCAAAACCGGAATGCGTTATCTAGCTAATGCGTTATCTAGCTTGTCTAGGTACATTGTCTAGTTACATTATCTACAGTGCGTTCAGAAAGTATTCACACCTCTTGACTTTTTCCACGTTTTGTTGTGTGACGTAGAAGTCCGTCACTGGCCGCGGGCAGCATTTGGTTCTTTAACGCATGCACACATTCATCACTCCTCCCTGCTCCGTTATAAGATAAGTTAACAATGTGGGTCGACACACAAATTAACTTCTGTCTTAGTACATACATTTCACACTTATGTCAATGTTCATATTTGAGATATACAATATAAATTATACTTATCAATGTTGTGGATGAGCGCTTTGTTTGTTCGTTCTGTTCCTCTCTCTCCATCTCTGTAGCTTCTGGGTATGCTGGAAAAGGACCTGAGCTAAGGGAGTGGGCTGACTTTATAGTGCCTGTCCCAAATGGCTCATTAATGTAAATGGGCATATTGAAAGACACTGTCAGTAGTGATGTAATGTTGTGTTGTGGTATTGTTTAAAAAACGTGTTGCAATGTATATCCTTTAGTAGGTTTAGTTAATGGAAAATGTAGGTTTGTATAGTTAATTGCTTAATTAATTAGTGTTAATTGTTCTGAGGGGAGGGGCTAGCCCTACAAAAGGAGCCTCTCTTTCAGTTCATAAGGAGGCATTTTGGATTGAGCTGTGGATGGGGCAGCATTGTTTTAAGCTGTCCCATAAGGTAGACGTTTGATGGCAGTACTGTTGTTTTTTGTTCCGGAATCACCTTGTAAATAAACACCTTTGCACAGAAGAACTTTTGCGGTTCCGCCATCTTTTTATTTTGATAGAGGTTAGGTTTTCCAGTTTAGCCTTCTGGCCTACTCTACGTGACATGTTGTGTTACAGCCTGAATTAAAAATTGATTAAATTGAGATTTGTTGTCACTGGCCTACACACAACCACAATGTCAAAGTGGAAATATGTTTTTAGAAATATTTTAAAATTTATTAAAATTAAAAGATGCTATGTCTTGAGTCAAAAAGTATTCGACCCATTTGTTATGGCAAGCCTAAATACATTCAGGAGTAAAAATGTGCTTAACAAGTCACATAATAAGTTGCATGGATCGCTATGTGTGCAATAATAGTGTTTAACATGATTTTTGAATGATTACCTCATCTCTGTACCCCACACATACAATTATCTTTACGGTCCCAGAGTCGAGCAGCTAATTTCAAACAAATTCAACCACAAAAAACAGGGAGGTTATCTATTGCCTCGCAAAGAAGGACATCTATTGGTAGATAATTTTTTTTACTTTTTTTTGTTTTTGTAAAAGCAGATATTGAATATACACTTTGGATGATGTATCAGTACACCCAGTCACTACAAAGATACATTCATCCTTCCTAACTCAGTTGCCGGAGAGGAAGGAAACCGTTTAGAGATTTCACCACAGTTACTCTAAAACAGTTTAAAAATGGCTGTGGTAGGAGAAAACTGAGGATATTTCAACAACCTTGTACTTACTCCACAATACTAACCTAAATGACAGAGTGAAAAGGGAGCCTGTAGAGAATAAAAATATTCCAAAACATGAATCCTGTTTGCAATAAAGTAAAACAACAAATAATTCGGAGAAATAAATTAATTCTATGTCCTGAATACAAAGCGTTATGTTTGGGGCAAATCCAACACAACACATGACTGAGTAACTTCATATTTTCAAGCATGGTGGTGGCTGCATCATGTTGTGGGTATGATTGTAATCGATAAGGACTAGGGAGTTTTCTTTTGATAAAATAAATGGAATAGAGCTCAGTACAAGCAAAATCCTAGAAAACCTGGTTCAGTATGCTTTCCAACAGAGACTGGGAGACAAATGCACCTTTCGGCAGGACAATAACCTAAAACACAAGGCCAAATTTACAATGGAGTTGCTTACCAAGACAACATTGAATGTTCCTGAGTGGCCCTAGATACAGTTTGCTCTTAAATAGGCTTGAAAATCTTTGGCAAGACTTGAAAATTGTCTAGCAATGATCAACAACCAACTTGACAAAGCTTGTAGACTTTTAAAAGTAATAATGTGCAAATATTGTACAAGGTGTGCAAAGCTCTTAGAGACTTACCCAGAAAGACTCTCAGCTGTAATAGCTGCCAAAGGTGATTCTAACATGTATTGACTCGGATGTGAATACTTATGTGGATGAGATGTTTCTCTAATTCATTTTCAATAAATGTGCAACAATTTCTAAAAACCTATTTTCACTTTGTACCTTATGGGGTATTGTTTGTAGATGTGTGAGAAAAAAATCTGTATAATCCATTTTAAATTCAGGCTGTAACACAAAAAAATTGAATAAATCAAAGGGTATGAATACTTTCTGAAGGCACCGTAGCTACATTGTCCATCATACGTTTGTCGGAAGGCTTTTGAAGGTGATAAATGGGGCTCAGTCAATTCAATTGTCAATCTGAAAACACAATGCTTTGGTGGTGTGAAACCTGACAATATTCATTATCCAGTCTGCTCCAGGTTGTGGGAGATTGAAACAATTCCCAAACTCTGAAACCTAGACAGGACTGTGGCTTCACTTAGAAATTTCAGCAGGCTGTCAAGTGGATGCTGTCTTGCCGCAGCGATGTTCGTACGAGGTGACTCATTGGCCTGGTGTGACAATACAGGCAGAGATGAGGACCAAAATATCCATTCAAGTTAACCAAATGAAAAGGAAGCAACAGTGATGTGATGTGCCATGCAGAAAGAGACAATTAAATTCCTCATTTAATTCAATCAGAGAGTTTTCCCGACTATGTCAGAGAGGGCTTAAGCCTGGTTGCCTGCCAAACATTTTTAGGGCTGTGAAAAGGGCAGAACATTGTTCTAATATTCTCTCATGTGTCACAACCGCTCACAACCTCTGCCATGCTGCCTTTTGTCATTTTTTCTGCAAGTGAAACGGATGTCATTTGTCCAATGACAGCGAACGCTACAGACCTCAGTTAACTCAAGCAGATCCCTATCTGGACATCACAGCATGGTTGTGTTGAATACTGAGTTCGGTTGGCTCATTCTTCCTGGAAACAATGGCTAGGCCGTTACAATTTGACGTGCATTGCATGGATATTGAGATGTCTATCTTGTGTAATTTCCGCAATGACCAGAGATTCTATTTATTTTCTTTTGCAGAATTATATTTGGAAAATGTGACATGCCACTGGGCAAAAACTGGTTGAATCAACATTGTTTCCACGTCATTTCAAAAACATAAAATCTATGTGATGATATTGAATCAATGTGGATAACTGATTGGATTTGCAAAAAGTCATCAACATAAGGGAATTTCATATTTTTTCCACTGAACTTTTAATCTAAATTCAATGACATGGTGACAGTTTTTGTTGATTTCACGTTGAATTCATGTTAGTTGAAAACCCATCCAATTGTAAATCAAGACGTCGTTGATGTCGTTGAACTGACGTCTGTGCCCAGTGGGATGCTTGTGAAATTGGATAATTACACTGAATTTGACAGTAGCTATGAATGGATAATGATGATTGACATGAAGCCCTAAAACTTGAAAATAAAGAACCTTACAGGCTAAGCCATGTATTCATCTTTGAATTATTCCCTCATTGAGGAAGCATAAGGTTTTAAGGACCTGTTAAACCAATCAAAGTGACAGACAGTCCCATCGGCTTTGTTGACATCCATTCGGCAACATTTTCATTTTCATAGTAAGATAATTTTTCAAGCTTTCATTGACAAATCATCATGACTGGCACTGGGAAACATATTGAGAAGGGTGGTCATGTTGTAAAGCTGCTCTAACTCCCTCCCTGCTTCCTGTGCAGGAACTTTCATATTCCACATCTGTCTTCCCCTTTGCAGCTGTGTCGGGGTGTATTATATCTGTGGTGTGACTTGTATTATAGCTGTGGTGTGGCTTGTATTATATCTGTAGTGAGGCTTGTATTATATCTATGGTGATGTTTGTATAACAGCTGTGGTGAGGCTTATATTATAGCTGTGGTGAGGCTTGTATTATATCTGTTGTAAGGCTTGTATTATATCTGTGGTGATGTTTGTATAACAGCTGTGGTGAGGCTTGTATTATAGCTGTGGTGAGGATTGTATTATATCTGTTGTAAGGCTTGTATTATATCTGTGGTGATGTTTGTATAACAGCTGCGGTGAGGCTTGTATTATAGCTGTGGAGAAGTTTGTATTACATCTGTGGTGAGGCTTTTATTATAGCTGTGGTCAGGCTTGCATTATATCTGTGGTGATGTTTTGTATTACAGCTGTGGTTATGTTTGTATTATAGCTGTGGTGAAGCTTGTATTATAGCTGTGGTGAGGCTTGTATTATAGCTGTGGTGAGGCTCACTGCCTCTAAATTGCTATTACTTCTGGCTCTCCCAAAGCTCATTACAGAGGAAAGTAAAGGGATTGTTTCAGCGTTGATCTTACCTTAAAAAGGTAGTGCTCCTCTTTCCTCTCACTGTTTAGCCGATAACCTCCTCAAGGATTGGTCATTAGGTGTAAATGGAGGAGGATCACAGTATTACCGAAGTGGCTACGATAGACAATGCCGAAACAATACATGACCAGGTTAAACTGCAAACCCACAACACTACTGCACTATAGACATGAGAGATTACTAAACTGGGGGTGTTGTGATGACGTATTGAATGGTTAATGTGGTAAGTGGAAGAAATCATTCATGCAGACTTTAGTCAAACTATCATTTCTGATTTTATTGAACTGTGGAGACACCCGGACACCTGAATGTGGTGGCTGTGACTAACTACTAGACAAATGTAGGATTGTTCCTGACTAGACTAGGCTTGACTGGGCTGCTGATCCTGCCCATTTCTAATTAAATATTATTATTTTCTGTGTGGGGGAGATGCAGTGACCATGATTTAAAAAAAAGAGGCTCCAGAAACCCAGCTCCATTATTGCGCTGGGGACACTTTTACCTTCTGATCATTTATTATATTTTATATCCCCTTCATCTCCTCCATTAGGGATATTTAATTATCCTTGTGTCCCCATCGCACAACACGCACAGATTTCCGCTGCCGAGGATAAACCTCTCTCTAGGTGTGTGTGTGTGTTTGGTGTGTGGCTCAGGGAGGCTAGATGCACTGAACCAGCAATACAGACAACTAAGCTTCCTAAAACAGAAGCCACCTCCTTGCTTGCAGCAATCAATAGGCCTGTGAAAAACATCTGATCGATGAAATTAAGGTTAAAAATGTTACAGGAAATGAGTTTGTAACTAGCATGATTCGTCTATCGGTGTAAACTCACAGGACTAAGGGATTTTAGCTAACACAGAAGCTATTTTTTCAGAGTATCTGGGTCAGGCTTACAAATACAGCCCTTTTGATCCTCTTATGAAATATTCGAAAGAGGAAACATCGTGTGTCTCAATGTGACGTGGTAAGAACCCACAAAACCATTGGGAGGAAGAATATCAAATGGAAGCAGTTCTGGCTTTGAAGTCACCACTGTATAGATAATGTGTTTTATTACAGGTATATTAGACTGTATGGAGAATGGCTTTTAGGTGCATCATGTCCTCATGAACAATGGATTAAAACTCACAGTCAGGGTCAGTCAAGTATCCCAGGCAGTCTCCCTCTGGTAATCTGCCTGGCCAGGTTTAAAATCCCTCATTATGCCGAATGATTAAAAGTGCAAGTGGTTACTCATTTATTTGTTATTATTTCTCTGGGACTCCTCAACATTGGATCTTGATGTTTTTCAGGAAAAGGTCATCCCAATCATTTCACAGGCTCATTCTTGTAAAAGCTTTCTTTTTTATTCTAAATTTCTTAGATTTTTTTTTTGTATTCTGAAATGTTCCTACAAAGCAATCCAATATTCCTTTTGGCCTGAATGTATTTGGTTCATTTCAGTGCAATGAGTTTGGCAGTTTTTTAAGCTACGGTATTTTAGGTCAGAGCAATTGAATTCCCAGCAGGCCATAGTCCCAGTGGGCTTCAGACCAAATACAGTGCGTGACATAGCCTTTTTAATCTAGACTCTTCATACTGTAGAAGTAATTTAAAAGACACTTTCTCCTCACTGCCAAATACATGATAGATTATAGAACACACCACATTAAATGCCTGCAAGACTTCAGCTCTTCAGTATGAAAGCACTATGTCCAGCCACACTCTGTTGCTGGAAATAAAGCTGTTTGAAATGATTGCAAGTCTTGGAAGATGTGACATTTTTTGTTGTTGACATCTCTAAGCGGTTACAGGAAGTCACCCCATTATGTATGATGATGTCATATTGCCGTGTGGACCGTTAAAACATTTTGCTGTGAGTGTGTGTCTCTCTACAGGAGTCCCTGCAGACCTATGCCTTCCTGATGTTCATGATGGTGTGTGTGTGCTGGGTGCTGTGTACCTTTACTTCATTCTGCTCCAAAGCAAGACCTTTGTGGACATTAGCCAGAGCTTTCCAAAATCAACAAGACCCAGTTCCCTGTCCAGGAAATGGAGGACATACTTGCCATCAAGCCTGGGTCAATAAAACTGGAAGTAAATGAAAAAGTAATTGACGTTGAGATGGAGAGTTAGTTTTGAATCAAAGAACAGCGCTAGGCGTAAGTTTACTGTTGTACATATTGTATTTTGTGTCACTGCAATGGAATGGAATTTTTAAGATGTGTTTTCTTGCTGGCTTAGTGTCATAGCTATTTTGAATAAATGTATTCTTCAATACATTTTTAAAGATGTCATTTGTATTGTATTTTCCCAATAGAACTTTTAATCCTGTAAACGTCCTCAAGCATAACCAAAAATACTCTAGTTTAAGAGGTTTTAATACTCAAAGAAAGTGCATTTCTATTTGAAAAAAGTACTAGACCAGGTTGTATAACAGTGTCAACTATACCCACGAAAGAGCTGTGTAAATACAGTAAGATTTAGGGTAAAATACATTAAACTAAACATGCAAGACAATGACCCATTTTTTTGTGGAATGCAGATTTGTTCTTGTCCTTGTCTAAAGACATTTTTAGAGCCACAGGAGGGGAGAAACCAGAGTGGGGCAGACCTGGATCAGAGGACCGACTTATTCGGGAGGATTTAAGGTATACTGGAACAGATATCTTTGTTTTATCCCTAACAGGGAGAGAAGAAAGTGAGTTGAGGGCTCAGAAAACTGACAGGAACACAGGAGGTTTTTCGGCCCTTTTCCAAATGTAAAGCAGCTCAACTCCCCATCAGATGGCCACTATATACACTGCCTTCAGAAAGTATTCACACCCCTTGACTTTTTCCACAATTTGTTGTGTTACAAAGTGGGATTAAAATATATTTAATTGTCATTTTTTGTCAACGATCGCAGTCAATGTGGAAGTAAAATGTATATAATTAATTAAAACTAATAAACAGTATCCTGATTAGAAAAGTATTCTACCATCAGAGTAAATACATGTTAGAATTACCTTTTGGCAGTGATTACACATGTGAGTCTCTAAGAGCATTGCACACATGGATTGTACAATATTTGCACATTATATATTTTTCATAAAGCTATGTCAAATCAAATCAAACTTTCTTTGTCACATGCGCCAAATACAAGTCTAGACCTTACCGTGAAATACTTACTTACAAGCCCTTAACTAAGGGCTATCGACGTTTAGGCTAATCTGAAGATGGTGCTGTCTAAAGCTAAATCTGGTCAGTGTAGAGAGTATAGGGATATTGGTATCCACGTTGGCACCAATGATGTTTGGATGAAACAGTCAGAGGTCACCAAGCGCAAACATAGCTTCAGCGTGTAAATCAGCTAGAAAGATGTGTCGGCATCGAGTAATTGTCTCTGGCCCCCTCCCAGTTAGGGGGAGTGATGAGCTCTACAGCAAATTCTCACAACTCAATCGCTGGTTGAAAACTGTTTTCTGCCCCTCCCAAAAGATAGAATTTGTAGATAATTGGCCCTCTTTCTGGGACTCACCCACAAACAGGACCAAGCCTGGCCTGTTGAGGAGTGATGGACTCCATCGTAGCTGGAAGGGTGCTCTTATCTTATCTACGAACATAGACAGGGTTCTAACTCCCCTAGCTCCACAATGAAATAGGGTGCAAGCCAGGCAGCAGGCTCTTAGCCAGCTCAGTCTGCCACTAACATAGTCAGTATAGTCAGCTCAGCTATCCCCATTGAGACGGTGTCTGTGCCTCGACCTAGGTTGGGCAAAACTAAACATGGCGGTGTTCACCTTAGCAATCTCACTGGAATAAAGACCTCCTCCATTCCTGCCATTATTGAAAGAGATTGTGATACCTCATATCTCAAAATAGGGCTACTTAATGTTAGATCCCTCACTTCCAAGGCAGTTATAGTCAAAGAACTAATGTGATTGGCCTGACTGAAACATGGCTTAAGCCTGATGAATTTACTGTGTTAAATGAGGCCTCACCTCCTGGTTACACTAGTGACCATATCCCCCGCGTATCCCGCAAAAGCGGAGGTGTTGCTAACATTTACAATAGCCAATTTCAATTTACACAAAAAAACAACGTTTTCGTCTTTTAAGCTTCTAGTCATGAAATCTATGCAGCCTACTCAATCACTTTTTATAGCTACTGTTTACAGGCCTCCTGGGCCATATACAGCGTTCCTCACTGAGTTCCCTGAATTCGTATCGGACCATGTAGTCACGGCAGATAACATTCACATTTTTGGTGACTTTAATATTCACAAGGAAAAGTCCACAGACCCACTCCAAAAAGCTTTCGGAGACATCATCCACTCAGTGGGTTTTGTCCAACATGTCTCCGGACCTACTCACTGCCACAGTCATACTCTGGACCTAGTTTTGTCCCATGGAATAAATGTTGTGGATCTTAACTTCTCTTGCGTAGGGGGCAGTATTTTCACCTCCGGATGGAAAGCGTGCCCAAAGTAAACTGCCTGTTACTCATGCCCAGAAGCTAGAATATGCATATAATTATTAGATTTGGATAGAACACACTCTAAAGTTTCTGTCTGTGAGTATAACAGAACTGATATGGCAGGCGAAATCCCGAGGACAAACCATCCAGGGAAAAAAGAAATTGAGGTCATAGGATTTTCCAATTGCTTTCTATGGGATGCCCTTATTATTAGGAACCTAGTTGCAGTTCCTATGGCTTCCACTAGATGTCAGTCTTTAGAAATTGTTCGATGTTTTTCTTTTGAGAAATTAAGAAGTAGTCCTATTCATTGTAAGTGTCACTCCAGGTGGACTCTACTGTTTTGGTGCAGGTGAATTGGTGCGCGTGAACTGGAGCGTGCTCCACGTTGTTTTTATCCGGTATTAGAAGCAGTTTATTCCGTCTTAAATTTTATCGATTGTTTACATTTTAGGATACCTGAGGTTGGATTAGGAACGTTGTTTGAAATGTTTGGACCAAGTTTACAGGTAACTTATGAGATACTTTGTAGGCATGTTGGGCGAGTTGAAACGGGTGTATTTCTGAATCAAACGCGCCAAATAAATGGACATTTCTGGGACATAAGAAAGGACATTATCGAACAAAAGGATCATTTGTGATGTTTCTGGGACATTTTGGAGTGTCAACAGAAGAAGATCTTCAACGCTATCGTCCCACCTGGTCAAACATTAGGTACCCTAATACATAAATAAACAAAAAATTGTCTGTGCTACACCAGTTTCAACTGTTCTGCCGGTGGCTATGGAACCCTGACCTGTTCACCGGATGTGCTACCTGTCCCAGACCTGCTATTTTCAACTCTCTAGAGACAGCAGGAGCGGTAGAGATACTCTCAATGATCGACTATGAAAAGCCAACTGACATTTACTCCTGAGGTGCTGACTTGCTGCACCCTCGACAACTACTGTGATTATTATTATTTGACCATGCTGGTCATTTATGAACATTTGAACATCTTGGCCATGTTCTGTAATAATCTCCACCCGGCACATCCAGAAGAGGACTGGATACCCCTCAGCCTGGTTCCTCTCTAGGTTTCTTCCTAGGTTTTGGCCTTTCTAGGGAGTTTTTCCTAGCCACTGTGCTTATACACCTGCATTGCTTACTGTTTGGGGTTTTAGGCTGGGTTTCTGTACAGCACTTTGAGATATCAGCTGATGTAAGAAGGGCTATATAAATAAATGTGATTTGATTTGATTCTGTATCTTTGTAGTGAGTGGGTGTATTGATACCATCAAAAGTTTAGTTAGTCACTGCACTATGCTCGAAGGGATATTCAATATCTTATTTTTTTTATCCATCTACCAATGAGTGTCTATCTTTGCAAACCATTGGAAAACCTCTCTTGTCTTTGTGGTTGCATCTGTGCTTCAAATTCACTGTTTGACTGAGGGACCGTAAAGATAATTGTATGTGTGTGATACAGAGATGGGGTGTCATTTAAAAATCATGTTAAACACCATTATTGCACACAGAGTGAGTCCATGCAACTTATTATGTGACTTGTTAAGCACATTTTTACTCCTGACCTTATTCAGGCTAGCCATAACAAACGAGTTGAATACTTATTGACTCAATACATTTCAGTTTTTAATTTTTAATTAATTTGTAAACAAAACAAAAAAAACATATTCCACTTTGACATTATGGGTTATTGTGTGTAGGCCAGTGACAAAAAAATCCCAATGTAATCAATTTTAAATTCAGGCTGTAACAACAAAATGTGGAATAGGTCAAGGGGTGTGAATACTTTCTGAAGGCATTGTAGATGGGAAAACCTGAACTGAATGGAGAAAGAACGGTGACCGGTGCTAAGAAACAGGGGACTGTGGGGAAACAGTTTGCCGAACAGTAAAATAGGCTCAACATGTCAACTGAATCATTGCCTGGGGACCCAGGGACACACAGAGGACACTGAGACAATCTGTCAGTACGCAGCGTGCCAGCTTTGACTGCATCGTGTATCCAAATGCTGAGGAAACAGCTTGAACTTGAGACTAGCTCTCAATTCTGATCAGGCTCAATGAATCAGCCCCCAGACACACATTTGTTTCATTCGTTACAAAGCTGGGGGTAGAGCAGACACATAATTGGAAGGGCTGTTAGCTCTATAGTAGCTCCATTTCAGTGGGTTTGTTGTAAGGAATGACAGACAAACGACAGATAAGGTGGTTGCTGTATTGGTAATTACATTGATCCAACAGCCAAAATCCATAAACATTATAATAACAAGGTAGAGGGCAATGCTGTATGTGAAATATTATGTCCTCTCTCTCATATTTAGCAAGAATGGGAGTGAAGTTATAATTACTTTGTCATTATGCAAAGTGAAAGCAAAGTAGCGTGCCTTGTAAAATGCAAGCGACGGGGTTCCTTGTAGTTAATTATATCAAAAGGCTGGGGAAAGGTAACAGACGTTTACTAATCTCATTACAAGACTTTCTGCCTGTTTTCAATTTAGACACTTGTGATGTACCAGAATAGCAGTCAAGAATTAAATAACTTTTTACAACGTAAACAGCTTTCTCTAATGGCGAATGTGCATAAAGACGGCAGAGTACACATATAACGTCATTGTTTTAGCAGTTTTTAAACTACGGGGTGCGACATGGTTCACCAATAAATCAGCTACTTTCTTGGTTTTAATAATTGACAGCATCTTGGAGATATAATTGGGATCGTGTATACTGTGCTAATGCCGATATAGAAAAAGTGGTAATGGATAGCAATGTACAACACGACAAACTTACCAAACAAGACAGTTGTGGTAAGAGCATGGAGGCAGCCATCTTTATGCACGTCCACCATTGTTGATGGGAAAAGCGCTGTGCAGGAGTAAGCTCACATATGTGCTTCATGAACCAATTTGAGATATAGGCTTAGCAATACAAATCACATTTTATTTGTCACATGCTTCGTAAACAACAGGTGTAGACTAACAGTGAAATGCTTACTTACGGGCCCTTCCCAACAATGCAGAGAGAACAATAGGGAAATAATAATAGAAAAATAATAACAAGGAAAAAATACTCAATCATTAATGATCATTTGGCTATATACACACAGGAGACAATGTGCAGGGGAATGAGTTAATTGAGGTAGGTATGTACATATAGTTAGGGATAAAGTGATTAGGAAACAGGAAATGGAATAAACAGTAACAGCAGTGTATATGATGAGTCAAAAGAGTTACCGCAAAAACTGCCTATATCTTCCGTTCTACGGGCGAACATACAATCACTAGAGCACAAGCTGGACAAGCTCCATTCGAGAATATCCTATCAACGGGACCTGAAGAACTGTAATATCCTATGATTCGCTGAGTCGTGGCTGAACAGTGACATGGATAATTCACATCTAGCTGGTTTTTCTATGCATTGTCAAGACTGAACGGCAGCTTCGGGTAAGGTTAAGGGGGAGGTGTGTGTCTCTTTGTTAACAACAGCTGGTGCACGATCTCTAATGTTAAGGAAGTCTGGGGGTTTTGATCGTCTGAGTTAGAATACCTCATGACAAGCTGCATACCATGCTATTTACCAATAGAGTTTTCAGCTATATATTTTGTAGCTGTCTATTTACCAACACAAACTGATGCTAGCTAAGACGGCAGTCAATGAGTTGTATAGGGCCATAAGCAAACAAAAAAATGCACGTCCAGAGGCAATCTCCTAGTGGCCGCCGATTTTATTGCAGAAAAACTGAAATCTGTGCATGTCATCTTTGTAACTAGAGGCGACAAAATTCCACACACAGAAATGCATACAAAGTTCTCCCTCACCCTCTATTTTACAAATCTGACCATAAGTCTATTCTCCTGATTCCTGCTTACAAGCAAAAACTCAAAGAGGTAGTACCAGTGATGCACTCAATACAGAAATGATACGATGAAGTATATGCCAAGCTACAGGACTGTTTCGCTAGCACAGACTGGAATATGTTCAGGGATTCATCTGATAACATTGAGGAGTTTACTACATCAGTCACAGGCTTCATTAATAATTGCATAATTGAAGTACATTCTCAGATCAAGTGTTTGTGCACAAGGAAGTCTGCCCTCTCCAAGACCTCTCCATCAAATTGACAACTCCACGATGTCCCCCTCCCAGAGTGCAAAGAACCTTGGAGTGACCCTGGACAACACCCTGTCATTCTCTGCAAAGCATTCTGTAGAATACGACCCTATGTCACACAGGATGCAGTGCAGTTCCTAATCCAGGCACTTGTCATCTCCTGTCTGGGCTACTGCAACTAGTTGTTGGCTGGGCTCCCTGCTTGTGCCATCAAACCCTTGCAACTTATTCAGAACGCAGCTCGCCTGGTGTTCTCCCATGTCACACCATGTCAACCCGCTCCTCCGCACACTCCACTGGCTTCCAGTCTAAGCTCGCATCCACTACAAGACCAGGGTGCTTGCTTATGGAGCAGCAAGGGGAACTGCCCCTCCCTACCTTGAGGCTATGCTCAAACACTACACCCCAATCTGAGCACTCCATTCTGCCACCTCTGGTATCTTGGCCATCCCACCCCTACGGGGATCAGCTCCCACTCGGCACAGTCAAAGGTCTTCTCTTTCCTGGCACCCCAATGGTGGACTGAGCTTCACCCTGAAGCTGGGAAAGCAGACTAGAGGCCTTCGCGGGTCCAAAAGGTTAGACCCATTCTGAAATGGACCTGGGGCTTTCCCATCCGGACCCGATATGCATTATTAAAAAAATATATAATATAGAGATCTGTTCTGAATGGACCCGAGGACAACTAGAATTGTTCCGTATTGACCTGGTCGGATCCAGACCCAGTCCGATTCGATCTAAGTGAGGGAAGCAGCAGAAAATTCAATTTTTAAGCTACTTTCTTACCTGCCATAGTTAGGTTATTCATCATCGTACCTGTCTTGACTGCATCAAACCAGGAGAAGCTAGTTAAGTTAGCTAAGCTAGCTAGGCTAATTGAGGCTGCATGCACTTTCTTGCCGTGCAAAGTTACATACACCAAAGCCCCTTTCAGAATATAAAGTGCAGCCTAGCTGTTGGCTCTTGGTCATTGTAGCCTATCCTTCTCCTTTAACTTTTAATCCATAATTGTATTTCCATCTCCAATGATTCCAATGATAGATATCTCCTAACTTTTGCCACTGTAGCCTATTGCCAATGTGATTACTTATGATTGGCCAACAACAAGCTGCACATGCCACTCCTGTGAAAAGCAAAGAGTAGCAGTATACAGCGCATTCGGAAAGTATTCAGACCACTTGACTTTTTCCACATTTTGTTATGTTACAGCCTTATTCTAAAATGTATTAAATAGTTTTTCTCCTCATCAATCAACACACAATACCCCATTAATGAGAACACAACTTGAGTTTTATAGAGACCTTTGCAAATGTATTACAAATAAAAAACTTAAATATCATATTTACATAAGTATTCAGACCCTTTACTCAGTACTTTGTTGAAGCACCTTTGGCAATGATTGCAGTCTCAAGTCTTCTTGGGTATGATGCTACAAGCTTGGCACACATGTATTTGGGGAGATTCTCCCATTCTTCACTGCAGATCCTCTCAAGCTCTGTCAGGTTGGATGGGGAGGGTCGCTGCACATCTCTCCAGAGATGTTCGATCAGGTTCATGTCCGGGCTCTGGCTGGGCCACTCAAGGACATTCAGAGACTTGTTCCAATGCCACTCCTGCATTGTCTTGGCTGTGTACTTCGGGTTGTTGTCCTGTTGGAAGTTGAACCTTCGCCCCAGTCTGAGGCCCTGAGCGCTCTGGTGAAGGTTTTCATCAATGACCTCACTGTACTTTGCTCTGTTCATCTTTCCCTTGATCCTGACTAGTCTCCCAGTCTCTGCCGCTGAAAAACATTCCCACAGCATGATGCTGCCACCACCATGCTTCACAGTAGGGATGGTGCCAGGTTTCCTTCAGCCGTGACACTTGGCATTGTTTTTCAAAGACGGCATAGCAGTCTTTTGTCGTCGTCTTGTCGTGTCCCAGGTATATATCTTTTTATATATTTTTTCTTCACATATATTTTTTAAATATTTTTCCTAACCCCAACTTCAACAAACTCTCCTGCAACCCGCCTCACCCAATATGGTATCGATCGGCTATTTTCTTTACTTTAGAACTGGAACACCCAACAGAAGCTAGCCAGCTAACTAGCGGTCATCCCCTAACCTTTAGACCGGACAACTCTTGCCATTCTGCTCAGTGTGATTCAACCCAGAGCTTACCGGACTCCTTTTTCTCCATATCACCGGATTCCTACCGCAAGCTCTGAACCTCTTCACCTGGGTCATTGCAGCTTGCTAGCTGCTATCCGATTAGCTTCTCCTGGCTAACGTTTCTGTCCCGAAGCAAGCACCAATTAGCCTGGCGCTAGCCTATACTAGGCCCATCTCCTGGCTAGCTGAAGAGGTCCATCAGCCACTCCTTGAGCTACAATACCTATTTTGCCAATTGGCCTGGACCCCTTTTATTGCCGATATGGAGCCCCGACAATCCATCACGACTGGACTACCAACTTAATCCGCCCGAGGGGTTTTTCAACAGGCTCCTTTGTCGCGACGTCCCCTGAATGACCATCTACTAGCCTGCTAGCCGCGGCCCGCTAGCTGTCTAGAGCATACCGGACTGTTAGCTGAAATGGTCTATCAGTCAATTTCTTGGGCTACTAAATCTATTTTTTCCAATTGGCCTGGACCCTTTTACTACACGGACCCCTGCTGATCCATCCTGACTGGTCTGCAAACGTAACCACACAAGGGGGCTACAACAGTCTTCTTCCGTCACGATGTCCCTCTAAGGCCCTTCTGCTAGCCTGCAAACCCAGGCCCGCTGGCTGTCTGACTCGTCGTGTCTCCAGCCCATCCAGCTACTCATTGGACCCTATGATCACTCAGCTACGCATGCCTCTCCCTAACGCCGATATGCCTTGTCCATTGCTGTTTTGGTTAGTGATTATTGACTTATTTCAGTGTAGAGCCTCCAGCCCTGCTCAATATGGCTCAGCTAACCCTCTTGTCCCACCTCTCACATATGAGGTGACCTCACCTGGTTTAATTGATGTCTCTAGAGACAATACCTCTCTCATCGTCACTCAATGCCTAGGTTTACGTCAACTGTATTCACATCCTACCATACCTTTGTATGTACGTTATGCCTTGTATCTATTCTACCGTGCCCAGAAACCTGCTCCTTTTTTACTTTCTGTTCCGAACGTACTAGACGACCAGCTCTTATAGCCCTTAGCCGTACCCTTATCCTACTCCTCCTCTGCTCCTCTGGTGATGTAGAGGTTAATCCAGGCCCTGCAGTGCCTAGCTCCACTCCCATTCCCTAGGCGCTCTCATTTATTGACTTATGTAATGCAAAAGCCTTGGTTTCATGCATGTTAACATTAGAAGCCTCCTCCCTAAGTTTGTTTTATTCACTGCTTTAGCACACTCTGCAACCCGGATGTCCTAGCCATGTCTGAATCCTGTCTTAGGAAGGCCACGAAAAACCCTGAAATTTCCATCCCTAACTATAACATTTTCCGACAAGATAGAACTGCCAAAGGGGGCGGTGTTGCAATCTACTACAGAGAAAGCCTGCAGAGTTCTGTATTACTATCCAGGTCTGTGCCCAAACAATTTTAACTTCTACTTTTAAAAATACATCTTTCCAGAAACAAGTCTCTCACCGTTGTCTCTTGCTATAGACCACCTACCACCCCCAGCTGTGCCCTGGACACCATATGTGAATTGATTGCCCCCCATCTATCTTCAGAGCTTGTGCTGTTAGGTGACCTAAACTTGGACATGCTTAATATCCCGGCCATTCTACAATCTAAGCTTGATGACCTCAATCTCACACAAATTATCAATGAACCTACCAGGTACACCCCAAATCCGTAAACACATGCATCCTCATAAATATCATCCTAACCAACCTGCCCTCCAAATGCACTTCTGCTGTCTTCAACCAGGATGTCAGCGATTACTGCCTCATTGCCTGCGTCAGTAATGGGTCTGCGGTCAAACAACCACCCCTCATCACTGTCAAACGCTCCCTAAAACACTTCAGTGAGCAGGCCTTTCTAATCAAACTGGCACGGGTATTCTGGAAGAATATTGACCTCATTCCGCCAGTACAAGATGCCTGGTTATTCTTTAAAAGTGCTTTCCTAACAATCTTAAATAAGCATGCCCCGTTCAAAAAATTTAGAACCAGGAACAGATTTAACCCATGGTTCACTCCAGACCTGACTGCCCTTGACCAGCAGAAAAACATCTTGTGGCGTACGGCATTAGCATCGAATAGCCCCCGCGATATGCAATTCTTCAAGGAAGTTAGGAACCAATATACCCAGGCATTTAGGAAAGCAAAAGCTAGCTTTTTCAAACAGAAATTTGCATCCTGCAGCACAAACTCAAAAAAGTTTTGGGACACTGTAAAGTCCATGGAGAATAAGAGCACCTCCTCCCAGCTGCCCACTGCACTGAGGCTAGGAAACACTGTCACCACCGATAAATCCACAATAATTGAGAATTTCAATAAGCATTTTTCTACGGCTGGCCATGCTTTCCACCTGGCTACCCCGGTCAACAGCCCTGCAACCCACAGCAACTTGCCCAAGCCTTCCCCCATTTCTTCTTCACCCAAATCCAGATAGCTGATGTTCTGAAAGAGCTGCAAAATCTGGACCCCTACAAATCAGCACGGCTAGACAATCTGGACCCTCTCTTTCTAAAATTATCAGCTGAAATTTTTGCAACTCCTATTACTAGCCTGTTCAACCTCTCTTTCATATTGTCTGAGATCCCCAAAGATTGGAAAACTGCCACGGTCATCCCCCTCTTCAAAGGGGAAGACACTCTAGACCCAAACTACTACAGACCTAAATCTATCCTACCCTGCCTTTCTAAAGTCTTCGAAAGACAAGTCAACAAACAGATCACCGACCATTTCGAATCACACCGTACCTTCAACACTATGCAATCTGGTTTTCGAGCTGGTCATGGGTGCACCTCAGCCACGCTCAAGGTCCTAAACGATATCATATCTGCCATCAATAAGAAACAATACTGTGCAACTGTATTCAACGACCTGACCAAGGCTTTCGACTCTGTCAATCACCACATTCTCATCGGCAGACTCAATAGCCTTGGTTTCTCAAATGACTTCCTCGCCTGGTTCACCAACTACTTTTCAGACAGAGTTCAGTGTGTCAAATCGGAGTCTATGGGGGTCTATGGGGGTGCCACAGGGTTCAATTCTCGGGCCGAGTCTTTTCTCTGTATACATCAATAATGTCGCTCTTGCTGCTGGTGATTCTCTGATCTACCTCTACGCAGATGACACCATTCTGTATACTTCTGGCCCTTCTTTGGACACTCTGTTAACAAACCTCCAGACAAGATTCAATGCCATACAACTCTCCTTCCGTGGCCTCCAACTGCTCTTAAAAGCAAATAAAACTAAATGCATGCTCTTCAACCGATTTGCTGCCCGCACTTGCCCGCCCACCCAGCATCACTACTCTGGACGGTTCTGACTTAGAATATGTGGACAACAATAAATACCTAGGTGTCTGGTTATACTGTAAACTCTCCTTCCAGACTCACATTAAGCATCTCCAATCCAAATTTAAATCTAGAATCGGCTTCCTATTTTGCAACAAAGCATCCTTCACTCATGCTGCCAAACATACCCTCGTAAAACTGTCGATCCTGCCGATCCTTGACTTTGGCGATGTAATTTACAAAACAGCCTCCAACACTCTACTCAGCAAATTGGGTGCAGTCTATCACAGCGCCATCTGTTTTGTCACCAAAGCCCCATATACTACCCACCACTGTGACCTGTATGCTCTCGTTGGCTTCATATTCGTCGCCAAACCCACTGCCTCCAGGTCATCTATAAGTCTTTGCTAGGTAAAGCCATGCCTTATCTCAGCTCACTGGTTACCATAGAAGCACCCACCCGTAGCACGCGCTCCAGCAGGTATATTTCACTGGTCACCCCCAAAGCCAATTCCTCCTTTGGTCACCTTTCCTTCCAGTTCTCTGCTGCCAATGACTGGAACGAATTGCAAAAATCGCTGAAGCTGGAGACCCATATCTGAAGCTGGAGACCCTTTAAGCTCCAGCTGTCAGAGCAGCTCACAGATCATTGCACTAGTACATAGCCCATCTGTAAATAGCTCATCCAACTACCTCATCCCCATACTGGTATTTATTTTTTTGCTCCTTTGCACCCCAGTATCTCTACTTGAACATACATGTTCCGCACATCTATCACTCCAGTGTTTAGCTGCTAAATTGTAATTGAATCACCACTATGGCCTCTTTATTGCCTTACCTCCCTTATCTTACCTCATTTGCACACACTGTATATAGACTTTTTTCTATTTTGTTATTGACTGTATGTTTGTTTATTCCATGTGTAAATATGTGTTGTTGTTTGTGGCGCACTGCTTTGCTTTATCTTGGCCAGGTCGCAGTTGTAAATGAGAACTTTTTCTCAACAAGCCTACCTGGTTAAATAAAGGTGAAATTAGAAATTAAAAATTCCGGCCAAAGAGTTCAATCTTGGTTTCAGCAAACCAGAGAATCTTGTTTCTCATGGTCTGCAAGTCCTTTAGGTGCCTTTTGGCAAACTGCAAGCGGGCTGTCATGTGCCTTTTACTGAGGAATGGCTTCCGTCTGGCCACTACCATAAAGGCCTGATTGGTGGAGTGCTGAAGAGATTGCTGTCCTTCTAGAAGGTACTCCCATCTCCACAGAAGAACTCTGGGGCTCTGTCAGAGTGACCATCGGGATCTTGGTCACCTCCCTGTCCAAGGCACTTCTCCCCCGATTGTTCAGTTTTGCCAGGCGGCCAGCTCTAGGAAGAGTCTTCCTAGACTTCTTCCATTTAAGAATGAAGGAGGACACTGTATTCTTGGAGAACTTCAATGCTGCAGAAATGTTTTGGTACCCTTCCCCAGATTTGTGCCTCGACAAAATCCTGTCTCTGAGCTTTACGGACAATTTCTTCAACCTCATGGCTTGGTTTTTGCTCTGACACGCAATGTCAACTGTGGAACCATATAGAGACAAGTGTGTACTTTCCAAATCATGTCCAATCAATATATTTTACCTCAGGTGGACTTCAATCAAGTTGTAAAAACATCTCAAGGATAATTAATGGAAACAGAATACACCTGAGCTTAATTTCGAGTCAAATAGCAAAGGATCTGGATACTTATGTAAATAAGGTTTTCTGTTTTTTATTTGCAACAATTTCTAAAAACCTGTTTAATCCATTTTAGAATAGGGCTGTAACGTAACAAAATGTGTAAAAAGTCAAGTGGTCTGAATACTTTCTGAATGCACTGTAAATCATACAATTTCTCTCTTTCTCTCTCTACTGCAGCAGTCGTGTTTGGATCTGTATGGGTCCTTCCGGACAAGTCAGTTAAAATTGCACATACCCGACCCAATATATTATTTAGAATTCTGGATCCGGCCTCCCGAGTGGCACAGCGGTCTAAAGCACTGCATTGCAGTGCTAGAGGCCTCACTACAGATCCGGATTCGATCCTGGGCTGTGTCGCAGCCGCCCGTGACCGGGAGACACATCAGGCAGCGCGCAATTGGCCCAGCGTCGTTTGGGTTAGGGGAGGGTTTGGCAGGCTGGGATGTCCTTGTCCATTAGCACTCTAGCGACTTCTTGTGGCGGGCCGGGCGCATGCACGCTGACTTCGGTCGACCAGCTGTACTGTGTTTCCTCCGACACATTGGTACAGCTGGCTTCTGGGTTAAGCGAGCAGTGTGTCAAGAAGCAGTGCGGCTTGGCAGGGTCCTGTTTCGAAGGACGCATGGCTCTCGACTTTCCTCTCTCCCATGACTGCACGGGAGTTGCAGCGCTGGGAAAAGATTGGAACTCCCAAATGGATATCACGAAAATTGGGAGAAAAAGGGGTAAAAAGTTCCCGGATCATTTTTGTTTTGTATCACTTGATCTGGAAGTCTGATTAACTTCTTCTGGCTGCAAGCCCGACGTCGGTACACTTATGGCAACACCCAGATCAAGTGCAGGGCGCAAAATTCAAAATATATTTTTTAGAAATATTTAACTTTCACACATTAACAAGTCCAATACAGCAAATGAAAAGTACACTTATGACAACAGCCAACATGTCCGATTTTTTAAATGTTTTACAGCGAAAACAGCACGTATATTTATGTTAGCTCACCACCAACTACAAAAAAGGACAGACATTTTTCACAGCACAGGTAGCATGCACAAAGCCAACCTAACTAACCAAGAACCAACCAAACTAACCAACAAACAACTTCATCAGATGACAGTCTTATAACATGTTATTCAATAAATCTATGTTTTGTTCGAAAAATGTGCATATTTCAGGTATAAATCATAGTTTACATTGCAGCTACAATCAGAAATTGCACCGAAAGCAGCCATAATAATTACAGACACCAACGCCAAATACCTAATTACTCATCATAAAACATTTCTGAAAATTACATAGTGTACAGCAAATGAAAGACAGGCATCTTGTGATTCCAGCCAATATTTACGATTTATTAAGTGTTTAAGTGTTTATTAAGTGTTTTACAGCGAAGTCTGTGCGAGGGGGGAACCAAAGGGCCCAGAAAGTCACAACGCCAGCGGCGTCTTGAGATGTATGTGGGAAGCCCTGTACCCGTTGCTGATGTGTCTGAGTTAGAGGTGCAATGGGATGTTCCAAAACATTTTGCTACACTGCAGAAGTCTGATGCAACTTTGATAGGTTTATTTGACAAGGCCTTAGCTGGGGACAGTCAATCTTCATGTGGGGGGACTTACACGGTAGACAACCACATACTCTACCTTGGGTCAGAGGCAGATAGCAGGAAGTTGGTGGTGACATCTACCTGTAGACCACTTGTTCTCAACCTTGCACATACAGGTCATCTAGGGCAACATAAGACCTATCTTAGGCTCCCGTTTCTTTTGACCCTCCATGTATACTGATGTACAAACATACTGCAAATCATGCCCCACGTGCCAGAAAACCAGTGCTGTCCGTAGGTCTGACCGGACTCCTCTATGTTCACTGCCAGTTATCTCTACCCCATTCAAGAGAATTGCAATGGACATTTTTGGACCCTTGGAGAAGAGTAGCGCAGGTTACAAGTATATATTGGTGATCTGTGACTATGCCACCCGGTTCCCAGAAGCCTTCCCACTCCGTTCCATAACCACTCCAAAAATAATCAGTGCTCTTGTTCAGCTCTTCTCTCGTGTAGGAATCCCAGATGAAATCCTGACAGACCAAGGGACAAACTTCACCTCGCGACTGATGGTTCAACTCCACCGACAGCTGAGCATTAAAGGCTTGAGGACCACTCCCTACCATCCCCAAACGGATACTCAATCAAATGCTCAAGAACATGCTGAGGAAGTGTGTAGCTGACACTGGTAAAGACTGGGATAAGTGGTTACCCTTCCTGCTTTTTGCTTACAGGGAGGTGCTTCAGGCATCGACAGGTTTCTTGCCATTCAAACTCCTCTATGGATGGCCTGTGCAGGGACCACTGGACCGGCTGAATAAGTGCTGGGAAGATTCCCCAGTAGCTACCTCAGGACAGGGGATTGTCCAGTATGTCCTCCAGATGCGAGACAGGTTGGAGCGGTACCGAGACGAAGCTAGGGCAAACCTTCAGCAAGCCCAGAAGGCAGGATATGACCAGCATGCTCGCCACAGAGTTTGAGCCAGGACAGAAAGTCCTGCTCCTCCTTCCCTCATCTACCAGCAAGCTCCTTGCGCAGTGGCAAGGACCGTACCTAATCGGGAGGAAGATGGGCCCGGTGATCTACGAGGTGCTGCTTCCGGACAAGGGTAAGAAGAAGCAAACCTACCATGTGAACCTTCTCAAGGCCTGGGAGGAGAAAGAGGAACTCTCCAAGGGAAAGTCCTTTCTGGTCCGCAGAGTAGAAGAAGAGGACGAGTCGGATGGGGTCACAGAGGCATGGAAAGAATGAGCAGAAGTCATACTGGCTCACCTGGAAGAAGACAAGCAAGATGAGATGAAGCAGCTGTTTGGCAAGTATCCGGCCCTCTTCAGTCAGAGACCAGGAAGAACCAAAGTCCTAGAACACGTCATTTGTTTGAAGCCTGGCCAGAACCCTGTCCGCCAGCATCCTTACCGTGTGCCTGAGCGGCTGGTGGTAGTCCTCAAGGAAGAGGTCCACACCATGAAAGAAATGGATGTTGTCGATCCATCTTCAAGTGAATGGAGCAGCCCTATTGTCATTGTCCCAAAGAAGGATGGCGCTTTGCGCGTCTACATGGACTTCCGTAAGGTGAATGCCATCTCCCAGTTTGATGCCTACGCCATGCCTCGCATTGACGATTTACTGGAGAGAATAGGTAGAGCTCATTACATCACCACATTGGATCTCTGCAAAGGATACTGGCAGGTGCCCCTGGATGAACAATCCAAGGCCTACACTGCGTTCCGGATGCCATGGGCCTGTTCCAGATCAAGGTCATGCCGTTTGGCCTTCATGGCCTACACTGCGTTCCGGATGCCATGGGCCTGTTCCAGATCAAGGTCATGCCGTTTGGCTTTCCTGCGACTTTCCAGAGGCTGATGGACAAGGTCCTCCAGGACTGTGACGATTACTGTGCTACTTACTTGGACGACGTGGTGATCTACAGCCACTCCTGGGAGGAGCACACACAGCATCTTAGCAGAGTCCTGGGGAAGATCCATGATGCAGGCCTCACGCTTAATAACCTCCTGAAGTGTGAGTGGGCGAAACAGGAGACAAAGTACCTGGGTTACCAGCTGGGTAAGGGTGAAGTTCGGCCTCAGGTGGACAAAGTGGAGTCCATCAGGAACAGCCCTCAACCTAGAACCAAGACACAGGTGAAGTCTTTCCTAGGTCTGGCAGGGTGGTACCGGAGATTCATTCCGCAGTTTTCGACCCTCGCTGTCCCTCTGACCAACCTCACTTCAAAGGTGGCCAGCAACCCTGTGAGGTGGACTGAGGAGTGTGAGGAAGCATTCATGATGCTGAAGAAACAACTGTGCTCATTCCCTGTTCTCCAGACCCCTGATTTTCAGAAGAGGTTTCTCGTGCAGGTGGACGCTTCGGCTGTGGGAATTGGAGCTGTACTGGCCCAAGGGGAGCCAAGACAAGAGCTTCCTGTGCTATACCTGAATCGGAAGTTGTTGCCCAGGGAAACCAGTTATTCTACAATCGAGAAGGAGTGCCTGGCTATAAAGTGGGCCCTAGATAGCCTCCGTTACCACCTTCTTGGGAGGGAATTTGACCTGCACACGGACCACAGAGCACTGACCTGGATCCAGACCATGAAGGACCGGAATTCTCGTGTGACCAGGTGGTATGTAGAGCTCCAGCCTTTTAGGTTCTGTGTCCTTCACAAGACAGGAAAAGAAAACGTCACGGCGGACTACCTATCAAGGCTCCCGAACCTGGTCGCTTCAGGACAGGAGGAAGGTAATGTGACGTCACTGGCCGCGGGCAGCATTTGGTACTTTACCCTTTACTTAACACCCATCCCGGATCCGGGAGTATCCTCATCAGTAAAAGCTGACTAGCATAGCCTAGCATAGCGCCATAAGGAAATAATAGCATATAAATATCATGAAATCACAAGTCCAATACAGCAAATGAAAGATAAACATCTTGTGAATCCAGCCATCATTTCCAATTTTTAAATGTTTTACAGCGAAAACACAATATGTATTTCTATTAGCTAACCACAATAGCCAAAGACTCAACCGCATATTTTCACCATGTTTCTACCGCATAGGTAGCTATCACAAAACCGACCAAATATAGATATAATTAGTCACTAACCAAGAAACAACTTCATCAGATGACAGTCTTATAACATGGTATACAATAAATGTATGTTTTGTTCGAAAATGTGCATATTTGAGTTATAAATCATAGTTTTACATTGCAGCCACCATCAAAAATATCACCAAAGCAGCCAGAATAATTATAGAGAGCAACGTGAAATACCTAAATACTCATCATAAAACATTTATGAAAAATACATGGTGTACAGCAAATGAAAGATAAACATCTTGTGAATCCAGCCAATATTTCCGATTTTTAAGTGTTTTACAGCGAAAACACAATATAGCATTATATTAGCTTACCACAATAGCCAAACACACAACCGCATTTATTCACCGCATAGATAGCATTCGCAAAAAACAGCAAAAGATATAAAATTAATCACTAACCTTGACCAACTTCATCAGATGACAGTCTTATAACATCCGGTTATACAATACACTTATGTTTTGTTAAAAAATGTGCATATTTAGAGCTGCAAACCGTGGTTATACATTGTGAATATGTAGCATCGATTCACCAGAATGTCCGGAGCTAGTTTGGACACTCACCTAATCTGACCGAAGAACTCATCATAAACTTTACATAAAAATACTTGTTGTATGACAAATGAAAGATACACTGGTTCTTAATGCAACCACCGTGTTAGATTTTTAAAAATAACTTTACCATAACAAACAGCTTGCGTTATTGCGCGAAAGCGCCCGCCAAAACGGCAGAGAATAGAAATAACATTTTCCACAGAAATACGAAAAGACATCATAAATTGTTCTTACTTTTGTTGAGCTTCCATCAGAATCTTGTACAAGGAGTCCTAGGTCCAGAATAAATCGTTGTTTCGTTTTAGAATGTCCTTTTCTCCTGTCGAATTAGAAACCTTAGCTAGCCATGTGGCGCGAACATGCCCATCTTCTCTTGACGCAAAGAACGAAAAATTCCAACTCGGTTGAAAAAAACTACTTCATGATGTTATTATCACATGTATCAAATAAAATCAGAGCCGGAGATATCCGCCGTGTATACCGAACGCTTTTCAGAAGCCAATGTCGACGTACTTGGACCTGTCACTCCAAAAGCTCTTGTTCAGCCTCAGATCAAGCTAGACATCCCATTCCACCTTCCACTGCCTGTTGACATCTAGTGGAAGGCGTATGAAGTGCATGCATATCGATAAATATTAGGCAATTGAATAGGCAGGCCCTGGAACAGAGCATCGTTTTCCGATTTTTCACTTCCTTTATGGAAGTTTGCTGCAAAATGAGTTCTGTTTTACTCACAGATATAATTCAAATAGTTTTAGAAATTTGAGAGTGTTTTCTATCCAATAGTAATAATAATATGCATATTGTACGATCTAGAAGAGAGTACGAGGCAGTTTAATTTGGGCACGATTTTTTCCAAAGTGAAAACAGCGCTCCCCTATTGACAAGAAGTTTTAATGTATGCACACATTCATCACTCCTCCCTGCTCCGTTATCAGATAAGTTAACAATTTGGGTCGACACACAAGTTAACTTCTCTGTCTTAGTACATACATTATGTCAGTGTTCATATTTAAGATAAGCAATATTTATTATACTTATCGATGTTGTGGATGAGCGCATTGTTTGTTTGTTCTTTTCCTCTCTCTCTCCATCTCTGTAGCTTCCAGGTATGCTGGATAAGGACCTGAGCTAAGGGATTGGGCTGACTTTGTAGTGCCTGTCCCAAATGGCTCATTAATGTAAATGGGCATATTGAAAGACACTGTCAGTAGTGATGTAATTTTGTAAACGTTATATTGTGATATTGTTTCATAAAAAACGTGTTGCAATGTACATACTTTAGTATGTTTAGTTAAATGGAAAATGTAGGTTGGTATAGGTAATTGCCTAATTAATTAGTGTTAATTGTTCTGGGGGGAGGGGCTAGCCCTACAAAAGGAGCCTCTCTTTCAGTTCATGGAAAGGTATTTAGGATTGAGCTGTGGATGGGGCAGCATTGTTTTTAGCTGGCCCATAAGGTATATGTTTGATGGCAGAACTGTTGTTTTTGTTCTGGAATCACTATGTAAATAAACACCCTTGCACAGAAGAACTTTTGCGGCTCTGCCATCTTTTTATTTTGATAGAGGTTAGGTTTTCCAGTTTAGGCTTCTGGGCTACTCTACGTGACAGACTGTATCCCCTTTTCTCAGCAGAGACCAGAGGGACGGTGAGATTCTAGTTCCGACCATGCAGTAATATCTAACAAGTAATGTAATCTAACAATATCACAACAACTACCTTACAAGTGTAAAGGAATGACTACGAATATGTACATAAAAATATATGAATGAGTCATGGCCGAACGGCATAGGCAAGATGCAGTAGATGGTATAGAGTACAGTATATACATATGAGATGAGTAATGTTGGGTATGAAAACATTTAAAGCAGCATTGTTTAAAGTGGCTAGTGATACATTACATCAAGCTGGCAAGATGCAGTAGATGATATAACGTACAGTATATACATATGAGATGAGTAATGTAGGGTAAGTAAACATTATATAATATAAAGTGGCTAGTGACAAATTGATTACATACAGTTTTCCATTATTAAAGTGGCTGGAGTTGAGTCAGTATGTTGGCAGCAACCACTCAATGTTAGTGGCTGTTTAACAGTCTGATGGCCTTGAGATAGAAGCTGTTTTTCAGTCTCTCGGTCCCCGCTTTGATGCACCTGTACTGACCTCGCCTTCTGGATGATAGCGGGGTGAACAGGCAGTGGCTGTTGTCCTTGATGATCTTTTTGGCCTTCCTGTGACATCGGGTGGTGTAGGTGTCCTGGAGGGCAGGTAGTTTGCCCCCGGTGATGCGTTGTGCAGATCTCACTTCCTCTGGAGAGCCTTCCGGTTATGGGCGGAGCAGCTGCCGTACCAGGCGGTGATACAACCCGACAGGATGCTCTCGATTGTGCATCTGTAAAAGTTTGTGAGTGTTTTGGTGACAAGCCGAATGTCTTCAGCCTCCTGAGGTTGCAGCATTCTTACATAGGTATTCCTCTTGTCCAGATGGGTTAGGGCAGTGTGATGGCGATTGCGTTGTCTGTGGACCTATTGGGGTGGTAAGCAAATTGGAGTGCATCTAGGGTGTCAGGTATGATGGATGTGATATGGTCCTTCACTAGTCTCTCAAAGCACTTCATGATGACGGAAGTGAGTGCTACAGGGCGGTAGTCATTTAGCTCAGTTACCTTAGCTTTCTTGGGAACAGGAACAATGGTGGCCCTCTTGAAACATGTGGGGACAGCAGACTGGGATAAGGATTGATTGAATATGTCTGTTAACACACCAGCCAGCTGGTCTGCGCATGCTCTGAGGATGCGGCCGGGGATGCCGTCTAGGCCTGCAGCCTTGCGAGGGTTAACACGTTTAAATGTTTTACTCACGTTGGCTACAGTGAATGAGAGCCCGCAGGTTTTGGTAGCGTGCCGTGTCAGTGGCACTGTATTGTCCTCAAAGCGAGCAAAAAAGTTGTTTAGTCTGTCTAAACGGGGCTAGTTTTTCTTTTGTAGTCCGTGATTGACTGTAGACCCTGCCACATACCTCTCGTGTCTGAGCCTTTGAATTGCGATGTCACGATCGCTGTCGTCGTGGAAATGACCAGACCAAGGTGCAGCATGGTGAGCGTACATTTCTTTATTTGATAAATGTCGCCAACAAAACAAAGAACAAGGAAATTACCGTGAAGCTTACTAAGGCTATAAAGCAACTAACAAAGACAACTACCCACAAATACCAAAGGAAAAAAAGCTGCCTAAGTATGATTCCCAATCAGAGACAACGATAGACAGCTGTCCCTGATTGAGAACCATACCCGGCCAAAACATAGAAACAAAGGACATAGTTCACCCGAGTCACACCCTGACCAACTAAACATAGAGAATAAAAAGATCTCTACGGTCAGGGCGTGACGGTACCCCCCCCAACCCCCCCCCCCCCCCCCACCCCATCTGGCTCCCCCCACTTTGGTTGCGCCTCTGGTGCGGGGTCCCTCGTCGCCGACCCCGGACTGGGGACCCTCTCTGCAGGCCCCGGACTGGGGACCCTCGTTGTAGGCCCCGGACTGCGGACCCTCGTTGCAGGCCGCGGACTGGGGACCCTCGCTCCAGGCCCCGGACTGGGAACCCTCGCTGCAGGCCCCGGACTGGGAACCCTCGCTGCAGGCCCCTGACTGGAAACCCTCACTACAGGCCCCGGACTGGGGACCGTCGCTGCAGGCCCCGGACTGGGGACCGTCGTTGCAGGCTCCGGACTGGGGACCGTTAGCACAATCATTTTGCTACACCTGCAATAACATCTGCTGAACACGTGTATGTGACCAATAAAATTGTATTAATTTTTAACCAGCACTTATCAATAAATAACACTGATAAAACAAATTCAGACTTTTACAGTGTTAGTTTTATCAACTGTTGTACATTTTGATAAAAGACACAAGACAAAGGAAATTGTGACAGCAATTTTGACTGGTTCTTTAAAAAAGAATATTGGATAAATAATGAATACATTAGACAAGCTCTGACAATCAACAACCAAGTGTCTGGATTTAGTACAGAGCCATGGCAGAAGATTATATATTTCCTACATTGGCTAGGTAGGAGAAGGTCTTCTGACCTCAATGAGACTTCCTGATTAAATAAACTACAGTATATTACAGAAAAATGCTCACATGGAAGGAAATTGGCCCAATGTCTTTAGACCAAAAGCTGAGAATGTCCTGAGAATCAATCACTTCACAGTAGATGGACTGAGTTCATCGAAGTCAAACACCCGGAGGATTTGTTCTTGACAATGAAATACTGTCATAATTCTAACAACATTAATGGTGACAATACTTCCGATATTCGATCGACAGCTGCATTAAGAATTCAGCCAGCCCCTGAAGATGCAGTTGCACTCTTTGCCAGTCCAGTCAACACACTTGTGGTGAATGGGCAGGAGTACTTTAAAGACCCCAGAGAGCTGGTGAGAGTGAGAATAGGTTTGTGTGTGTGTGTGTGTGTGTGTGTGTGTGTGTGTGTGTGTGTGTGTGTGTGTGTGTGTGTGTGTGTGTGTGTGTGTGTGTGTGTGTGTGTGTGTGTGTGTGTGTGTGTGTGTGTGCGTGCGTGCGCGTGCGTGCGTGTGTGTGCGGAAGGAGATAGTTAATGTGAGGAAGAAAGGGTTAATATATCGATATGCACAATGTGATTAGAGCTGGCCTTAGACTCATTAAGCTGGCCTTAGAAGAATGCATATTGCTTGGAAGATAAGCTTGGGCTTTCTAGTCCCAGTTTACATTAAACCTCTTGTGATGCTAGGTATTTTAGTTCACACTGACTCATCCGATGTGTTACGGTGAGCTAATTACATTTGACCCGATTCATTTGAGATTAAGGCACACAACTCGGACTTGAGTGTAAATCACTCATTGACTTTATGGGAGAAAAGTGTGTTAAGTGCAGTGATCTCATGTCAGAATACTGCCCTTTGAGCCGTATTAAGTATTCCTCTGGAGCTCAGTTGGTAAAGCATGGCTCTTGCAACGCCCGACTAATGGGTTCGCGTCCCAGGACCACCTATACTTAAGAAATGTATGCACGCATGACTATAAGTCGCTTTGGAAAAAAGCTTCTGCTAAATGGAATATACAAATATTATGTGATTTTTATAAAGAACATCCTACCATGCTATAGAGCTGACTAAAGTCTATATATTTACGTTTCACTGTTAAAAAAATATGATTATTACTAATATGAAAGTAGATATAATTGACAATATTTGACCTATGGTTGAGGTATTTGGTTAAGTTTTGTCAGGTGGAACCATAAGGGGTCCCATGACCACTTAAGCTATGTCAGAGATGCATTAAACAAGGTTTAACCTCACACAAATTTTGCCATCTATAGAAAACATTTAAAAGAGTGAAAGACTTTCTATGACAAGACTTTAAAAAAAATCTATAACCAGGTAAAGAAGCTGATGTGATAAATATGAACATTAAAGAGTGGTGATGACATACATTACTTACAGTACCAGTCAAAAGTTTGGACACACCTACTGTCAAGGGTTTTCTTTATGTTTACTATGTTCTACATTGTAGAATAATAGTGAAGGCATCAAAACTGTAAAACAACACATATGGAATCATGTAGTAACCAAAAAAAGTGTTAAACTTGTAGATTCTTCAAAGTAGCCACCCTTTGCCTTGATGACAGCTTTGCACACTCTTGGCATTCTGTCAACCAGCTTCATGAGGTAGTCACTTGGACTGCATTTCAATTAACAGGTGTGGGTTGTTAAAAGTTCATTTGTGGAATCTATGTTCCTTCTTAATGCTTTTAAATCCATTGGTTGTGTTGTGATAAGGTAGGGGTGGTATACAGAATATAGCCCTATTTGGTAAAAGACCAAGTCCATATTATGGCAAGAACAGCTCAAATAAGCAAAAGGAAATGACAGTCCATCATTACTTTAAGAAATGAAGGTCAGTCAATACGGAACATTTCAAGAACTTTTAAAGTGTTTTCAAGTGCAGTTGCAAAACTTTCAAGCGCTATGATGAAACTGGCTCTCATGAAGACCACCACAGGAAAGGAAGACCCAGAGTTACCACTGCTACAGAGGATAAGTTCATTAGAGTTACCAGCCTCAGAAATTGCAGCCCAAATAAATGCTTCACAGAGTTCAGGTAACAGACACATCTCAACATCAACTCTTCAGAGGAGACCATGTGAATCAGGCCTTCAAATTCAAATTGCTGCAAAGAAACCACTACTGAAGGACCCCAATAATAAGAAGAGACTTGCTTGGGCCAAGAAACACGAGCAATGGAAATTAGACCAGTGGAAATATGTATTTTGGTCTGATGAGTTAAAATTTGATATTTTTGGTTCCAACCGCTGTGTCTTTGTGAGACGCAGAGTAGGTGAAAGGATGATCTCTGCATGTGTGGTTCCCACAGTGAAACATGGTGTAGGAGGTGTGATAGTGTGGGGTACTTGTGACACTGTCCGTGAGTTATTTAGAATTCAAGGTACCTTTTAACCAGCATGGCTACCACAACATTCTGCAGCGATAAGCCATCCCATCTGGTTTGCGCTTAGTGTGACTTTCATTTGTTTTTCAACAGGACAATGACCCAAAACGCACCTCCATGCTGTGTAACGGCTATTTGACCAAGAAGGAGAGTGATGGAGGGCTGCATCAGATGACATGGCCTCCACAATCCCCCGACCTCAACCCAATTGAGATGGTTTGGGATGAGTTGGACCGCAGAGTGAAGGAAAAGCAGCCAACAAGTGCTCAGCATATGTAGGAACTCCTTCGAGACTGTTGGGAAAGCATTCCAGGTGAAGCAGGTTGACAGAATGCCAAGAGTGTGCAAAGGTGTCATCTAGGCAACGTGTGGCTACTTTGAAGAATATAAAATATAAAATATATTTTGATTTGTTTAACACTTTTTTGGTTACTACATGATTCCATATCTGTTATTTTATAGCTTTGATGTCTTCACTATTTTTCTACAATGTAGAAAATAGTACAAATAAAGAAAAATCATTGAATGAGTAGGTGTGTCCAAACTTTTAACTGGTACTGTATATGCTGCCAAAGTTATGTGGCAGCTCAATTTCATCCTAACATCTAACTTTTTATCTGCTACTTTGAGAAAAATATCCATTGAGATTGAGTTATGAAAACTCTTTATGACTGCTGGCGTAGCTCTGGCCAGAAATCTTGTACAGTTGACACCTCTGTAATACAACTTCTGTATGTGTGGGAAGACAGAGAAATTAATGACGAGTTATATCAGAAAGACAGGTCAAAGGAATCAACGTCAGAATGCTGATTAAAGTTCTCATGAGCATGTCACATGGACAAAAGTGTCAGAATGTAATATGCAGCCAAAGTATACCCACATGTATTGGCCCTCATTAAAATGTATTGGCCCTCATTAAAAATGTGTTTCATGCCTGGGGTTGAGTCGCTTGTCAACAAAAAAAATTAAATGCTCAAAACCATTATTATTAAGCAATAATACAATTTCCCCTAGTGTCATTACTAGACAGATACAAAAACAACTTAATGTAAAATGTATTATTTGTTGTTAATATCCACCAACTCTGTGGTTTGGTGAACCATGCTTATGTGATGGATAACCTTAATAATAACTGAAGACCTAATGTCTAGGCTTTAGCTCCGATGGCTAGCTCATAGAGCGCGGGAGACCCAGTTTTCAAACCACCAGCTCATATCAGGTATACCTCAAAATAAAATACTTGCATTTGCAGTGCATATCAAAGAAACAAAAGTATACAATGCTAAAAATATACACTGCTCAAAAAAATAGAGGGAACACTTAAACAACATAATGTAACTCCAAGTCAATCACACTTCTGTGAAATCAAACTGTCCACTTAGGAAGCAACACTGATTGACAATAAATTTCACATGCTGTTGTGCAAATGGAATAGACAAAAGGTGGAAATTATAGGCAATTAGCAAGACACCCCCAATAAAGGAGTGGTTCTGCAGGTGGTGCCCACAGACCACTTCTCAGTTCCTATGCTTCCTGGCTGATGTTTTGGTCACTTTTGAATGCTGGCGGTGCTTTCACTCTAGTGGTAGCATGAGACGGAGTCTACAACCCACACAAGTGGCTCAAGTAGTGCAGCTCATCCAGGATGGCACATCAATGTGAGCTGTGGCAAGAAAGTTTGCTGTGTCTGTCAGCGTAGTGTCCAGAGCATGGAGGCGCTACCAGGAGACAGGCCAGTACATCAGGAGACGTGGAGGAGGCCGTAGGAGGGCAACAACCCAGCAGCAGGACCGCTACCTCCGCCTTTGTGCAAGGAGGATCAGGAGGAGCACTGCCAGAGCCCTGAAAAATGACCTCCAGCAGGCCACAAATGTGCATGTGTCTGCTCAAACGGTCAGAAACAGACTCCATGAGGGTGGTATGAGGGCCCGACGTCCACAGGTGGGGGTTGTGCTTACAGCCCAACACCGTGCAGGACGTTTGGCATTTGTCAGAGAACACCAAGTTTGGCAAATTCGACACTGGCGCCCTGTGCTCTTCACAGATGAAAACAGGTTCACACTGAGCACATGAGCACATGTGACAGACGTGACAGAGTCTGGAGACGCCGTGGAGAACGTTCTGCTGCCTGCAACATCCTCCAGCATGACCGGTTTGGCGGTGGGTCAGTCATGGTGTGGGGTGGCATTTCTTTGGGGGGCCGCACAGCCATGTGCTCGCCAGAGGTAGCCTGACTGCCATTTGGTACCGAGATGAGATCCTCAGACCCCTTGTGAGACCATATGCTGGTGCGGTTGGCCCTGGGTTCCTCCTAATGCACGACAATGCTAGACCTCATGTGGCTGGAGTGTGCCAGCAATTCCTGCAAGAGGAAGGCATTGATGCTATGGACTGGCCCGCCCGTTCCCCAGACCTGAATCCAATTGAGCACATCTGGGAATTCATGTCTCGCTCCATCCACCAACGCCACGTTGTACCACAGACTGTCCAGGAGTTGGCGGATGCTTTAGTCCAGGTCTGGGAGGAGATCCCTCAGGAGACCATCCGCCACCTCATCAAGAGCATGCCCAGGCGTTGTAGGGAGGTCATACAGGCACGTGGAGGCCACACACACTACTGAGCCTCATTTTGGCTTGTTTTAAGGACATTACATCAAAGATGAATCAGCCTGTAGTGTGGTTTTCCACTTTAATTTTGAGTGTGACTCCAAATCCAGACCTCCATGGGTTGATAAATTTGATTTCCATTGATAATTGTTGTGTGATTTTGTTGTCAGCACATTCAACTATGTAAAGAAAAAAGTATTTAATAAGAATATTTAATTCATTCAGATCTAGGATGTGTTATTTTAGTGTTCCCTTTATTTTTTTGAGCAGTGTATATTTTTCAATTTTGTTTCATGCCATTTTCTTTTCAATTTCAGGTAAAACTGCCATCCAATCTAACCAGCTGCTGTCCAATCTAACCAGCTGCTTTTCAATCTAACTATCTAATGTGTTTGCATAGTATAGCATTCAGTGAGGGAAAAAAGTATTTGATCCCCTGCTGATTTTGTACGTTTGCCCACTAACAAAGAAATGATCAGTCTATAATTTTAATGGTAGGTTTATTTGAACAGTGAGAGACAGAATAAGCACAAAAAATCCATAAAAACGCATGTCAAAAATTTTATAAATTGATGTGCATTTTAATGAGGGAAATAAGTATTTGAACCCTCTGCAAAACATGATTTAGTACTTGGAGGCAAAACCCTTGTTGGCAATTACAGAGGTAAGACATTTCTTGTAGTTGGCCACCAGGTTTGCACACATCTCAGGAGGGATTTTGTCCCACTCCTCTTTGTAGATCTTCTCTAAGTCACCCAGGCCTCCCGGGTGGCGCAGTGGTCTAGGGCACTGCATCGCAGTGCTAGCTGCGCCACCAGAGCCTCTGGGTTCGCACCCAGGCTCTGTCGCAGCCGGCCGCAACCGGGAAGTCCGTGGGGCGACGCACAATTGGCATAGCGTCGTCCGGGTTAGGGAGGGTTTGGCCGGTAGGGATATCCTTGTCTCAGTATGTAAAATGTAATAAAATGTATGCACTCTACTGTAAGTCGCTCTGGATAAGAGCGTCTGCTAAATGACTAAAATGTAAATGTAAAATTAAGGATTCAAGGCTGATTTTGGCAGCTCGAACCTTCAGCTCCCGCCACAGGTTTTCTATGGGATTAAGGTCTGGAGACTGGCTAGGCCACTCCAGGACCTTAATGTGCTTCTTCTTGAGCCACTCCTTTGTTGCCTTGGCCGTGTGTTTTGGGTCATTGTCATGCTGGAATACCCATCCACGACCCATTTTCAATGCCCTGGCTGAGGGAAGGAGATTCTCACCCAAGATTTGACGGTACATGGCCCCGTCCATCGTCCCTTTGATGCGGTGAAGTTGTCCTGTCCCCTTAGCAGAAAAACACTCCCAAAGCATAATGTTTCCACCTCCATGTTTGACGGTGGGGATGGTGTTCTAGGGGTCATAGGCAGCATTCCTTCTCCTCCAAACATGGCGAGTTGAGTTGATGCCAAAGAGCTCCATTTTGGTCTCATCTGACCACAACACTTTCACTCAGATGTTCATTGGCAAACTTCAGTCGGGCATGTATATGTGCTTTCTTGAGCAAGGGGACCTTGCGGGCGCTGCAGGATTTCAGTACTTCACGGCGTAGTGTGATAGCAATTGTTTTATTGGTGACTATGGTCCCAGCTGCCTTGAAATCATTAACAAGATCCTCCCATGTAGTTCTGGGCTGATTCCTCACGTTCTCATGATCATTGCAACTCCACGAGGTGAGATCTTGCATGGAGCCCCAGGCCGAGGGAGATTGACAGTTATTTTGTGTTTCTTCCATTTGCGAATAATCGCACCAACTGTTGTCACCTTCTCACCAAGCTGCTTGGCGATGGTCTTGTAGCCCATTCCAGCCTTGTGTAGGTCTACAATCTTGTCCCTGACATCCTTGGAGAGCTTAGCCATGGTGGAGAGTTTGGAATCTGATTGATTGATTGCTTCTGTGGACAGGTGTCTTTTATACAGGTAACAAGCTGAGATTAGGAGCACTCCCTTTAAGAGTGTGCTCCTAATCTCAGCTCGTTACCTGTATAAAAGGCTCATGGGAGCCAGAAATCTTTCTGATTGAGAGGGGGTCAAATACTTATTTCCCTCATTAAAATGCAAATCAATTTTTGACATGCGTTTTTCTGGATTTTTTTGTTGTTATTCTTTCGCTCACGTTCAAATAAACCTACCATTAAAATTATAGACTGATCATTTCTTTGTCAGTGGGCAAACGTATAAAATCAGCAGGGGATCAAATACTTTTTTCCCTCACTGTACAACTGTGTTTCTGTCCTCATTATAAAGTATTATTATAGCAGTAGAGGAGATATTTGTAACCCTCTGACCAGTCTTTATTTGCCTTCAGTCCCGGAATTCTTCTCTTTCTATTCTTCTCTTCATCACTCTCTACAATTCTGCAGCTACAACAATGTCAATCAATCACATTTAGCTGAGCTGGAGGACTGACAGCACCAGAACCAGGGTGCCAGGTTCATAAAGAGCAGGGAGTGGAAACAGTCGCTCGGTGTCGACGGAGGGATTCGGTGCTTTGGCGAAATTGAGATGAGTAGTGTGGCATGTGGTGATGGATTCTGGGATGGAAACACTAGCAAAGTGCTGTGACCTCTGCAGACCTTGCTGTCACCAAACAAATGAGACAACAACACATTTCAATCGTAGAGGATGGGAAAGGTGGCAGACCACGTCCTCTTGATTTTAAACTCACTGTTTTGCCCACCGACTGATTTCCATTGCACTTTTGTGGTTTGTTTACAGCATCAGTCCAGGGTAGGAAACCAGTTGAAAAGGTAGTTGTAGTTGAGATGCACTTGTCTGGTTTGGGCCCAGTTACACCTTGTGATAAACTGTGACTCAGTGAATTGCAACTTGCACATGACATTGCTAAACCTCACACTGACCCTAATCTTAACTGTAACTGTAACCGCTGCGGGGGTGAGCTTGTGATGTGCAGTGGCGACACACTTACACCCTGCACGTTTTCTATTGCTCTGTCTCCCTGCACCTCAGGCAAAGGTCAGACAGCATTCTCCTGTGTAATGACATGTACCTCACCTTGGTCGCTGGCAAAATCACTATACCGGAAAATCAGCAGCTTGATGGTTTATAGTTTTACCCCATGAGTAGTGAGGACAAGAGTATCCCTGCACATTATACATTTGGTACTGTTACTGATTGACCATGTATATAAACTCAGCAAAAAAAGAAACGTCCTCTCACTGTCAACTGTGTTTATTTTCAGCAAACTTAACATGTATAAATTTTGTATGAACATAACAAGATTCAACAACTGAGCCATTAACTGAACAAGTTCTACAGACATGTGACTAAACAGAAATGGAATAATGTGTCCCTGAACAAAGGGGGGGAGGGGTCAAAATCAAATCAAAAGTAACAGTCAGTATCTGGTGTGGCCACCAGCTGCAATAAGTACTGCAGTGCATTTCCTCCTCATGGACTGCACTAGATTTGCCAGTTCTTGCTGCGAGATGTTACCCGACTCTTTCACCAAGGCACCTGCAAGTTCCCGGACATTTCTGGAGGGAATGGCCCTAGCCCTCACCCTCCGATGCAACAGGTCCCAGATGTTCTCAATGGGATACAGAGCTGGGCTCTTCGGCTGGCCATGGCAAAACACTAACATTCCTGTCTTGCAGGAATTCATGCACAGAAAGAGCCGTATGGCTGGTGGCATTTTCATGCTGGAGGGTCATGTCAGGATGAGCCTGCAGGAAGGGTACCACATGAGGGAGGAAGATGTCTTCCCTGTAACGCACAACGTTGAGATTGCCTGCAATGACAACAAGCTCAGTCCGATGATGCTGTGACACATCGCCCCAGACCATGACGGACCCGCCACCTCCAAAATTGATCCCGCTCCAGAGTACAGGCCTCGGTGTAACGCTCATTCATTCGACGATAAACGTGAATCCGACCATGACCCCTGGTGGGACAAAACCACGACTCGTCAGTGAAGAGCACTTGTAGCCAGTCCTGTTTTGTCCAGCAATGATGGGTCTGTGCCCATCGGCGATGTTGTTGCCGGTGATGTATGGTGAGGACCTGCCTTATAACAGGCCTACAAGCCCTCAGTCTAGCCTCTCTCAGCCTATTGCGGACAGTCTGAGCACTGATGGAGGGATTGTGCGTTCCTGGTGTAACTCGGGCAGTTGTTGTTGCCATCTTGTACCTGTCCCGCAGGTGTGATGTTCGGATGTACTGATCCTGTGCAGGTGTTGTTACACGTGGTCTGCCACTGCGAGGATGATCAACTGTCTGTCCTGTCTCCCTGTAGCGCTGTCTTAGGCGTCTCATTGCAATTCATTGCCCTGGCCACATCTGCAGTCCTTATGCCTCCTTGCAGCATGCCCAAAGGCACGTTCACGCAGATGAGCAGGGACCCTGGGCATCTTTCTTTTGGTGTTTTCAGAGTCAGTAGAAAGGCCTCTTTAGTGTCCTAATTTTCATAACTGTGACCTTAATTGCCTACCGTCTGTAAGCTGTTAGTGTCTTAATGAACATGCACCAGTGGAACGTTTTTTTTTTTTATGGTTCATTGAACAAGCATGGGAAACAGAGTTCAAACCCTTTACAATGACGATCTTTGAAGGTATTTGGATTTTTAAAAATTATCTTTGAACAACAGGGTCCTGAAATCAGTTATGGATCCAACAGGAGCCATTTTTCCTGTTGTTTTTGCAATATTAATGGAAATTGGGAATCTCCTGTAGGAAGTGGCCTGGGCCATAGCTCGGTAGAGGTGGTGAGTTAGTGGAAAGGGGCTGGTGTCACTGGGTGAAAAGGGTCAATATCAGGGGATATCTTTATCTATATATTTCCGGATATTTTACATTTTATTAGATATAAGGAGTAGACATGCTCCAGATACGCATGTCCTTAATTTCACATATGGAGCTAGGATATTCTCCATAATGGGACAGTTTCTACATGCATCCAATCCGGACCTCAGAAATCCCCCTGCTACCCTAGGAGTCCAGGGAGATATGTTGGGTGAGATATATGTTCAAGACACGCACCTGATTTGAAAAAAATTCTAACTCTAGAAAGGCTATGAGTCATCATACCAACATATCTAAGCCTTTATACTTAGGCATGAACAAATCCACATATTACTTTTTTTATCATATCTGTAGTCATTACCTGATCGTGTATGTATCGTGTTTCTATAAAAATGCATAATTTCAATAGATATCCTTACAAACGTAATGTTCATCCTCGTATGTCTGATAGAAAAATGGGCTAAATCAGACTCAAATTCAATTTCCACCACCCAAATTATTTTACCTGTTCAGGCGTAGAAAATCATTGTAGTTCTTCACATTAAGGTGACATCTGAGCATGCATTTGCACCATATTTGGTAGTAGGCTATATGTGGTACGGAAAGGCAAACATCAAATGTAATCTAAGTTGCTATTTCCAAAGCACATCTCTGCTATTTCAGTTTCAAAATGCAGCATAGCAAATCCAGAGCTCCAATCGCAACACATGTTTTCTGTAAAGATGCAAACGTAGACCAATTTTTGATGAAAATGTATTTTATTTATTTAACAGAAAATAAAAGTTGCACACCCTCAATACACCTGCCTGCCCTGTTTGTTATAGACGATGGATGCGGTGGGTGCAGATTGGGTCATCGGGCGTGGTCCCTAGAAGGAGACTAGAAATACAAATAGCAGGTACATTCCATTACTACTGCACCATCGTAGGTTTGATCAACAAGTTTCTCCATGAAGTTAAACACAGACTGCGCATCTTGCACACTGTGCCACCAACGCGGCCCGCTCCCAAGGACTGAGGACTCTCGTTCTCCGTGGCCAACTTGAGTCTAACATTTAAGCGTGTTAAACATCGCAAGGCTGCAGGCCCAGACGGCATCCCTTGGCACGTCCTCAGAGCATGCGCAGACCAGCTGGCTGGAGGGTTTACGGACATATTCAATCTCTCCCTATCCCTGTCTGCTGTCGCCACATGCTTCAAGATGTCCATCATTGTTCTTGCACACAAGAAAGCAAAGGTAACTGAACTAAATTATTATCTCCCCGTAGCACTCACTTCTGTCATCATGAAGTGCTTTGAGAGGCTAGTTAAGGATCATATCACCTCTACCTTACCTGACACCCTAGACCCACTTCAATTGACTTACTGCACAAATAGAGCCACAGACAATGCAATCGACATTGCACTGCACACTGCCCTATCCCCATCTGGACAAGAGAAATACCTACGTCCGAATGCTGTTCATTGACTATAGCTCAGCCTTCAACACCATAGTATCCTCCAAACTCATCATTAAGCTCGGGCCCAGGGTCTGAACCCCGTCATGTGCAACTGGGTCTTGGATTTCCTGACGTGCCGCCCCCAGGTGGTGAAGGTAGGAAACAACACCTCCACTTCTCTGATCCTCAACCCTTGGTCCCTACAAGGGTTCGTGCTCAGCCCCCTCCTGTACTCCCTGTTCTCCCATGACTGCGTGACCACACACGCCTTCAACTCAATCATTAAATTCGCAGACGACACAACAATAGTAGGCCTGATTATCAACAATGACGAGACAGCCTACAGGGAGAAGGTGAGGGCCCTGGCAGGGTGGTGCCAGGAAAATAACCTCTCACTCAATGTCAACAAAACAAAGGAGACGATCGTGAAACAGCAGAGGGAGCACGCCCCTATCCACATTGACAGGATCGCAGTGGAGAAGGTGGAAGCTTCAAGTTCCTCTGCGTACACATCCCTAACAATCTGAAATGGTCTGCCCGCATAGACAGTGTGGTGAAGAAGGCGGAACAGCACATCTTCAACCTCAGGAGGGTGAACAAATTTGGCTTGGCCCATAAGACCCTTAGAAACTTTTACAGATGCACAATTGACAGCATCCTGTTGGGCTGTATCACCGCCCGGTACGGCAACTGCACTGCCCACAACCGCAAGTCTCTCCACATGGTGGTACGGTCTGCCCAACGCATCACCAGGGGCACACTGCCTGACCTCCAGGACACCTACACCACCCGATATCACAGGAAGGCAAAAAAGGTCATCAATAACATCAACCACCAGGGCCTGTTCACCCCGTTATCATCCAGAAGGCGAGGTCAGTACAGGTGCATCAAAGCAGGGACCGAGAGACTGAAAAACAGCTTCTATCTCAAGGCCATCAGACTGTTAAACAGCCATCACTAACATTGAGGGGCTGCCAACATACTGACTCAACTCTGGCCACTTTAATAATGGAACATTATTGTAATAAATCGCTACAGTATACAATGACATTCAAGACAATTCTGTGCTTCCAACTGTGTGGCAACAGTTTGGGGAAGGCCCTTTCCTGTTTTAGCATGACAATACCCCACTGCACAAAGCGAGGTCCATACAGAAATGCTTTGTCAAGATCAGTGTGGAAGAACTTAACTTGCCTTCACAGAGCCCTAACCTCAACCCCACAAACACCTTTGGGATTAATTGGATTGCTGACTGCGAGCCCGGCCTAATTGCCCAACATCAGTGCCCGACCTCACTAATGCTCTTGTGGCTGAATGGAAGCAAGTCCCCGCAGCAATGTTCCAACATCTAGTGGAAAGCCTTCCCAGAATAGTGGAGACTGTCATAGCAGCAAAGGGGGGACCAACTCCATATTAATGCCCATGATTTTGGAATGAGATGTTCGACGAGCAGGTGTCCACATACCTTTGGTCATGTAGTGTATATTGATTGACAATTTAGATTGTTTCACAACCAAATAGATTGTTTCACAACCAAATACTTCAAGAGTAACTTTGATGCCCCCTCTACACATCAAAAGAACAAAAATGTATATCTTCAACCCCCCAAAATATGGTCAGAATTGACAACCAAAATTAATCCAGAAAGGACAACCAATATTAGTAATAGTAAGTTAAATGTTCTCCATACATAGACAACACGGGGAAAAAAAATATTCTTTCAAAAAAATGTTTTTGATAGCAAAATAAATGATTGGTGAAGATGATCAATTTGGCTATTTCAGACAAAATACAGTGGCAAGAAAAAGTATGTGAACCCTTTGGAATTACATGGATTTCTGCACAAATTTGACATAAAATTTGATTCGATTTGATCAAATAAAATGTTATTTATCACATACACGAGATTAGCAGATGTTATTGCGGGTGTAGCGAAATGCTTGTGCTTCTAGCTCTGACAGTGCAGTAATATCTAACAAGTAATATCTAACAAATTTCACAACATATACCCAATACACAAAAATCTAAGTAGGAATGAATTAAGACTATATACATATGGACGAGCGATGTCAGAGCGGAACGGACCAAGATACAGTAGAATAGTATAGGAAAAACAGCATATATATATAAGATGAGTAATGCAAGATATGTAAGCATTATTAAGTGAATGAGATACCGTAGAATAGTATAGAAAACAGTATATATATGTATGAGATTAGTAATGCAAGATATGTAAACAGTATTAAGTGACTAAGAAACCGTAAAATAGTATACAATACAGTATATACATATGAGATGAGTAATGCCAGATATCTAAACATTATTAAAGTGACTAGTGTTCCATTCCTTAGCGGCTAGTGATTCCTAGTCTATGCTTATTGGCAGCAGCCTCTAATGTGCTAGTGATGGCTGTTTAACAGTCTGATGGCCTTGAGATAGAAGCTGTTTTTCAGTCTCTCGGTGCCAGCTTTGATGCACCTGTACTGACCTCGCCTTCTGGATGATAACGGGGTGAACAGGCATTGGCTCTTGTGGTTGATGTCCTTTATGGTCTTTATGGCCTTCCTGTGACATTGGGTGCTGTAGGTGTCCTGGAGGGCGGGTAGTTTGCCCCCATTACTGCATTGGGCAGACCTCACCACCCTTTGCAGAGCCTTGCGGTTGCGGGTGGTGCAGTTGCCGCACTAGGCGGTGACAGTCCGACAGGATGCTTTCAATTGTGCATCTGTACAAATGTAAGTGTGTTTTAGGTGACAAGCCACATTTCTTTAGCCTCCTGAGGTTGAAGAGGCTCTGTTGCGCTTTCTTCACCACACTGTCTGTGTGGGTGGTCCATTTCAGTTTGTCAGTTATGTGTACGCCAAAGAACTTGAAGCTTTCCACCTTCTCCCCTGCGGTTCGGTCGATGTAGATAGGGGGGTGCACCCTCTGTTGTTTCCTGAAGTCCACGATCATCTCCTTTGTTTTGTTGACATTGAGTGAGAGGTTGTTTTTTTTATTTTTTTATTTATTTAACCTTTATTTAACCAGGTAGGCAAATTGAGAGCACGTTCTCATTTACAATTTCCAGGCACCACACTCCCAGAGCCCTCACCTCTTCCCTGTAGGCTGTCTCATCATCATTGGTAATCAAGCCTACTGCTGTTGTGTCGTCTGCAAACTTGATGATTGACTTGGAGGCATGCTTAGCCACACAGTCATGGGTGAACAGGGAGTACGGGAGGGGGCTGAGCACGCACCCTTGTGGGGCCCCAGTGTTAAGTATCAGCGAAGTGGAGGTGATGTTTCCTACCTTCACCACCTGGGGCCGGCCCGTCAGGAACTCCAGGACCCAGTTGCACAGGGCGGGGTTCAGACCCAGGGCCTCAAGATTAAATATGAGCTTGGAGGGTACTATGGTGTTGAATGCTGAGCTATAGTCAATGAACAACATTCTTACATAGGTTTTACTTTTGTCCAGATGGGATAGGGCAGTGTGCAGAGTGACGGCGATTGCATCGTGTTTGGATCTATTGCGAAGGTAAGAAAATTGAAGTGGGTCTAGGGTGTCAGGTAAGGTAGAGGTGATATGATCCTTGACTAGTCTCTCAAAGCACTTCATGATGACAGAGGTGAATGCTATGGGGCGATAGTCATTATGTTCAGTTACCTTTGCCTTCTTGGGAACAGGAACAATGGTGACCAGCATGAAGCTTGTAGGGACAGCAGACTGTGATAGGGAGAGATTGAATATGCCCGTAAACACACCAGCCAGCTGGTCTGCGCATGCTCTGAGGATGCGAGTAGGGATGCCGTCTGGACAGGCAGCCTTGTGAGGGTTAACACGTTTAACCTGTCCGAGACTGGGATTCCGCTAGCATCGCCAACAGCCAATGAAATTGCAAGTCGCCAAATACAAATCAACAGAAATCTCACAAATCAAATTTCTCAAACATATAAGTATTAGGCACCAGTTTCTGGATTAACAAGAATTGTATCTTTAAAATGGTGCCTAATACTTATAATACTTATAATACTTATATGTTTGAAATTTGAATCAGTGTCTGATTTAAAAAATGCTTTACAGCGAAAGCTCCACAAACGATTATGTTAGGTCACCACCAAGTCACAGAAAAACCCAGCCATTTTTCCAGCCAAAGAATGTTATAAATTCACTTACCTTTGATGATCTTCATCCGAATGAACTCCCAGGAAACCCAGATCCACAGTAAATGTTTGATTTGTTCCATTAAGTCCATCATTTATGTCCAAATTCCTCCGTTTGTTAGGGTGTTTAGTAAACAAATCGAAACTCACGAGGCGCGGGCAAGTCCAGTGGAAATGTCTGATGAAAATTCCAAGAAGTGATATTACTGGTCGTTGAAACAAATCAAACGATGTATAGAATCAATCTTTAGGATGTTTTTATCATAAATGTTCAATAATGTCACAACCGGAGAATTCCATTGTCTGTAGAAAAGCAATGGAACGAGAGCTACCTCTCATGTGAATGCGCATGACTGAGCTCGAGGCTGCTGGCAGACCTCTGACTCATTCCCCTCTCATTCAGCCCCCCTTCATAGTAGAAGAATGAAACACTGTTCTAAAAACGGTTGACATCTAGTGGAAGCCTTAGGAAGTGCAACATAACCAATATCCCACTGTATATTCAATGGGTTGAGTTTAATACTACAAACCTCAGATTTCCCACTTCCTGTTTGGATTTTTTCTCAGGTTTTTGCCTGCCATATGAGTTCTGTTATACTCACAGACATCATTCAAACAGTTTTAGAAACGTCAGAGTGTTTCCTATCCAATACTAATAATACTATGCATATATTCGCATCTGGGACTGAGTAGGAGGCAGTTTACTCTGGGCACGCTTTTCATCCAAACATGAAAATGCTGCCCCCTATCCATAAGAAGTTAAATGTTTTACTCACGTTAGCCATAGAAAAGGAGAGCCCACAGTCCTTGGTAGCGGGCCACGTCGGTGGCACTGTGTTATCCTCAAAGCATGCAAAGAATGTGTTTAGCCTGTCCGGAAGCAAGACGTCGGTCTCGGCAACGTGGCTGGTTTTCCTTTTGTATTCCGTTTCTGCCACATACGTCTCGTGTCTGAGCTGTTGAATTGCGACTCCACTTTATCTCTATACTGACATTTAGCTTGTTTATTTGCCTTGCGGATTGAATAACTACACAGTTTATATTCTGCCACATTACCAGTCACCTTGCCATGGTTAAATGTGGTGGTTCGCACTTTCAGTTTTGCGCCAATGCTACCATCTATCCACAGTTTCTGGTTAGGGTAGATTTTAATAGTCACAGTGGGTATTACATCTCCTATACACTTCCTTATGAACTTAGTCACTGTATCTGTGTGTGCGTTTAGATTGTTTTCGCACCCTACCCAAAACATATCCAAATCCACGTGATCAAAACAATCCTGAAGCGTGGATTCTGATTGGTCAGACCAGTGTTGAATAGTATGAAGCACGGGCACTTCCTGTTTGAGTTTCTGCCTATAGGACGGGAGGAGCAAGATGGTGTCGTGATCAGATTTGCCGAAAGGAGGGCGGGGGAGGGCCTTGTAAGCATCCCGGAAGTTTGAATAGCAATGGTCGAGAGTCTTAGTAGCGCGAGTAGGACAGTCAGTATGTTGATAGAATTTCGTCAGCCTAATCCTCAGATTTGCTTTATTAAGATCCCCAGCTACAATAAATGCATCCTCAGGATATGTGGTTTCTAGTTTGCATAAAGTCCAGTGAAGTTCTTTGAGGGCCGTTGAGGTTTCGGCTTGAGGTGGGATGTAAACGGCCGCGGCGATGACGGAGGAGAATTCTCTTGGGAGATAATATGGTTGTCATTTAATTGTGAGGTATTCTAGGTTGGGAAAACAAAATTACTTGAGTTCCTGTATGTTCCTAGAATTACACCATGACTCATTAATCATGAAACACCCCCTCCCCCCACCCTCCTGCTTCCCGGAGAGATATTTATTCCTGTCTGTGCGATGTACTGAGAATTCTGCTGGCTTTACTGACTCCAACAGAGTATCCCGAGAGAGCCATGTTTCCATGAAATAAAGTATGTTACAGGCCCCAATGTCTCTCTGGAAAGAAATCCTTGCTCTAAGCTCATCAACTTTATTATCCCAAGACTGAACATTAGCGAGTAATATACTCGGAAGCGATGGGTGGTGTGCCTCCTAAGTCGAACCAGCAGGCCGCCTCTAGTGCCTCCCTTCCACAGGCGATGTTTGGGTCGGCCTCTGGAAGGGAGGCAATTGCTCTGGGGAGAGTCAACAAAGGGGTGAATAATCTTCATCTAAGTCACAACAATTGACAAACACAGTGTGCTTAAACTAATATCACACAAATTATTGTATTTTTCTTGTCTATATTGAATACATAATTTAAACATTCACAGTCTAGGTTGAAAAAAGTATGTGAACCCCTAGGTTAATGACTTCTCCAAAAGCTAAATGGAGTCAGGAGTCAACTAACCTGGAGTTGAATCATTGAGACGAGATTGGAGATTTTGGTTAGAGCTGCCCTGCCCATAAAAACTACTCACAAAAATGTGATTTTGCTATTCACAAGAAGCATTGCCTGATGTGAATCATGCCTTGAATAAAATAGATGCCAGAAGACTTAAGATTAAGAATTGCTGACTTGCATAAAGCTGGAAAGGGTTACAAAAGTATCCCTAAAAGTCAGTCCACGGTAAGACAAATTGTCTATAATGGAGAAAAGTCAGCACTGTTGCTACTCTACCTAGGAGTGGCCGTCCTGCAAAGATGACTGCAAGAGCACAGCGCAGAATGCTCATTGAGGTTAAGAAGAATCCTAGTGTCAGCTAAAGACTTACAGAAATCTTGGGAAGATGCTAACATCTCTGTTGACGAGTCTACAATACGTAAAAACACTCAACAAGAACGGTGTTCATGGGAGGACACCATGGAAGAAGCCACTGCTGTCCAAAAACAACATTGCTTCACGTCTGAAGTTCTCAAAAGAGCACCTGGATGTTCCACAGCGCTACTGGAAAAATGTTCTGTGAACAGATTAAACTAAAGTCGTGTTGTTTGGAAGGAACTCACAATGCTATGTGTGGAGAAAAAAGGCACAGCACACCAACATTAAAACCTCATCCATACTGTAAACTGTGATGGATGGAGCATTATGGTTTGGGGCTGCCTCAGGGCCTGGACAGCTTCCTATCATCGACGGGAAAAATAATTCCCAAGTTTCTCAAAACATTTTGCAGGAGAATGTAAGGCTATATGTCCGCCAATTGAAGCTCAACAGAAGTTTTGGTGATGCAACAGGACAACAACCCAAAAGACAGAAGTAAATCAACTTGAACAGAAGAAAATAGGCCTTCTGGAGTGGCCCAGTCAGTCCTCAACTCAACCCAATTGAGATGCTGTGGCATGACCTCAACAAAGCGGTTCACACCAGACATCCCAAGAATATTGTGGAACTGAAACAGTTTTGTAGAGAGGAATGGTCCAAAATTCCTCCTGACAGTTGTGCAGGTCTTAGCCGCAACTACAGAAAACGTTTGGTTGAAGTTAATGCTGCCAAAGGAGGGCAAACCAGTTATTAAATCCAAGGGTTCACATACTTTTTCAACCCTGTACTGTGAATGTTTCCAAGGTGTGCTCAATAAAGACATGAAAAATTATAATTGTTTGTGTGCTATTAGTTTAAGCAGACTGTGTTTGTCTTTTGTTGCAGAAATCCAGGTAATTCTAAAGGGTTCACATACTTTTTCTTCCCAACGTATGACTTAATTTCAAATGTATATACCCTGTAAGGAACCAGGACGTCACTGAGGACCATGCCAGGACCTTTTCTAGGAAATTCTTAGGATGTTCTGAGAACGTTCTAATAACGTTACGTGATGTTCTCAAGGAAACACTCTCTGGGTGAGCTTTGTATAGTTCCTTGTAAGTTCCCAAGACTTCAATTGGGACCATGTCAGGACGTTTAAAATACATTCTCGGGACTTTCATTGTCGTTCTCAGGACATTTCATTGTCGTTCCTGGTTTGTCCTGGGGATGTCGTTCTCTTGGCACCATCAAGTGACGTCCTATGTAGTCCTTAGCACGTCGTTTGATGGTGCCAAGCGAACGTTCTATGAGGGACCTTTTTCTGTCCCGGGGACCTTTTTAGGAATGTCCCTGTAATGAACCGTTTCTTTGCAACCATCAGGTGACATCCCCAGGACAAACCAGGAACGAGACAAAGGGGACGATGTCCCTCTAGGGTACAATGACACAACGTCCCAAAAACATTCATGGGACCTTTAGGGGACCATTACACAACATCCCAAGGAAGTCCTAAAAATGTCCTTTGGGATGGCCCCGGGACAAACCGAGAACTAGACAAGACTTCCAAGGGACAAGAACATAACGTCCCAAGAACATCCTAAAAACATTCTCGTGGACTTCCCCTCCAGGACCAACCGGGAACTGGATAAAACCTCCAGGGTACCATGACTCAACGTCCTGGCGGCTTTAGGCAACCATTTTGTGAAGTCCTGGGGATGTCCTAAAGACTCATTATTGTTTGCAGGGATTGACGCACTTTTGCAACATTTTCAGATTATTTTTTTTCTACAAATGTAATATTTTTTAACTTTCATAGTCAGAGTCCTATTACACGTACACACTATGTTTGAGTGTTAATAAAACATTTCCCTCATTTTTATCTATGTTTGCTTCTCACAGGGATAATTATCCGCTTCATCGCTTCATCACATGTTATTTCAATCGAGCATCAAGGACCAGCAGTGACCATTGTTTTCCTTAACAAGAAAGGGGGGCTCGAACCCACAGTTACTGTCAGGGGTATAAGATCAAGAATATAGGCATTCTGAGCTTTGATCAACTCTCGAAGCAATATTTAGATGTTGATCCATATTTGATTTTCTTTATCAGGATAGGATAGGATGAACTTTAATGTCCTAAGGGGTACATTGTCTTAGACACACAATAATGCTGTATACAAAATAGACACTGTACATTACACACTCACCTTAAAAGATACATTGCACGTTACCCTTATCATACACTTCTCATATATAATACTTTGCATATTCCCTTAGTATGTCAGTGTACAAGACATTAAGAACACCTGCTTGTTCCATGACATAGACTGATCAGGTGAAATATATTATTCCTCATTGATGTCACTTGTTAATTAAATACACTTCAATCCGTGTAGATGAAGGGGAGGAGACAGGTTAATTAAATAATGCTTTTTAAGCCTTGAGACAATTGAGACATCATTGTGTATGTGTGCCATTCAGAGGGTGAATGGGCAAGACAAAATATTGAAGTGCCTTGGTAGGTATGGTAGTAGGGGCCAGGAGCACCGGTTTGTTATAAGAACTGCAACACTCCTGGGTTTTTCACTTTCAACAGTTTCCTGTGTGCATCAAGATTGGTCCACCACCCAAAGTACATCCAGCCAACTTGACACAACTGTGGGAAGCATTGGAGTCAGAATGGGCCTGCATCCCTGTGGAACGCTTTCGACACCTTGTAGAGTGCATGCCCCAAAAAATGTAGGCTGTTCTGAGGGCAAAAGGCGGGGTGCAACTCAATATTAGGAGGGTGTTCCTAATGTTTGGTATACTCAGTGTGTACGGTGCCTTCAGAAAGTATTCATACCCCTTGACTTATTCCACATTTTGTTGTGTTAAAGCCTGAATTCAAAATTGATTTAAAAAATAATAATCAAATCCATTTACACACAATATCCTATAATGACAAAGTGAAAACATGATTTTAGAAATGTTTGCAAATGTATTGAAAATGAAATACAAGAATATCTAATTTACATAAGTATTCACACCCATGACTCAATACTTTGTAGGAGCACCTTTGGCAGCGATTACAGCTGTGAGTCTTTCTGGGTAAGACTCTATGAGATTTCCACACCTGGATTGTGCAACATTATTCTTTTCAAAATTCTTCAAGCGCTGTCAAATTGGTTGTTGATCATTGCTAGACAGCCATTTTCAAGACTTGCCATTGATTTTCAAGTAGATTTAAGTCAAAACTGTAACTTGGCCACACAGGAAGATTCGCTGTCTTCTTGGTAAGCAATTCCAGTATATATTTGGCCTTGTATTTTTGGTTATTATCCTGCTGCAAGGTGTCAGCATGGGCCCCGCTACCTGCTGCCCCTATTAAACTCACCATTGGCCTCATGGTAAAATCCCTGAGTGGTTTCCTTCCTCTCCGGCAACTGAGTTAGGAAGGACGCCTGTATCTTTGTAGTGACTGGGTATATAGATAGACCGTCCAAATAAATAACTATTTTATAAAATATCATTGGTTGGTGGATATAAAGTCTTGATTGGCTGAAGCGTAATTTGTTACAGGAAATAATCAAGTCCAGCTGGTGTTGTTCGCATAAGGCTAAGTGTGCCAGCTTATCTGATGGGAACAGCTAAATGTAACGTTCTATCATGTGCTGTAACGATCGTTGTTGGACGGATTGGACCAAGGTGCAGCGTGGAAGGCGTTCATCATGTTTATTAATGTGAACCAGCAACAAAACAATAAAGAGTAACAAAACAAACGTGCAGCTTTGTAGTGCAAAAAGGCTACAATACAAAAACAAGATCCCACACACAATAGGTGGAAAAAAGGCTGCCTAAATATGATCCCCAATCAGAGACAATGATAGACAGCTGCCTCTGATTGGGAACCATACCAGGCCAACATAGAAATACACAAACTAGAGTACCCACCCTAGTCACACACCTAACCAAAATAGAGAATAAAAAGGCTCTCTAAGGTCAGGGCGTGACACGTGCAATTATATCTATGATTTTAATTGGCTGATGTGGATTTTAAGACAGAGAAAAAGTTTAACTTTAAACATTTTCTAATGTTTGCAAGTATAGACCCCTCGTCTTCTGTGAAGGTATAGTTGATTGCGGTAACACATAATGAAAATGGATATGCAAATGACTGTAAAACATTGTATAAATCACATGATGTTAAATATTTTATTTCTTCTTTCCCCTGGAACACAAACTTCCCAGTGAACGATAAAATATCTCAGCTATTATTCCTGTCTATATTTAGAAATACAGGGACAGCCAGAACTTTAATCACAATATGTTCTAGCTGTTATTTTAGAATCAAGAGGCCAGAATTCAAATCGCAATGTTCCGACATCACATTGCATTTAACTCATGGTCATTCTCGTTTGAGCCTACAGGTTTACAACAAATGTGATTTCTGCAAACATCAGTGAAATTGCCTTTATTAAAAGTCAACTGTGGTCTTTCGGCTCATTGTGATCTTGTTTTCATCCTGGCCTGAGTCTGCCTGGATAAAGTGCATCTTACTATGCTCATGAATAATGAATAAGATGAGACTTTGGAATGGCTTGTATTTTGATTCTGAGTAGACAGGATCACTCATATACCTGTGTACTGGACCCAAGTGAGAAAACAGAGAAATCCCCGCTAAGCTTGTTTAGGGCTAAAGGATGACTCATACTTCAGGGCAGTGACATCCCCACTAAGCTTGTTTAGGGCTAAAGGATGACTCATACTTCAGGGCAGTGACATCCCCACTAAGCTTGTTTAGGGCTAAAGGATGACTCATACTTCAGGGCAGTGACATCCCCACTAAGCTTGTTTAGGGCTAAAGGATGACTCATACTTCAGGGCAGTGACATCCCCGCTAAGCTTGTTTAGGGCTAAAGGATGACTCATACTTCAGGGCAGTGACATCCCCACTAAGCTTGCTAAAGGATGCATGGTGAACAGTGACTAAGAAAAACAACCTGTGGCAGAAGACATCATGTGTGAGTGGTGTAACATTAAAGTTGTTGTGGACTCCTACTGTTATATAGTATGACATCTGCTTTTAAATGATATGTGAAGCATTATGTAGGCCATATAAAGCTCTTTCAAATATTATCTCTTTAAAATATCTGTTTTTGCCCAATGATAGCTTTGAAAGATTAATATGGGCCAGAAGACCACCCTAACGATAACCCTCCTTGTTGCTTACATTAGATACAAACTCTACCTTGTGTCCTTGACAGTGCTGCGTAGGTTACTTTCTAAATGTAATCCGTTACAGTTACTAGTTACCTGTCCAAAATTGCATGTAACTTTTGGATTACCCAAACTCAGTAACGTAATCTGATTACTTTTAGATTACTTTCCCCTTAAGAGGCATTAGAAGAAGACAAAAATGTATGTTACAAATTGAACGACATCTATTGCAGGATAAATCCATGTTAAAGTTAACACAGCTGGCCATATATGGATGTTACATTTTACTTTATCGGTTGGTTATGTAGGCTTCTAACCCATCGCTTTCTACTACATATAATAATATGATTAAAGTATATCTTTACATTAAAAACCAAAGTCTATCAGAATTCCAGTCATTCCAATAAATGTTATACTCCTTAATTTTCAAGATTAGGACTTGGAAATATAGATTAGTCAAATTGTTTTACCTGAGCATAACCCCAAAATGAAAGACTTTTTAGCCAGCCTTACTCTGTTCATGATTTTGTTGTCATGGAGGACTGATTGGTCTCATTGATTTGAGTTGAAAAATAAATGCTGCGCTCATGGAATGGCATGCTTTGAGCACTACTGAAAAGTGCTATTTACATATGCTGCATTTGCTATAGGCCTATTGTTTACCTTTTTCTTAGAGACACTTTGATATCTTGATAATATGCAGCTGATTAAAGGGCTCATCCACAGATGAAATGATAACAAAACAGTTGCCCCGGCTCTGTTTTGGTAAAATTCTGAGGGATGGGCCTGGACAAATGTAATCACGCTCAGACAAATTATATATTTAACCATGTTATGAGGCTATACAGTGTTTGTTCACATTTACAATGTTTACAAACATTTGAGAAAAAAGTTATGAGTCCGAAAATGGATGAGGCAACTACAGATTGACCCTATACGTCTATCAAAAGTGTGTGAGTTCGAGCACGTGTCCATCAGGCCTATGGATTTGTTTATATATATAAGCATGTATTAGATTGAGCAATAAAAACCTCACTTTTATTCCACAGGCTGGGATCCGCGGTATGCAGCTGTTGCAAGAGCGCATTTTTCACTGGCTGTCCACTGGTTTCAAAAACAATGATTGATAGGCAGCATAAACTTATTGAATTCAACCATTATTGGGTTCAAATACACATTTAGATTTGTGACCAGCCATCCACAACAACCACAATCCGTCAGGCGCAAATAGCTAAATGAGAGAGCACAGAGCAGGAGTGTGATTCACATCAATGCGCTATGTAGATATCAATAATAAGTGATATCCGTATCGCTGTAGACTACACCACTACTGTAATCCTTACCTCCAAGCCTTTACTCAAGTTGGATAATCTTTGGATGCTGACAGCAGTCGCACCATTGGAAGACATAGCTTGGACTGTAGCCTACAAAAACCTATTCCTGCTCTTTTACCACGATCCATCAAGCACATTTGGTGTGCAGTGGCGATTTTAGCATGTATATCTGGGTAGCTGACAGCTACACCTGGCTATCAGCGGAGCCTTGTCTGGCAGCTAAACAGTTCATTCAGCCTCATTTACTGCTTTTTTAAAAAACATATCTGATATGGCTGACTTGCTTAAACAAATGTGGTTTCTACTGACAGTTGAGATGTACAAACTATGGAAAAAAGGGGATAACAAGTGAATAAGAGGTCATCCGTAATTTCGATTAAGACATTAATGAGCGAGCTAGGACGGATGTAGTTAATATAATTATTACAGCGACAGAATTCAGAACATGGGCCGTTCTTACAGTGTTCTCCCTGCACACCAAGTCAGAACTGTAGGATAAAGAAATGGGGCATATAAGCAGACAATGAAAGCTCTTACAATATTCAATGATTACATTTCTCAAAACAGGTTATAGGCTACATGTGCACCACCAAGTCAGAACAGTAGGCGAAATGAAGAGGTGAAAATAGACCAAATTATTAGGGTGAGGCACATGGGCTACTAGCAGCTTACTTCACAAGATACACTTAGTATTACTTTCTTAGCTACACTATACATATCTCCCTGGCATATTATATAATTTATGCACAAACATACAAGACATTTTTGGACTCAACATGTTGTGCTCTGCTCACTTGAACAGGAAGGTCCTTTGTTGGCAAATTTTTGTCCTTCGTGGGCAAGTTTTTGTCATCAAACTTTGCCGTCAAAGTCTGGCATTCTCTGGATTTATGGTGCTTTCAAGACAACTGTGAAAAAGAAAAAAATTGTTGAATAATGATGACGTCAGTGATCTTCAGGTCGTAGCTCTAGAAAGAGGCCTGAGGTCCCAATTTACAATTCCAAGTTCGATGAAAGTTCAAAAATTATTTTCCCAGTCGTAGGTAGTTTCTCCCACGTTCCCAATTGTCTTGAACTCACTAAAGTCAGATTTTGCAGTTCTGAGTTAACAGTTGTTTTGAACGCGGCACAAATCACGCTTCATTGAAAGCATGGCCAATGTTGAATGTTTTGCATTTTAAACTAGGAAAAGAGACCCTTAATCTTAGACTCGGGATCACACAGCCACTCCACTGAAAAGCAGGCTAAGGATTGCTTTGCGATGCTTGCAGTTAGCCACTAATTCTTTCCAAACCACTCGTTGAATTTGAGATTTCCAACTTGTTGTGTAATGTTAATGTCCAATGGCTGATGAGCACCGAAATAATTTCTATAATTTCTGTTCATTCCATGGGCTCCTGAGTGGCGCAGCAGTCTAAGGCACTGCTTCTCAGTGCAAGAGGAGTCACTGCAGTCCCTGGTTTGAATCCAGGGTGCATCACATCCGGCTGTGATTGGGAGTCCCATAGGACGGCGCACTATTGGCCCAGCGTTGTCTGGGTTTGGCTGGGGTAGGCTGTCATTGTAAATAACAATTTGTTCTTAACTGACTTGTGTAGTAAAATAAAAGGTAAAAATGAATTATCTTCATATGACAACGATTAAAAAGGATTTGACAGTAGATTGTTAACTTGATTCATGATGACTGATAGCTTAATTTTTCTAAGTATGATGTTGACATGATCCTTCCAATCAAAGCTACTGTAGATATAACGTGATTTGACGTAATTTTATCTGTGGCCACTTGAGCCATCTTGAATGGGCACTTCTAATGTAACTCTATAGCAGCACCCAAGGGGCTTGAATTTTCCAGCTCTAACCTTAGACTTGGCGGTGACTTAGTGTCCCCATGAGTGACAGAACATGGAGCCAATCACGGAGCAACGCCCCATATTTTCTGCTGGCTTGCCCCACTACCACAGAAAGCACTGAGCTAGGCAATTTTTGGGGGGCAAAAAATGTGTGGCCCACCTGCCCTGAATGTGTGGCCCACACCACTCTTGGTGTGTCATCATAGTGGTCTATGACTGTGGTCAGACTGGCTCAGGTGGAACACACTTAAATGTGTGCCCTTTTTCAATGCTGAGTTGAATGTTATTGAGAAAACAGAGAAGTGTCAACAATTTTTTTTCGCAAACATCCTTTCTGAATTTAAAAGTAATCCCCGAAGTAATCATCTAGTTTGTCAAAAGTGTCTGTATTCCTATTACAATATTTTAGCTGGTAACGTAACGGATTACAGTTCCCGTTTTTTGTAATCCCTTCCATGTAACGGTACGTGTAATCCGTTACTCCCCAACCCTGGTCCTTAATTAGAAGTGAGACAGAACTTACAGCTGGACAACATGCTGCCAATTGTTACCATCATTGATTTTTGTGTCTTATTAGTTCAGTGGTTTTCCAGATGGTCCATTGCACCCAAGGGACTAACCAATCATTAAAACCCAGAAACTATTGCGAAACAAGCAGTTGTAATTCTTCTAACATTGCTTTTATTAGTCCGACAAGGGTCTGTAATTCCCTTTGAGCTAACAGTGCCTTGTGTCAGCAAAACGTCTGATTAGCTAGGGACAATTTACAGCTAGTTAGGAACCTGGAGAGAGAGCGATAACATTAAGTTAAATTTCCCTTTACCTAGCAATCTATAAAATGTTAGCTGACATGGCCTAATTTAATGACTGCCAGAGGAAAACTGTTGATGCACTACCAAAGTAACAATAAGTTGAGACCCCGACTGACCACATCCAAATCTTCCACTTTTCTATTCATTTCCTTTTCAAATAAAAATATCTTCAATTAACTGACAAATAATAATAACTCTGGCTCCACCTACATTTCAGTAGCTTTGTGGAACCCAGATATATACATACTGTAGACGTGGAATACCTGTTAACAAACTGACTCAACACACATGCCTCAACACACATGCCACTGCCTCAACACACATGCCTCAACACACATGCCACTGCCTCAACACACATGCCACTGCCTCAACACACATGCCACTGCCTCAACACACATGCCACTGCCTCAACACACATGCCACTGCCCAAACACACATGCCTCAACACACATGCCACTGCCTAAGCACACAAGCACACTGGTTCCAATATGATCCATTGCCCTTTAGACGTACTTTCCATCTTTCATTGATGTGTCTGGCAAAATTCCCAGTGCTTTAAAGGGACAATCCACAGTTGAAACAATTACACCTGGTTTCAATTCCTTTAATTACTTGTTGTATATTTAACCCTCTGCTCCCCCCCATGTCTTTGTGTGGGATTGTTTATTGTAGTGCTTGTGCACGTTCCCCGTGAGCGCACGACAGGTTATTTTTGTGCCTATTTATCTTGTTGTTCTGGATGCCGTTGGTTTTGCATAATACATCTCCGGTTATCACCCAGTTCTGCTCTCCTGCGCCTGACTTCTCTGCCGCCAATTACGCACCCGCTACAGGATTGGCCTTTTAAAATAAACTAACAGAAGTAATGCATTCCAATGTAACTTGACATCAGAACAATTTATTGTCCTTGGTCATGAAAACTTTTATGAGCAGAAAACCGAGAGTACGCAAAACGGTTTTGTTTACTCTGTTGCTAAGCAAATACCATTTTTGTTGTAATGGCCAACTGTTTTCTTTGTTTTTCCCCACAGTGGTGTGCTGTGCAGGCAATCATGCAGGTATGGTGTAATAATATCAGATATTGTGATTATAAACTGGAGCATTATATCTACTGTGGAATGAGTCACCGTATTACACTTGTTAGGAACTGTAAATGCAATTGCTGTAATAACCAGGACAGGATAGTATATTATGAATCACTTCCTGGTTGAGATGCCCTGGGGGAAAGCTAGGTAAATCATGTTTATTTTCTAGATTACATATTTAGAATGGAAGCACACTGGAGAGATAGATGAGACAGCAGAATCTACATAATGCTCTGGGACTGATTTAAATTTCAGGAGGATGCTGGAGAGTCCATGAATAGGACAGGATGCCTACTGTATGTATTGCATAGGCAGCATACCCATGAAAAGCTCATTTGAATTCCCCACACTTCGGATGGTAAAGTAAAAAGAAAAGGTCCCCCTTTTGCATTTTTAGGCTTTATTCAGATAGTAGAGGGGGGGATGGAAGTAGAGCTGGAAAGGGGGACAGGCTAATTTTAAAGACTGGAATGGAACAACAATTACAAGGTGCCCGTCCTCTTTTGCTCCTCCCACGGGCCTCCTCTGGTGAACACTGGTCCCCAGTGTCATACATTTGTGTTAGAACCAGGTGTGTTGCTACTAGATCCCAAGCTCTGCACAAAATAAAGTTAACTTAACTTGAATTGGCCATATGATGGATTCAAGAGCTGTTACTTACATTTGTATCTTCTCATGAAGTGAGAATAAAAGTCGTAGAACAAACGTCAGTAAATGGCTGTTTTATGTAAAGTACAAATTCAACCAAGTTGAACCAAAGTGGGAAGAGAAGGAGAGATTAATAGGCCTCCAGCATCCTGAGGCTCTTGTCACGGTGATGGACTGTGCACCGACGCAATGTTCAGACCACCAACAATTCTCAGACTGCTCCAGTTTCCCTGCACTGAACTGGAGAGAACTTCAGCGAGCCATAAATCCATTTAGAGTATTCAGTCCGTTTGATCGTCAACTGTGGATCAGTGTTCAGTAGTGACAATGGTTGAGTAAGCAATGGTTTGAGGCTGTTGTCACATTTTCACAGGGGATCTAGGCTAGCATGGGGCAGAAAGGGATGAGATCCAGTATCTGCTCCAGTGAACATTCACTAAAGAAATTAAAGTGTGTCTGATGTTTTCAGATCTCAAAAAAGGTCTAATGTCGAGTTCATGCCCCCATGCCATCTGTTGTGTATCTCCAGCTACGTGCTCCAATCCCAAATGAATTGGACAGAAACACACCATCTAATTACATCACATTGTGCAGTCTCAGTACATGACATCTGCACTGAAGTTCAGACTCATCAGAAGGATGGTCTTTTCACCTGAATGTTGATTTTGCACTCAACAAGACAACACATTGGATCTACCTACAGTCGGCAAACTTAATTCTTCCCCTGTGTATTTTAATTCATGGAGATTTCCATGACCTTGTACCTAGTCCACTCTGTCTTTGCTTATGGGCTTAGGGACATTTTGTTTAATAGAAATAGTAATAAAATCTATGACTATTGACCTCTCTCGGCCCCATGGCAAAGAACCTGTTTGCGCTTGATCTCTGAGGACTTGGCCTCTATTTAAAAGGTATTAAACATGCTTGATAGTTTCAGCAACAATTACATTAACTGCTATTAGAGTAATTCATTGCATAAGCTATACCTGTATATTGGTTTGAATAGAAATGCCCTGCAGCCAGACAGATATATTAACCAGACCTGGGTTTACATACTATTTAAAATAATTAATAATACTTTATTTGGGCTTGATTGAGCTTGCCTTTTGCAATTGAACTGATAGAATAGTTGTGAAAACCCCACCCATCTGGCACTCCAGGCAGACTAGAGCAAACACTAAAAGTCATGTTTTTATGCTGTTTTTCTGCTTTTCAGCCACTTGGGTTAGAATAGAATAAACTACATTGTCAGGATGCAAGGATATGTTTACTTGATTTTCCCAACAGTTTACACTATAATGGTGTATGACAATGTATGGATTTCTTACATTTTCTCTGAGATGATGCTGCTGGCATCAATGTCACCATTACACCAGCAAACAATCATAATTCAGCACCCAATCAAATCTCTTGGCCAAGCCAATAATGTGTGCAGTACTTGGGGCTCTATCACCATACATGAGACAAAGCGACTTGGTGTTGCCAAAATAGCACGTCACATCATTACAGTGGAGCCTAGATGGATTAGATGGATTTGACATTAAAATCATCACAGTTCTTCAAATATGTTTCTTCACATGTTTTCTTATACAAGAAGACACACAATATGGGAGACCTCTCCATGTCACCAATTTACCTTCATACCAGCTGGGGGAAATAATGACTACTCTCCCACTGGGAAAACACTGGTTGAATCAAAGTTGTTTCCACATCAAACTGCACGCCAAACTGAGGTGGCAGATGCTGGCTAATCAATGAAGTAATCCAAGGAAGTAATCAGATTAAGTTACTCATTTAGAGTATTCCAATGGTACTCTTAGAAAAAAAATGTGCAATATTTGAACCTAAAAAGGTTATTCTGCTGTCCATATAGGTGGACCATTTGTAGAACCCTTTTTGGTTCCACAGAGAACACTTTTGGGTTCCATATATACTGAACGAATATATAAACACAAATGCAACAATTTCAACAATTTTACTGAGTAGAAGGAAATCATTCAATTGAAATAAATTCATTAGGCCCTAATCCATGGATTTCACATGACTTGGAAGGGGCGCCACCAGATCCACCGTACCCGACATCACCATAACTGATGTTTTGAATGGTATCGGATGTGGAACTGCGTTAGTGCTATCAAATCCACAAGCAGCATTATACCTAAAGCGGACATTGCCATTGGCTGCACAGAGTCGCTGCTGTGAACACTTGAATGTGAGATGCAGATAGAAATACTCATTATTTCGTTTAATAATTTTCAATTTGAGTGTCATTATTTCTATAATTTCTCGTTCTGAACTTCTAGTGAGAGTGAGATGGGTGTGGATGCGTGACAATTATCAAGAGCACCTGCTCACTGATATGACAGCCTTATTCTAAAATTGATTATATTACATTTCCCCTCATGAATCTACAAACAATACCCCATAATGACAAAGCAAAAACATGTTTTATGAATTGTTGCAAATTTATTAAAAATAAAAAACAGAAATAACTTATTTACATAAGTATTCAGAAACTTTGATATGAGACTCGAAATTGAGGTGAATTCTGTTTCCATTGATCATCCTTGAGATGTTCCTACGACTTGATTGGAGTAACCCTGTGGTAAATTCAATTGATTGGGCATGATTTGGAAAGGCACACACCTGTTTATATAAGGTCCCACAGTTGACAGTGCATGTCAGTGCAAAAACCAAGCAATGAGGTCGAAGGAATTGTCCATAGAGCTCCGAGGCAGGATTGTGTCATGGAAGGGTTCTGGGGAAGTGTACCAAAAAATGTCTGCAGCATTGAAGGTAACCAAGAATTTTCCATCATTCTTAAATAGAAGTTTGGAACCACCAAGACTCTTCCTAGAGCTGGCTGCCTGGCCAAACTGGCCAAACTGTGTTCTTCAGGGAGGTGACCAAGAACCCGATGGCAGAGCTCCAGAGTTCCAACCATCTCTGCAGAACTCCGCCAATCAGGCCTTTACGGTAGAATGGCCAGACGGAAGCCACTCCTCAGTAAAAGGCACATAACAGCCCACTTGGAGTTTGCCAAATGGTACATAAAGGACTCTCAGACAATAAGAAACAAGATTCTCTGGTCTTATAAACCAAGATCGTAGCTAGCTACATAGCTAGCTACATAGCCATCTTTGTATCAAAGATAATTGTGTAGTCTAGAGCGATTTTCTAGGTTAGCTAGCCAGCTATTGTCGTTCTTTTAACGCAACGTAACGTAATCAACACTGCTAGCTAGCCAGCTAGCCACCGAATAGCAGCACTGTAGCAGCACTGTAGAAACTATTACACTCAACGGAACGACTTGATTAGTGTAGTGTCAACAACGCAGCCACTGCCAACTAGCCTACTTCAGCAGTACTGTATCAGTTTAATCATTTTAGTCAATAAGATTCTTGCTCCGTAAGCTTAACTTTCTGAACATTCGAGACGTGTAGTCCACTTGTCATTCCAATCTCCTTTGCATTAGCGTAGCCTCTCCTGTAGCCTGTCAACTATGTGTCTGTCTATCCCTGTTCTCTCCTCTCTGCACAGACCATACAAACGCTTCACACCGCGTGGCCACGGCCACCCTAATCTGGTGGTCCCAGCGCGCACGACCCACGTGGAGTTCCAGGTCTCCGGTAGCCTCTGGAACTGCCGATCTGCGGCCAACAAGGCAGAGTTCATCTCAGCCTATGCCTCCCTCCAGTCCCTCAACTTCTTGGCACTGACGGAAACATGGATCACCACAGATAACACTGCTACTCCTACTGCTCTCTCTTCGTCCGCCCACGTGTTCTCGCACACCCCGAGAGCAGCTGGTCAGCGGGGTGGTGGCACCGGGATCCTCATCTCTCCCAAGTGGTCATTCTCTCTTTCTCCCCTTACCCATCTGTCTATCGCCTCCTTTGAATTCCATGCTGTCACAGTTACCAGCCCTTTCAAGCTTAACATCCTTATCATTTATCGCCCTCCAGGTTCCCTCGGAGAGTTCATCAATGAGCTTGATGCCTTGATAAGCTCCTTTCCTGAGGACGGCTCACCTCTCACAGTTCTGGGCGACTTTAACCTCCCCACGTCTACCTTTGACTCATTCCTCTCTGCCTCCTTCTTTCCACTCCTCTCCTCTTTTGACCTCACCCTCTCACCTTCCCCCCCTACTCACAAGGCAGGCAATACGCTTGACCTCATCTTTACTAGATGCTGTTCTTCCACTAACCACATTGCAACTCCCCTCCAAGTCTCCGACCACTACCTTGTATCCTTTTCCCTCTCGCTCTCATCCAACACTTCCCACACTGCCCCTACTCGGATGGTATCGCGCCGTCCCAACCTTCGCTCTCTCTCCCCCGCTACTCTCTCCTCTTCCATCCTATCATCTCTCCCCTCTGCTCAAACCTTCTCCAACCTATCTCCTGATTCTGCCTCCTCAACCCTCCTCTCCTCCCTTTCTGCATCCTTTGACTCTCTATGTCCCCTATCCTCCAGGCCGGCTCGGTCCTCCCCTCCCGCTCCGTGGCTCGACGACTCATTGCGAGCTCACAGAACAGGGCTCCGGGCAGCCGAGCGGAAATGGAGGAAAACTCGCCTCCCTGCGGACCTGGCATCCTTTCACTCCCTCCTCTCTACATTTTCCTCTTCTGTCTCTGCTGCTAAAGCCACTTTCTACCACTCTAAATTCCAAGCATCTGCCTCTAACCCTAGGAAGCTCTTTGCCACCTTCTCCTCCCTCCTGAATCCTCCTCCCCCTCCCCCCCCCCCTCCTCCCTCTCTGCAGATGACTTCGTCAACCATTTTGAAAAGAAGGTCGACGACATCCGATCCTCGTTTGCTAAGTCAAACGACATCGCTGGTTCTGCTCACACTGCCCTACCCTGTGCTCTGACCTCTTTCTCCCTTCTCTCTCCAGATGAAATCTCGCGTCTTGTGACGGCCGGCCGCCCAACAACCTGCCGGCTTGACCCTATCCCCTCCTCTCTTCTCCAGACCATTTCCGGAGACCTTCTCCCTTACCTCACCTCGCTCATCAACTCATCCCTGACCGCTGGCTACGTCCCTTCCGTCTTCAAGAGAGCGAGAGTTGCACCCCTTCTGAAAAAACCTACACTCGATCCCTCCGATGTCAACAACTACAGACCAGTATCCCTTCTTTCTTTTCTCTCCAAAACTCTTGAACGTGCCGTCCTTGGCCAGCTCTCCTGCTATCTCTCTCAGAATGACCTTCTTGATCCAAATCAGTCAGGTTTCAAGACTAGTCATTCAACTGAGACTGCTCTTCTCTGTATCACGGAGGTGCTCCGCACTGCTAAAGCTAACTCTCTCTCCTCTGCTCTCATCCTTCTAGACCTATCGGCTGCCTTCAACACTGTGAACCATCAGATCCTCCTCTCCACCCTCTCCGAGTTGGGCATCTCCGGCACGGCCCACACTTGGATTGCGTCCTACCTGACAGGTCGCTCCTACCAGGTGGCGTGGCGAGAATCTGTCTCCTCACCACGCGCTCTCACCACTGGTGTCCCCCAGGGCTCTGTTCTAGGCCCTCTCCTATTCTCGCTATACACCAAGTCACTTGGCTCTGTCATAACCTCACATGGTCTCTCCTATCATTGCTATGCAGACGACACACAATTAATCTTCTCCTTTCCCCCTTCTGATGACCAGGTGGCGAATCGCATCTCTGCACGTCTGGCAGACATATCAGTGTGGATGACGGATCACCACCTCAAGCTGAACCTCGGCAAGACGGAGCTGCTCTTCCTCCCGGGGAAGGACTGCCCGTTCCATGATCTCGCCATCACGGTTGACAACTCCATTGTGTCCTCCTCCCAGAGCGCTAAGAACCTTGGCGTGATCCTGGACAACACCCTGTCGTTCTCAACTAACATCAAGGCGGTGGCCCGTTCCTGTAGGTTCATGCTCTACAACATCCGCAGAGTACGACCCTGCCTCACACAGGAAGCGGCGCAGGTCCTAATCCAGGCACTTGTCATCTCCCGTCTGGATTACTGCAACTCGCTGTTGGCTGGGCTCCCTGCCTGTGCCATTAAACCCCTACAACTCATCCAGAACGCCGCAGCCCGTCTGGTGTTCAACCTTCCCAAGTTCTCTCACGTCACCCCGCTCCTCCGCTCTCTCCACTGGCTTCCAGTTGAAGCTCGCATCCGCTACAAGACCATGGTGCTTACCTACGGAGCTGTGAGGGGAACGGCACCTCAGTACCTCCAGGCTCTGATCAGGCCCTACACCCAAACAAGGGCACTGCGTTCATCCACCTCTGGCCTGCTCGCCTCCCTACCACTGAGGAAGTACAGTTCCCGCTCAGCCCAGTCAAAACTGTTCGCTGCTCTGGCCCCCCAATGGTGGAACAAACTCCCTCACGACGCCAGGATAGCGGAGTCAATCACCACCTTCCGGAGACACCTGAAACCCCACCTCTTTAAGGAATACCTAGGATAGGATAAAGCAATCCTTCTGACCCCCCCCACCCCCCTTAAAAGATCTTGATGCACTATTGTAAAGTGGCTGTTCCACTGGATGTCATAAGGTGAATGCACCAATTTGTAAGTCGCTCTGGATAAGAGCGTCTGCTAAATGACTTAAATGTAATGTAAATGTAAGATTGAACTCTTTGGCCTGAATGCCAAGCGTCACGTCTGCAGGAAACCTGGCACCATCCCTACGGTGAAGCATCGTGCTGGCAGCATCATGTTGTGGGGATGTTTTTCAGGGGCAGGGACAGGGAGACTAGTCAGGATCGAGGGAAAAATGAACGAAGCAAAGACAGAGAGATCCTTGATGAAAACCTGCTCCAGAGTGCTCAGGACCTCAGACTGGGGTGAAGGTTCACCTTCCAACAACCCTATGCACACAGCCAACACAACGCAGGAGTGACTTCGGGACATGTCTCTGAATGTCCTTGAGTGGCCCAGCTAGAGCCAAGACTAGAACACTATCTGCAGAGACCTGAAAATAGCTGTGCAGCGACGCTCCCCATCCAACCTGACAGAGCTTGAGACAATCTGCAGAGAAGAATGGGAGAAACTCCCCAGCTACAGATGTGCCAAGCTTGTAGCATCATACCCAAGAAGACTTAAGGCTGTAATCACTGCCTAAGGTGCTTCAACAAAGTACTGGGTAAAGGGTCTTAATACTTATGTAAATGTGATATTTCAGTTTTTATTTGTAAAACATTTGTCATTATGGGGTATTGTATGTAGATTGATGAGGGGAAAAACTATTTCATCAATTTTAGAATACAGCTGTAATGTAACAAAATGTGGAAAAAGTCAAGCGGTCTGAATACTTTCCGTATGCACTGTACAACAAAATCTTGACAAAAACATTTCGGCTCAGTGTCAAAAACAGTAATGTCCCTAGGCATCTTACTGCCAGAGCTACAATAGTTGGGCAATAGTTAACTTCCTAGTGTGAAAAAAAACTCCTATTCAAACTAGTTACATTTTCAGAGCTTGTAGACACCTTTACCTCATTTCCACTTTTAATACAATTTTACGAGTAACTTTCTAACGCTACCTTAAATAACGATGACTGTCGTGGTGTAAGAGAGAGAGAGGTCCCGTGACTAAAAATATAGATTTGCTAATTTTCTATTTAACTCAGAGACTTAAACCTGTTATGGCTGCAGGGGGCGTATTGAGTAGCCAGAAAATATGTGCCCATTTCAAACGGCGTAGTACTCAATTCTTGCTCGTACAATATGCATATTATTATTACAATTGGATAGAAAACACTCTCTAGTTTCTAAAAACGTTTGAATTATTTCTCTGAGTGAAACAGAAATCCTTCTGCAGCACTTTTCCTGACCAGGAAGTGAAATGTCAGAAATCTATGCTCTGTTCAACTGCATGCCTATACATGGGCGTGTGACGTAGGAGTCTACAAACACTTTCTACGCCTTCCCCTGGTTGTCAAGATGCAGTGAGAGAAGAAATTTCGTGTCTATCTTGGTCAGAGGTGGAATAAAAGGTCTTTGTTTGACGTGACCGTTCATTTCCTGTTTCTGGAGCGCGCAAAAGAGGACATTGATATGGCTTCTGTTTAGCTGTCGTTATGAAATACGAACATCTCCGTCTTAAATTTGATTTGATACATGTCACCATAGCATCGTAACGTATGTTTTGTCAATATAGTTTAATCAGATTATTGAAACTTTTTCGGGAGTTTTGCCGTGTTCCGTTTCCTAACTTTGTTGACGTTGGAGTAATCCGTGTCACTTGGCAAGTGCCCATGGTAAATGAAGAGGGATATTTGCCGTTCCAGATCAAAACAACGACTATTCTGGACAAAGGACACCTTATCCAACATTCTGACGGTAGATCACCAAAAGTAAGAAACATTTTATGATGCTATTTCTAATATCTGTCGTGCATGTTGACTGGTCGTGGGCGCCCAAGTGTTTCTGGCTATTGTGGCTATGCTAATATCATGCTACATTTTGTTTTCGCTGTAAAACATTTAATAAATCGGAAATATTGTCTAGAATCACAAGATGCCTGTCTTTCAATTGCTGTACACTATGTATTTTTCAGAAATGTTTTATGATGAGTAATTAGGTATTTGACGTTGGTGTCTGTAAATATTATGGCTGCTTTCGGTGCAATTTCTGATTGTAGCTGAAATGTAAACTATGAATTATACCTGAAATATGCACATTTTTCGAAAAAAAACATATGCTATACAATAAATATGTTATCAGACTGTCATCTGATGAGGTTGTTTCTTGGTTAGTGGCTATTTTTATCTTTATTTGGCCAAATTTGTGATAGCTACTGATGGAGTCATAAACTGATGGAGTAAGAATATTGGTGTCTTTTGCTAACGTGATTAGCTAATAGATTTACATATTGTGTCTTCCCTGTAGAACATTTTAAAAATCGGACATGTTGGCTTGATTCACACGATGTGCACCTTTCATCTGGTGTCTTGGACTTGTTAATGTGTGAAAGTTAAATATTTAAAAAAAAATATCTTTTGAATTTCGCGCCCTGCACTTGAGCTGGATGTTGTCATAAGTGTACCGGTGTCGGGCTGCAGCCATAAGAAGTTTTAATCCATCCATTGAACTACTGGAACGCTCACTTATCTCATTTTATTGTCTGACACATATAGGTCAAGGATTCACACTGGGTTCATTTGGCTGGTTAGGAAACGATCCGTGGCCTTAGGAACATTTCTCTTCTACTGTAATTTGAGCGCTGTCTGTAATGAGAAACTCAGGAACACTGTAGGATGTTCCTAGGGACCTACATGCTTGGTGTCCTGAGGATCTCCCCTCCCTGTTAAAAATTCATACATCTGTTTTTTTTTCAATACTGGAGACTCCTCTCGAGGTTGTTTTCATCAATTGAAATTGTGTTTTCAACTGCAGTTTTCATCCCAGACATCTATAGCCTACTACTACTACTACTACTACTACTACTACTACTACTACTACTATTACTACTACTACTACTACTGTGCATCATTGAGCCAAGAATACATATCTTGTCGCAACACAATGTGTATGGTCCTCACCCAACACAATATATATGGTCACATGAAATGCATTTCATCAGCTTGACGTATTGCACCGTGGATTTTTATGCACTCTTCTCTCTATGCATATTTTGACCTTGAATTTAAGCATGAAAATAGCGTTTTATTCACCTTCGTTTTGGTTGGAGATTGAATAAATGAAGGTGTGGCGGAGGTGTGTCTCCATGCACTGTAATTAATAACTTGATTAGAGCTATTGATAAGAGCTACAGGAGGTAAATGAGTTATCCGGTTGGATAAGGGAATTGTAAATAAAAATGACAGTTGTTTTAGATATATTTTACCTTATAATCGCTGGAGACAAATGTGAAACCATTCATATAGCAGCAAACTGAAGCATATCTACATATTAACTTTCCCACAGTAAAGTTTATGAAATGCTGTTCCATTATGCAGGCCTTTTAACTAGCAGGGATTGGCACTCTCGAATGTCTTAATGATAGACTACCCTGACTTTCTCTGATTCCTATTTCTATCATGTAGGCCTAATAATAACACATATTTAACTGTTTACCGTTAGTTCCCTTCAGTTGGTATATGCGATATTATTATTCCATTTGTTTACATTGTTTTGTTTACCTTCATTTGCTTCCTCTGGAAACACTGTCACGGCCACGTGGTTGTTACTGAGGATCATTAGTAACGGTTTATCACATAAAAAAATACATTTAGGCTAATTAAATCTTTATGCAGTGGAGCGCAGACAAATCCGTAACAGTTTGAACCCAACGCATGGCACAATACTTGGCTGTATCACACAGTTCCATTGTTAGTGCAGGCATTAGACCAGGGTACTATACTATACCAGTATATACCAGTATAGTACACTATTCTACCTATTATAATTCTATGTACTCTAATCTTCCAACATTTCCATGGGTTAAAGAACTGAATTTGGCAATTTTCAGAATGAATAAAACCAACGTATTTTTGATTCATCAATATATTTAGTGTGTAAAGGCTCCCCAAACCAGTTTTTTTATTTTTTATTTTTGATACATACATTTCTAACCCAAAAATGTTCCTAAATAATCTATAAAATCTGAGTATTTTTTAGTTTACCAGTTGGTGTTGAAATGGAGACGAATATGTGTGTATTTAGATGCCTTTCTTTCCTTGATCCCTATTTTCTTAACCCTTCTCTTGATGTATTCTAGTCTGTCCACAGAATTCTAATTAAAGGTCCACATTATTTAAATGGGTGGCTTAAAAGAAAACTCCACCCAAAAACTATATTTTGGTATTTATTTCCATTGTTAACATACAGTAGTTCAAAAATGTTTGGCTTGTCAGCAATCAAGTTTTCAAGATATGTAACTTTCAAAATACAGAAATCATCCCATATTCACATGTTTTTACATTTAACTAGGCAAGTCAGTTAAGAACAAATTCTTATTTAAAATCATGGCCTACCTGAACGACTCTGGGCCAATTGTGCGCCGCCCTATGGGACTCCCAATCACGGCCGGATGTGATACAGACTGGATTCAAACCAGGGACTGTAGTGACACCTCTTGCACTGAGATGCAGTGCCTTAGACTGCTGCACCACTCAGGAGCCCATGTGATGTATTTTGCATCATATGATGCTGCTTTTTATATCATATGATGCTAAAGGCATAATACAGGGATGATTTCTGTATTTTGAGTTACATATCTTGAAAACTTGATTGCTGTCAAGCCAAACATTTTGAGACTATGTCAACAATGGACTAATGAAACAAATACCAAAACATAGATTTTGGGAGGAGTAAATGTACTGAAAACCCTATTGAGTGAAAAGTCCAGGAGAAAATACATTGGCCAGCAAGCCGTTGAATTACATTTATTCAGCACAAGAGCACTTCAGCACTTTAAAAAAAATGTATTTAACCCTTATTTTACAGGGGAGAGGAAGGGAGATGAATGTGCCAATTGGAAGCTGGTGATGTTTAGGTGGCCATAATGTTATGAGGGCCAGATTAGGAAGCCAGGACACCAGGGTTAGCACCCCTACTCTTACAATAAGTGCCATGGGATCTTTAGTGACCACAGAGAGTCAGGACACCCATTTAACATCCCACCCGAAAGACTTCACCCTACACAGAGCAATGTCCCCAATCACTGCTATGGGAAAAACAATTCAACCAGAGGAAAGAGTGCCTCCTACTGGCCCTCCAACACCACTTCCAGCAGCATCTGGTCTCCCATCCAGGGACCCACCAGTACCAACCTTGCTTAGCTTCAGAGGCAAGACAGCAGTGGGGTACAGGGAGGTATGCTGAAAGCCTGTTATACACCTGCATAAGGTAAATCTGAATACCAACTACTGAGAAGTGCATAGGAAAGGCATGGATAAGAAAGGCATAATTTCTGAATCGGGCCCTTGGTGAAAAGCCAAGTCATCATTTCGAACTTCACTCAAATTACTGTAATCAATCAAAACCTGTTCTGACAGAATATCACTTTTCCTCAGCACTGCCTTCAGAATATTAGCGTTGAGTGAATATTAGCGTTTTGCGGCCTGTACGGTGTCCCTATTAGGAAGGCCCGAGTCTCAGCAAGATTTATACAGGACACTGTGTACAGCTGAGTATGGGGAGAGGAATGTATATGCCTCAGTCAAAACTATAGAGGGAGCTTTAGTAAAACCCAAGAAACTGGACTGGAGAACGGGATCTACTGCTCAACATAGAGAGCACTTTAAACTAGGCAAAAAGAAAGGCTGGAAAGGAAATCAAAGAGATGGAAATATCGAGAGAGAGAGAGAGAGAGGGCCAAGGATAAAATAAGATGGGCTAGAGGTATAGAACAAAAAGAAATAGAAGGGAACGAGAATAGAACGAGAGCGCAAGGAAGCTTGAAGAGTTTGAAGAGGCTGTTCTTGTGAAGATGTCTCTGGTGTCTTCTGATTGGCTCCATTATGGTGTTTGACTGTGTACACTGCTGCTGATCAAGCACCAAAGTGTTTCTGGGACAGACATTTGGATTCCGTTTTTCCTCTGTGCCGTCAGATTTAGCTGAGTGCTTGATGTCACAGCTCTACCCTTTCAACTGATATTGTGTGATGTGAGAAGCAAAACAATGGAGACATCAAAAGGGAGAGAGGCCTCTATTGTACACAGACAGTCCCACAAGCCTTAAAAAGTTTGTTTCTTACCTCAATTTAGATCAACACGAAAAAGTATCTTTAGAACACCAACTTGCAGAATAACATGATGACAATCAAGATCAGACAGTTAAAGGGAAGCCAAAGAATGACCCGGCCAGGCCAGCCCAGTAGAGACCCACCAAAATATTCAGACTAGGGTTAGGTTGCAGGTTGTCTTTACTGCAGTCACGCTTGGCATCCAGGTGTTGTGAGATCTGATCAACTGCACAGACAACCTAAAACGAGACAAGGCATTTTTGGCGGAAGGGAAGGGGGGGCAGTAATGGGCAGAGAGGCATTGCAACAAGGTAGGCAGGTCAGCTTCCGTGCCAGGATAGTCCTAATTTAAAGGAGCAATCCGCAGTTGAAACATTTACAAAGTGTTCTCCCAGCCACTGTTAAGGTAAAAAGCTAAGGGAAATGTAATCCTTCTCAAAATCAAAGACATCAAATTCAAAGATGCAAAGACTGACCATCCATGATATCAAAAGTATAGTTTTAACCATGCTTTCAAGGGGGAAATAAAAATAATGAAACAAAAATCCACATTATATCTAAAATTATAACTTTGTTACACACATCACCAAAATATCTAAATCAGGACAGGAAAGTATTGACCACAGGCAGCCAGATGCCAGCGGTATGCCAGGTAGTGATTAAAAATCCTGGATAGTTGGGTTCAAGCATCACCCTAAGATGTTAGCGTTCAAACTAGCACTCACAGAATGGTTTAGTTAATGTATTGATTGATCTCAAGGGTCACTGAATGGGAGACACTCAGTAATAATATGATGTAGGTTGCAAACTGAGGATTGACAGACCCTGCTCGCCATTGACAGCCAAGGGTCGTCAAGTCTAGTAAATCACAACTAGCATCAGGTGTTGTTTCAGTTTTATTGGATTTCCTTAGGAAACAGGTAATACACAGTTCTTTGCACAACACCTTTCACTGTTACAATCCCTAAACCATTTTTACAAATCATACTGAAATAGATTCAACTTAGATCACCAACATTTTGATCAATAGACCTTCATCAATGCTTTTAGAGATATATTCTAAAAATAATACTCAACACAGGCCTGCCACTGGTGTCAAGTTGGTTAATATAATTGACAGGTCAAGAACTCCAAACAAGAGGTGTAACTAGCATTTACCGTCTTTCTTTACGCTTCATTGAGCAGTTTTATTTTATTGGATGTTAGCAAGCACACAGTGTGTTTTGAAAGCCTCAGCAATCTCTTCAGTCTGTTCTGTGACAATAAAAACTATTCTGAGGATCCTTCCAAGGAGAACAAAATTAAAGCTGAGGAGATAACAAAACTCCAACTCGAGGGAACTTGAAAGAACTCATAAATCCATAGAGTAGCCAGACAGTGAAATTTAACAGAGATGTTTTGGAGACTGTGTCGGAACTACTTCAGACATACAGAACCAGTCAAAGTTTGGACACACCTACTCATACCAGAGTTATTCTTTATTTTCACTATTTTCTTCATTGTAGAATAATAGTGTAATGAGTTCGTGCTGGTGGCAGGGAAGTCGGGCGCAGGAGAGTGAACTTGGTATAAACGGAACAGTTTAATAAATGCTAAAAAAACTCAGAAAACCAATATAAACATTAATAATATAAAAGGGTACAAAACCCGTCGCACCCAGAACATGACTTGCACAAAACATACAACAAACAATCACTGACAAAGACATGAGTGGAAACAGAGGGTTAAATACACAACATGTAATTGATGGGATTGAAACCAGGTGTGATGGAAGACAAGACAAAACAAATGGAAAACGAAAAATGGATCAGCGATGGCTAGAAGGTCGGTGACGTCGAAAGTCGAAACACCGCCCGAACAAGGAGAGGGACCAACTTCGGCGGAAGTTGTGACAAATAGTGAAGACATCAAAACTGTGAAATAAAACATGGAATCATGTAGCAACCAAAACAGTTATATTCTATCTTTGAGATTATTCAAAGCAACCACCCTTTACCATGATGACTGATTTGCACCCTTGGCATTCTCTCAACCAGCTGGAATACATTTCAATTAACAGGTGTGCCTTGTTAAAAGCTAATTTGTGGAATTTATTTCCTGAGCCAATCAGTTGTGTTGTGACCAGGTAGGGGTGGTATACAGAAGATAGCCCTATTTGGTTAAAGACCAAGTCCATATTATGGCAAGAACAGCTGAAATAAGCAAAGAGAAATGACAGTCAATCATTACTTTAAAACAGGAAGACCAGTCAATCCGGAAAATTTCAAGAACTTTTAAAGTTTCTTCAAGTGCAGTCGCAAACACCATTAAGCGTTATCATGAAACTGGCTCTCATGAGGACCGCCACAGGAAAGGAAGACCTAGAGTTAAATCTGCTGCGAAGGTTAAATTCATCAGAAATAATGCACCTCAGATTGCAGCCCAAATAAATGCTTCACAGAGTTCAAGTAACAGACACATCTCAACATCAACTGTTCAGAAGAGACTGTGTGAATTAGGCCTTCATTGGTGAATTGCTGCAAAGAAACCACTACTAAAGAACACCAATAAGAGGAAGAGACTTGCTGGGGCCAAGAAACACAATCAATGGACATTAGACTGGTGGAAATCTGTATTTTGGTCTGATGAGTCCAAATTTGAGATTTTTGTTTCCAACCGCCGTGTCTTTGTGAAACGCAGAGTAGGTGAACGGATGATCTCCACATGTGTGGTTCCCCCCATGAAGCATGGAGGAGGAGGTGTGATGGTGTGGGGGTGCTTTGCTGGTGACACTGTCTGTGATTTATTTATAATTCAAGGCACACTTAACCAGCATGGCTACGACAGCATTGTGCACCGATATGCCATCCCATATAATTTTTGCTTAGTGGGACTATCATTTCTTTTTCAACAGGACAATGACCCAAAATGTATAAGGGCTATTTGACCAAGGAGAGTGATGGAGTGCTGCATCAGATGACATGGCCTCCACAATCACCCAACCTCAACCCAATTGAGATGGTTTAGGATCAGTTGGACCGCAGAGTGAAGGAAAAGCAGCCAAGTGCTCAGCATATGTGGGAACTCCTTGTTGGGAAAGCATTCCTCGTGAAGCTGTTTGAGAGAATGACAAGAGTGTAATCAAGGCAAAGGGTGGTTACTTTGAAGAATCTCAAATATAAAAGATATTTTGATTTGTTTAAAAACTTCTTATGGCTGCATCCCGCTACCGGGATCGATATGACAACCGCCAGTGAAAGTGCAGGGCGCCAAATTCAAACAACAGAAATCTCATAATTACAATTTCTCAAACATACATGTGTCTTATATCATTTTAAAGGTAATCTTGTTGTTAATCCCACCAAAGTGTCCAATTTCAAATATGCTTTTCAGCGAAAGCACTACAAACGATTATGTTAGGTCACCACCACACCACAATAATCACAGCCATTTATCCAGCGAAAGATAGCAGTCAGAAAAAGCAGAAATAGAGATAAAATGAATCACCAAACTTTGATTATCTTCATCAGATGACACTCATAGGACTACCTCTCCTTAATGCAACCGCTGTGTCAGATTTCAAAAAACTTTACGGAAAAAGCAAATCATGCAATAATCTGAGACGGAGCTCAGAACAATAGCCAAATTAGCCGCCATGTTGGGGTCAACAGAAACCAGAAAATACATGATAAATGTTTCCTTACCTTTGATGAACATCCCAGGTCCACATTAAATGCTTGATTTGTTCGATAATGTCCGTTATTTATGTCCAATTAGCTACTTTGGTTAGCGCTTTTGGTAAACAATTCCAAAGTCACAAAGAGCGTCCACTATAACGTGACGAAATGTCCAAAAGTTCCGTAACAGTCAGTAGAAACATGTCAAACGATGTACTGAATCAATCTTTAGAATGTTGTTAACATACATCTTGAATAACGTTCCAACCGGAGAATTAGATTGACTTCAGTTGAGCGGTGGAACGGGGGTCCTCCTCATGTGAACACGCATGTGAAAGCGCATGTGAAAGCATGGTCAGCTCGTGGCAGACCTGACTAATTCCGGTCTCCTTCGGCACCCCTTCACATTAGAGTCATCAGACAAAGTTCTATTGACTATTGACATCTAGTGGAAGCCATAGGAAGTGAAAACTCATCAATATCTCGCTGTAATTTCAATGAGAGCTTGGTTGAAAATCTGCCACCTCAGAAAAAATTCAAACAGGAAGTGGAACTTCTCAGGTTTTTGCCTGCCATATGAGTTCTGTTATACTCATAGACATCATTCAAACAGTTTTAGAAACTTCAGAGTGTTTTCTATCCAAATATACTAATAATATGCATATATTAGTAACTGGGACTGAGGAGCAGGCAGTTTACTCTGGGCACCTCTGTGCACCTTTCATCCAAGCTACTCAATACTGCCCCTGCAGCCTTGTCACAACACAACCGATGGACTCAAAAGCATTAAGAAGGAAAATAGATTCCACAAATGAACTTTTAACAACCCACACCTGTTAATTGAAATGCATTCCAAGTGACTACCTCATGAAGCTGGTTGACAGAATGCCAATAGTGTGCAAAGCTGTCATCAAGGCAAAGGGTGGCTACTTTGAAGAATCTACAAGTTTAACACTTGTTTTGGTTACTACATGATTCCATATGTGTTTTTTCATAGTTTGGAGGTCTTCACTATTATTCTACAATGTAGAAAATAGTAAAAATAAAGTAAAAACCCTGAAATGACTAGGTGTGTCCAAACTTTTGAATGGTACTGTATGTCTATTTTATAGACATACAGTACTGTTTAGCTGTTATTGCTTTTTTAAATGTTTATTAACAATTTGTTCATTTCAATCATTTTTCACAGCTGTACTGATCCAAGTGCTGTGCATCACTCTGTGCATCAACATTTTGCCAAAGTCATTAATTTGCATAGCAATTACAACTGTATCCATCTGTGGTTTTATGATATTGCAAGAAGACATTAGAAAGCCTTGATTAATGCCTCTGGGCCAGATATTCAGACTGAGAGCCGCTGTTAACAATGAAATAACTTACCAAGACAGCTACACAGGGGATAATGGGGAAGAGGAAAGCTACATCATGGTTCCCAATCAGAGGCAGCTGTTTATCGTTGTCTCTGATTGGGGATCATATTTAGGCAGCCATTTCCCCTTTGTGCTTTGTGGGATCTTGTTTTTGTGTAGTGCCTGTGAGCACTGCATTTTCTTCACGTTTCATTTGTTCGTTTCTTGTTTTGTTTTGCTTTGAGTTTCACATAGAAATAAAATATGTGGAACCCAGATCCCGCTGCGCTTTAGTCCAGTTATTATGATGAACGTGACAGAAGATCCCATCAACAACGGACCAAGCAGTGTGCCCAGGAGGAAAGCCAGGAGTGGAGGAAATCCTGGACGTGGGAAGAGATTATGGCAGGAGACAGAAGCCTGCCATGGAAGCAGGGGGAGTCAGCGAGGGAAAAACAACGACAACACAGGGGTTCGCGGCCACGACGGAAGACCGAGAGACAGCCCAAACATTTTTTGGGGGGGGGCACACAGAGTGGTCTGCGACGCTGAGGGGTGAGACAGAGACCGAGGAGGAATATTGGGACAGATTGAGCGAGGAGTGGGCGGCGAAAGTTGAGGGGATTGAACCAGAGCCAACTCCCCGTACTCACTGTGGGGAGCGTGTGACCGGTCAGGCACCATGTTTTGCGGTGAGACGCACTGTGTCTCCAGTGCGCATTCAGAGCCCGGTGCGTTCTTTGCCATCTTCTCCCACTTGTCGTGCTAAAGTGGGTATCTGTCCAGGACGGGTTGTGCCGATTCAGGTCGCCTGGTTTCCAGTGCCTGGTTTCCAGTGCGCCTCCTTGGTACAGGATATCCTGCACCGGCTCTACGCGCTGTATCCCCAGTGCGCCTTTACAGCCCAGTGCGTCCTGTGCCAGCTTCCCGCACTTGCTGTGCGAAGGTGGTCATTTGTCTAGGACGCATTGTACCAGCTCTACGCTCCAGACCTCCAGTGCGCCTCCACAGTCCAGTACGTCCTGTGCCTCCTCCCCGCACTCGCCCTGAGGTGCATGTCACCAGCCCGTTGCCACCTGTACCAGCCCCACGCATCAGGCCTCCAGTGCACCTCTACAGTCCAGTACGTCCTATGCCTCCTCCCCGCACTCGCCCTGAGGTGCGTGTAACCAGCCCGGTGCCACCTGTACCGGCCCCACGCATCAGGCCTCCAGTGCACCTCCTCAGTCCAGTACGTCCTGTGCCTGCTCCTCGCGCTCGTCCTGAGGTGCGTGTCACCAGCCGGGTACCACCAGTGCCGGCCCCACGCACCAAGCTTCCGGCGACAGTTCCCAGTCCAGAGCTTCCGGCGACAGTTCCCAGTCCAGAGTTTCCGGCGACAGCTCCCGGTCCAGAGCTTCCGACGACAGTTCCCAGTCCAGAGCTTCCAGCGGCGTTTCACAGTCCGGAGCTTCCGGTGGCGTTTCACAGTCCGGAACCTCCGGCGACGTTCCACAGTCCGGAACGTCCGGTAACGTTCCACAGTCCGGGAACCTCCTATGACAGTCCACAGTCCGGTACCTCCTACGACGGTCGGCGGTCCAAACCCTCCAGCGACGGTCTGCGGTCCAGAGCCTCCAGCGACAGTCTGCAGTCCAGAGACTCCAGCGGGGTTTCTCAGTCCAGAGCCTCCTGCGATGATCTACGGTCCAGAGTCCCCAGCGACGAACCACGGTCCACGCCCTGACCATAGAGAGTTTTTTATTCTCTATGTTGGCTAGGTCGGGGTGTGTCTAGGGTGGGTCATCTAGGTAATTATATTTCTATGTTGGCCTGGTATGGTTCCCAATCATAGGCAGCTGTTTGTCATTGTCTCTGATTCAGGATCATATTTAGGCAGCCATTCCCCCTTTGTGCTTCGTGGGATTTTGTTTCAGGTAGGAAGGTAAGACCCAGATGCAGACCACGTCGAAATAACAAAGTTTGAGAAAAGAGAGCCTGGGAAACTACAGGAGCTGAGAAACAAAACAATGGTTGACTTGACAAACAAGACAAACTGGCACAGACAGACAGAAAACACAGGTATAAATACAGAGAGGATAATGGGGAAGATGGGCAACACCTGGAGGGGGGTGGGGGGTGGAGAGACAAAGACAGGTGAAACTGATCAGGGTGTGACAATTATGTTATTCAATCACTATAGATGAATGGTTTCCCACCTCCCCAGTGAATGAAGCTAGTTAAAAGGCATATACTAATTATTAGGATCGTTAAGGAAACAGAATTGACGTGGAAGGTATTTCAAATCAAATTAAATTGTATTTGTCACATGCACCGAAAACAACAGGTGTAGTAGACCTTACGGTGAAATGCTTATTTACAAGCCCTCAACCAACATTGCAGTTCAAGATATAGAGTTACGAAAAGATTTACTAAGTCAACTAAAGTAAAAAATAAAATTTAAAGTAACACAATAAAATAACAATACCCAGGCTATATATGTGTGTGCGGGAATACAGGTTAGTCAAGGTAATTTGTACATGTAGGTAGAGGTAAAGTGACTATGTATCGATAATAAAACAGCAAGTAGCAGCAGTGTAAAAACAAAGGGGGGGGGGGGGGGTCAATGTAAATAGTCTGGGTGGCCATTTGAATAATTGTTCAATAGTCTTATGGATTGGAGTAGAAGCTGTTAAGGAGCTTTTTGGATCTAGACTTGCCATGCGGTAGCAGAGAGAACAGTCTATGACTTAGGTGACTGGAGCCTTCCTCTGACACCGCCTAGTACATAGGTCCTGGATGGCAGGAAGCTTGGCCCCAGTGATGTACTGTGTCACGCCCTGACCGTAGAGATCCTTTTTATGTCTCTATTTTGGTTGGTCAGGGCGTGAGTTTGGTTGGGCATTCTATGTCTAGTGTTCTATGTTGTCCTTGTTTTGTATTTCTATGTGTTTTGCCTGGTATGTTTCCCAATCAGAGGCAGCTGTCTATCGTTGTCTCTGATTGAGACCATACTTAGGTAGCCTGTTCCCACCTGTGTTTGTGGGTGGTTGTTTTCTGTTTTGTGTGTCGTCACCTTACAGAACTGTTCGTTTGTCGGTTTTGTTGTTTTGTTCATTGTTCAGTTTATTGATTAAAATATGAACACTCTCGACGACAATCGTTACATACTGGGCCTTACGCACTACCCTCTGTAGCGCCTTACAGTCGGATGCCAAGCAGTTGCCATACCAGGCGGTGATGCAACCAGTCAGGATGCTCTCGATGGTGCAGCTGTACAACTTTCTGAGGATCTGGGGACCCATGCCATTTATGTGCTGCCACTAGTATTGCTATATATTCTAAATCAATGTGTACATGTGGCATACAAGCAATTTAGAACAATGTAAACACTTTTATGTAGATGTATGGTAGTGTTGTTTATGATTGCTCTCAGTGCTAAGTAGGTGAGCAGTAGGCTGGTTGTAGCCTATTGAGAATTCCTATATTTAGAACATGTCTTCTTCAAGAGATAAGAACATAATTGATGAACATAAAGAACATAATAATTGATGCCATTAAATAATTCACAGTTCGAGTCCTGAATACTGCCCTATTACTGTAATTGTCCTGCAAGAATATACTTATACTGATGCGCTAAGGATAAGTGGTCATCCACTATGTTTTTTTTTACCCTTGAGGGATTAGTAGTATAGAACCCATCCTAATAACCAAGGCTTAAACTACTTATGAGCTTGAGAAGTTACCTATGGCAAAGACATTGAAGGCACAATCTAAACCAATACTTTTCTGCTTCAGCCAAGCATCTTCTTCTAACCATCTCTCAGCTCCTTAGACTTCAATAGTGTCCTTGTTGAAATGAGAGAGGACACTTGTCTTTGCCATCAATGCCAGTTGCCAAGTGGCTTTGATGAAAGTTTGACAGGCTATTCATTAAAGTGTGCTCCGTGATTGAACAGGGTTTTCAATGTAATTTGATGCATATAGGGTAGCAAAGTGTGTTTCTCTAGTTTTGCATTTTGCCTCCAGCACCTTCACTAATCGTTGTTTGGTGTGCGGTAGATTCTGCCTAATATCTACATGGAATTGTTGTCACTTGTAAATAAATTAATGTATATAAAATACAAAATAGAATGACAAAGCAATAAGCATTATCCCAAATTTAACCCATCAATTTAGTGAACACCGTTGGTGTTTAATATGAGGGTTTCAGCATGAAATGTCCTTTATATTTTACACACTTTAACTTATTTTACTATGTCAATATGTCTTTGTAAATGTTTCTGCACCAAGCTGACGGCAGTTAAGAGAAAAAGTCAATAGTTGCAGAGTTTATAGAAAATAATGGCTTTGTGGATTAGATGTTTTTCTACATTAGTTAGGCTATTTTATATTGAACCATATGGTTTATCCACTAAAAACTAATGGAAATGTGGACACAGATATTAAAAAATGAATACTTTATATGAATATATATTTTTAAGATAGTCAAGTATAAATTACCTAAATTACCATACATTGACATTGATCACCTGTTATTTACCAAAATTACAGACAATTACTGTAACTTTGATGAATTTACGGAATGTGTGTCAGGACTATCCGCTACACTACGCTTCAGCACTTGGCGGTCCCGTTCTGTGTGAGTGTCACGCGGGACTAGGTGGGTGAAGGAATCAGACGCAGAGAGTTCCAATTGCGAAAAGTGCTCCTTTACTATAGCACACAAAAAATGATTAAGCCCAAATATTTAGGGCGCAGCGAACAACTTGAATAACCCAAAAACACAGGGTGCCAAGTAATAGAAAAATAAATACACCTCTACCTAAAACACACACAGGTAACATAAAGACAATCCCGCACAAAACAAGGGCGGGTCCACCTACTACATATAGGGAAGCTCATTAACCGAAAACAGAAACAGGTGAAACTAATAAGACAAACGAAAAAGGGATCGGTGGCGGCTAGTAGGACGGTGACGACGACCGCCGAGCACCGCCCGAACAGGCAGGGGAGCCAACTTCGGCGGAAGTCGTGACAGTGAGCTACCACTTCGCAACTAAGCTGTTGTTTCTCCTAGATGTTTCAACTTCACAGTAATAGCACTTACAGTTGACTGGGGCAGCTCTACTGACTTGTTGGAAAGGTGGCATCCTATGATGGTGCCACATTGAAAATCACTGAGCTCTTCAGAGTAAGGCCATTCTACTATAATGTTTGTCTATGGAGATTGCATGGCTGTGTGCTCGATTTTATACACATTTCAGCAACGGGTGTGGATGAAATTGCCAAATCCACTAATTTGAAGTGGTGTCCACATACACTATATATAAATAAGTATGTGTTCTTTATTGTTGGCATTCGAGTTGGATAAATAAGTATTGATCATAGCCTGAGTCAGGGGTTCAAACGAAATCAAAGGGAACTGAAACAGTGCCAACAACAAAGCATTGTGTATCCTGATGGCGTCCCTAACTTATGCATTACAATTCTACTTTAAAATCACTAAGAATGTGTTTTACAGTGGCCTTCATTTCATGTGCATCAGTTAGAGATGCATGTCAATAAGAGTGACATCTGAATACGACCTTAATTAAATGGATGGACTTTACTTCTTATGGCTGCAAGGGGCAGCACTGAGTAACCTGAAAATAGGTGGCCATTTCAAACGGCCTCCTACTCAATTCTTGCTCGTACAATATGCATATTATCATTTCTATTGAATAGAAAACACTCTCTAGTTTCTTAAACCGTTTGAATTATTTCTCTAAGTGAACCAGAACTCTTTCTGCAGCCCATTTCCTATCCGGAAGTGAGATTTCCAAATGCGAGGTCTCTTTTCAAGAGCTTGTCTATAAAAGGGCATGTCACTTGGGACCATAGAAACACGTCATACGCCTTCCCCTGGGTGTCATGCGGAAGTGAGAGCAGAAAGGACTTGAATATCTCGTTCAGGGATTGAATACAGCCTCTTGGAGTGAGAGGACCGCCATAATTTTTTTTCTCCAAGACGCGAAGTTGGACTTTGTATTGCCTCCTGGAAAACTGTTGTTATACGTGAATATAACCTCCGGCTTCGATTTGACTTGATACATGTCACAATATCATCCTAAAGTATGTTTTTTCAATATAGTTTAATTATATTATTTAAATTTATTCGGGACTTTAGACGTGATGCTTTGGAAGAATTGTTTCAAGAAGGAGAGGTTAGCGCCTCACGGCCAGTGTGCTTGCTAATTCAAGAGGGAAATAGTTAGTTCTGGATCCAAAAAAAGACGGTACTTGACAATGGACCCCTTTACAACATTCTGATGGAAGATCAACAAAGATAAGGACCCAATTTGGGATGCTATTTAATATATCTGTCGAGCTGTGCTATCGCTACCGATTACTTGGAATCAATGTTGTTGTGTGTTAGCCATTGCAGTAAGCTAATATAGCGATATATTGTGTTTTCGCTGTAGAACACTTAAAAAATCGGAAATATTGTCTGTATTCACAAGATCTTTGTCTTTCATTTTGCTATACACCATATATATTCTGAAATGTTTTATGATGAGTAATTAGGTTGTTGACGTTGGTGTCTGTATTTACTCTGGCTACTCCCGTGCGATTTCTGACTGTAGCTATGATGGTAGCAGTAATGTAAAACTGATTTATAGCTAAAATATGCACATTTTTTGAACAAAACATAGATTTATTGTGTAACATGTTATAGGACTGTCATCTGAGGTAGTTTTTTCTAGGTTATTTAGGTTGGTTCTAGGTAAGTTAGGTTGGCTTGTGCATGCTACTTGCATCCTACTTGTGCTGTGAAAAATGTCTGTCCTCTTTTTTATTTGGTGGTGAGCTAACATAAATATATGTGGTGTTTTCTCTGTAAAACATTAAAAAAATCGGACATGTTGGCTGGATTGACAAGATGTTTATCTTTCAAATGCTGTATTGGACTTGTTAATGTGTGAAAGTTAAATATTTAAAAACAATAGATTTTGAATTTCGCGCCCTGCACTTGAGCTAGATGTTGTCATAGGTGTACTGGCGTCGGGCTGCAGCCATAAAAGGTTAAAAAGAAAGGAGGACCAAGGCACCTTTCATATAATTACTTAAAATGCCTTTATTAGTACGGCATGTTCAATAGAAACAAAGTTTTTAAAAAACGCCGCGTTTCGGCTAATGGCCTTCGTCAGGGAGTACATCTATTGTTGAGTGGTGTGGCATGCAAGGCTGAAAATATACTAATCACCACTTTTATGTCAATGTGACACTGACATGAGAATATTTTATTTTCAATTATGGCACAAGAGTATGATGTAAAACAACATTAAATAACTGCCAGCCATGTTCTGACTTTTGTACTTTTCTGCTTAAAACCTCTTTGGGAAAGGCGTGCCGCTAGCGGGACACCTCGACAACATCCGGTGAAATTGCAGAGCGTGAAATTCAAACTACAGTATTATAAATATTTAACTTTCATAAAATCCCAAGTGTAATACATCAAAATAAAGCTTAACTTCTTGTTAATCCAGCCACTGTGTCAGATTTCAAAAAGGCTTTACGGCGAAAGCACACCATGTGATTATCTGGGGACAGCGCCCCGCATACAAAACTATGAAAAACATATTTTAACCAGGCAGGTGCGACACGAAAGTCAGAAATAGCGATATAATAAATGCCTTACCTTTGATGATCAATGTTTGATGATCACGAAAGTCCCTCACAGTTTCCGGTCATTTCCTTCCAGCTGGTGTCTAATTAGTACGACTGTTGTGAATGGAGTGTATCGTGGTTAATGGTCAGCATACCCCAGAAGCACAATGATCCCCTAAAACAGGGGTGGACAATTCCAGTCCTCGAGGGCTTGTTTGGTGTCACAGTTTTTCCCCAGGCCCAGCTAACACACCTGACTCCAATAATCACCTAATCATGATCTTCAGTTTAGAATGCAATTTGATTAATCAGCTGTGTTTGCTAGGGATGGAGAAAAAGTGTGACACCAATCAGGCCCTCGAGAACTGGAGTTGCCCACCCCTGCCCTAAAAGGCTTAAGATCAGTGAGCACCTTGCAGGAGGTAATGACACCATATATGACACCATATATTGGAATTTAGAATATAGGCCTGTGACATCATAGAAAACAAGAGGCCAACTCATGATCAATGTAAAACAAGAACCTTCCATTACAACTATAAGAAATAAGGGTCATCCTACATTTCTTCCTTAAAGGTGGTCGCTGACCCTTGACCTTTTGAGGGAGCAACATGCTGTTTGTATTGTGACACCACATCCAACAGGTAGTGTACAATGGTTGTGAATGTGTATGGTCGCAAATGTTTTCATTGTTGATTAGACATTGCTCAATCCATTCAAGCATTTCAAAACATGTTAGTTGAATGATGGTGTTGTGGGAAACGCTAGAGGCCAGGCCATTTCTTTAGACACCTTGCTGGGTTGAGGTTAAAAATGTCAGCAGTCAGATGTATTGAGGATATGACAACTCATTGATGATATGGTCACTCTGTCCAAAACCATGGGATGTACAACAATTTGCAACTGTTTTCAGTCTCGAAGTATACAGCTTCTTTGAGGATGTTTAATGTGCACGACCCACAACAATAGAATATTCCTTAGCAGTGTGTTCAGATGATTTTTTAAATTTTGAAATGTAATGCAGTGTCTTTGAAGGCCTATGAGTTAACTTTGCATTGAATTCTGTCGTTGGCAAAAAATAGATTTTTCGTAGTGGAAATCATCCACAGCATGTATCAGGGTTGTGAGGATGGCTTCCAAATCCTCATGAAGATTTCTGAGCCAAAATTTTGGTGAAGGAACCTATTAAAAAATTCACTGTGTGAGACATTCAATTATTATTATTTTCCTGGGCTTCCCAGTTCCTACCCACAACAAAGCCTAGAGCTAGAAGAGATGTAATGGAGTGGTCCAACTGCCTCTGGGAAAGTGGACGGCAATTTCATACCTTTAATGACCACTGGAAATGCTTGAGTGAATCATGAGGCTTGTAGAGACAGAGAGGAGAGACGCACGGAGAGGTATAAACACTTGAATGAATCACAGTGCAGGGGAGAGGAAAAGCAAAAGGAGAGAGAGAGAAGATGAAGGAATAAGTAAGTGAGGAAACTGACTACAGCCGTCATTCGTTGTGCTGCAGGTCTAACTTTTAACTGTCATGTTCAATCCAGCACCTTTGAATTTCAACAGGTAAATACTTACCATGAGTAACTAAACAAAACATAATAACCCTTTTCTCCAAATAATTAGAAATGTTATTCAAATAATAAGCCAATACAGTGACTACATAAATCTTTGCATGTATATATATATACACACTACATGACCAAAAGTATGTGGTCACCTTGTCGAACATCTCATTCCAAAATCATGGGCATTAATATGGAGTTGGTCCCCCCTTTGCTGTTATAACAGCCTCTACTCTTCTGGGAAGGCTTTCCACTAGATGTTGAAAATTGCTGCAGGGACTTACATCTATTTAGCCACTAGCATTAGTGAGGTCAGGCACTGATGATGTTTGGCGATTAGTTCCAATTCATCCCAAAGGGGTTGAGGTTAGGGCTCTGTGCAAGCCAGTCAAGTTCTTCCACACTGATCTCAACAAAAATGAATGTATGGACCTTGCTTTGTGCACGGGTGCATTGTCATGCTGAAAAAGGAAAGGACCTTCCCCAAACTGTTGCCACAAAGTTGGAAGTACTGTCACGCCCTGGCCTTAGTATTCTTTGTTTTCTTTATTATTTTAGTTAGGTCAGGGTGTGACATGGGTATTTATGTGGGTTTTGTAGTGTCCAGGGTGATTGTAAGGTTTAGGGGGTTTATTTAGAGTAGTTGGGTTTATGTTTAGTATAGTTGTCTAGCTGTGTCTATGTTGTGTGTAGTTGTCTAGGAAAGTCTATGGTTGCCTGAATGGGTTCCCAATTAGAGACAGCTGGTTTCTGTTGTCTCTGATTGGGAGCCATATTTAAGGTAGCCATAGGCTTTAGTTTGTTGTGGGGAATTGTCTATGTTGAACGTTTGTAGCCTGTGTGTGTGCACTACGTTTATAGCTTCACGGTCGTTTGTTGTTTTGTTAGTTTGAAAGTGTTTTGTTTCGTTTTGCCTTCTTCAATAATAAAAGAAGATGGCTTATTTTCCACATGCTGCGTTTTGGTCCGTCTCACTCCCACACGAACGTGACAGAATTCCCCACCAACATCGGATCAAGCAGCGTGTGCAACAACAACAGGACCCACCTACACTGGACTATTGGAATTGGGAGGAAATTCTGGACCGAGAAATACCAGGAGAATATAACCGCCCCAAAGCTGAGCTGGAGGCATCGAAGGCAGAGAGGCGGAGATATGAGGAGGCAGCAAGGAGATGTGGCTGGAAGCCTGAAAAGTCCGTGAGTACTACCCAAAAATGTCTTGGGGGGGGTTAAGAGGTAGTGGGCCAAGGGCAGGTAGGAGACCTGCGCCCACTTCCCAGGCTAACCGTGGACAGCGGGAGTACGGGCAGACGCCGTGTTACGCAGTAGAGCGCACGGTGTCTCCTGTACGGGTGCATAGCCCAGTGCGGGTTATTCCACCTCCCCGCACTGGTAGGGCTAGATTGGGCATTGAGCCAAATGTCATGAAGCCGGCCCTACATATCTGGCCACCAGTACGTCTCCTTGGGCCGGCTTACATGGCACCAGCCTTACGCATGGTGTCCCCGGTTCGCCTACATAGACCGGTGCGGGATATTCCACCTCCCCGCACTGGTCGGGCGACGGGGAGCATTCAACCAGGTAAGGTTGGGCAGGCTCGGTGCTCAAGGGAGCCAGTACGCCTGCACGGTCCGGTATTTCCGGCGCCACCTCCCCGCTCCAGCCTAGTACCACCAGTGCCTACACCACGCACCAGGCTTCCAGTGCGTTTTCAGAGCCCTGTTCCTCCTCCACGCACGCTCCCTATGGTGCGTGTCTCCAGCCCAGTGCCTCCAGTTCCGGCACCACGCACTAAGCCACCTGTGCGTCTCCTGAGTCCTGTACACACTGTTATTTCTCCCCGCACTCGTCCTGAGGTGCGTGCCCTCAGTCCGGTACCACGCACCGGGCATATAGTGCGCTTTGAGAACTCAGTGTGCCCTGTTGTTGTTCCCCGCACTAGCCTGAAGGTGCGTGTCCTTAGCCCGGTACCTCCAATTCCGGCACCACGCACCAGGCCTACAGTGCGTCTCAGCCGGCCAGAGTCTGCCGTCTGCCCAACGGTGACTGAACTGCCCGTCTGTATTGAGCCTTCAAAGCCGCCCGTCTGCCATGAGCCTACAGAGCCTTCCGCCAGACAGGAGCCGCTAGAGCCTTCCGCCAGACAGGAGCCGCTAAAGCCTTCCGCCAGACAGGATCAGTCTGAGCCATCCGTCTCCCCAGCGCCATCTGAGCCATCCGTCTCCCCAGCGCCGTCTGAGCCATCCGTCTGTCCCGAGCCAGTAGAGCCGCCCGTCTGTACAGAGCCGTCAGAGCCGTTAGTCAGTCAGGAGCCGCTAGAGCCATTCGTCAGTCAGGATCTGCCAGAGCCGCCAACCAGACAGGATCTGCCAGAGCCGCCAACCAGACAGGATCTGCCAGAGCCGCCAACCAGACAGGATCTGCCAGAGCCGCCAACCAGACAGGATCTGCCAGAGCCGCCAACCAGACAGGATCTGCCAGAGCCGTCAGTGAGCCATGAGCGTCCAGAGCCGTCAGCCAGCCATGAGCGTCCAGAGCCGTCAGCCAGCCATGAGCGTCCAGAGCCGTCAGCCAGTCATGAGCTGTCCCTCAGCCCAGAGCGGCTATTTATTCAGAACTGCCCCTCAGTCCAGAGCTGTCTCTCTGTCCGGAGCTGCCTTTCAGTCCGGAGTTGCCCCTCTATCCTGAGCTACCTCTCTATCCTGAGCTACCTCTCTATCCTGAGCTACCTCTCTATCCTGAGCTATCCCTCTGTCCTGAGCTATTCCTCTATCCCGGTGCTGCCCCTTGTGTCGATGTTACCCAAAAGATTAAGTGGGGGTAATATGAGGGTGGTCATTTGTAGGGGGAGATATAAGCTGGGATTGACTATGGTGGGGTGGGGACCTCGCCCTGAGCCTGCGCCACCACCGTGGTCAGATGCCCACCCAGACCCACCCCTAGACTTTGTGCTGGTGCGCCCGGAGTTCGCACCTTAAGGGGGGGGGGGCTATGTCACGCCCTGGCCTTAGTATTCTTTGTTTTCTTTATTATTTTAGTTAGGTCAGGGTGTGACATGGGTATTTATGTGGGTTTTGTAGTGTCCAGGGTGATTGTAAGGTTTAGGGGGTTTATTTAGAGTAGTTGGGTTTATGTTTAGTATAGCTGTCTAGCTGTGTCTATGTTGTGTGTAGTTGTCTATGAAAGTCTATGGTTGACTGAATGGGTTCCCAATTAGAGACAGCTGGTTTCTGTTGTCTCTGATTGGGAGCCATATTTAAGGTAGCCATAGGCTTTAGTTTGTTGTGGGGAATTGTCTATGTTGAACGTTTGTAGCCTGTGTGTGTGCACTACGTTTATAGCTTCACGGTCGTTTGTTGTTTTGTTAGTTTGAAAGTGTTTTGTTTCGTTTTGCCTTCTTCAATAATAAAAGAAGATGGCTTATTTTCCACATGCTGCGTTTTGGTCCGTCTCACTCCCACACGATCGTGACAAGTACAGAATCTTCTAGTATGTCATTGTATGCTGTAGCGTTAATTCCCTTCACTGGAACTAAGTGATTAAGTAATTAATGCAAATTAATTACTTAAAAATCATACAATGTGATTTTCTGGATTTTTGTTTTAGATTCCGTCTCTCACAGTTGAAGTGTACCTATGATAACAATTACAGACCTCTACATGCTTTGTAAGTAGGAAAATCTGCAAAATCGGCAGTGTATCAAATACTTGTTCTCCCCACTGTATATATATATATTTCTTTTAACCTTTATTTAAATAGGCAAGTCAGTTAAGAACAAATTCTTATTTACAAGGAAAAAGGAAAAACATTTTTCCTATAGCCTAGAATAAATACATGAGAGACATGGAATCACCTTAGAGTAGACCACTTTCGCAGCTTCAAAATAACTAACATTTTTTTATTTTATAATGAGTGACACAAAGTAATACAGTAACACTTGACATCAAGTTCTTATACATGTGTAGTGCTTAGTCCCCTCCTGTACTCCTGTACTCCCTGTTCACCCACCGCCTGGTATGCCAACTGCTTGGCATCTGACCGTAAGGCGCTACAGAGGGTAGTGCGTATGGCACAGTACATCACTGGTGTCACTGAGAATGCTAACAGTAACAAAATATGGATATTAAGTGTTGAAAGGAAACTAAATATCGCAAAACTGCCTTCTTGAATCATCTACATCCAAGCTAGGTAGAAAACCATATTGTTTTGTATTCTGAATAAACTATCCCTTTAAATATGGTAGAGGATGTGTTTGAAACAAGAACACCTAGGGCTGTATTCAATTCGTAAAGCTGAACCGTTACAGATTCCGTGCTCATTTCCGATTGAGCCAACATATGCAGCTAAAGCGGGAACATTGCCTTTAAATATCATGCACGCTGTAAAGCTGAACTTCCGAGATGTGGATTGAATAGAGCCCTAACCCTCAGATGAACAGAGAGGTTTGAAATAGTTTTTGCATCCAACTTTCTGTTTGCAATGTTTGCAAATGGCTTTGATTTACTTTGCAGTATGTTCAGATATCATCAATTTTATTGAGCTTTCAACCTTTTCATTGGCATGTTGAAAGAGTCATGCAGTAGTTGAGCATCACAACTTATACTTATATCTGTGCACAACATAATTGGTTAAATGGTTTGAATTGATTATGTACACATGGTGCAATGGACATTCAGGAGAATGGACATTTACAAAATGTTCCGAGAAATGTATTGTGTAGATCAAATATGACTGTCAGATAGATTGGAACAGTACATGATATTACGAGTGATCTATTCATTCTATTTCTATCTTCAACATACAGTTACTTAATATACAACCCTGCCATTAATTAAAGGCAACAATCCAATAGTTTCCAATAATACAAAGATCTGTATTAAAATAGGTTAAAAAAAGTAATTACTTTCTGAGATCTGTATTCAAGTAGTCACTTTCTGAAATCTATATTTAAATTGTTTTTAAAAGTATTCCTTTTCTGGTGTAACGGTCCTGACCTGTTTTATGTTGTTTTTTGTATGTGTTTAGGTCAGGGCATGTGTTTTGGGTGGGCAGTCTATGTTATCTGTTTCTATGTTGGTTTTGGTTGCCTGGTATGGCTCTTAATTAGAGGCAGGTGTTTTGCGTTCTCCTCTAATTAAGAGTCATATTTTGGTAGGGTGTTCTCACTGTTTGTTTGTGGGTGATTGTCTTCCGTATCTGTGTTATGTCTTGCACCATACGGGACTGTTCGGTTGTTCGTTTCGTTTCGATGTAGTCTGTTCCTGTCCGTGAGTTTTACGTTTTAGTTAAGTAAGTTCATGTTCAGGTTTTTTCGTCTACGTCGTTTTCTTGTTTTGTAATTTTGAAAGTGTTTTGTTTTTCGTGTTGCCATCGTCGTGTTTAAATAAAAGATGGCTTATTTCCCGAATGCTGCATTTTGGTCTGATGATCCTTCTCTCCTCTCCTCATCTGAGGAAGAGGAGAGCGACAGCCCTTACATCTGGATTTGTATTCAAATAGTTGTAGTCACCTCAAAGTAACTATTTGTTCCCCTGTAAAAATAGTTAATTTCTACACAGCAAACTATAGTTATCCCAGGTCTGAGAGAGAGAGAGAGAGAGAGAGAGAGAGAGAGAGAGAGAGAGAGAGAGAGAGAGAGAGAGAGAGAGAGAGAGAGAGGAGAGAGAGAGAAGAGAGAGAGAGAGAGAGAGAGAGAGAGAGAGAGAGAGAGAGAGAGAGAGAGAGAGAGAGAGAGAGAGAGAGAGAGAGGAGAGAGAGAGAGAGAGAGAGAGAGAGAGAGAGAGAGAGAGAGAGAGAGAGAGAGAGAGAGAGAGAGAGAGAGAGAGAGAGAGAGAGAGAGAGAGAGAGAGAGAGAGAGAGAGAGAGAGAGAGAGAGAGAGAGAGAGAGAGAGAGAGAGAGAGAGAGAGAGAGAGAGAGAGAGAGAGAGAGAGAGAGAGAGAGAGAGAGAGAGAGAGAGAGAGAGAGAGACCCTTGAGCCTGCCTCCGCTTCTTTTCCAAACCTGTCATTGCAGAACATCAAGACCAACTACCTTTCATATCTCCTCAGCACAGGGAGGGAAGGATGAGCTCCAGCACAGTGCTGAGCCCATATGGTTTCATCAAGGCGAGAGTATGGCACACCTCAGAGACAAAATGAGGACAATTCACAGTATAACTAAACTCCGTTTTATGGGAAGGAAAAAGGGACAGCTGAGGACTCAAAAACTCTGCAGATGCACGCTGAGACAAAAGTCTGGAAGATTTCCCTCTGGGTGATTTTGTCTGAGCAAAGTCTGTCTTTTTTAGAAAGGAATTGTACTTCTGACAGTTAAGACATTAATGGTTGGTTGGCCTGTGATGGTGGCATGTCCAACAATTTTGAGACATTGAACAACATAAAGGTGCAACTTTCTTTATTCCTAAATACCAAAAGAGTATTTAAGCTCTAAACTTAAGATAATTATCCATCTACATCGGTGTAGGTCTATTAGCAGTGTCAATTGAAATTATTTCATGGTATTCTCCTTATTAACTAAGAATTAATGAAATTAGAGATTGCAAATATCAAGTACAGCATTGTTTTCTCGCTAGAGACAAAAACAGGAAGCAGTTCCTTGACTAACTACTTGTGACTCTGAGGCTGTCCTAATATGGTCACTGTAGATGTGTCCCTTTTGATTCTACAAGAACCATTAGAATAAACTGGAATCTCTGCTAGATAGCATTTTATTACAAAATGATGACACACTTCACTGTTTGAATGACAGTATACATTCAATATCATTGTCATTTGTACATTATCAAAAGATGGACATTTGCTGAGGTGAAATGTTGGCTACATCCATCTGACCATGGTCCCACTGTGGAGTTTCACACCAAGTTTCTTAAACGTTTATCATTAACTGGCTATGAGGGAGATGCATAAAGTCAATTAACTAAATGGATGGTGTCTGGTGGACTTCCTAATATGTATGCCATACTTTGGTGCATGGAGAAGGTTGGATTTGTGCATCTTGGCCATTTTATCACCAAATAGAAAGGTAGAATAGCACACAGAGAATAGAACATCCGCTAAGTAATAATTAAGCGTATCATACTTAGCAGGTGTTCACCATAATCAGTCAAATTAAAGTTTCCAACAGTTCCTAATTCGTTTTGAAGCGGTGTGGATTTATTATGGGTAAAGTCAAGCAAGCCTGCTCTATGTGCATAATTCGATTGAGAAGGCTTTGTCTAATGTGTGTGGGCAAATGTTCTGCGCAGTTATGTCTGTGTACGAGCAGAGCGGGGAGAGAGAGAGAAAGTAGACAGACGGACAGAGAGACAGAGACGGACACATAGAGAGCAGGATAGATAGAGAAAGAGAGACAGATACACACAGAGAGAGGGGGAGAGAGAGAGAGAACGAGAGAATGATTCAGCACTTTAAATATTTTGGCCTCATTTAAATGAAACACATTACAATCCTGTAACATTTCCCTTGTTTCAAAACTATATTGCACTCTTTCCCAGAATAAATAAGGCGTTTTAAACAACTGCATGTGATGAACGTGCGTGGTTACACTGCCTTGTAAGGCTTTGCTCCTTTTCCATAGTCTGTATAAGTCTGGCACGCTGTCATTGAGCGTGATAATGATAAGCAGTATAATATCTGAACTCAATAATGGGTACCTCACCGCAAATAGAGCCCACTGTGTCAATAAGAGCAACTGGTTGCATTACACCTGCTGCTCCGAATACATAGAACTTAGAAGCCATAACCTTAGTATAAATTAATAAATATAGACTTTTCTTATGTAATAAGACACCAAATTACGTCACTTTTCAGCATGGGACAACAACACCACATCTCAAATATCTGATTAAAGCAATACATCCTTTTACGCACGAGGTGTTACAAGTGTATTCAATGTAAACCATTGGGGGTGAATGGTGTCATCCTGTCGAGGCTAATATCTGCCTCACAGTCTTCCAAGTCACAAACAGAGTCGGTGACATTTTCATTGTTGTGAGATGACTGTGATATCCTGTCAAACGTGTCCTCGTGCTCAATGCATTCCACTACGTTGGGGATCATATTGACGTAGGCATTCACGATTTCTTTGTGGACAAGGGTGTCCTGGTTATAAGAGACCAGCTCGTTGCTAATGTTTACAGTTTCAACGGGTGTTCTGGAGCAGAAATTACGACAACCCAGCAGACTGGCAAATGCTTTTCTGAACTCTGCGTTAAAAGCGTAAATAATAGGATTCATGGATGAATTCGTCCAGCCGAACCAAACAAAAACGTCAAAAGTTGTCTCGCTCACGCAAGGGAGACCTGCGTCTTTGTCAGTCGGTGGTTTATCACAAAATGGAACTATGCAGTTCAAAATAAAGAAAGGTAACCAACAACACACAAAGACGCCCATAATGATCGATAACGTTTTTAAAACTTTGGTTTCCCTTTTAATAGATGTTTTCAAGGTATTGTGGTGTTGGCACTCGAGTCTGTTGTTGGTCCTGCAACTTGTCGCGTGCTCCGCCGCGCGCTCTAGGGAAGCTATCCTCCTGATTTGGATCTGAGCAATCCGATATATTCTCGTGTATGTCACAATCATAATTGCTACGGGTATGTAGAAACTTATTAAAGATGAAGATATGGCGTATTCTCTGTTGAGGCTAGAGTCACAGTTTTCTTCTACTTTGCCCAAGGAGGCGTTATGGACTCCAACTATTTCGTCTTCGCTGGCTTTGTGCCAGTTCAGTTGGACTGGTATGAATGAAATGAGTACAGACAACGTCCACGTGACGCTTATCATAACGAAGGCAACTCGTTGGGTCATTTTTCTCTCGTACCGGAACGGACTTGATATGGCCCAGTATCTATCCACGCTGATAATGCAGAGGTTGAGGATGGACGCAGTTGAGCACATGATATCAAAAGCCACCCAGTAATTACAAAAAGTACCGAACGGCCAATACCCCGCCACCTCGGCCACAGCTTTCCATGGCATCACCAGAACTGCAACGAATAAATCCGACACAGCCAAAGAAACGATGAAAATGTTGGTCACTTTACTTCGCAGGTGCCGAATTCGGAGTACGGCGGAGCACACCATAATGTTTCCCAGTAGTGTCCACAGGATGAGCAGGGAGAGCAAACAGCCCGTCACTGTCCGGATAACCAATTCCTTTCCGCCGTTGGATGTTGCCTCCGATTCGGTCGAGTTCCACATAATCTCCCCAAGAGGTAACGGGATGGAGTGGCTCTCGTGCACTGAGAGGTATTTCGCGGGGTTCTCCATGTGTCCTCCTCAAGTGGATAGCCAGTCCATGGCTTCATGCGCGTCTGGGGACACAGTAGTAACCAACTCACGGGGCTCTGTCGTCTCCTCAACTGCCATTCTATTTGAAATAATATACAAACGAAAGATTTGAGATTGCTTAGTGAATTTGCAACAAACGTGTTGCGTCAACGCTGAGCAGAACTGGGCGTTCGGTGCGCGAAATCCCCAAAATTGAAACGCGTCGCTCATTGGCGACGGGATGCTATTACCTCTCGTGTCGTCTGACCTTCCTGGCCAAAGTAAGGCAGCCGCACTGAAACTGTTGGTCGGAGATATTTTGAGTTCGTGAGTGTTTTGAGAAGGGAGGGAGTCCCCTGAGCCAACGCGCATACACGCACTTGTACCCACACACATACATCGGTTGTGGAAACACGCACTTGCACCCCATCACAGTGATGTGAATAAATGTATGTGTTAAATTACAAACTATAACCTCATTCAAGGATGGAGGATCTACTTGTCTAGGTAGAAAGCTAACAATGAGCATTCTATTTGATTTATAGTTTTCACCCTCATAGCCTACTCCAGTTGTGGGCTTCTATTCTATATAAAAAAAACAGTCACGGGTCCTTCAAAAGCAACCATTTAATTAGCAAACATTAAGACTGATTGCAATTTTTTATTAATGTTTTATATAATCTACACTTTTCTATAAACAGTGAACAAATTATAGAGCATTTTATTGCTGTGGGGAAAATTAATCACTACTGTATATCAAGTGGTGCTGTCCGTGGTGCTGAAATTGCGCTCGGAACAACTGTCCCCCAGGAATGCGATTTTTATGCACGACACTATGTTTGAGAATGAAGTCTTCTTTTGTGGCTGAAATTATATTGTTAATAGACGTTTTCTGTGTTAAAATAAACATTGCACGTGAGGAAGTTTTGCATTTATAAAGGTCATCACTAGCCTACGTTGTGAGCAATTGAGCAAGCTCTCAAATTATGCACGCGTTTGGAATGAGCGTGGAATGTTTTCAGTTTAATTTCAATTTCAGGTTTCTGCAGACTGCAGCAGGTAGGCCAGAATAACATCCTAGGTGAGTCACTCTCACAATCGTTACGTGTACGTATAGACACAATAACACAATTCGCTTTAACATCTGCATGTGCAGTATATCCTCTTGGCAGTTTCCGGCATTTAAACGTCACATTTATTTTTAGATGCGTCGAAAACATGCCTGTCAAATCGTTTTGACGCACCATCAAAATAACCTCTGTGTCCTGCCAAATTCAATCGAGTACAATCTAGGCTATGTTATGTTAAATTCTGACATTATTTACTGATTTTATTCATGAAATATCGTGTCTATGGTCATCTTTCTTTTTAACTGACTTGCACCTTCCCTGAATAGTGAGTAAGCGTTTATATAGCGTATATACAAATGCATTTGTTCGACTCTATCCTCTACCTTGTAGGCATACAAAGTCATCAGTGACAAAGATTTATACAAATTGTAAATTAAAATGTCTACTATTTAAAATAGGCTAGCATATGCGAATAGTCTAATATAAAGCATGAAATACATTCAGATAATACCCTGCATTTGAAATTGATCGACGTTATAATTCCGATCATTAATAGGCTATATGGGTATAATTTGTCAAATATTTGGGGAATATAGTCACAAACGGTTTGGAATAATTTGGGAATTCCATTTCAACAAACGATGGGACTAGACTATATGACAAAAATGGGTAAAGTTTACTTTGGCTGACCTTTATTGAAGAGTTGAATATAGCAACCTCTGAATTGGGCAACAACCTTTGCAACGTATCTCATTCTGATGGGTTTTTTATGCACTAACGCATAGTCTGCTAGAAAGGTAACATTTGTCGCCACCAGGTGGCCATTGTGGCGAGCTAACGCATCAAGGCGGTATCTCAGCAACTACAATTAAGGAATGGTAAGCAAATTCAAATAATTAGCAGTATAAACTGAGATTGGGGTTGTGAGCTGTATATTGTCTGACTTCTAGACAAATTGATTCTTCTTGTCAAAATATGGTTTCAACTCTAGGCACTTGTGGTGAGAGAAGATGATTTGAACTATGATATAGGCCTACGCTCTGGTGAAGGCCCAGAGTGAAGTTATGAACTTTCTGCTATCGAATGAGAGAGACCAGGAGCCCATACAAACAGTGGGCCTACATCTATAATGTGTTTTATGTGAGCAATGTCTTCACTGTTTATGTGAGTCATGTCTTCAACTTCATTGAAGATAATAGCCCTAATAGCCCTTGAAAATTAAATACAGGAATAGCTAATTTACACAAGTATTCACACCCCTGAGTCAATGCACGTTAGAATCACCTTTGGCAGGATTTACAGCTGTGAGTTGTTTTGGGTAAGACTCTAAGAGCTTTGCACACCTGGATTGTACAATTCTTGCCCATTATTATTTTCAAGTTATTTCAAGCTCTGTCAAATTGGTTGTTGATCATTGCTAGACAACCATTTTTAAGTATTTCCATAGATTTTCAATCTGATTTAAATCAACACTTTTACTAGGCCACTCAGGAACATTCAATGTTATCTTGGTAAGCAATTGCAATGTATTTGGCCTTATATTTTATATTATTGTATTACTGAAAGGTCAATTCATCTCCCAGTGTCTGGTGGAAAGCATACTGAACCAGGTTTTCCTCTCGTATTTTGCCTGTGTTTAGCTCCATTGCATTTATTGTTTATCCTGAAACACTCCCCTGTCCTTACCGTTTGCAAGCATACCCATAACATGATGCCGCCACCACTATGCTTGAAAATATGGCAGAGTAGTACTCAGTAATGTGTTGTATTGGATTTGCCCCAAACATATTCAGGACAAAATGTGAATTGATTTGCCACATTTGTTTTCCAGTATTACTTTAGTGCCTTGTTGTAAACAGGATGCATTTTTAGGAATAGTTTTACTCTTTATAGGCTTCCTTCTTTTCACTCTGTCAATTAGGTTAGTATTGTGGAGTAACTACAATTTGTTTTGATTTATCCTCAGTTTTTTCCTACCAGTCATTAAACTCTGTAACTGTTTTAAAGTCGCCATTGGCCTCATGATGAAATCCTTCCTCTCCGGCAACTGAGTTAGGAAGGACTCCTGTATCTTTGTAGTGACTGGGTGTATTGAGTCACCATCCAAAGTGTAATTAATAACTTCACCATGCTCAAAGGGATATTCAATATCTGCTTTTTTATTTTTTACCCTTATACCAATAGGTGCCCTTATTTGTGAGGCATTGGAAAACCTCCCTGGTCTTTGTGGTTGAACTTGTGTTTGAAATTCACTGCTCAAATGAGGGACCTTACAGATGATTATATGTGTGGGGTGCAGAGACAAGGTAGTCATTAAAACAATTATGTTAAACACTATTAAACACCATGCAACTTGTTAAGCACATTTTTACTCCTTAACTTATTTAGACTTGCCATAACATAGGGGTTGAATACTTATTGACTCAAGACATTTCAGATTTTCATTTTTTATTAATTAGTAAAAATGTCAAAAAACATAATTCCACTTGACATTGTTTCAAACTCAGGCTGTAACACAACAAAATGTGCAAAAAGTCAAGATGTGTGAATACTTTGAAGGCACTGTATAACTATGTTCTGACCCCCTGGCCATCCGCTTAAGAAAATAAATTGTGCCGAGGCTGAATAAATAATGATTGACCCCTGACCTACAGTATGAATTTAAGTTAACTTAAAATATTTGTCATAATTTCACAATCATTTTTATCACAGAGGCTATGTAGGCTACAGTAGCTTTAATCTAGTACATTCAGATATGTACACAGAGGATGTGGTATTGGTACAGGTTTACCAATAAGCATTGACCACAGATTGGCACATACAACTGAGAACAATGTACAGTAGTTACCACCAATGTAGAACTCTGTTTTTTGATATTCCACCACAGCCTCAATATGTTGTTCTACATTTAACTATGCAGTAGCGCTACATTTGAGTAATTCCTCACAACATAAATCAACCACTTCACACGATATGATTCTTTTCAATGCTCACTTTTCAAAACGACATCAATCAAGATAAATGGTTCAGATTCAGAATTGTTTCAGTTTGAACAAACATATTTGCTTTTTGGAAAATGAATGCCAGTCAATGCTGTATATGCTGTACATCTGTGCAAATATTGGATTGTTTCCCTTTTCAATAACATAACAACAGGCCCATCCTTCAGCTGTCTACCAAAAAAGTGGTGTCTGCTTTGTGTGAACGCAGCAAATTGGCTGGTTCCACCAGGCTAAGCTTAATATGAGTCCAGGGGAAGAATCAGTGTGGATTGTGGGAACCTCCACATACACCACGCTGTTTGTTTTTTTAGTCAAATATTGTTCCATAATTGAAATTGTTAAATATATTTTATAAAACCACATCTGTATTGTTTAGGTACATTAGTACAAAATCTAAAAGGAAAGTATTGCCAACAGTCCAATGAACGTTTGCGAGAGATTGTGAGAACTACAGTCCAATACTACACAGAAGAGCATTCAAAGTCTAGTGCTGGCTTACTGTATACTACAGTACATGTAGGACTCTAGACTGTCACCAGCCAAGTAGTTCAAGTGTCTGACACAGCAGTGTTTTGAGTTTCCTGTGTTTTCTTCTGACCAATGAGAACATCCTAAAAATGTCAGAACAAAAAAAAACATTTATGGCTTTTCAAATCATAGTACAGTTCTTTAGTGACATTAAATAACCAAAGCGAGAGCTGCTTTGGCTTCTTAATGATGTTGGAGTAGCATACTGCTGTGAACACAGTGGTTGATTTGAAAAAGGAATGTGGTATGGCACTTTGCTTGGTATAATCATGTTATGCCCTCATAATGCATTCCCACATAGCCTGGCTTACATCTGTTCTAGACCAAAACATTGAACTATTTACATATGCGTCCAATAACACTTGACTTCAACGACACTAGGATGAAAATCATAGGACAAACCCAAACACTTACGATAGACCTAAATCTAAATGTCATTTTATCTTTTTAGTGCAGTAACACACAACAAAGTGATATCAGACCTGGGGATAAATACTATTTGAAATAATTCAAATACTTTGCACGTTTTGCCAGCTCAATCATGCAAAGCTAAAGTATTTGAAATATCCTGAAATACTATTTGAACCCAAGGTCTCATATCAATGTCATTTGTTGTTTAGACCAGGTGCTATAAAATGCTTGTAAAGATGCATCGCTAGAAGGGACATCTTATCTAGTATAAGCCCCCTAAAGTGACAAATGTGTTTTCATGCTTGTTTGGAAGTCAAAGTACATGACAAGACGGCCTCCTGAATGGTTGACCTGTATTGCTATTAATTGCCTATATGGAGCCCTTGGTGACAAGTGTTCTTGTGCATGTTGCCTTGTCTCGTTGGTCCCTCTTCGTCTTGTCACACTCTCCGGAACACTTCGAAGAGGCAGGCCACAGAGTGCATGCGGTAGAAGAGGGTAATCGGCATGGCGAAGTTGAGAACTGTGGTCCATGTGGTGAAGCCAAATGTCTCCTCCTCTAGGCCGTTGTCATACTGGGGTCTGCAGCCAAAGGCAGGAAGGATCCAGAGCTGCAGTAAGGAAACACCAAATAAGGTTAAACTTGACTTGGTATTGTTTTTTTGTGTGGTAAATGCATGTTGTATTTCATAAACTCCTAGCTGCGCAATATATTTCCCAACTTGGACATTGAATGAAAGGTAAATAGTAAAAGTAGCTAGTAGGGTAAGAAAAGGGGGCGAATCATACAGTATGTGTGCTTGAGAGCTAGCTATACCCTATGACAATAACACCACTGCTGACTATTATCAATAAATAAATCATAATAAATAATAAGTAAAGAACAGCAAGCTTACTGAGATGTTGCACATGAAAAGGAAGACGGCGATGTTCTTCAGGATCTGACTCTTCTTGCTCGGGGTCACCTCCACGTTGTTTTCCACCTGACGGGGCACTTCCAAATGTTTCTGTGGGCACCCATTCACCTGTCCACTCTCCTTCTGCACATTCTCCAGCGTGACGCAGCCGTTGTCCGGATTCTCGTACGCCTGGTTGATGATTCCGTTGTTGGGTGGAGACAAGGAGGAGGTCATGGATAATATCTCTGGCGCAGGCCCCGCCACCTCAGCGTCCTCCCTCTCAGCGTCCTCCCGCTGGCGGTAGAGGGACTCAATGATGAACAGGTTCTGGATGTACTTCTCCAGGATGCTGAGCAGCGAGTATATCAGGTTGGTCCAGCGGTAGCTCGGGCTGCTGCGTGAGGCTGACACGGCCACCACGCTGCACCAGGAAATGAACCAGGAGCCCACCGACGAACCAAACAGGAGCTCTGTGTCCAGCTTCCGCGAAGGGTTCTTGGTGGTGTCCATGGGCATGGGGTCGGCACGGTAGATGAGCAGACCCGTGACCCCGGCCGAGCACATGAGCACCAGCATGACGATGCCGTAGTAGTAGAAAATTGCAATGGTTGACTCCCGGATGTCCAGCGACTCTTCCACGTGGATGATGTATACCACCAGTACGCCGATGGTGCTGGCCAGGGCAGCGAGACCCAGGATGGGGCCGACTACCAGCCCCTGGGTCTTGGTAGCCAGCCGTTTCCGGTTGTGCTGGAGGTCAATGGTGCGCCCTATGTTCTTCCACATGACGAAGAGCATTACCGAGACAAAGATGTGGTACTCGATGTTGAAGGGATAAAGGTAGTAGAGGCCGTTGACGAACACGGAGCAGGCACTGATAGTGCAATTACAATGAGGTTCCATATCCACTGAAACACACATTAAAAAACAAAATATTGTGTCAATTTCAAGCCCAGTGCATTCCACTTCTGCCACCATATGTAAATGTATGTACTTTACAAAACAGAGACCTCCAATTTGTGTATACAAGTATACTACACAGAGGTTATAAACTCTCAAGTTATTCAAATATTTATGGCAATAAGGTATATTTCAATGTTTTTTGCATGAGGCTAGTTGTTTTCTTTGGGTCTTATGTAACAGAATTAAACAATCCTATGCCATCAGTCTAAAGCAACAAGGGTGGTAGGAAGGGAATTTAGAGTCTAGTTATTTACCAAATGAACTGACCTTGTGCTGTTTGGGCCTCACAGCTCAATGTCCTAGTCATTTCAGCTATGACAATCTTCATGTAGCAGTGGGTGGTGTGATCAATATCAGCACAAACTGCTCTTCACACGTGTGATGAGAATATCAGATTGGTGGACCAAGTGTATCAACCAACTTTCTCAACACCAATAAACACAATTCAGCACAATGGACTAAAATTACTTTCAGTTTTTCCTCAAAATAATGCTTTCCATGTTGAAGTCCTACCATTTCCTAGTGCTGCCCTCTAAAGACAGCTTCTTAACTCAACCCTGTACCTCTGCCTACTGTACTCACTACCCCCACTCCTCCCAAAAAGGTACCACTATGGTGGTGCTCCATAGGGAACACAGTCAGCCTCACAATCAGACTGATATGAAGGGGCCGGTGGAGCAGCCCTGGCTTAAGATGTATCAGTCACTGTAATTGCAATGCCCTTGGGAGCAGCCTGGCCTGGGACAATGGCGTCTGAGGTAACGCGAACTGGAGTGCGGGTGTTCGGGGCCAGCAACCGTGCGTGTGTCGTGAAACCTTAAAGAGTAGACGTTCAACACAAACAAGATCTGCTGGACTGCCTAATCCATCCCCTCCCCTTCAACCCCCCTCCAGCCGTCTTTCATCCAATTAAGTGAGCTTCTCGAGTGAACTATTGTCCTTTTTTCAAGCAGCCACTCGACCCTGGTCCCCTTACCCATGGTGAGGTTTTCAAAGCCCAGGGCAGTCAGCCTTGTGTTGTGGTGGTTTAGCAAGTGAGTGGCCTCAGACATCACACCGCTGCACCACAGCAGCAGGTTGGTGAAGACTGCATGGATGACGCCAAACCTGACGGCAAACATCCATGAATCAAAATAGAAATTGATTGTCACAATAGTCGTTGTTGGTTAGATAAATAATAGGCTGTAGATTCAACTTTGTGAGTACAATAGTTATAACAGGATAAATAAACTCATCAACTGTTTTATTAAACTGAAAAATGTACATGAGGATAACCTAAACATACAATAGGCCTGAGGCTCACATGGCTTGTGACAATCTCAAAATACAGATTTATTATATTTCACAATACCTTTCAAAGGTCTCAAAGGACTTGATGACGTCTTTGATGTGAAACCAAAGGAAATGCACCTAAAACAAAACTCTAATTAACATTTGTACCAAACTAGCACTGACAAGACACTCACTATATCAGTCTAAAAAACGTTTCTGGTGAAGGCTTTCATTTGGACTGTGAAAATGAATCCCCAGAATGTGAGAACATATCAAATGACCTCTCGACTGAAGGATTACCTCCGCCTGCACTATGTTTTACTCCAATAACATGGACAATGACAGGATTATTTTGTACAGACAACTCTTTTTCTTGCCTGAGAAACAAAGTGTACATTATTCCACTTCAAGATAAAGCTCTATACATTACCTGCTTAAGTGGTATTTTGATACCTTTACTGCATTTCTTTTGAACAGAGCTGCCAGCTTACCTACAATGTTAACACTTTACATATTTAAGAAAATGTATAAGGGGTTTTACATGGTAAGTAAGTTGTTAATTCTTACTTTATACATCTAAAATAAATAGTTAAAATATGTACATTATAATTGAAGGCTCTAATAATAAATTGGTTTAAACTGTGTGCTTGTCATTTAGCTGCTTGCCAAATTCTGAGGTTATGGCTGCACTGTCAATAATAACAGTAATATCAATAACAGGACATCCATATATAATAAGCACATTATTAAGCAAGCTCAAAAATAACACATGTTTTACTTATGTGTTATAACTGTTTATTACAGATTTATATACCATCTATAAATATAATAATCCGTTTAGAAATTACAAACCACTTTATAACTCCTTGTAAGTATAGGCCATATCATAATGAAAAGCGTTATCAAATCAACATAGAATGGGGGTTGTATCTTACCTGTGCTATTGTGTGAGTTGCGTGGATGATGGGGTATACCACGAGAACAGCCGACAGGCATGATCGATAGCCCACAAAATATCCAATATTGAAGGCATCCATGATCAACGAGAGAAGCGCAAGAAGAGTTAAACCACCTATAATCAATGAAACATTCGTTGTTAAGAGGTTGCATTGAAACGAAAAAGTATGCAAAAATATCCTTTAATTGCTTTTGATGTTAATTCAATGTTTGCTTGTTTCTCCTCCAAAGTTTTATAAACCAAAAACAAATATTTTTGGAAAAGTCCCATCAGTTACTTGAGAAGCATTTAACTATACAAAACATTGAAAATCCTTTAATACCATATTATTCTTATTATGGATTGATTACAGCCTCGAGATTTACATTCACAACACCATTTTACACACTGGAAACCTAATCTTCCAAATATGACCGTGCGTCATCTGTACCTTTTATCCAGGAGGTAGTAGCATGCGCATCCTTTTCTGCCTGTAAGTTACTCTGCATGCCTCTCCTCACGATGTACCACATCATCCATAGCAGCTGGACGATTATGAGGGTCGTGATAAACGACAGCAGGTGCTCTTCCTTCACGGATGCGCCATTGTTCCCAATAACCAGCATCAAGGACACGCCGATCAAAAGTAAATTAGTCCCATACTGGCCGCTCAGAATCTCCGCATTCTTCTGCGGATAGTCCTCAGTCAAACTGACTTTCAACTTGGTGAATATTTCACCCTCTTGCTCTGAGCTGGAGGACAAGGTGGAGGAACTGTGACAGTCTACCTTATTTAAACACATACTATGAAGGCCACCGTGCTCAGCCATGGCGCCTAAATATATAACATTTGAGTCCGAAAGGAAGAGCAATGTCAACACTGTGTGCAGTAAGTAAATTTGTGAAAAGGCCAAGTGCTCAACCTGTAGCAATAAGGTCGGGACGCAAATGGATACGAATTTTGCCAACTGCAAGTTGATTCAGTCCAAAGACGGTCTCACTTGTTTCATGCTTTCATTCAGTGTCCAGCTTTACTAATATGGTGGGTTTGACCTATTATTGTCATCCTGGACCATTTAGATGAAATTACTTTATATCACCTTATATAACCGCATGCTGGGTGAATTCAGAGGAATAGATTGAATTCCAGCCATCGGCGACCTACATCCGTAGTCCAGTTGAACCCGCCATACATTTTTATTTTTTGCGAAATTGGTGAACTAAAAGTGCCTATCATTCACATAATCTACTTGATCATGTAATAGCTTAATCTCCAAAAAAGCTTTTTCTTCCACGGATCCTGGTTTCCATGGTCGTTGCCGACTAGCACTGGTCTCAATCTGGAAGTATCTACATGCGACCTCTCGCTATCAGGATACGAATATCGCATAGAAAAGACAAGTCTAGACGCACACAAGTCCCATTGTGTTCTGATTGTGATCAGATCTGGTTGACCACAGGACGTGGGTGGATAGTCTGCGTATTTCTCCTCAGTCTGGATGCAAACAGGCTACCGAAAGCGCATACAGCGCGCGATTTCATCAGATCTCTGCCCACAAGTCTCCAGAAAACGTGTGTTATGGGAGCGAGAGGCACCTTCCCTTTTATTATGGGACACTCTTTTCACAGTATTTTGCCTGGTGGGAGGTACTATATGTCACGGTGGGCGTGGGTTTCAAAGTGCGATACACGTCCACGCTCAACCTATAACCCTCCTCCTGTAGCATGGTTACAAGTCGTTTTAGCTAACATTACCCTCCTTGCCACTCCTGTCATTTGCCAAAAAGTTAGTCCTGGTCATTTACCATGTCTTTGGCAAATGACATGGAGTACAACGAGTGGAATAAAATTGCTGAACAGCAGACTGCAACCAGGTTTCTCTGCCTGTGACCACAAAGCACATTGCATGTTACATGACCTACAGCAAGGTCAAGCAAGTTAATTAATGTTTTGGACTACAAAAAACGAATGATTTAGAATCACAGTTATCACAAGCCTCAAAGAAATCAGGAGCTGCCTCCACTACTCCATGTCACGATCGTGTGGCGGATTGATGGACCAAAATGCAGCAGTTGGAAAATAAGCCATCTTCTTTTATTATACCACGAAGATGAACAAGACACAAAAACACTTTAACAAAACAAGAAAACAACAAAACGACCGTGAAGCTACAAACGTTGTGCACATACAAACAGGCTACAAACGTTCTTACATAGACAATTACCCACAACCAATGAGAGCCTATGGCTACCCTAAATAAGGCTCCCAATCAGAGACAACCGAAATCAGCTGTCTCTAATTGGGAACTCATTCAGGTAACCATAGACTCTCCTAGATAACTAACCAACATAGACAACGCTAGACATATACACTCAACACAAAACCATATACTCCACCCCATAACCCCTTTACCAAATAAACACCCAAAACCAACAAAAACATAAACATTCCCCATGTCACACCCTGACCTAACTAAAATAATAAAGAAAACAAAGAATAATAAGGCCAGGGCGTGACATAACCCCCCCCTTGAGGCGCGAACTCCGGGCGCACCATACACAGTCTAAGGGAGGGTCTGGGTGGGCTCCCCTCCACGGTGGCGGCTCCGGCTCTGGTCGTAGTCCCCACGTCACCACAGTACCTAACCACCTCCTAGGCTTCCTCCAAACGACCCCCCTCCACATTAACCCCATTGCATTAAGGGGGAGTTCCGGACTAAGGGACAGCTCCGGACTAAGGACCAGTACCAGGGTAAGGGGCAGTACCAGGGTCAGGGGCAGTACCAGGATAAGGGGCAGTACCAGGGTAAGGGGCAGCACCAGGGTAAGGGGCAGCACCAGGGTAAGGGGCAGCACCAGGGTAAGGGGCAGCTCCAGGGTAAGGGGCAGCTCCGGACTGAGGAATGGCAGCTCCGGACTGAGGGACTGCAGCTCCGGACTGAGGGACTGCAGCTCCGGACTGAGGGACGGCCCATGGCTGGCTGACAGATCTGGCTGCTCATGGCTGGCTAACGGATCTGGCTGCTCATGGCTGGCTAACTGATCTGGCTGCTCATGGCTGGCTGACGGATCTGGCTGCTCATGGCTGGCTGACGGATCTGGCTGCTCATGGCTGGCTGACGGATCTGGCTGCTCATGGCTAGCTGACGGATCTGGCTGCTCATGGCTAGCAGACGGATCTGGCTGCTCATGGCTAGCTGACGGATCTGGCTGCTCATGGCTAGCTGACGGATCTGGCTGCTCATGGCTAGCTGACGGATCTGGCTGCTCATGGCTAGCTGACGGATCTGGCTGCTCATGGCTAGCTGACGGATCTGGCTGCTCATGGCTGGCTGACTGATCTGGCTGCTCCTGTCTGGTTGGCGGCTCTGGCAGATCCTGTCTGGTTGGCGGCTCTGGCAGATCCTGTCTGGTTGGCGGCTCTGGCAGATCCTGTCTGACGGACGGCTCTAGCGGCTCCTGTCTGGCTGGCGGCTCTAGCGGCTCCTGTCTGGCGGACGGCTCAGTGGGCTCATGGCAGACGGGCGGCTTTGCAGGCTCATGGCAGACGGGCGGATTTGCAGGCTCATTGCAGACGGATGGCTCAGATGGCGCTGGGGAGACGGATGGCTCAGATGGCGCTGGGGAGACGGATGGCTCAGATGGCGCTTGGCAGACGGGCAGTTCAGTCATTGCAGTGCAGACGGCAGACTCCTGCCGGCTGAGGCGCACTGTAGGCCTGGTGCGTGGTGCCGGGACTGGTGGCACCGGGCTGGGGACACGCATCTCAGGGCTAGTGCGGGGAGCAGCAACAGGACGCACAGGACTCTGGGGACACACAGGAGGCTTGGTGCGTGGTTTAGACACTGGTGGTAAAGGGCTGGAGACACGCACCATATAGCTAGTGCGCGGAGGAGGCACTGGTGGTACTGGATTGGGGCGGGGATGTGGCGCCGGAAATACCGGACCGTGCAGGCGTACTGGCTCCCTTGAACGCCGAGCCTGCCCAACCTTACCTGGTTCTATGCTCCCCGTCGCCTGACCAGTGCGGGGAGGTGGAATAACCCGCACCGGCCTATGTAGGCGAACCGGGGACACCATGCGTAAGGCTGGTGCCATGTACGCCGGCCCGAGGAGACGCACTGGTGACCAGATGCGTTGGGCCGGCTTCATGACATATGGCTCAACGCTCAGTCTAGCCCGGCCGATACGTGGAGCTGAAATATACCGAACCGGGCTATGCACGCGTACAGGAGACACCGTGCGCTCTACTGCGTAACACGGTGTCTGCCCGTACTCCCGCTCTCCACGGTAAGTACAGGGAGTAGGCGCAGGTTTCCTACCTGACTTCGCCACCCTCCCTTTAAGGCCCCCCCCAAGAAATTTTTGGGGTGTACTCACGGGTTTCCAGCCTTGTCTCCGTGCTGCCTCCTCATATCGCCTCCTCTCGGCTTTCGCTGCCTCCAGCTCTTCACGAGGGAGGCGATATTCTCCAGGTTGATCCCAAGGTCCATCTCTTTCCAATTCGTCCTCCCAACTCCAGAGATCCTGTGTAGGTAGGTCCTGTTGCCGCCTTCCATGCCGCTTGGTCCTATGGTGGGTAATTCTGTCACGATCGTGTGGCGGATTGATGGACCAAAATGCAGCAGTTGGAAAATAAGCCATCTTCTTTTATTATACCACGAAGATGAACAAGACACAAAAACACTTTAACAAAACAAGAAAACAACAAAACGACCGTGAAGCTACAAACGTTGTGCACATACAAACAGGCTACAAACGTTCTTACATAGACAATTACCCACAACCAATGAGAGCCTATGGCTACCCTAAATAAGGCTCCCAATCAGAGACAACCAAAATCAGCTGTCTCTAATTGGGAACTCATTCAGGTAACCATAGACTCTCCTAGATAACTAACCAACATAGACAACGCTAGACATATACACTCAACACAAAACCATATACTCCACCCCATAACCCCTTTACCAAATAAACACCCAAAACCAACAAAAACATAAACATTCCCCATGTCACACCCTGACCTAACTAAAATAATAAAGAAAACAAAGAATAATAAGGCCAGGGCGTGACACTCCAGCACCATTTCAACTTCAATATTTCAACATCATAAAATCACCTATTCTTAGTCTAATACAGTGACATCTAAAAGATAACAAAAACAATTTAGTCCAATCGATGTAAGATAAATATGTGGCTGTTTGTAGTTCTGATTTCTGTTTATGTGCTTGTAAGTAGAAAAAAATGTTGACTCACCCTACTTGTACAAAAACTCCAATGCCATCCTCCTCTCTCTCATGTTGATGAAACGGTCTATGACTCTGTCACACTATACACCCTTTTATTTTTTGTTGTCCTAGGCTACCTGGCTAAAATGCTTGCTCGCTAGCCTAACTTCCTTTCATGGGCAACGTTAGCTACTTAACATTAGCGTTCTACATCTAGCTACATATTGAACTACCCTCTTCTCATGCCAGTGGCACAATGTATGAATTTATGATTGTATCAGAATCGCCATTATAATCATTGGCAAGTACTGAGAATAAAGTAAAAGCACAAGTCCAAATCCCTATCTCCATCCATGGCTAATTTAGGAAAAGGCCATTTTTAGTAAGCTAGCTTACCACCGGAGGACAACAACACAACAAGATGCAACAATTCAAGCTGTTTTTGTTAATTGTGTATTGCTCTCATGTGATATGATTGGAGGGAAGCGAAATACAAACTGGCTTCTGTTGACACATTTTTTTGGTGAGTCAGGACCATTCAAAGTTGACCTCATTAAGTTTAGCTCTACGCTGGTTGGCTATTATTTTATTCATTTTTTTAATCAAAGGAGGCCAAATGCTTGCTGGCTTCCCTTGCATTCACTTCTATGGGCAGCAAAAATGTCCTACTCTTTTTGACCAGACAGCATCAGATAAATGGCCTACACATACAGAGACAGAGACAGAGACACATACAGAGACAGAGACAGAGAGGCGCCGTTTCGCTCACTCGCCTGCTTTCTCCGCTGAGACATTCAGCTTCTTGTGAATTGAAGGAAAATGATAAAACACAGAAAGGTAAATGGAAAAAAACAAAGCCAGAAGAGGACTGGCCACCCCTCAGAGCCTGGTTCCTCTCCTCTCCATTCTCCTTCAGATCTGAAATTGGATGGTGAAACTTGCCAACCAGAAAAAGCAAGGCGAAGCAATTCAGGCATTCTTGAAAGTCAGGACAATCCTTGTCCTGCAGAAACATTATTTTTATAGTTGAAAATGTTTTATGTTGCAAGCAGTAGGAATTTAGAAATACATGTGAAATGGAGTTGTATAGTTACTCGTGACATCATGTGCCCCACGTACATTCGGCAATCGACATTTATATAAAATAAACACCATTAGCATATGTCACAATGAAGAAAGTTCGACCAAAGAAAAATCCACCCGTCGAACAGATAAAAATGTTGTCGATCTTTAAAAAATGTCTCCTATACCTGTTTCAATTAAACATGTCTGTTACGGTGGTCCTCCTCCTCTTCAACCGAAAAGGAGGAGTAGTGATGGAACCAAGGCGCAGCGGGTTGTGATGACATATTTATTTACAGAAAAGACGAAAACACGAACTTGACTATAAACTAACAAAACAACAAACGGAGAAGACAGACCTGGACGACGAACTTACATTAAACACGAAGAACGCACGAACAGGGAAAATAGACTACACAAAATGACGATGTACAAAAACAAACCGAACAGTCCCGTATGGTGCGACAAACACTGACACAGGAGACAACCACCCACAACGAACACTGTGAAACAACCTACCTAAATATGACTCTCAATTAGAGGAACGCCAAACACCTGCCTCTAATTAAGAGCCATACCAGGCAACCCTTAAACAACATAGAAACAGAAAACATAGAATGCCCACCCAAACTCACGTCCTGACCAACTAACACATACAACAAACTAACAGAAATAGGTCAGGAACGTGACATAACCCCCCCCCCCCCCTTAAGGTGCGAACTCCGGGCGCACCAGCACAAAGTCTAGGGGAGGGTCTGGGTGGGCATCTGACCACGGTGGTGGCACAGGCTCAGGGCGAGGTCCCCACCCCACCATAGTCAATCCCAGCTTACATCTCCCCCTACAAATGACCACCCTCATATTACACCCACTTAATCCTTTGGGTAACATCGAGACAAGGGGCAGCACCGGGATAGAGGGATAGCTCAGGACAGAGGGATAGCTCAGGACAGAGGGATAGCTCAGGATAGAGAGGTAGCTCAGGATAGAGAGGTAGCTCATGATAGAGGGGCAACTCCGGACTGAAAGGCAGCTCCGGACAGAGAGACAGCTCTGGACTGAGGGGCAGTTCTGGATAAATAGCCGCTCTGGGCTGAGGGACAGCTCATGACTGGCTGACGGCTCTGGACGCTCATGGCTGGCTGACGGCTCTGGACACTCATGACTGGCTGACGGCTCTGGACGCTCATGGCTGGCTGACGGCTCTGGACGCTCATGGCTGGCTGACGGCTCTGGACTGAGGGGCTGGCTGACGGCTCTGGACGCTCATGGCTGGCTGACGGCTCTGGACGCTCATGGCTCACTGGCTGCTCTGGCAGATCCTGTCTGGTTGGCGGCTCTGGCAGATCCTGTCTGGTTGGCGGCTCTGGCAGATCCTGTCTGGTTGGCGGCTCTGGCAGATCCTGTCTGGTTGGCGGCCCTGGCAGATCCTGTCTGGTTGGCGGCTCTGGCAGATCCTGTCTGGTTGGCGGCTCTGGCAGATCCTGACTGACGAATGGCTCTAGCGGCTCCTGACTGACTAACGGCTCTGACGGCTCGGGACAGACAGGCGGCTCTAATGGCTCGGGACAGACGGATGGCTCAGACGGCGCTGGGGAGACGGATGGCTCAGATGGCGCTGGGGAGACGGATGGCTCAGATGGCGCTGGGGAGACGGATGGCTCAGATGGCGCTGCGGAGACGGATGGCTCAGATGGCGCTGCGGAGACGGATGGCTCAGATGGCGCTGCGGAGACGGATGGCTCAGACTGATCCTGTCTGGCGGAAGGCTTTGGCTGCTCCTGTCTGGCGGAAGGCTCTTTAGGCTCATGGCAGACGGGCAGTTCATGTGGCGCTTGGCAGACGGACAGTTCAGGCGCCGTTGGGCAGACGGCAGACTCTGGCCGGCTGAGACGCACTGTAGGCCTGGTGCGTGGTGCCGGAACTGGAGGCACCGGACTGGAGACACGCACTTCAAGCCTAGTGCGGGGAGTAGGGACAGGGCACACTGGACTCTCAAAGCGTACTATATGCCTGGTGCGTGGTACCGGCACTGGTGGCACCGGGCTGAGTGCACGCACATCATGACCAGTACGGGGAGAAGGAACAGTGTGTACAGGGCTCTGGAGACGCACAGGTGGCTTAGTGCGTGGTGCCGGAACTGGAGGCACCGGACTGGAGACACGCACCATAGAGAGAGTGCGTGGAGGAGGAACAGGGCTCTGGAAACGCACTGGAAGCCTGGTGCGTGGTGTAGGCACTGGTGGTACTGGGCTGGGGCGGGGAGGTAGCGCCGGAAATACCGGACCGTGCAGGCGTATTGGTTCCCTTGAACACCGAGCCTGCCCAACCTTACCTGGCTGAATGCTCCCCGTCGCCCGACCAGTGCGGGGAGGTGGAATAACCCGCACCGGGCTATGTAGGCGAACCGGGGACACCATGCGTAAGGCTGGTGCCATGTAAGCCGGCCCAAGGAGACGTACTGGTGGCCAGATATGTAGAGCCGGCTTCATGGCACTTGGCTCAATGCTCAATCTAGCCCTACCAGTGCGGGGAGGTGGAATAACCCGCACCGGGTTATGCACATGTACAGGAGACACCGTGCGCTCTACTGCGTAACACGGTGTCTGCCCGTACTCCCGCTCTCCACGGTTAGCCTGGGAAGTGGGCGCAGGTCTCCTACCTGCCTTTGGCCCACTACCTCTTAGCCACCCCCAAGAAATTTTTGGGTGGTACTCACGGGCTTTTCGGGCTTCCGTGCTAGACACGTCCCCTCATAACCCCGGTTCCCTTCTCCGGTTGCCTCTGCTCTCCTCAGTGCCTCCAGCTGTTCCCATGGGAGGCGATCCATTCCAGCCAGGATCTCCTCCCACGTGTAGCAACCTTTACCTTCCAAAACATCGTCCCAAGTCCATTCCTCCTTCTTGCGCTGTCCCTTCCTCCGATTACACCGCTGCTTGATTCTGGATTGGTGGGTGGTTCTGTTACGGTGGTCCTCCTCCTCTTCAACCGAAAAGGAGGAGTAGTGATGGAACCAAGGCACAGCGGGTTGTGATGACATATTTATTTACAGAAAAGACGAAAACACGAACTTGACTATAAACTAACAAAACAACAAACGGAGAAGACAGACCTGGACGACGAACTTACATTAAACACGAAGAACGCACGAACAGGGAAAATAGACTACACAAAATGACGATGTACAAAAACAAACCGAACAGTCCCGTATGGTGCGACAAACACTGACACAGGAGACAACCACCCACAACGAACACTGTGAAACAACCTACCTAAATATGACTCTCAATTAGAGGAACGACAAACACCTACCTCTAATTAAGAGCCATACCAGGCAACCCTTAAACCAACATAGAAACAGAAAACATAGAATGCCCACCCAAACTCACGTCCTGACCAACTAACACATACAACAAACTAACAGAAATAGGTCAGGAACGTGACAATGTCACAATGCTCATCCTGACATGACCCTCCAGCATGACAATGCCACCAGCCATACTGCTCGTCCTGTGTGTGAATTCCTGCAAGACAGGAATGTGTGTTCTGTCATGGCCATCTCAATCCTATTGAGCATGTATGGGTCCTGTTGGATCGGAGGGTGAGGGCTAGGGCCATTCCTCCCAGAAATGTCTGGGAACTTGCAGGTGCCTTGGTGGAAGAGCGGGGTAACATCTCACAGCAAGAACTGGCAAATCTGGTGCAGTTCATGAGGAGATGCACTGCAGTACTTAATGCAGCTGGTGGCCACACCAGATACTGACTGTTACTTTTGATTTTGACCCCCCCTTTGTTCAGGGACACATTATTCAATTTCTGTTAGTCACATGTCTGTGGAATTTGTTCATTTTATGTCTCAGTTGTTGAATCTTGTTAAGTTCATATAAATATTTACACATGTTAAGTTTGCTGAAAATAAACACAGTTGACAGTGAGAGTATGTTTCTTTTTTGCTGAGTTCATACATCAACAACCAATTAGTAGACAATTAGTAGGTAATGCCTACTCACAATTGGTCAAAACCACAATGCACATAATTGGAAACACTGATCTTCCTCTATATTTTTTAGTACAAATAGAAAGACACCATTTTCACATACAGTATGTTGATGTTGGGGTGGTGCTGGAGATGAATATGAAGTTGAAAAATGGTGCAGTTTCCCTTTAAAAGTTCCTTTTTTAACCTTATATTATCCTAAAGGATCATCAGGGAACCTAGTGGTATATATATCCCTAATCTTTGGTTTAATATTGTTGGCATACAATGACGAAAGGGAAGTTGGAACCCCACCATGCATGCCCAACAAAATAGTTTGGCAATATGAATAGTTTGGCGATATGAACAATGAGCAAAATGACTGCTTCCAATCGAATCTAAATGTTCAGAAACATTTTCCATATGTAACAGTATAACTTTAAACCGTCCCCTCACCCCGACACGGGCGCGAACCAGGGACCTTCTGCATACATCAACAACGGTCGCCCACGAAGCATCGTTACCCATCGCTCCACAAAAGCCGCGGCCCTTGCAGAGCAAGGGGCAACACTACATCTAGGTTTCAGAGCAAGTGACGTAACTGATTGAAACGCTACTAGCGCGTACCCGCTGACTAGCTAGCCATTTCACATCCGTTACACTCACCCCCCTTTCAACCTCCTCCTTTTCCGCAGCAACCAGTGATCCGGGTCAACAGCATCAATGTAACAGTATAACTTTAAACCATCCCCTCGCCCCGACACGGGCGCGCACCAGGGACCCTCTGCACGCATCAACAACGGTCGCCCACGAAGCATCGTTACCCATCGCTCCACAAAAGCCGCAGCCCTTGCAGAGCAAGGGCCAACACTACATCTAGGTTTCAGAGCAAGTGACGTAACTGATTGAAACGCTCCTAGCGCATACCCGCTGACTAGCTAGCTATTTCACATCCGTTACACATATGCAGAAAAAGCTTATTTCTCCAATTTTTGTTTCCCTTGGATTGACGTTTGAGTGTTTTCGATTGAAGGCCAACAATAGTTGTACATTAAAAAACACGTTTCCATCCAGTTTTTATACGAGTAAAGTTATACCGTATAACAAACACAAACCTGGACAGCTGTGACGGAATTTCATAAACTCATTAATAATTTGTTATTTCGACATGGTGGGTTATTTTTGTCTGTAAAATGTATTACAACTAATTATTGATATAATAGCCATCATATCAAAGTAAACTTGGAGTCCCACTACGACTCGGAAAACCAGGCTGTTTATTAGGCTTCAGATTAAATTAATTCTGTTGAACTTCACTGGGTGGTGAAAGTACTTGGTGATCTTGATGCTCCATTCCGAGGGTCTTATTCTGGTGACATGATGATCGATGCTTGACTGCAGTTCGACAAATAAAAATATTATTGCTTTTATCCATAATAATCTCATCATGTAGACTAGCCTACCCACACTGTATATGCTAACTGTTGGTTAGATCGCATGTGCCAGGAGGCACATTTGCAATTTAACGCACATTTGTGTGACAAAACTATCGCTTGATTTGAAAATGCAATGGAAACACATTGAACTTTAGATGTTTGTTCAGTAAGCCTATATGAAAACTTAGGCGTCAAAGTACATTTTGTGTGCACTACCTTGACACGCACTGATTTTTAATGATAAAAAGGCGGCAGGGTAGCAGGGTAGCCTAGTGGTTAGAGCGTTGGGCTAGTAACCGAAAGGTTGCAAGTTTGAATCCCAGAGCTGACAAGATACCAATCTGTCATTCTGCCCGTGAACAAGGCAGTTAACCCACTGTTCCTAGGCCGTCATTGAAAAAAATAATTTGTTCTTAACTGACTTGACTAGTTAAATAAAGGTAAAAAAAATTGGTGGAAACATCACTGGTGGGAAAGAAGTTTGTTCAGACCCATTATAAACACAATGTTACCAAAGAAAGAGACTTTAATTCATATCAATGACTTTGAAGGTTAGTCTTTTTGCCAACAATAGAGGAAAACAAGGTTGACATTAGCAACAATGCACTTATATAACAAAAAGTTGTAAAAATATTTTACAGAATTTAAGCAGACACATTTACACTGTTCATAGCACAAAAGCTTTCTGAATCACCAAGAAAACCAAACATTTATTCAAAAACATATACAAAAACTATTAAAGCACTTAAAATGCTTTGTTAATGAATTAAATATATATGCATGTAAAAAAACATTTTTTTTAAATCAGTCAAACTGTAGTCATTCACTTTATGTTGAGGCTTTAGTACTGTAAAATAAACAAAAATAACTGCATTCCGAAGTAGGTACTTAAGTTATTATTGATTCTTAAGCTCTCTGAACAAACATATGAACGCAACATGGTACAAATTCAACGATTTTACTGAGTTACAGTTCATATAAGGAAATCATTCAATTGAAATGAATTTGTCCCTAATCAATGGATTTCACAACTGAGCAGGGGTGCAGCTACGGGTGGGCCTGGGAGGGCATCGGCCCACACACTTTAGGAGCCAGGTCCCACCCAATCAGAATGAGTTTTCCCCACACAAGGGCTTTATTACAAAAATAAATACTCCACAGTTTCATTAGTTGTCTAGGTGGCTGGTCTCAGACAATCCCGCAGGTGAAGAGGCCGGATGTGGAGGTCCTGGGCTGGCATGGTTACATGTGGTCTGCAGTTGTGGGGCCGGTTAGAAGTACTGCCAAATTCTTTAAAATAAAGTATAGTAAAGAAATTAACATTACATTCTCTGGTGGACATTCCTGCAGTCAGCATGCCAATTGCACACTCCCTCAAAATCAAAACGAGACATTGTGTTGTGACAAAACTTCATATTTTAGTGGCCTTTTATTGTCACTAGCACAAGGTGCACCTGTGTAATGATCATGCTGTTTAATCAGCTTCTTGATGTCAGATGGATGGATTATCTTGGCAAAGGAGAAATGCTCACTAACTGAGATATAACCAAATATGTGCACAACATTTGAGAAATAAGCTTTTATTGCATATGGAAAATGTATGGGATCTTTTATTTCAGCTCATGAAACATGGGACCAACACTTTACATGTTGCGTTTATATTTTTGTTCAGTATAATAATATAATTTTGAAATTAGGGATAAGTATTGGAATTAACAAATACTAACAATACCAATTCTTACATAATAAAACTACATTGAGATTCATAGGATTCAAACATGTTTTATTCCATCTGGATTTGCATTATGGAGAGATAGAAGGTATTGGGATTTAACAACGAACAATATTGTTTATAATAACAATTCTTACACAATCTATATTGTTGGTTCATAAGAGCATCTTTATTTAAATGTTGGCATCTTACCTTAACATCTCACCCAAGCATTGATATGAGCATAACAACTCCCATGGACTGGGTAAACAGGAGGACGGGGGTGAGGAATGACCACACAGGCCACAGTGCTATATTAAAACTGGGGAGAAGAAAAAACAAATGTGCTTGAGATCAAGATCATTCTGCATTGGAGAGATTGTAAAATAGGCTTACAACTTACTAACCGAAAGCATTGTGTAATTAGCTAGATATTAACTCTAAAACCCTTATTATCAGTAGGGTTTTCAGCGGTTAGCGTCACCCACAGTTGGCTGCGTGTGAGCTACAATTCCAGCGCTGTGTTTTAACGTTTAGAAGCGTCAATAATCATTGTTTGCATATGCCCCTTTATCTTACATATCAATGAGAAAGAATCTTCCAAATAAAAAAGATACACTTTCTGTAGCAGCTTTACACAGATCCACAAGCTGTGTGCCTCCAGTTGATGAACTACACTTCCTCCACAGTTACGCTCACAGGTGTTCGGAGCACCCTAGATAGCTCATTAGCACAGGCAGCCGCCGATGTCTTCTGTTTGTCTTCCGTAAACAAGCGCTGTAACCTGGAGATATTGCCGTGCGGGAACACTATCCCTCAACCTATTAAAAGGTGTGTAACGTAACCTTTTGTTTTTTGAAAATGATTTATCACTGACATGAAAGTTACGTTCTTTATGTTTCCAAAACCGTACCTCAAGCAATGTGTTTTAATGTTCAGAACGAGCGCCGGGGGTCTTAACAAAACTCCACCGGCCAGAAGATACTATTGTCAATAGGCGTTAAAGGTACAGTGCTTTCAGAAAGTATCCATACCCCTTGACTTATTTTCAATGGTGTGTTGAGGACATAAAATAAAAACCAAACATCACAGCCATCATAAAACAAATTATTAAAGTCAATCAAAACAATTGCACACCTCGGTGAACTCATTTCTCATCAGGGTTTTAAACTGCCCTTGTGATTCCAAAAATGTGGAGTGTTTAAACTAAAACCAGATTTACCTAGTTCAGTGGAGACTAGAGAAAGAGTCAGTGGAGACTAGAGAAAGAGTTAACCAACCCTGTGAACGGGTTTTGTATTTCATGCTCTTACAATTTAACAATGAAGTTAGGTAAGTCGGAAGCTTGTAGGGCGGTGTAAACAAAAAAGGCAGCAATGAAGTGATCTACGGGATTTTAAAGAGGACTGGCCAACCTTTTGATATGGAATGCAGTGATGCGTATTAAAACATCACTTGTGATAAAGCAAAGGCCGCTATGGTAGACTGCATCCAAAGGTTTAAGAGTAGTGGCTATTAAGAATTATGTTACAGCTAGAATAAAAATATTTATTAAATTGATTTTTTTTCTCGCCCATCTACACACAAAACCCCAGATGTCTTATTTTACCAGGTGACAAAGTATTTTACTATAATGACAAAATGAAACATGTTTTTTGAATTTTTTTGAAAATGAAATACAGAAATATCTAATTTCTAAGTGTTCACACCCCTGAGTCAATCAATAAATGTTAGAATCACTTTTGGCAGCGATTACAGCTGTGAGTCTTTCTGGATAAGTCTAAGAGCTTTGCACACCTGGATTGTACAATATTCGCACATTATTATTTAAAAAAAATTATTCAAGCTCTTCGAGACTTATCCAGAAAGACTCACAACTGTATTCTCTGAAAAAAGTGATTCTAACATTTACTGACAGCCATTCTCAAGTCTTGCATTAGATTTTTTTAGGCCACAAAGGAGCATTCATTGTCATTTTGGTAAGCAACTCCAGCGTATATTTGGCCTTGTGTTTTAGGTTGTCCTGCTGGAAGGTGAATGTCTGCCAGTGTCTCTTGGAAATCAGACTGAACCAGGTTTTCTAGGATTTGCCTGTGCTTAGCTCTATTCTGTTTCTTTTTATCCCCCCCAAAAAAACTCCCTAGTCTTTGCAGATGAAAAGCATTCCCATAACATGATGCAGCCACCACCATGCTTGAAAATATGAAGTGGTACTCAGTGATGTGTTGTATTGGATTTGCCCCAAACCTAACGCTTTGTATTCAGAACATGAAGCTAATTTCTTTGCCACATTTTTGACAGTTTTACTTTAGTGGCATTTTGCAAACAGGATGCAAGTTTTGGAATATTTTATTCTGTACAGGCTTCCATCTTTTCACTCTGTCATTTAAGATAGTATTGTGATGTAACTACAATGTTGTTGATCCATCCTCAGTTTTCTCCTATCACAGCCATTAAACTCTGTAACTGTTTTAAAATCCCCATTGGCCTCATTGTGAAATCCCTGATACATTCCTCTCTGGCAACTGAGTTAGGGACGATGCCTGTATCTTTACAGTGACTGGGTGTATTGATACACCATCCAAAGTGTAATTAATAACTTTACCATGCTCAAAGGGATATTCAATGTCTGCTTTATTATTATTTTTACCCATCTACCAATAGGTGCTCTTCTTAGCGAGGCATTGGAAAACCTCCCTGATCTTTGTGGTTGAATCAGTGTTTGAAATTCACTTCTCGACTGAGGGATCTTACAGATAATTCTATGTGTGGGGTACATAGACGAGGTAGTCATTCAAAAATCATGTTAACTTATACATTTTTCTCCTGAATTTATTCAGGGTTGAATGCTTATTGACTAAAGACATTTCAGCTTTCCCTTTTGTATTCATTTGTAAAAATGTCAACAACAAAAATTCCACTTTAACAATATAGGGTATTGTGTCTAGGCCAGTGACACACAATCTTAATTTAATACATTTTCAATTTAGGCTGTAACAACATGTGGAAAAAGTCAAGGGGCATGAATACTTTCTGAAGGCGCTGTAGTTAGCGTCTATGAATGTGTTACCATGTATCCATGTATTACCTGCATGACGCAGCGAGGAAGGCTGCTGTGGTGATAGGGGGAATAGCAGGGTACTCATGATCATAGTGCTGTATTCCCTTAAACCACTCCAGGTATACAATGCAAAACATGGCCAAAGTTAGGCATATTCCAAGCAGTATCACACCAACATTGAACCACCAGCTGGAAAACAATACAAAACAAAGACATAAGCAGCAAATATATGACAGGAACTTGTGGTTTGGTTCTTTCATGAAATGCCATCATAAATACTTTTCTGCAAGCAGATAATAGATAATCCTGCATGAATAAAAACCTGCCTAACCAAAAAGGAACAAATACGCACAATATTTGGTACTTTTCCAATTACAGTGACCAATCTACCCTTTAGTAACCTAAGACCAAACAGAATGTTAGTTATTTTCTGGCCAGTGGAATTCACTTCAATAGGAGCAATTCAAGAATACAATAAAATAAAATTATCCATTCTGGATCCAGGCTGACGACCCCTTTTGATTACTAATCACAGATGACCTACTGCAAAGACCTATACACACACACACTTGTCCCCTTTTATCTTCAATTTAGCTGGATTAGTTTGAGTACAAAAGGTTTTTTCATCATTACAACACCTTCTGATATCGCCATTCTCCGTGATGACGTGGATGAAGTCGAAATAGTAAGTCAATCCAACAGAAGCCACAATCCAGAAGATGGAATGGCGGTTGATCCGAGGAAGTGGTTTGGAATCTTTCTCTTCTTGACCTGCAAGTTTGAGACAATATTCCATGGTCATTGGGAATGCAGTAGGCCTGGTCCTAAATCATCACTTGTTCACAATGGAGTAGATTTTTCATTTCAAAAGAAACACAAAAGGCCTAGAGACCGTGTGTGATTATTTGCTCCCACACATTTTGTTTTGGGATTTGTTGAAGGGCGCTACACAATCTAGCTAGGCCTATGTATGATGATAGCCTAGGCTACAGCCTACTAATCCGCATCATTGAGTTAAATACTGAATATTGTCTGCCTGCCAAAGACCTGATCACCACTAATGCAACAAGACAAAACTGTACAAAGAGGCTATGAAACCTGATAGAATTTACACCAGAATATGAGAACAGAAGTTGCACAATCCGCCGCACCTTTTAAGGTTCAATACATTTCAGTATTAAACTGCCCCTCATGCTATAAACATACTTTTTAAAAAGCCTATTTATTCATCTCTAATTTACAAAAATGTACTCTAGTTGAAATCAGACCCACCAAGCTGCAGCTGTCAGATTACTAGACAATTAAAATAGCAATTTAAAAGGTAATTTAATAGTATAAAAAAGGAGTAAATATTTCACATTAATAATTTAGCAAAAAATATTGTCAGCGTAAAAGAATAGCCTGGACTGGATCATCCAGCCAGCCAATGATGAGTCTGCTGTTTCTTTTAGGGGGGCACTCCGACGAGTTAGGCGCACATACAGTAAATGGAACGTAATTCCCTTTGCACTTTTCTCCCTACGCATATTCTTACCATGAACTTAAGAATGAGAATAGCATGCTACGGGCCTCCCAAGTGGGAGAAGCATCACTACAGATCCGGGTTCGATCCCATCTGTCACAGCCGGCAGCGACACCCATGAGGCGGCACACAATTGGCCCAGCATCGTTCTGGTTAGGGGACGGTTTATCCTTGACCCTTTGCTTTCTAGCGACTCCTTGTGGCGGCCGGGCGCATGCATGCTAACTTTTGTCGCAAGGGTACGGTGTTTCCTCCGACACATTGGTCCGGCTGGCTTCCGGGTTAAGCAAGCAGTGTGTCAAGAAGCAGTGCGGCTTGGCGGGGTCGTGTTTCGGAGGATGCAAGGCTCTCGACCTTCACATGTGCAGAAGATGTGCAGAAGATGCATGTGCAAGTAGAGATACTGGGGTGCAAAGGAGCAAAAAATAAACAACAATATGGGGATGAGGTAGTTGGGTGGGCTATTTACAGATGGGCTGTGTACAGGTGCAATGATCGATAAGCTGCTCTGACAGCTGATGCTTAAAGTTAGTAAGGAAGATATGAGTCTCCAGCTTCAGTGATTTTTGCAATTCTTTCCAGTCACTGGCAGCAGAGAACTGGAAGGAAAGGCAGCCAATTGAGAGTTGGCTTTGGAGATACCCAGTGAAATATAGCTGCTGGAGCACATGCTATGGGTGGGTGCTGCTATGGAGACCAGTCAGCTGAGATGAGGGGCTTCACCTAGCAAAGACTTATAGATGACCTGGAGCCAGTGGGTTTGGCAATGAATATGAAGTGAGGGCCAGCCAACGAGAGCATACAGGTCACAGTGGTGGGTAGTATATGGGGCTTTGGTGACAAAACAGATGGCACTGTGATAGACTACATCCAGTTTGCTGAGTAGAGTGTTGGAGGCCATTTTGTAAATGACATCGCCGAAGTCAAGGATGGGTAGGATAGTCAGTGTTAAGGTATGTTTGGCAGCATGAGTGAAGGATGCTTTGTTGCGAAATAAGAAATTAAATCTAGATTCAGCTTTGGATTAGAGATGCTTAATGTGAGTCTGGAAGGAGAGTTTACAGTCTAGTCAAACACCTAGGTATTTGTAGTTGTCCACATATTCTAAGTCAGAGCCGTCCAGAGTAGTGATGCTAGACGGGCGGGCAGGAACAGGCAGCGATCAGTTGAAGAGCATGCTTTTAGTTTTATTTGCATTTAAGAGCAGTTGGAGGCCACGGAAGGAGTGTTGTATGGCACTGAAGCTCGTCTGGAGGTTTGTTAACACAATGTCCAAAGAAGGGCCAGAAGTATACAGAATGGTGTCGTCTGCATAGAGATGGATCAGAGAATCAACAGCAGCAAGAGCGACATCATTGACGTATACAGAGAAAAGAGTTGGCCCGAGAATTGAACCCTGTGGCACCCCCACAGAGACTGCCAGAGGTCCGGACAACAGGCCCTCCGATTTGACACACTGGACTCTGAGAAGTAGTTTGTGAACCAGGCGAGGCAGTCATTTGAGAAACCAAGGCTATTGAGTCTGACAATAAGAATAGGGTGATTGACAGAGTCGAAAGCCTTGGCCAGGTCGATGAAGACGGCTGCACAGTATTGTATTTTATCAATGGCGGTTATGATATCATTTAGGACCTTGAGCGTGGCTGAGGTGCACCCATGACCAGCTCGGAAACCAGATTGCACAGCGGAGAAGGTACGGTGGGATTTGAAGTCGTCGGTGATCTGTTTGTTAACTTGGCTTTTGAAGACTTTAGAGAAAGGCAGGGCAGGATGGATAAAGGTCTATAACAGTTTGTGTCTAGAGTGTCTCCCCCTTTGAAGAGGGGGATGACCGCGGCAGCTTTCCAATCTTTAGGGATCTCAGACGATACGAAAGAGAGCTTGAACAGGCTAGTAATAGGGGTTGCAACAATTGTGGCAGATCATTTTTAGAAAGAAAGGGTCCAGATTTTCTAGCTCAGCTGATTTGTAGGGGTCCAGATTTAGCTGATGTTCTGATAGAGCTGCAATCTGGATTGGGTGAAGGAGAAATGGGGAGGCTTGGGCAAGTTGCTGTTGGGGGTGCAGAGCTGTTGACCGGGGTAAGGGTAGCCAGGTGGAAAGCATGGCCAGCCGTAGAAAAATGCTTATTGAAATTCTCGATCATCATAGATTTATCGGTGGTGACAGTGTTTCCTAGCCTCAGTGCAGTGAGCAGCTGGGAAGAGGTGCTCTCATTCTCCATGGACTTTACAGTGTCCCAGAACTTTTTTTGTTTATGTCTGTTTTCTTTTTCTTCTTTTTTTTTTGCCCGAGAACTTTTTGGTTTCTTTAGCCATGCACAAATGACAGTATAGTGGCAAACCTACCGAGTTGACTTATGACTTCTAGAATGTTTTAATTATATGCCAAGACTTTTCACTGTATTTTTGTATCGTGTTAAATATTAGCCACTATCGGTAGCCACCGTCAGTTATAACCACATACATTTATAAATGTCACTGACTTTAGTGTTAGTTTCCATAATTCCATTACATAATTGACCTTTCTTTCCTGTCACGTTCCTGTGGTTGTTCCTGATGATCGCGAGCAAAAGTAGATCATAGACTAACGTATTACAAGTTGTGAAATCATTTGGGGCATGTAGCCTATTTGAAACATTATGGAACGCAGACCATATGTAGCAGTTTAAACCTGGAGCACTATTCATGACGACTGGATCGTTGTCATCACAGTTCCATGATTAGTGAGGATTGTTAGGGTAGCTTTATAGGACTACTGTTCAACCCCTATTGTACACTTTCCTCACCGTCCAATATTTCCTGGATTAAACAATTGAACATGGCAACTTTCAGGATGAATCAAACAACTATGTTTGATTCACCAATATATTTTGTGCGTAAAGGCTCTCCAAAAAATATACAAGAGAGTATTTTTCAATCTACCAATTGGTGCTGAAAAGGAGACCAATATGTGTGTATTTACATGGCTTTCTTTCATTGATCCCTAATATTCTGAACCGTTCTCTCCATATATTCTACGGAGTCTGTCGAGAAAATTCTAATTAAAAAAGGTACACCAAATTGAAATGGATGGCTTTAGATAAATGTACTTAAAACACTACTGAATAAAAACTCCACGAGAGTTTAATTACATTTATTCAGCACAAGCAAGGGACCCACACCTGCAAATCCCGTTACACACTTGCATAAGGTAAGTATGAAGAGGGAAGAAGGGAACAATACTGGGAGCAGCAGGAAATTGGCAGAAGTTAATGTTTGTTTGAATCCGATGGCTTGTCGACTGGAGATGAGAGTGAGGATTAGATTACAGTGGCGAATGCAAAAGGAAATAAGAGAAGTAAAGTGGTAGTGGAATCTAGTAAATCCAAACCTAGTTATGATTATTTTTCAGTCGGAGTAAGGGTTTTAGATCAATGTTGTTACCTGTGAGATCCGATTGAAGTATCTATAAACAGGTTGTTGATCAGAGTAATTATTTACATTTTTTGTGTATCTATGAGACAGAAGGAGTGTACTCTGGGCCTCAAGAAAATATCAGATTGGATTGTGTCGCATGTGAATCTTCGAAGCAGGGCGCCTATCAAGGGTGTTTTCTCTGGGGTGGCACTAGAAGTAAAAGCAAAGGATATACGTGAAGAATTGCATCAAGTGGTTGTTGCACACCGACTGACCCGCATGGTCCATTCTATAGTTTTTTGATGAAGTCTCTTCCTTCTCACATGTATTTGGGTTTTATGAGATACCCTGTGAGAGCCTTCGTGCCCAAACCCATGCAGTGTTATAAATGCAAAATATTTGGTAATGTATCAACTGTATGTAGACGGGAGAGGTATCGCATGCCAGCTGAGCCTAAATGCTGCAATTGTGGTCGTGGAGCATGTTAGGGTGAAGAAGACTGAGGTGGTAAGTATAAGGGCTTTCCCGCATGTCTACTATGTGGAGGCGGTGAGAAGAATGGAAGAAAGGAGTGAAGTTGAAGAACTAATGGTAGTAGGAGTAGAGACATTAGATAATATTCCTTGTCAACAGAGGGATCCTGACATGTTGCATGTTAAGGTGGACTTTAATTGCATTGGTTATTAACTACACAGCGCAAACAAAGAGGACATCGGAAATAGGCATCATTGTGAGTACGGCTACGTTTTTTTAGGGAACTCAGCGATTTTACAGAGGCATTACAAGTAATCCTGATGATGAATGCTCCATCCTCACAGGCACCTGAGACTGTTTAGGGATGTGATGTGAACTGTGGTTGAAGGGGTGTCATGGATTTTGATAATTTTTTTGTATATTGTCGGGTCAACCCCCTCTTCCTGCAATGGAATATTTTTTGCTTCAATACCCCGTACAGTAGGGGGCGGCAATACACCAATAGGTGTAGTATGACATAAAATCTTAAAGAAGAAGAAGGTAAGTCTGAATACCAACTACTGAGAAGCGCTTAGGAAAGGTGTACATTTCCTAAGTCTGAATCGATCACTTAAGGCATATCGGTTTAGGGAGACACTGGGTTAAGTCTCCAGTACATAAGTATAGTCTGAAACTATCGTGTTGCTGCAGTGCTGACACAGCGTTTGAAAACAATCAACAATCAGTGGCATACTGCCCAGTTTAAGCCCAAAAGTTAAGACAAGTGTTCTGTTGTCAAATCTGCCTACTGCACCTCCTGTTTGATGGCTATATCAGCCCATACTTCATGTGCCAGCTGTAAAATAAATGCAGGCAGAAATGTAGCTAACGTTACATTCGAGACAATCATTAACGTTAGCTGACGTTAACTATAGGATTTTCCTTACAGTTCTGTAGAGGCGTAGAGCCTCAAATTTAGCAAGCTAGCTAGTTAACTTTATATTAATAGCAATAAGAAATTGAATGATAAGCAACGACACATACCAAATAAGTTATTTACGTCTCATTCATTGATACGTTTACTATTTTTGAAATTCAGTTCTTTGTGCTAGCAACTGAGGGCAGCAAACGAAGGAATGTTCATGGATAAAGTATACCGTTGACTTACTCTTTTCATTGCTGTCACCTGCTGAAACCCTTTGCATGAGAAGTTCAGCGTCTTTCTTAAATCTATTTCGTAGATTTAAAAATGGACTATCAGCAAGCATGTTTGTATCAGGGTGTTAGTCTTAGCTGACTGGCTAGCTAGCTGTGGCTAAAGCTTCCCGGTCCCTCGTCCACTGACTTCTTCATATTATTCGGTGCTTAACGGCGGTTGGCATTTAATATAATGTTACATTATCGCCACCAACTGGACCGGATAATACAATCCATTACACTTTGTGATACAAAAATGTGAAAAACGAAATGAAAAATGACCCTACTAACTATTGACCCTAGACTTATTTAAAAAACACCACCACATTCCACTATTTTAACCCCATCGAAATCCTACACCAGGCGATGGGACACACCATTCAACACCCCCTGCAATGCAGCAGTAAAATCTCGTAACCCGAAGTACTTCTCTGCTGCTGCCGCAAAAACAAATATTTTCTGTTATTTGCATTCCATTCCTACTGTACAGTTGATAACCATGGCAATGAACGCTAAAAAGCCAACCTTACTGAAGCACATTTAATTCGTAGGCCCTGTACTGTACTGGCCTCTCAGGATCCCTCCCCCTTGACCCATCTTCCTGTACTTTCTTCACTGCCTCAGCATATGACACCTTCTGTACAACTCTGATCCTGGCAACCTAAATCCGCCTCTCTCGCACCGGATACTTCTGATCAGGGATGTCACTAGAAATTCATGGAAAGGGGGGCTAGGCCTCTTTTAGGGGGGTCTGGGCATACTCCCCCAGATTTTTTTTTTAAAGCCACCAAAACGTCTTTGCATCATGTATTTTTAGAGTAACAACAGGTGTAAAATCTATCAAAATAAGGTTGTATTTGGTCAAGGTTGGCTAAAAGTATACCTGTCTCATAGTTTGTGTGAGACAGGTATCTGAATTATTGGGTTAATTTTTAGCAACAATTAACAAAAGGGTGAAACTTAAATAAATATTTTTTCTAATGGTATAATATGTCTTCTCAATTCACTCTCTTTCTCTCTTTCAAAATAAAATCCCCAAAGTATTTTGGCTACATAGTACAGCCATTTTTGTTCCTTTTGTTGGTGTTGGATGGATGGGGACAGAGTGGACTTTATTTTCTTTATTTGGATAGAATTTAAGTAAGTCATATTAGATCACTGATCTAATATGACTGAAAAATAATTAGGAATAAAATCTGACGACAAAGTAAGATCCCAAACAAATATTACAACCTATATTACAGAACTGCTCCTCCTGCTTCTCTCTTTTGATGCTTATTTTGTGGGTGGACACATCAGTGTACCTATTTTTAAAGGTGGCAAAGCGGTCAATGACACTATTGTGGCTTGGTGGCCCAAGCACTTCACCCTCAATGGACATGGCTGCAAGACTTGCAAGCCTTTTCTGACCAATTGTCTTACGCAACCAGGAGTGCAGCCGGCGCAGTGCACTGAAGGACCTTTCACAGGAGCAGATGCTCACAATAATTGTGAGGGCAACCTGAATGATTTCCTTCCGAGAAGGAAACATATCATCATCCAAGAGGTTATGCACAGCCTCTTTTTTCCGGGCAAGGAAGTTTCTGGCCACCAATATCTCTTCTGTTTTAACATCAATACTGTGGTGCTTGGCAAACTCAGTTAAGCATGATGTATCTAGGAAGTTTTTTGAGTTGGGGCTGCATGCCTGTATCGCTGGTCAAGCTCACAAACCATCCTGTCCAAGTAGGGGAGCAGCAACTCTGTTTTCATTGTTTGGGAACATGACAATTCTGTCCCTAAACCCAGAAGGTCTCCACCACAAAATCTCCCATTTTCCTTTGTTTGCTCTTTCTTGCTGCATCTGCCTCTGGAATATTGTGAATTTCACAGAGTGTTTAGGGTCTGTCATAAAGTTCTATGGCAAATGCATCTGTGCATTTGCCTATCAGTGTGTCACATACAGCTTGTTTTTGCCCGAAACAAGCTTCTGCCAGGTCTATAGTCTCTTTCTGGAGGAACTTGTGTAGTCCCTCAGTTATAGAAAGGGACTGAAACATCAGTAGAAAATACATGGTGGAGAACTTATGAAACTTTGCTCTCAGACCAACAGCCATGGGGTATAGAATGGCAGATAGACAATCAAAAATAGCAGTTTAAGTTTCAAGGACTGCATTCATAGACCACAGCTGGCATGCCCAGTGAGTGTTTGAGAGCTGTACAAGTTCAGCTGATGCTATTCCAAGTTTGGACTGAGCTTCTTTGAACTTGTGGTGGTTAAAACCACCTGCCACTATAGGGGGTGCTGTTTCGCATTAGCATAATTTGCTCTACGGATTAAACTGCCTAGTACTCAATTCTTGCTCGTACAATATGCATATTATTATTATTATTGGATAGAAAACACTCTCTAGTTTCTACAGCCGTTGGAATTTTGTCTCTGAGTGGAACAGAACTCATTCTACAGCACTTTTCCTGATATGGAGTCATATTTCAGACATCTTGGCCACTGATCTGGAGTCAGTTTAAAGGTCACTGTAAATGCTATGGAGAAACAGACACTGCTTACATCTTCCCCTGGGTGTCAGTACGTGGTGACGCTTTGAATGGAGTCGATTGCGCAATCAGGACCTGAATAAAACACCAAATTCCGGAAGTAGCTTCCCTTTGCTGCCTGCGCCTGGCGCACGAAGGTCGTCGGACTCACCTCCTTCCAGCCTGTTGTTTAGCCAGTAATATTTCTCCGGTCATGTTTTTACTCGTTATAGGTGTTAACACCATCATAAGGTAGTTAATTTGAACCGTTTTATAGCAATTTATATCCGTTTAGTGCGAATTTGAGGCATTGCTTTGTTGTGCACTTTGAAGCGCCGGGCACGTTTCGGGGTCCCGGTCGAACGTTAGTGGGCATTTCGACAGACAAGAGGACATTTTTCGACCAAAAGAAGATTAGACCCAAGAAAGGATTCATTGCCCAAGATTCTGATGGAAGAACAGCTCATAGTAAGAACAAATTATGATGATAAATCGTGTTTCTGTCGAAAAATGTTAATCGCTTATGCCGCCATTTTGTTAGATGTAGCTTCGCTTGGCGCAACCTGTATTGAAAAGTAAGGATAATTTAAAAAATGTAATTCAGCGATTGTATTAAGAATTAAATTGTCTATCAATCGCTGTCCACCCTATATTTTTTAGTGAAGTTTATGAGTATTTATGTATAAGACTAGATCACTGTCTAATATGGCGCACGACATTTTCTGACCAGTTGGGCTACTTTTCTCATTGTCTAACCATGATTTTGGTGGCTAAATATGCACATTTTCGAACAAACTCTATATGTATGTTGTAATATTATGTTACAGGAGTGTCATCTGAAGAATTCTGAGAAGGTTAGAGAAAAAATTAATACATTTTGGTGGTGATAATGCTGTCGCTCTTTTTGCCGTGAATCAATGCTGGGGTAATGTTTGCACATGTGCTATGCTAATATAACGATTTATTGTGTTTTCGCTGTAAGACACTTAGAAAATCTGAAATATTGTCTGTATTCACAGGATCTGTGTCTTTCAATTAGTGTATGCTGTGTATTTTTACGAAATGTTTTATGATTAGTAATTAGGTAATACACGTTGCTCTGTGTATTTATTCTAGTCGAGTTGTGATGGTGGGTGCAATTGTAAACTATGATTTATACCTGAAATATGCACATTTTTCTAACAAAACCTATCCTATACCATAAATATGTTATCAGACTGTCATCTGATGAGGTTTTTTCTTGGTTAGTGGCTATCAATATCTTTATTTGGCCGAATTGGTGATAGCTACTGGTGTTGAGAGAAAATGGTGGACAAAGAAAAATGGTGCCTTTTGCTAACGTGGTTAGCTAATAGATTTACATATTTTGTCTTCCCTGTAAAACATTTTAAAAATCTGAAATATTCACAAGATCTGTATCTTTCATTAGGTGTCTTGGACTTGTGATTTAATGATATTTAGATGCTACTATTTAATTGTGACGCTATGCTATAATTGTGACGCTAATTGTGACGCTAGCGATGCTAATCAGTGTGTGTGTGTGGGGGGGGGGGGGGGGGGGGGGGGGGGGGTGCTCCCGGACCCGGGGTAGGGAGGAGTGAAAGGTTAACTAGGGATGTACTGAAAAACGAATACACATTCTCCAAGAAACTGAAAAACTCAGCAGCCTCTGGAATAGCCCTGCAAGTATGACACAACACCAAATTAAGCTCATGAGCATATCAATGTATATAAATAGCCTCCGGATGCAGCACTCTGAAATGTGCTGCACACCTCCTTTGGACCCCCTCATGACATCTGCACCATCATGACTGAAAAACAAATACACATTCTCCAAGAAACTGAACAACTCAGCAGTCTCCACAATAGCCCTGCAAGTATGACACAACGCCAAGTTAAGCTCCTTAACTGTCCCCTCTGTCACATACCTAACACACAGAGCCAACTGTTCAGACTGCCCATCCCTGGCCTCATCCACCATAATGGCATACATTCCAGACTTTGACATCTTAGAGACTATGGTGTCCGTAATCTCTTGAGCACTGCATTCAATCATGTCATTCTGAGATTCTGGAGAGAGATACGTCACATTTGATGGAGTATTGTACCTTTGCAGGGAAGGGTCAAACTTCAAAAGCTCCATACATTCAATAAAGCTCCCTCTATTTGTGCTTTCACTAGATCCATCATTAGCATGAAAGAGAGTCCCTGTCTTCCTAACACTGAGGTGACCGCAACAATTCTCCCCAGATACTCCCTTTCTCTCTGCAATATCACTAGCATAGGCAGATGTTAAAATCTGAGCAATGTTCCCATGACTGGTAGTTGCCTGGTAGCTTTGCCATGCCACAACACTGTCTCTCTGTGTTTGTGCCATCTCATGTTTACCGAAGATCAACAAAGCTTTTTTCAAATTTTTGCAGCCATTACTAACAAAAGAATCAAATGTAATGTTTTTGCCAAAAACTCTACATGGAAAGCAGAAAGCTGCGTTTTTGTGAACGGAGTACTCTACCCAATTGCATTTCTCAAGCCAGCAGTGCTGAAATGCCCTTTTCTGTGTACCAACACTTTAGTGTGGGGAGCTATTCAGCTTCACTTGTCTGGACCCAGTGTCTTTGTCAACTAAATCGCTCTCATTTCTGGAAGGAGTTGCTGCAGCGGCTTGATTATTTTCTTTCTCTGGACCTGTTTGTTGTCCCTCCCTCTCTGGATCTGTTTGTTGTCCCTCTCTCTCTGGATCGGTTTGTTGTCCCTCTCTCTGGATCGGTTTGTTGTCCCTCCCTCTGGATCGGTTTGTTGTCCCTCCCTCTCTGGATCTGTTTGTTGTCCCTCCCTCTCTGTTTGTTGTCCCTCCCTCTCTTGTTGTCCCTCCCTCTCTGGATCTGTTTGTTGTCCCTCTCTCTCTGGATCTGTTTGTTGTCCCTCTCTCTCTGGATCTGTTTGTTGTCCCTCTCTCTCTGGATCGGTTTGTTGTCCCTCTCTCTCTGGATCTGTTTGTTGTCCCTCTCTCTCTGGATCTGTTTGTTGTCCCTCTCTCTCTGGATCTGTTTTTTTGTCCCTCTCTCTCTCTGGATCTGTTTGTTGTCCCTCCCTGTCTGGATTTGTTTGTTGTCCCTCTCTCTCTGGATCTGTTTGTTGTCCCTCCCGCTCTGGATCTGTTTGTTGTCCCTCGCTCTCTGGATCTGTTTGTTGTCCCTCCCTCTCTGGATCTGCTTGTTGTCCCTCCCTCCTCTGGATCTGTTTGTTGTCCCTCTCTCTCTGGATCTGTTTGTTGTCCCTCTCTCTCTGGATCTGTTTGTTGTTCCTCTCTCTCTGGATCTGTTTGTTGTCCCTCTCTCCTCTGGATCTGTTTGTTGTTCCTCTCTCTCTGGATCTGTTTGTTGTTCCTCTCTCTCTGGATCTGTTTGTTGTCCCTCCCTCCTCTGGATCTGTTTGTTGTTCCTCTCTCTCTGGATCTGTTTGTTGTTCCTCTCTCTCTGGATCTGTTTGTTGTCCCTCCCTCCTCTGGATCTGTTTGTTGTCCCTCTCTCTCTGGATCTGTTTGTTGTTCCTCTCTCTCTGGATCTGTTTGTTGTCCCTCCCGCTCTGGATCTGTTTGTTGTCCCTCCCTCTCTGGATCTGTTTGTTGTCCCTGCCTCCCTGGATCTGTTTGTGTTCCCTCTCTCTCTGGATCTGTTTGTTGTCCCTCTCTCTCTGTTTGTTGTCCCTCCCTCTCTGGTTGTCCCTCTCTTGTTGTCCCTCTTTCTCTCTGGATCTGTTTGTTGTCCCTCCCTCTCTGGATCTGTTTGTTGTCCCTCCCTCTCTGTTTGTTGTCCCTCCCTCTCTGGTTGTCCCTCTCTTGTTGTCCCTCTCTCTTGGATCTGTTTGTTGTCCCTCCCTCTCTGGATCTGTTTTTTGTCCCTCCCTCTCTGGATCTGTTTGTTGTCCCTCTCTCTCTGGATCTGTTTGTTGTCCCTCCCTCTCTGGACCTGTTTGTTGTCCCTCCTTCTCTGGATCTGTTTGTTGTCCTTCGCTCTCTGGATCTGTTTGTTGTCCCTCTCTCTCTGGATCTGTTTGTTGTCCCTCTCTCTCTGGATCTGTTTGTTCTCCCTCTCTCTCTGGATCTGTTTGTTGTCCCTCCTTGTCTGGATCTGTTTGTTGTCCCTCCTTGTCTGGATCTGTTTGTTGTCCCTCTCTCTCTGGATCTGTTTGTTGTGCCTCTCTCTCTGCATCCCTCCCTCTCTGGATCTGTTTGTTGTCCCTCTCTCTCTGGATCTGTTTGTTGTCCCTCTCTCTCTGGATCTGTTTGTTGTGCCTCTCTCTCTGCATCCCTCCCTCTCTGGATCTGTTTGTTGTCCCTCTCTCTCTGGATCTGTTTGTTGTCCCTCCCTCCCTGGATCTGTTTGTTGTCCCTCCCTCTCTGGGTCTGTTTGAAGTCCCTCTCTCTCTGGATCTGTTTGTTGTCCCTCCCTCTCTGGATCTGTTTGTTGTCCCTCTCTCTCTGGATCTGTTTGTTGTCCCTCTCTCTCTGGATCTGTTTGTTGTGCCTCTCTCTCTGCATCCCTCCCTCTCTGGATCTGTTTGTTGTCCTTCCCTCTCTGGATCTGTTTGTTGTCCCTCCCTCTCTGGTTGTCCCTCTCTTGTTGTCCCTCTCTTGTTGTCCCTCTCTCTCTGGATCTGTTTGTTGTCCCTCCCGCTCTAGATCTGTTTGTTGTCCCTCTCTCTCTGGATCTGTTTGTTGTCCCTCTCTCTCTGGATCTGTTTGTTGTCCCTCTCTCTCTGGATCGGTTTGTTGTCCCTCTCTCTCTGGATCTGTTTGTTGTCCCTCTCTCTCTAGATCTGTTTTTTGTCCCTCTCTCTCTCTGGATCTGTTTATTGTCCCTCCCTCTCTGGATCTGTTTGTTGTCCCTCCCTGTCTGGATTTGTTTGTTGTCCCTCTCTCTCTGGATCTGTTTGTTGTCCCTCCCTCTCTGGATCTGTTTGTTCTCCCTCTCTCTCTGGATCTGTTTGTTGTCTCTCCTTGTCTGGATCTGTTTGTTGTCCCTCTCTCTAGATCTGTTTGTTGTCCCTCCCTCTCTGGATCTGTTTGTTGTCCCTCTCTCTCTGGATCTGTTTGTTGTCCCCCTCTCTCTGGATCTGTTTGTTGTCCCTCCCTCTCTGGATCTGTTTGTTGTCCCTCTCTCTCTGGATCTGTTTGTTGTCCCTCTCTCTCTGGATCTGTTTGTTGTCCCTCTCTCTCTGAATCTGTTTGTTGTCCCTCCCTCTCTTGATCTGTTTTTTGTCCCTCCCTCTCTGGATCTGTTTGTTGTCCTTCCCTCTCTGGATCTGTTTGTTGTCCCTCTCTCTCTGGATCTGTTTGTTGTCCCTCCCTCTCTGTTTGTTGTCCCTCCCTCTCCGTTTGTTGTCCCTCTCTCTCTGGATCTGTTTGTTGTCTCTCTCTCTCTGGATCTGTTTGTTGTCCCTCTCTCTCTGGATCTGTTTGTTGTCCCTCTCTCTCTGGATCTGTTTGTTGTCCCTCCCTCTCTGGATCTGTTTGTTGTCCCTCCCTCTCTGTTTGTTGTCCCTCCCTCTCTGGTTGTCCCTCTCTTGTTGTCCCTCTCTCTCTGGATCTGTTTGTTGTCCCTCTCTCTCTGGATCTGTTTGAAGTCCCTCCCTGTCTGGTTGTCCCTCTCTTGTTGTCCCTCTCTCTCTGGATCTGTTTGTTGTCCCTCCCTCTCTGGACCTGTTTGTTGTCCCTCTCTCTCTGGATCTGTTTGTTGTCCCTCCCTCTCTGGATCTGTTTGTTCTCCCTCTCTCTCTGGATCTGTTTGTTGTCCCTCCTTGTCTAGATCTGTTTGTTGTCCCTCTCTCTGGATCTGTTTGTTGTCCCTCTCTCTCTGGATCTGTTTGTTGTCCCTCTCTCTGTGGATCTGTTTGTTGTCCCTCTCTCTCTGGATCTGTTTGTTGTCCCCCCCTCTCTGTTTGTTGTCCCTCCCTCTCTGGTTGTCCCTCTCTTGTTGCCCCCCTCTCTCTGGATCTGTTTGTTGTCCCTCCCTCCCTGGATCTGTTTGTTGTCCCTCCCTCTCTGGATCTTTTTGTTGTCCCTCCCTCTCTGGATCTGTTTGTTGTCCCTCCCTCTCTGGATCTGTTCGTTGTCCCTCTCTCTCTCTGGATCTGTTTGTTGTCCCTCTCTCTCTGCTCCCTCCCTCTCTGGATCTGTTTGTTGTCCCTCTCTCTCTGGATCTTTTTGTTGTCCCTCTCTCTCTGGATCTGTTTGTTGTCCCTCTCTCTCTGGATCTGTTTGTTGTCCCTCCTTCTCTGGATCTGTTTGTTGTCCCTCCCTCTCTGTTTGTTGTCCCTCCCTCTCTGTTTGTCCCTCTCTTGTTGTCCCTCTCTCTCTGGATCTGTTTTTTGTCCCTCTCTCTCTGGATCTGTTTGTTGTCCCTCCCTCTCTGTTTGTTGTCCCTCCCTCTCTGGTTGTCCCTCTCTTGTTGTCCCTCTCTCTCTGGATCTGTTTGTTGTCCCTCCCTCTCTGGATCTGTTTGTTGTCCCTCGCTCTCTGGATCTGTTTGTTGTCCCTCTCTCTCTGGATCTGTTTGTTGTCCCTCTCTCTCTGGATCTGTTTGAAGTCCCTCCCTGTCTGGTTGTCCCTCTCTTGTTGTCCCTCTCTCTCTGGATCTGTTTGTTCTCCCTCTCTCTCTGGATCTGTTTGTTGTCCCTCCCTCTCTGTTTGTTGTCCCTCCCTCTCTGGTTGTCCCTCTCTTGTTGTCCCTCTCTCTCTGGATCTGTTTGTTGTCCCTCCCTCTCTGGATCTGTTTGTTGTCCCTCGCTCTCTGGATCTGTTTGTTGTCCCTCTCTCTCTGGATCTGTTTGTTGTCCCTCTCTCTCTGGATCTGTTTGAAGTCCCTCCCTGTCTGGTTGTCCCTCTCTTGTTGTCCCTCTCTCTCTGGATCTGTTTGTTCTCCCTCTCTCTCTGGATCTGTTTGTTGTCCCTCCTTGTCTGGATCTGTTTGTTGTCCCTCTCTCTGGATCTGTTTGTTGTCCCTCTCTCTCTGGATCTGTTTGTTGTCCCTCTCTCTCTGGATCTGTTTGTTGTCCCTCTCTCTGTGGATCTGTTTGTTGTCCCTCTCTCTCTGGATCTGTTTGTTGTCCCCCCCTCTCTGTTTGTTGTCCCTCCCTCTCTGGTTGTCCCTCTCTTGTTGCCCCCCTCTCTCTGGATCTGTTTGTTGTCCCTCCCTCCCTGGATCTGTTTGTTGTCCCTCCCTCTCTGGATCTGTTTGTTGTCCCTCCCTCTCTGGATCTGTTTGTTGTCCCTCCCTCTCTGGATCTGTTCGTTGTCCCTCTCTCTCTCTGGATCTGTTTGTTGTCCCTCTCTCTCTGCATCCCTCCCTCTCTGGATCTGTTTGTTGTCCCTCTCTCTCTGGATCTGTTTGTTGTCCCTCTCTCTCTGGATCTGTTTTTTGTCCCTCCCTCTCTGGATCTGTTTGTTGTCCCTCTCTCTCTGGATCTGTTTGTTGTCCCTCCCTCTCTGGACCTGTTTGTTGTCCCTCCTTCTCTGGATCTGTTTGTTGTCCTTCGCTCTCTGGATCTGTTTGTTGTCCCTCTCTCTCTGGATCTGTTTGTTGTCCCTCTCTCTCTGGATCTGTTTGTTCTCCCTCTCTCTCTGGATCTGTTTGTTGTCCCTCCTTGTCTGGATCTGTTTGTTGTCCCTCCTTGTCTGGATCTGTTTGTTGTCCCTCTCTCTCTGGATCTGTTTGTTGTGCCTCTCTCTCTGCATCCCTCCCTCTCTGGATCTGTTTGTTGTCCCTCTCTCTCTGGATCTGTTTGTTGTCCCTCTCTCTCTGGATCTGTTTGTTGTGCCTCTCTCTCTGCATCCCTCCCTCTCTGGATCTGTTTGTTGTCCCTCCCTCCCTGGATCTGTTTGTTGTCCCTCCCTCTCTGGGTCTGTTTGTTGTCCCTCTCTCTCTGGATCTGTTTGTTGTCCCTCCCTCTCTGGATCTGTTTGTTGTCCCTCTCTCTCTGGATCTGTTTGTTGTCCCTCTCTCTCTGGATCTGTTTGTTGTGCCTCTCTCTCTGCATCCCTCCCTCTCTGGATCTGTTTGTTGTCCTTCCCTCTCTGGATCTGTTTGTTGTCCCTCCCTCTCTGGTTGTCCCTCTCTTGTTGTCCCTCTCTTGTTGTCCCTCTCTCTCTGGATCTGTTTGTTGTCCCTCCCGCTCTGGATCTGTTTGTTGTCCCTCTCTCTCTGGATCTGTTTGTTGTCCCTCTCTCTCTGGATCTGTTTTTTGTCCCTCTCTCTCTCTGGATCTGTTTATTGTCCCTCCCTCTCTGGATCTGTTTGTTGTCCCTCCCTGTCTGGATTTGTTTGTTGTCCCTCTCTCTCTGGATCTGTTTGTTGTCCCTCCCTCTCTGGATCTGTTTGTTCTCCCTCTCTCTCTGGATCTGTTTGTTGTCTCTCCTTGTCTGGATCTGTTTGTTGTCCCTCTCTCTAGATCTGTTTGTTGTCCCTCCCTCTCTGGATCTGTTTGTTGTCCCTCTCTCTCTGGATCTGTTTGTTGTCCCCCTCTCTCTGGATCTGTTTGTTGTCCCTCCCTCTCTGGATCTGTTTGTTGTCCCTCTCTCTCTGGATCTGTTTGTTGTCCCTCTCTCTCTGGATCTGTTTGTTGTCCCTCTCTCTCTGAATCTGTTTGTTGTCCCTCCCTCTCTTGATCTGTTTTTTGTCCCTCCCTCTCTTGATCTGTTTTTTGTCCCTCCCTCTCTGGATCTGTTTGTTGTCCTTCCCTCTCTGGATCTGTTTGTTGTCCCTCTCTCTCTGGATCTGTTTGTTGTCCCTCCCTCTCTGTTTGTTGTCCCTCCCTCTCCGTTTGTTGTCCCTCTCTCTCTGGATCTGTTTGTTGTCTCTCTCTCTCTGGATCTGTTTGTTGTCCCTCTCTCTCTGGATCTGTTTGTTGTCCCTCTCTCTCTGGATCTGTTTGTTGTCCCTCCCTCTCTGGATCTGTTTGTTGTCCCTCCCTCTCTGTTTGTTGTCCCTCCCTCTCTGGTTGTCCCTCTCTTGTTGTCCCTCTCTCTCTGGACTGTTTGTTGTCCCTCCCTCTCTGGATCTGTTTGTTGTCCCTCCCTCTCTGGATCTGTTTGTTGTCCCTCGCTCTCTGGATCTGTTTGTTGTCCCTCTCTCTCTGGATCTGTTTGTTGTCCCTCTCTCTCTGGATCTGTTTGAAGTCCCTCCCTGTCTGGTTGTCCCTCTCTTGTTGTCCCTCTCTCTCTGGATCTGTTTGTTGTCCCTCCCTCTCTGGACCTGTTTGTTGTCCCTCTCTCTCTGGATCTGTTTGTTGTCCCTCCCTCTCTGGATCTGTTTGTTCTCCCTCTCTCTCTGGATCTGTTTGTTGTCCCTCCTTGTCTAGATCTGTTTGTTGTCCCTCTCTCTGGATCTGTTTGTTGTCCCTCTCTCTCTGGATCTGTTTGTTGTCCCTCTTTCTCTGGATCTGTTTGTTGTCCCTCTCTCTGTGGATCTGTTTGTTGTCCCTCTCTCTCTGGATCTGTTTGTTGTCCCCCCCTCTCTGTTTGTTGTCCCTCCCTCTCTGGTTGTCCCTCTCTTGTTGCCCCTCTCTCTCTGGATCTGTTTGTTGTCCCTCCCTCCCTGGATCTGTTTGTTGTCCCTCCCTCTCTGGATCTTTTTGTTGTCCCTCCCTCTCTGGATCTGTTTGTTGTCCCTCCCTCTCTGGATCTGTTCGTTGTCCCTCTCTCTCTCTGGATCTGTTGTTGTCCCTCTCTCTCTGCTCCCTCCCTCTCTGGATCTGTTTGTTGTCCCTCTCTCTCTGGATCTTTTTGTTGTCCCTCTCTCTCTGGATCTGTTTGTTGTCCCTCTCTCTCTGGATCTGTTTGTTGTCCCTCCTTCTCTGGATCTGTTTGTTGTCCCTCCCTCTCTGTTTGTTGTCCCTCCCTCTCTGTTTGTCCCTCTCTTGTTGTCCCTCTCTCTCTGGATCTGTTTTTTGTCCCTCTCTCTCTGGATCTGTTTGTTGTCCCTCCCTCTCTGTTTGTTGTCCCTCCCTCTCTGGTTGTCCCTCTCTTGTTGTCCCTCTCTCTCTGGACTGTTTGTTGTCCCTCCCTCTCTGGATCTGTTTGTTGTCCCTCCCTCTCTGGATCTGTTTGTTGTCCCTCGCTCTCTGGATCTGTTTGTTGTCCCTCTCTCTCTGGATCTGTTTGTTGTCCCTCTCTCTCTGGATCTGTTTGAAGTCCCTCCCTGTCTGGTTGTCCCTCTCTTGTTGTCCCTCTCTCTCTGGATCTGTTTGTTCTCCCTCTCTCTCTGGATCTGTTTGTTGTCCCTCCCTCTCTGTTTGTTGTCCCTCCCTCTCTGGTTGTCCCTCTCTTGTTGTCCCTCTCTCTCTGGATCTGTTTGTTGTCCCTCCCTCTCTGGATCTGTTTGTTGTCCCTCGCTCTCTGGATCTGTTTGTTGTCCCTCTCTCTCTGGATCTGTTTGTTGTCCCTCTCTCTCTGGATCTGTTTGAAGTCCCTCCCTGTCTGGTTGTCCCTCTCTTGTTGTCCCTCTCTCTCTGGATCTGTTTGTTCTCCCTCTCTCTCTGGATCTGTTTGTTGTCCCTCCTTGTCTGGATCTGTTTGTTGTCCCTCTCTCTGGATCTGTTTGTTGTCCCTCTCTCTCTGGATCTGTTTGTTGTCCCTCTCTCTCTGGATCTGTTTGTTGTCCCTCTCTCTGTGGATCTGTTTGTTGTCCCTCTCTCTCTGGATCTGTTTGTTGTCCCCCCCTCTCTGTTTGTTGTCCCTCCCTCTCTGGTTGTCCCTCTCTTGTTGCCCCCCTCTCTCTGGATCTGTTTGTTGTCCCTCCCTCCCTGGATCTGTTTGTTGTCCCTCCCTCTCTGGATCTGTTTGTTGTCCCTCCCTCTCTGGATCTGTTTGTTGTCCCTCCCTCTCTGGATCTGTTCGTTGTCCCTCTCTCTCTCTGGATCTGTTTGTTGTCCCTCTCTCTCTGCATCCCTCCCTCTCTGGATCTGTTTGTTGTCCCTCTCTCTCTGGATCTGTTTGTTGTCCCTCTCTCTCTGGATCTGTTTGTTGTCCCTCTCTCTCTGGATCTGTTTGTTGTCGCTCCATCTCTGGATCTGTTTGTTCTCCCTCTCTCTCTGGATCTGTTTGTTGTCCCTCCTTGTCTGGATCTGTTTGTTGTCCCTCCTTGTCTGGATTTGTTTGTTGTCCCTCTCTCTCTGGATCTGTTTGTTGTGCCTCTCTCTCTGCATCCCTCCCTCTCTGGATCTGTTTGTTGTCCCTCTCTCTCTGGATCTGTTTGTTGTCCCTCTCTCTCTGGATCTGTTTGTTGTGCCTCTCTCTCTGCATCCCTCCCTCTCTGGATCTGTTTGTTGTCCCTCCCTCCCTGGATCTGTTTGTTGTCCCTCCCTCTCTGGATCTGTTTGTTTTCCCTCTCTCTCTGGATCTGTTTGTTGTCCCTCCCTCTCTGGATCTGTTTGTTGTCCCTCTCTCTCTGGATCTGTTTGTTGTCCCTCTCTCTCTGGATCTGTTTGTTGTGCCTCTCTCTCTGCATCCCTCCCTCTCTGGATCTGTTTGTTGTCCTTCCCTCTCTGGATCTGTTTGTTGTCCCTCCCTCTCTGGTTGTCCCTCTCTTGTTGTCCCTCTCTTTTTGTCCCTCTCTCTCTGGATCTGTTTGTTGTCCCTCCCGCTCTGGATCTGTTTGTTGTCCCTCTCTCTCTGGATCTGTTTGTTGTCCCTCTCTCTCTGGATCTGTTTGTTGTCCCTCTCTCTCTGGATCGGTTTGTTGTCCCTCTCTCTCTGGATCTGTTTGTTGTCCCTCTCTCTCTGGATCTGTTTTTTTTCCCTCTCTCTCTCTGGATCTGTTTATTGTCCCCCCTCTCTGGATCTGTTTGTTGTCCCTCCCTGTCTGGATTTGTTTGTTGTCCCTCTCTCTCTGGATCTGTTTGTTGTCCCTCCCTCTCTGGATCTGTTTGTTGTCCCTCTCTCTCTGGATCTGTTTGTTGTCTCTCCTTGTCTGGATCTGTTTGTTGTCCCTCTCTCTAGATCTGTTTGTTGTCCCTCCCTCTCTGGATCTGTTTGTTGTCCCTCTCTCTCTGGATCTGTTTGTTATCCCCCTCTCTCTGGATCTGTTTGTTGTCCCTCCCTCTCTGGATCTGTTTGTTTTCCCTCTCTCTCTGGATCTGTTTGTTGTCCCTCCCTCTCTGGATCTGTTTGTTGTCCCTCTCTCTCTGGATCTGTTTGTTGTCCCTCTCTCTCTGGATCTGTTTGTTGTCCCTCTCTCTCTGGATCTGTTTGTTGTCCCTCCCTCTCTTGATCTGTTTTTTGTCCCTCCCTCTCTGGATCTGTTTGTTGTCCTTCCCTCTCTGGATCTGTTTGTTGTCCCTCTCTCTCTGGATCTGTTTGTTGTCCCTCCCTCTCTGTTTGTTGTCCCTCCCTCTCCGTTTGTTGTCCCTCTCTCTCTGGATCTGTTTGTTGTCTCTCTCTCTCTGGATCTGTTTGTTGTCCCTCTCTCTCTGGATCTGTTTGTTGTCCCTCTCTCTCTGGATCTGTTTGTTGTCCCTCTCTCTCTGGATCTGTTTGTTGTCCCTCCCTCTCTGTTTGTTGTCCCTCCCTCTCTGGTTGTCCCTCTCTTGTTGTCCCTCTCTCTCTGGACTGTTTGTTGTCCCTCCCTCTCTGGATCTGTTTGTTGTCCCTCCCTCTCTGGATCTGTTTATTGTCCCTCGCTCTCTGGATCTGTTTGTTGTCCCTCTCTCTCTGGATCTGTTTGTTGTCCCTCTCTCTCTGGATCTGTTTGAAGTCCCTCCCTGTCTGGTTGTCCCTCTCTTGTTGTCCCTCTCTCTCTGGATCTGTTTGTTGTCCCTCCCTCTCTGGACCTGTTTGTTGTCCCTCTCTCTCTGGATCTGTTTGTTGTCCCTCCCTCTCTGGATCTGTTTGTTCTCCCTCTCTCTCTGGATCTGTTTGTTGTCCCTCCTTGTCTAGATCTGTTTGTTGTCCCTCTCTCTGGATCTGTTTGTTGTCCTTCTCTCTCTGGATCTGTTTGTTGTCCCTCTTTCTCTGGATCTGTTTGTTGTCCCTCTCTCTGTGGATCTGTTTGTTGTCCCTCTCTCTCTGGATCTGTTTGTTGTCCCTCTCTCTCTGGATCTGTTTGTTGTCCCTCTCTCTCTGGATCTGTTTGTTGTGCCTCTCTCTCTGCATCCCTCCCTCTCTGGATCTGTTTGTTGTCCTTCCCTCTCTGGATCTGTTTGTTGTCCCTCCCTCTCTGGTTGTCCCTCTCTTGTTGTCCCTCTCTTTTTGTCCCTCTCTCTCTGGATCTGTTTGTTGTCCCTCCCGCTCTGGATCTGTTTGTTGTCCCTCTCTCTCTGGATCTGTTTGTTGTCCCTCTCTCTCTGGATCTGTTTGTTGTCCCTCTCTCTCTGGATCGGTTTGTTGTCCCTCTCTCTCTGGATCTGTTTGTTGTCCCTCTCTCTCTGGATCTGTTTGTTGTCCCTCCCTCTCTTGATCTGTTTTTTGTCCCTCCCTCTCTGGATCTGTTTGTTGTCCTTCCCTCTCTGGATCTGTTTGTTGTCCCTCTCTCTCTGGATCTGTTTGTTGTCCCTCCCTCTCTGTTTGTTGTCCCTCCCTCTCCGTTTGTTGTCCCTCTCTCTCTGGATCTGTTTGTTGTCTCTCTCTCTCTGGATCTGTTTGTTGTCCCTCTCTCTCTGGATCTGTTTGTTGTCCCTCTCTCTCTGGATCTGTTTGTTGTCCCTCTCTCTCTGGATCTGTTTGTTGTCCCTCCCTCTCTGTTTGTTGTCCCTCCCTCTCTGGTTGTCCCTCTCTTGTTGTCCCTCTCTCTCTGGACTGTTTGTTGTCCCTCCCTCTCTGGATCTGTTTGTTGTCCCTCCCTCTCTGGATCTGTTTATTGTCCCTCGCTCTCTGGATCTGTTTGTTGTCCCTCTCTCTCTGGATCTGTTTGTTGTCCCTCTCTCTCTGGATCTGTTTGAAGTCCCTCCCTGTCTGGTTGTCCCTCTCTTGTTGTCCCTCTCTCTCTGGATCTGTTTGTTGTCCCTCCCTCTCTGGACCTGTTTGTTGTCCCTCTCTCTCTGGATCTGTTTGTTGTCCCTCCCTCTCTGGATCTGTTTGTTCTCCCTCTCTCTCTGGATCTGTTTGTTGTCCCTCCTTGTCTAGATCTGTTTGTTGTCCCTCTCTCTGGATCTGTTTGTTGTCCCTCTCTCTCTGGATCTGTTTGTTGTCCCTCTTTCTCTGGATCTGTTTGTTGTCCCTCTCTCTGTGGATCTGTTTGTTGTCCCTCTCTCTCTGGATCTGTTTGTTGTCCCCCCCTCTCTGTTTGTTGTCCCTCCCTCTCTGGTTGTCCCTCTCTTGTTGCCCCTCTCTCTCTGGATCTGTTTGTTGTCTCTCCCTCCTTGGATCTGTTTGTTGTCCCTCCCTCTCTGGATCTTTTTGTTGTCCCTCCCTCTCTGGATCTATTTGTTGTCCCTCCCTCTCTGGATCTGTTCGTTGTCCCTCTCTCTCTCTGGATCTGTTTGTTGTCCCTCCCTGTCTGGATCTGTTTGTTGTCCCTCTCTCTCTGGATCTGTTTGTTGTCCCTCTCTCTCTGGATCTGTTTGTTGTCCCTCTCTCTCTGGATCTGTTTGTTGTCCCTCTCTCTCTGCATCCCTCCCTCTCTGGATCTGTTTGTTGTCCCTCTCTCTCTGGATCTGTTTGTTGTCCCTCTCTCTCTGGATCTGTTTGTTGTCCCTCTCTCTCTGGATCTGTTTGTTGTCCCTCTCTCTCTGGATCTGTTTGTTGTCGCTCCCTCTCTGGATCTGTTTGTTCTCCCTCTCTCTCTGGATCTGTTTGTTGTCCCTCCTTGTCTGGATCTGTTTGTTGTCCCTCTCTCTCTGGATCTGTTTGTTGTGCCTCTCTCTCTGCATCCCTCCCTCTCTGGATCTGTTTGTTGTCCCTCTCTCTCTGGATCTGTTTGTTGTCCCTCTCTCTCTGGATCTGTTTGTTGTGCCTCTCTCTCTGCATCCCTCCCTCTCTGGATCTGTTTGTTGTCCCTCCCTCCCTGGATCTGTTTGTTGTCCCTCCCTCTCTGGATCTGTTTGTTGTCCCTCTCTCTCTGGATCTGTTTGTTGTCCCTCCCTCTCTGGATCTGTTTGTTGTCCCTCTCTCTCTGGATCTGTTTGTTGTCCCTCTCTCTCTGGATCTGTTTGTTGTGCCTCTCTCTCTGCATCCCTCTCTCTCTGGAGCTGTTTGTTGTCCCTCTCTCTCTGGATCTGTTTGTTGTCCCTCTCTCTCTGGATCTGTTTGTTGTCCCTCCCTCTCTGGATCTGTTTGTTGTCCTTCCCTCTCTGGATATGTTTGTTGTCCCTCCCTCTCTGGTTGTCCCTCTCTTGTTGTCCCTCTCTCTCTGGATCTGTTTGTTGTCCCTCCCTCTCTGGATCTGTTTGTTGTCCCTCTCTCTCTGGATCTGTTTGTTGTCCCTCTCTCTCTGGATCTGTTTGTTGTCCCTCTCTCTCTGGATCTGTTTGTTGTCCCTCTCCCTCTGGATCGGTTTGTTGTCCCTCTCTCTCTGGATCTGTTTGTTGTCCCTCTCTCTCTGGATCTGTTTTTTGTCCCTTTCTCTCTCTGGATCTGTTTATTGTCCCTCCCTCTCTGGATCTGTTTGTTGTCCCTCCCTGTCTGGATTTGTTTGTTGTCCCTCTCTCTCTGGATCTGTTTGTTGTCCCTCCCTCTCTGGATCTGTTTGTTCTCCCTCTCTCTCTGGATCTGTTTGTTGTCTCTCCTTGTCTGGATCTGTTTGTTGTCCCTCTCTCTAGATCTGTTTGTTGTCCCTCCCTCTCTGGATCTGTTTGTTGTCCCTCTCTCTCTGGATCTGTTTGTTGTCCCCCTCTCTCTGGATCTGTTTGTTGTCCCTCCCTCTCTGAATCTGTTTGTTGTCCCTCTCTCTCTGGATCTGTTTGTTGTCCCTCTCTCTCTGGATCTGTTTGTTGTCCCTCTCTCTCTGGATCTGTTTGTTGTCCCTCCCTCTCTTGATCTGTTTTTTGTCCCTCCCTCTCTGGATCTTTTTGTTGTCCTTCCCTCTCTGGATCTGTTTGTTGTCCCTCTCTCTCTGGATCTGTTTGTTGTCCCTCCCTCTCTGTTTGTTGTCCCTCCCTCTCCGTTTGTTGTCCCTCTCTCTCTGGATCTGTTTGTTGTCTCTCTCTCTCTGGATCTGTTTGTTGTCCCTCTCTCTCTGGATCTGTTTGTTGTCCCTCTCTCTCTGGATCTGTTTGTTGTCCCTCCCTCTCTGGATCTGTTTGTTGTCCCTCCCTCTCTGTTTGTTGTCCCTCCCTCTCTTGTTGTCCCTCTCTCTCTGGATCTGTTTGTTGTCCCTCTCTCTCTGGATCTGTTTGTTGTCCCTCCCTCTCTGTTTGTTGTCCCTCCCTCTCTGGTTGTCCCTCTCTTGTTGTCCCTCTCTCTCTGGACTGTTTGTTGTCCCTCCCTCTCTGGATCTGTTTGTTGTCCCTCCCTCTCTGGATCTGTTTGTTGTCCCTCGCTCTCTGGATCTGTTTGTTGTCCCTCTCTCTCTGGATCTGTTTGTTGTCCCTCTCTCTCTGGATCTGTTTGAAGTCCCTCCCTGTCTGGTTGTCCCTCTCTTGTTGTCCCTCTCTCTCTGGATCTGTTTGTTGTCCCTCCCTCTCTGGACCTGTTTGTTGTCCCTCTCTCTCTGGATCTGTTTGTTGTCCCTCCCTCTCTGGATCTGTTTGTTCTCCCTCTCTCTCTGGATCTGTTTGTTGTCCCTCCTTGTCTAGATCTGTTTGTTGTCCCTCTCTCTGGATCTGTTTGTTGTCCCTCTCTCTCTGGATCTGTTTGTTGTCCCTCTTTCTCTGGATCTGTTTGTTGTCCCTCTCTCTGTGGATCTGTTTGTTGTCCCTCTCTCTCTGGATCTGTTTGTTGTCCCCCCCTCTCTGTTTGTTGTCCCTCCCTTGTTGCCCCTCTCTCTCTGGATCTGTTTGTTGTCCCTCCCTCCCTGGATCTGTTTGTTGTCCCTCCCTCTCTGGATCTGTTTGTTGTCCCTCCCTCTCTGGATCTGTTCGTTGTCCCTCTCTCTCTCTGGATCTGTTTGTTGTCCCTCTCTCTCTGCTCCCTCCCTCTCTGGATCTGTTTGTTGTCCCTCTCTCTCTGGATCTGTTTGTTGTCCCTCTCTCTCTGGATCTGTTTGTTGTCCCTCTCTCTCTGGATCTATTTGTTGTCCCTCCTTCTCTGGATCTGTTTGTTGTCCCTCCCTCTCTGTTTGTTGTCCCTCCCTCTCTGGTTGTCCCTCTCTTGTTGTCCCTCTCTCTCTGGATCTGTTTTTTGTCCCTCTCTCTCTGGATCTGTTTGTTGTCCCTCCCTCTCTGTTTGTTGTCCCTCCCTCTCTGGTTGTCCCTCTCTTGTTGCCCCTCTCTCTCTGGATCTGTTTGTTGTCCCTCCCTCCCTGGATCTGTTTGTTGTCCCTCCCTCTCTGGATCTGTTTGTTGTCCCTCCCTCTCTGGATCTGTTCGTTGTCCCTCTCTCTCTCTGGATCTGTTTGTTGTCCCTCTCTCTCTGCTCCCTCCCTCTCTGGATCTGTTTGTTGTCCCTCTCTCTCTGGATCTGTTTGTTGTCCCTCTCTCTCTGGATCTGTTTGTTGTCCCTCTCTCTCTGGATCTATTTGTTGTCCCTCCTTCTCTGGATCTGTTTGTTGTCCCTCCCTCTCTGTTTGTTGTCCCTCCCTCTCTGGTTGTCCCTCTCTTGTTGTCCCTCTCTCTCTGGATCTGTTTTTTGTCCCTCTCTCTCTGGATCTGTTTGTTGTCCCTCCCTCTCTGTTTGTTGTCCCTCCCTCTCTGGTTGTCCCTCTCTTGTTGCCCCTCTCTCTCTGGATCTGTTTGTTGTCCCTCCCTCCCTGGATCTGTTTGTTGTCCCTCCCTCTCTGGATCTGTTTGTTGTCCCTCCCTCTCTGGATCTGTTCGTTGTCCCTCTCTCTCTCTGGATCTGTTTGTTGTCCCTCTCTCTCTGCTCCCTCCCTCTCTGGATCTGTTTGTTGTCCCTCTCTCTCTGGATCTGTTTGTTGTCCCTCTCTCTCTGGATCTGTTTGTTGTCCCTCTCTCTCTGGATCTATTTGTTGTCCCTCCTTCTCTGGATCTGTTTGTTGTCCCTCCCTCTCTGTTTGTTGTCCCTCCCTCTCTGGTTGTCCCTCTCTTGTTGTCCCTCTCTCTCTGGATCTGTTTTTTGTCCCTCTCTCTCTGGATCTGTTTGTTGTCCCTCCCTCTCTGTTTGTTGTCCCTCCCTCTCTGGTTGTCCCTCTCTTGTTGTCCCTCTCTCTCTGGATCTGTTTGTTGTCCCTCCCTCTCTGGATCTGTTTGTTGTCCCTCGCTCTCTGGATCTGTTTGTTGTCCCTCTCTCTCTGGATCTGTTTGTTGTCCCTCTCTCTCTGGATCTGTTTGAAGTCCCTCCCTGTCTGGTTGTCCCTCTCTTGTTGTCCCTCTCTCTCTGTATCTGTTTGTTCTCCCTCTCTCTCTGGATCTGTTTGTTGTCCCTCCCTCTCTGTTTGTTGTCCCTCCCTCTCTGGTTGTCCCTCTCTTGTTGTCCCTCTCTCTCTGGATCTGTTTGTTGTCCCTCCCTCTCTGGATCTGTTTGTTGTCCCTCGCTCTCTGGATCTGTTTGTTGTCCCTCTCTCTCTGGATCTGTTTGTTGTCCCTCTCTCTCTGGATCTGTTTGAAGTCCCTCCCTGTCTGGTTGTCCCTCTCTTGTTGTCCTTCTCTCTCTGGATCTGTTTGTTCTCCCTCTCTCTCTGGATCTGTTTGTTGTCCCTCCTTGTCTGGATCTGTTTGTTGTCCCTCTCTCTGAATCTGTTTGTTGTCCCTCTCTCTCTGGATCTGTTTGTTGTCCCTCTCTCTCTGGATCTGTTTGTTGTCCCTCTCTCTGTGGATCTGTTTGTTGTCCCTCTCTCTCTGGATCTGTTTGTTGTCCCCCCCTCTCTGTTTGTTGTCCCTCCCTCTCTGGTTGTCCCTCTCTTGTTGCCCCCCTCTCTCTGGATCTGTTTGTTGTCCCTCCCTCCCTGGATCTGTTTGTTGTCCCTCCCTCTCTGGATCTGTTTGTTGTCCCTCCCTCTCTGGATCTGTTTGTTGTCCCTCCCTCTCTGGATCTGTTCGTTGTCCCTCTCTCACTCTGGATCTGTTTGTTGTCCCTCTCTCTCTGCATCCCTCCCTCTCTGGATCTGTTTGTTGTCCCTCCCTCTCTGGATCTGTTTGTTGTCCCTCTCTCTCTGGATCTGTTTGTTGTCCCTCTCTCTCTGGATCTGTTTGTTGTCCCTCTCTCTCTGGATCTGTTTGTTGTCCCTCTCTCTCTGCATCCCTCCCTCTCTGGATCTGTTTGTTGTCCCTCTCTCTCTGGATCTGTTTGTTGTCCCTCTCTCTCTGGATCTGTTTGTTGTCCCTCTCTCTCTGGATCTGTTTGTTGTCCCTCTCTCTCTGGATCTGTTTGTTGTCCCTCTCTCTCTGGATCTGTTTGTTGTCCCTCCCTCTTTGTTTGTTGTCCCTCCCTCTCTGGTTGTCCCTCTCTTGTTGTCCCTCTCTCTCTGGATCTGTTTGTTGTCCCTCGCTCTCTGGATCTGTTTGTTGTCCCTCTCTCTCTGGATCTGTTTGTTGTCCCTCTCTCTCTGGATCTGTTTGAAGTCCCTCCCTGTCTGGTTGTCCCTCTCTTGTTGTCCCTCTCTCTCTGTATCTGTTTGTTCTCCCTCTCTCTCTGGATCTGTTTGTTGTCCCTCCCTCTCTGTTTGTTGTCCCTCCCTCTCTGGTTGTCCCTCTCTTGTTGTCCCTCTCTCTCTGGATCTGTTTGTTGTCCCTCCCTCTCTGGATCTGTTTGTTGTCCCTCGCTCTCTGGATCTGTTTGTTGTCCCTCTCTCTCTGGATCTGTTTGTTGTCCCTCTCTCTCTGGATCTGTTTGAAGTCCCTCCCTGTCTGGTTGTCCCTCTCTTGTTGTCCCTCTCTCTCTGGATCTGTTTGTTCTCCCTCTCTCTCTGGATCTGTTTGTTGTCCCTCCTTGTCTGGATCTGTTTGTTGTCCCTCTCTCTGGATCTGTTTGTTGTCCCTCTCTCCCTGGATCTGTTTGTTGTCCCTCTCTCTCTGGATCTGTTTGTTGTCCCTCTCTCTGTGGATCTGTTTGTTGTCCCTCTCTCTCTGGATCTGTTTGTTGTCCCCCCCTCTCTGTTTGTTGTCCCTCCCTCTCTGGTTGTCCCTCTCTTGTTGCCCCCCTCTCTCTGGATCTGTTTGTTGTCCCTCCCTCCCTGGATCTGTTTGTTGTCCCTCCCTCTCTGGATCTGTTTGTTGTCCCTCCCTCTCTGGATCTGTTTGTTGTCCCTCCCTCTCTTGATCTGTTCGTTGTCCCTCTCTCTCTCTGGATCTGTTTGTTGTCCCTCTCTCTCTGCATCCCTCCCTCTCTGGATCTGTTTGTTGTCCCTCTCTCTCTGGATCTGTTTGTTGTCCCTCTCTCTCTGGATCTGTTTGTTGTCCCTCTCTCTCTGGATCTGTTTGTTGTCCCTCTCTCTCTGCATCCCTCCCTCTCTGGATCTGTTTGTTGTCCCTCTCTCTCTGGATCTGTTTGTTGTCCCTCTCTCTCTGGATCTGTTTGTTGTCCCTCTCTCTCTGGATCTGTTTGTTGTCCCTCTCTCTCTGGATCTGTTTGTTGTCCCTCTCTCTCTGGATCTGTTTGTTGTCCCTCCCTCTTTGTTTGTTGTCCCTCCCTCTCTGGTTGTCCCTCTCTTGTTGTCCCTCTCTCTCTGGATCTGTTTGTTGTCCCTCCCGCTCTGGATCTGTTTGTTGTCCCTCCCTCTCTCGATCTGTTTGTTGTCCCTCCCTCTCTGGATCTGTTTGTTGTCCCTCTCTCTCTGGATCTGTTTGTTGTCCCTCTCTCTCTGGAACTGTTTGTTGTCCCTCTCTCTCTGGATCTGTTTTTTGTCTCTCTCTCTCTCTGGATCTGTTTGTTGTCCCTCTCTCTCTGGATCTGTTTGTTGTGTCTCTCTCTCTCTGGATCTGTTTGTTGTCCCTCCCTCTTTGTTTGTTGTCCCTGCCTCTCTGGTTGTCCCTCTCTTGTTGTCCCTCTCTCTCTGGATCTGTTTGTTGTCCCTCTCTCTCTGGATCTGTTTGTTGTGTCTCTCTCTCTCTGGATCTGTTTGTTGTCCCTCCCTCTCTGGATCTGTTTGTTGTCCCCCCCTCTCTGTTTGTTGTCCCTCTCTCTCTGGTTGTCTCTCTCTTGTTGTCCCTCTCTCTCTGGTTGTCCCTCTCTTGTTGTCCCTCCCTCTCTGGTTGTCCCTCTCTTGTTGTCCCTCTCTCTCTGGATCTGTTTGTTGTCCCTCTCTCTCTGGATCTGTTTGTTGTCCCTCTCTCTGGATCTGTTTGTTGTCCCTCCCTCTCTGGATCTGTTTGTTGTCCCTCTCTCTCTGGATCTGTTTCTTGTCCCTCTCTCTCTGGATCTGTTTGTTGTCCCTCCCGCTCTGGATCTGTTTGTTGTCCCTCCCTCTCTGGATCTGTTTGTTGTCCCTCCCTCTCTGGATCTGTTTGTTGTCCCTCCCTCTATAGATCTGTTTGTTGTCCCTCTCTCTCTGGATCTGTTTGTTGTCCCTCCCTGTCTGGATCTTTTTGTTGTCCCTCTCTCTCTGGATCTGTTTGTTGTCCCTCTCTCTCTGGATCTGTTTGTTGTCCCTCCCTCCCTGGATCTGTTTGTTGTCCCTCTCTCTCTGGATCTGTTTGTTGTCCCTCTCTCTCTGGATCTGTTTGTTGTCCCTCTCTCTCTGGATCTGTTTGTTGTCCCTCCCTGTCTGGATCTGTTTGTGGTCCCTCCCTGTCTGGATCTGTTTGTTGTCCCTCTCTCTCTGGATCTGTTTGTTGTCCCTCTCTCTCTGGATCTGTTTGTTGTCCCTCCCTCTCTGGATCTGTTTGTTGTCCCTCTCTCTCTGAATCTGTTTGTTGTCCCTCCCTCTCTGGATCAGTTTGTTGTCCCTCTCTCTCTGGATCTGTTCGCTGTCCTTCTCTCTCTGGATCTGTTTCTTGTCCCTCTTTCTCTGGGCATGTTCTCTCTCTCACTTATACAGCTCGCATGTTGATCTCTGCCTTGCCCAGAAGCCTCTCTTTCTGCATATTGTCTCCATCTCCTCCTGAGTGTGATCACACCTCCTAGTCAGATGTTTTCCTACCAATTTCAATACTGTTGAGCCTTGTGTGTCCCAGTCTCAGCCTAGTAATTACACTTGCTTTCCCTCTCTGTCAACCTGAGGACCTCCCTGCCCCCACCTTTTCCTTGCTCTTATACAGGTGTCTTCCCTTTCCCTTCCTGTTCTATCTGTTTGAACCACTGTTCTTAACCTCACAAATACCCCCATCTGTCTCACCCTAAACAGGCACGGCAAAATCTCATACAATACATCCTTTATGCTCTGAGACACAAAGGACTTTAAGCTCATCAGTGCTGCACATGAGTCAGAGCAGATGACTACCCTGTCTAGCCTTACCTCATCCACCCACTCAGCAGCCAAGGGTATGGCCAGCAACTCCATTGTATATAAGAATAAATGATCCGTTGCTCTTTTTGCACTGCCACCTGTTTTAGGGTCCTTAGATACATCAATGAATATATTCAAGACAGCATAGTACTGAGTTCTTAAATGTTCAATTACAATATTTACTGGATCTACTCCTTCCTCACCAGCTCTTACCCTGTAAAGCAACCCTAGGTATGTCATTGGCTGAGGAAACAACCAAGGTGGGATAGCAGGAAGAACCACGGAGGGGCTGAACTTCTTACCAAACAGTCCCATTTCTCTCGCCATGCCATTACCTATCCACCCAAAACTTCTATTCAGATCCCGTTCATGCTCCCAGCACTCTAATAGCACCTATTTTTGTAGGATGTGTAACCTTATGTCCTTAAAGATTTACCCAATATGTCATGGTTAGTTCTTGCCACCTGGGAGGTCCGGACTGCTCCACAACATATTCTTAGAGCTGGAGCCTGGATTACATCTAGCTTTTTTCAAGATGCCTGAGCTGCTGATCCATATGCTACACTACCATAGCAGTGGAGGCTGTTGATGGGAGGATGGCTCATAACAATGTCTGGAATAGAGTCAATGGAATGATATCAACCACATGGAAACCATGTCTTTGTGTATGATCCTACTCCATTCCAGCCATGATTATTATATATATTTTTTTTTTATCCTAGCCCCCGTCCCCACAGGAGGCATTTTGCCTCTTGGTAGTTCATCATTGTAAATAAGAATTTGTTCTTAACTGACTTGCCTAGTTAAATAAAAATGTTAAATCAAAATAAAAATTTAAATTGCCATCCTCCCGTCAGCAGCCTCCACTATACCATAGTCCAGTGATTACCTAGATAGTGCTATGTAGTATAACGTTTTCAACACCTGACTGGCAACGCATCACATTCAGTATTTCATGTTCCGCCCACGTCATACAGATTGCTGTTCACTGCTCAACTTCTCTGGTCACTTCTTGAACTTTCCAGGCTGTATGGGGAATATTTCTCCCTGTCTTCCACAGCGCCCCATCTTCCGTAAACAATGACCTCCCAATATCTGATCACACCTGGGACAATACATCATCAATGATAATACAGAACAACAAAAGACTAGTCATACATTCCTAGGGGGCACGTCTGCTAACTGCTGTTGATGTTTTTTAAAGCGACAGATGTAACAGCCCGGGGAAAGGTCAGTGCTATCCGGGATGCTTGGGACGTCCCTGCCCCAAACCCATATCCTTGCCCTAACCTTAACCATTACCTAACCCTTAAAACATTTCAAATGTCAACTTTAATGGGGTAGGAACATCACAAGGATTCCGGATGGCAAGGACTGATGGGGAAAATCTAGAAAATCTTTGATTAGAGCCATCCATCAGTCTGAAAATGAAGAATGTATTTTTTACAGTGTCTGACTTCTGACTTAAAGAATTCACAAATTCCTGACCAACATGGTTCATAAATATTTAGTTATTTTTTTCACCTTAATTTTTCCTTTTGCTTGCTGATAAGGTATCTAAAGATCCAGAGTCTCACGTTCAAATTAGGACGGTGTTAAATAGGCAGGCAATAATTAGGCCAGTATCTCATAAATTAAGCTTGACTTGATAATTAAGCTTGACTTGACTTGACTTGATAAATTATGACAAAGATTAAGCCTAGTCCTGGATTCTTTATTGAGCATGCTTTTAGTCCAGCAATAGACTTTATCTGTGTGCCTTATGCTTTAAATTGAAATCTTCTTATATTCTTAGTTATGAATCCTATGCAACAAAATTACAAAGAACTAAGTCTAAAAAGGAAAATATAAATGGGTATGCCTAAATGGGTATGACTTTGAAAAGCAGGTGAAGAAAAGTATGTAAAGATAGTTCCAAAAGACAGACTGCAGAAATGGCTGCCTAAGGTGACTATCCAAGCACATTGCACACACACGCAATACATTACTACATTATTATCTATTATGTATAGTTTTACATATAGGTCTATAGGGTACTTGGCTTGAATGCTACACTGCAGAGTAACTTAAATTCTGTCCAAATGCCAGATGGCAGCCCTGTATGTGTAATACATCAGGGATATGACTGCAGGGGAATCGATTATGCTTTTTGAGGCCTTATCAAAAACGAATTTGAAATGTGTCTCAACTGATGTTGAGATACATCATATTTGGCAATCTATATGGGCTTACAGTTAAGTGCCGTTTTTTAATCAAATGTTTAAATTACTTCCTTAATTAGATCTATGAAAGACATTTGGCATGTTTCATTTACATAAATGTAGTAAAAGTATCGTAATTATGAGATGCTATTTTGTAACACTAATTGAGGTAGATCCCTAAACTAACACTGTAAAAGTGTGAAGAAATTTGATCAGTGTTATTTCCTGATACACAGGACCTTCTAATCAGCAGGTTTTGCATGGGTGGAGTTGTGGCTTGCCTTCGGAAAATATTCAGCCCCTTTAACTTTTTCCACATTTTGTTATGTTACAGCCTTATTCTAAAATTGATTAAATAAATACAATTCTCAGCAATTTACACACATTACCCCATAATGACAAAGCGAAAACAGTATTTTATATTTTTGACATTTTATAAAAAATAAATAACAAAAATACCTTATTTACATAAGTATTCAGACCCTTTGCTACGAGTCTCGAAATTGAGCTCAGGTGCACCCTGTTTCCTTTGATCATCCTTGAGGTGTTTCTACAACTTGATTGGAGTCCACCTGTGGTAAATTCAATTACTTGGACATGATTTGGAAAGGCACACACCTGTCTATATAAGGTCCCACAGTTGTCAGAGCAAAAACCAAGCCATGAGGTCTAAGTAATTGTCCATAGAGCTCTGAGACAGGATTGTGTCAAGGCACAGATCTGGGGAAGGGTACCATAAAATGTCTGCAGCATTAAAGGTCCCCAAGAACACAGTGCCGTCCATCATTCAGAAGTTTGAAACCACCAATACTTTTCCTAGAGCTGGCCGCCCAGCCAAAGTGAGCAATCGGGGGAGAAGGACCATGGTCAGGGAGGTGACCAAGTACCCGATGGTCACTCTGACAGAGCTGTAGAGTTCCTCTGTGGAGATGGGAGAACCTTCCAGAAGGACAACCATCTCTGCAGCACTCCACCAAGCAGGCCTTTATGGTAGAGTGGCCAGACCGAAGCCACTCCTCAGTAAAAGGCACATGACAGCCCACTTGGAGTTTGCCAAAAGGCACCTTAAGACTCTCAGACCATGAGAAACAAGATTCTCTGGTCTGATGAAACCAAGATTGAACTTTTTGGCTTGAATGCCAAGAAACACGTCTGGAGGAAACCTGGCACCATCCTTACGGTGAAGCATGGTGGTGGCAGCATCATGCTGTGGGGATGTTTTAGTAGCGGCAGGGACTGGGAGACTAGTCAGGATCAAGGGAAAGATGAACGGAGCAAAGTGCAGAGAGATCATTGGTGAAAACCTGCTCCAGAGCACTCAGGACCTCAGACTGGGGTGAAGGTTCACCTTCCAAAAGGGCAATGACCTTAAGCACACAGCCAAGACAACGCAGGAGTGGCTTCTGAATGTCTTTGAGTGGCCCAACCAGAGACCGGACTTGAACCCAATCGAACATCTCTGGAGAGACCTGAAAATAGCTGTGACGCAACGCTTCCCTTCCAACCTGACAGAGCTTGTGAGGATTTGCAGAGAAGAATGGGAGACACTCCCCAAATACAGATGTGCGTCATACCCAAGAAGACTCGATGCTGAAATCACTGCCAAAGGTGCCTCAACAAAGTACTGAGTAAAGAGTCTCAATACTTATGTAAATGTAATATATCAAAAACCAGTTGTTGCTTTGTCATTATGGGGTATTGTGTGGTGATTGAGGGGAAAAATACAATTTAATACATTTTAGAATACGACTCTAAGGTAACAAGATGTGGAATAAGTCAAGGGGTCTGAATACTTTCTGAAGGCACTGTATAGAGACCAATAACAAAGATTTCCAAACCTTTCTGCCAATAATATCTAGTTTTCAGATTACATATCCCTCCCCATTCAGACCACTCCCAGACAGTTCCAGCAAAGGTTTGCTTGTGAAATAGTTCTTTGCCAAAAAATCTATTTTTGTTTCCTTTTGATCACTTGAATAGAAAACAATTAGAGGAAGGTATTTAATTGTTACCCGGAAATTTGACATAAAAACAGTTGCATTGGGCCTTTGAAAGGGTTGAAGGTGCAGCCTCTGGTGGCCAGTTCACTAAATTGTATTAAATAACCCTAACCCTATTAGAGAAAACCAATGCAATTGCCTATTTGTAATCATTTCAGTTATGCTACTTGGATCAATACTTACAGTGTGAGCAATCAGTATTATTCTCGAAGACCAGAATTGCCCATCCCTGCTAACGGAATTAAACCATGTTAAAAATTCCAATAGCAGTGTGTTTTCATTCAAATAAGTTATTCGTTTTCTTTGAAAATCCCTATTTTGGCATTACCCCACATCATATTAGTCAAACTTCTAGAAAGAATTTAACCCACTTAAGCCCAATATTCTGCCACGTTTTAACTGTCATTGTTCTAGTTATTTTGTTGCTTTGGGAATATAATTTCTGAGGATATTTATTTATTTAATGTGATTGATTCATTTTCAAACAGTACCAGTCAAAAGTTTGGACACACCTACTCATTCAAGGGTTTTTCTTTATTTTTATTATTTTCTACATTGTAGAATAATAGTGAAGACATCAACACTATGAAATAATTTACGATGACGGCCTACCCCGGCCAAACCTGGACGACGCTGGGCCAATTGTGCGCCGCCCTACTTTTGTCCAAACTTTTGACTGGTACTGTATGTCCCCCTCAAGTTTAAGGTCCACCCTCTAACATCAACTGAACTGTCGTTTTAATGTGGTAAAACTATTCCTTAAAGAAATGTAATAGTAAAATCATAGCATAAAAGCAGATGAGCTGGTTCTACTCTTTTTGGTCATTTTCTGGTGTTTTGGGGCGGATAAACTAGGCGCGCAAGCATAACACGTCAACCCCGTTAACCATAGATCAAACCTCGTTTGAGATGGGAAAACATGTTTGTTATGAAGTTATACATGTGCTCTTTATGATAGAATGTTAAGATTAGGTTAAATAGAATTTGACAAAATTACACTACCCAAAAAGGCACACTATTTGTGGAATTACACTTATGCTTTGGTGAGTATTCTGTGGGGCCTGCACTGAAACAGAATAAAATGGAGCCCTCATACAGGCCAGAAAACACTGTACTTGGAAACTTGAGTAATATCTTTGCTAATACCAAAAATATGCAATGTATAATTATAGGTAAGCACAGTGATGAATGTGAATCACTGTTAAACTCGGCGGGATTAGCAGGAGCTTCATAAAGCTTCCAGCATCTCCCAGTGACTGTGTGTGTGTGTGTGTGTGTGTGTGTGTGTGTGTGTGTGTGTGTGTGTGCGTGTGCGTGTGCGTGTGTGTGCGTGTGTGTGTCTGCCCACGATGAGGCACAGGAGTTTGCTGAGGGGAGGACAGCTCATAATAATGTCTGGAATGGTATCAAACATGGAAATCAGGTATTTGATCAGTTCCATACCATTCCATTTATTCTGTTCCAGCCATTACTATGAGCTCATACTCCCCAATTAAGGTGCCACCAACCTCCTGTGCTGTGCAGTGAGTGTGTGTGTGTGTGTGTAGGTAACAGGCTGCTCATTCGAACGGTGGTAATCAGACAGCATTCAAACTTAACCTGAGGCTGACACCAATGTCTTGATTCTATGGAGCTTCTGTGTACCCGGCCAAGTGAACCCCGTTCTAGGGGCCGAAGAATGTGCATTAGCCCAGTCTCGTGTGAGTCAAATTAACCTCAGGTGCCCTCTCCCCTTGCCCCCTCCTTCCACATCCAATCCCAGAGATAAGTACCATTTCCCAGCCGTACTGTTGGGAATGTGAAAAAGAGGCGGTATCCTCCACTACCACCATTGCCATTATTATCCTTAAGGCATATGAAAAAAATGTTGGTCAATTCTTCTTATTCTTGTACCCAAGTAACAGGGAGCGAACAATTAAACAAACAAAGCCTGTCAAAAAACAGTGTTATGCCTGCTGAGCTAAAGCATTAGCTTGGGGTTAGTTCAGGTAGGCCTCCACACTACAGTAAACAAAGGAAAATAGGAGGGGTGCTTGACAACAATGACAGAAATCCATCAAAAGGGCTTACCAGGAAAAACGTACAAAAGGACTAATTCATCTCCTTTTGGATGTTTTTCTTGGTAAGCCCTTTTTATGAATAAGCTTGGGATGTTAACAAGTTTTTCAACATCAGGCAAGGGTTCTTATCATGTGGGAGTGGTTCTAAGCCACCTCCATTTGTCAGTCTTGCTTTTACAGAACACTAGGTCCGTCCACACCAATCATTAAATAATTGTCTTTATTCAAATGAACTAATTTGGAAAACAGGTTAAACTAATGCCTGCACTCCTCCTAGTCTTTAAGAAACAAGACAACAGTTGTGTCCAATCAAGAGTCAGTAAAGGGTCATGATTTGGTGTTAAAGATGATTTAATCTTTAAGATTACGTTACCTTTACAAAAATGATACGCGTACGATGTAGGACGACGGTGAGTTGTGGTATTAAAATTACCATGTTGGAATTCATGCACGTGTGAAAGATTTGCATCTACTTTACAAGTCTAAATGAATTTTGTCTTTCAATTCTTCAAACTTGGTGTCACGCCCTGACCATAGAGAGCCCTTGGTTCTCTATGGTGTGGTAGGTCAGGGCGTGACTAGGGGGTGTTCTAGTTCAATATTTCTATGTTGGTGTTTTGTATGGTTCCCAATTAGAGGCAGCTGGTAATCGTTTCCTCTAATTGGGGATCATATTTAGATAGCCATTTTTCCCACCTGTGTTTGTGGGATATTGTTTGTGCTGGTTGCACCACGTAAGTCACGTTTTGGTGTGTGTTTTTAAGTTTCACTTAAATCAAATCAAATGTATTTATATAGCCCTTCTTACGTCAGCTGATATATCAAAGTGCTGTACAGAAACCCAGCCTAAAACCCCAAACAGCAAGCAATGCAGGTGTAGAAGCACGGTGGCTAGGAAAAACTCCCTAGAAAGGCCAAAACCTAGGAAGAAACCTAGAGAGGAACCAGGCTATGAGGGGTGGCCAGTCCTCTTCTGGCTGTGCCGGGTGGAGATTATAACAGAACATGGCCAAGATGTTCAAATGTTCATAAATGACCAGCATGGTCAAATAATAATAATCACAGTAGTTGTCGAGGTTGCAACAAGTCAGCACCTCAGGAGTAAATGTCAGTTAGCTTTTCATAGCAGATCATTGAGAGTATCTCTACCGCTCCTGCTGTCTCTAGAAAATTGAAAACAGCAGGTCTGGGACAGGTAGCACGTGAACAGGTCAGGGTTCCATAGCAGTAGACAGAACAGTTGAAACTGGAGCACGGCCAGGTGGACTGGGGACAGCAAGGAGTCATCATGCCATGTAGTCCTGAGGCATGGTCCTAGGGCTCAGGTCCTCCGAGAGAGAGAAAGAAAGAACGAGAGAATTAGAGAGAGCATACTTAAATTCACACAGGACACCGGATAAGACAGGAGAAATACTCCAGATATAACAGACTGAGCCTAGCCCCCAGACCCCTAGCCCCAAGACACAAACTACAGCAGCATAAATACTGGAGGCTGAGACAGGAGGGGTCAGGAGACACTGTGGCCCCATCCGAAGATACCCCCGGACAGGGCCAAACAGGCAGGATATAACTCCACCCACTTTGCCAAAGCACAGCCCCCACACCACTAGAGGGATATCTTCAACCACCAACTTACCATCCTGAGACAAGGCCAATTATATCCCACAAAGATCTCCGCCACGGGTTGGCGCCAATCCCCCCTTGGGGATGTGGAACTCACACACGCTGCGCCTTGGTCCGTCTCTCATACTGAGCGTGACAGAATATCCCACCATGAAAGGACCAAGCAGCGTACAACAGAAGGAAAAGTGAGTTGGACCTGGGAAGAGATAATGGGAGGTTGCGAGACCCTTCCTTGGCGGAGGAAGGAAGGGTCTCAACACACGCTGTGCCTTGGACCGTCTCTCACACCGAGTGTGACACTTGAAGAGTAGTAGCAGCTCTTCTTCTGATTAGACATTTCCCTCTCCACTGAATGAGGAGTCAGCTGACAAAACTTGGAAGGAAAATGAATGGTGCCATTAATGAAAATTGCAACATTTACAATCATGACCGTGTCACATCACTATTCTAGTAATGCACATTGGTAAAATCAATTTGAATCAAATTGTATTGGTCGCATGTTTAGCAGATATTGCGGGTCTAGCAAAATGCTTGTGTCCCTAGCTCCAACAGTGCAGTAATATCTAACAAAACAAAACACACAAATCTAAAAGTTAAAGAATTGAATTAAGAAATATAGAAATATTAAGACGAGCAACTTCAGAGTCCGGAGTATAAATAAAAGTAGATATACACTACCGTTCAAAAGTTTGGGGTCACTTAGAAATGTCCTTTTTTTTTTAAATACATTTTATTTTCCATTTAAATAACATCAAATTGATCAGAAATACAGTGTAGACATTGTTTAATGTTGTAAATGACTATTGTAGCTGGAAATGGCTGATATTAATGGAATATCTACATAGGCATACAGAGGGCCATTATCAGCAACCATCACCCCTGTGTTCCAATGGCACATTGTGTTAGCTCATCCAAGTTTATCATTTTAAAAGGCTAATTGATCATTAGAAAACCCTTTTGCAATTTTTAGCACAGCTGAAAACTGTGGTGCTGATTAAAGAAGCAATAAAACTGACCTTCTTTAGACCAGTTGAGTATCTGGAGCATCAGCATTTGTGGGTTCGATTACAGGCTCAAAATGACCAGGAACTTTTTTTTGAAACTCGTCAGACTATTCCTGTTCTGAGAAATGAAAGCTATTCCATGCAAGAAATTGCCAAGAAACTGAAGATCTCGTACAACACTGTTTACTAATCCCTTCACAAAACAGCGCAAACTGGCTCTAACCAGAATAGAGAGGTGAGAGGCCCCCGGTGCGCAACTGAGCAAGAGGACAAGTACATTAGTGTGTCTAGTTTGAGAAACAGACGCCTCACAAGTCTTCAACTGGCAGCTTCATTAAATAGTACCCGCAAAACACCAGTCTCAACGTCAACAGTGAAGAGGCGACTCCGAGATGTTGGCCTTCTAGGCAGAGTTCCTCTGTCCAGTGTCTGTGTTCTCCATCTTAATCTTTTATTTTTATTGACCAGTCTAAGATATCGCTATTTCTTTGCAACTCTGCCTAAAAGTCCAGCATCCCTCAGTCGCCTCTTCACTGTTGGCATTGAGATTGGTGTTTTGTGGGTACTATTTAATGAAGCTGCCAGTTGAGGACATCTGATGCATCTGTTTCGCAAACTAGACACTCTAATGTACTTCTCCTCTTGCTCAGTTGTGCACCAGGGCCTCCCATAATTGAAAATGATTTTGGATGAGATTGCCGAAAGGCCAGTCTCTTTGGCAAATGACAGAAGTGGCAAGGAGTGGAATGTTATCTAAAAAAGACTGGCACCTAAACTAGAATAGAATGAGCTTGGAACTAGAGGTCGACCGATTAATTAGGGCCGATTTCAAGTTTTCATAACAATCGGTAATCAGCCTTTTTGTACGCCGATTATGGCCGATTACGAAGCAATCCATGAGGAAACTACGTGGCAGGCTGACCACCTGTTACGCGAGTGCAGCGTCAAAAGGACCTAAGTTGCTAGCTAGCATTAAACTTATCTTATTAAAAACAATCTTCACATAATCACTAGTTAACTACACATGGTTGATGATATTACTAGGTTATCTAGCTTGTCCTGCGTTGCATGTTAATTTATCATCGGATCACAGCCTACTTCAACCTCGCCAATGGGTGATGATTTAACAAAAGTGCATTCACGAATAAAGCACTATCATTGCACAAATGTACCAAACCATAAACATCAATGCATTTCTTAAAATCAATACACAGAAGTATATATTTTTTTAAACCTGCATTTAGTTAAAAGAAATGCATGTTAGCAGGCAATATTAACTAGGGAAATTGTGTCACTTCTCTTGCGTTCAGTGCAAAGAGTCCGGGTATATGCAACAGTTTGGGCCGCCTGGCTCGTTGCGAACTGTGAACTAATTTGCCAGAATTGTACATAATTATGACATAACATTGAAGGTTGTGCAATGTAACAGCAATATTTAGCTTTAGGTTTGGCCACTCGTTCGATAAAATACGGAACGGTTCCGTATTTCACTGAAAGAATAAATGTTTTGTTTTCGAAATGTATAGTTTCCGGATTTGACCATATTAATGACATAGGGCTCATATTTCTGTGTTTATTATATTATAATTAAGTCTATGATTTGACAGAGCGGTCTGACTGAGCGGTGGTAGGCAGCAGCAGGCTCGTAAGCATTCAAACAGTACTTTACTGCGTTTGCCAGCAGCTCTTAGCAATGCTTGATGCACAGCACTGTTTATGACTTCAAGCCTATCAACTCCCGAGATTAGGCTGGCAATACTATTGTGCCTATAAGAACATCCAATAGTCAACGGTATAGGTATAGAGAGAAATAGTCGACGGTTCATAATTCCTATAATAATTACACCCTAAAACTTCTTAACTGGGAATATTGAAGAACTGGGAATATTGAACCACCAGCTTTCATATGTTCTCATGTTCGTAAACGTTAGCTTTTTTACATGGCACATATTGCACATTTACTTTCTTCTCCAAAACTGTGTTTTTGTATTATTTAAACCAAATTGAACATGTTTCATTTTATTTGAGGCTAAATAGATTTTATTTATGTATTATATTAAGTTAAAATAAGTGTCAATTTTTCATTCAGTATTGTTGTAATTGTCATTATTACAAATATATAGATAAAAATCGTCCGATTAATCAGTATCGGCTTTTTTTGGTCCTCCAATAATTGGTATCGGCGTTGAAAAATCATAATCGGTCGACCTCTACTTGGAACCTCTAACCCTGGCAAAATGACTGGTAAACCCATGGGTACACTCGCAATGGTTGTGACTAGAGGTAGTACAGCTACGACCGGAAGCGACTTTTCATAGCAGGTTAGGAGAGTATTTTACCTAACCCCTTTCCTAACCTTAACCTAAGTCTCCTAACCTGCCACGTTAATCCAAACCTGCTGCATGTTTTCCTAACCTGCTACGAAAAACTCACTTCCATACGTAGCTGTACTCCCTCTTGTCAGAACCACTCTGCCTGGATTTGTGTTGCAATCATTTTCATTTTAATGTAGAATATTAATTCAAATTATGTTAACTGATGTGGCTCATTCAATGGGATGTATTTTTTGTAATATCAGTTGAGTTGATATACAGTTGAAGTCGGAAGTTTACATACACTTAGGTTGGAGTCATTAAAACTCATTTTTCAACCACAAAACTATAGTTTTGGCAAGTCAGTTAGGACATCTACTTTGTGCATGAAACAATTCATCTTTCCAACAATTGTTTACAGACAGATTATTTCACTTATAAATTCACTGTATCACAATTCCAGTGGGTCAGAAGTTTATATACACTAAGTTGACTGTGCCTTTAAACATCTTGGAAAATTCCAGAAAAATATGTCATAGCCTATCAGATGCTTCTAACATCATTTGACATAATTGGTCAATTGGAGGTGTAGCTGTGGATGTATTTCAAGACCTACATTCAAACTAAGTGCCTCTTTGCTTGACATCCTCGGAAAATCAAAAGAAATCAGCCAAGACCTCAGAAAAAAATTGTGGACCTCCACAAGTCTGGTTCATCCTTGGGAGCAATTTCCAAACACCTGACGGTACCACATTCATCTGTACAAACAATAGTACGCAAGTATAAACAGCATGGGACCACGCAGCCGTCATACCGCTCAGGAAGGAGACGCGTTCTGTCTCCTAGAGATGAACGTACTTTGGTGCGAAAAGTGCAAATCAATCCCAGAACAACAGTAAAGGACCTTGTGAAGATGCTGGAGGAAACAGGTACAAAAGTATCTATATCCACAGTAAAATGAGTCCTATATTGACATAACTTGAAAGGCTGCTCAGCAAGGAAGAAGCCACGGCTCCAAAACCACCATAAAAAAGACAGACTACGGTTTGCTACTGCACATGGGGACAAAGATCGTACTTTTTGGAGCAATGTCCACTGGACTGCACGGGGGTGGCAGCATCATGTTGTGGGGGTGCTTTGCTGCAGGGGGGACTGGTGCACTTCACAAAATAGATGGCATCATGAGGTAGGAAAACTATGTGGATATATTGGAGCAACATCAGTCAGGAAATTAAAGCTTGGTCGCAAATGGGTCTTCCAAATGGACAATGCCCCCAAGCATACTTCCAAACTTGTGGCAAAATGGCTTAAAGACAACAAAGTCAAGGTATTGGAGTGGCCATCACAAAGCCCTGACCTCAATCCTATAGAAAATGTGTGGGCAGAACTGAAAAAGCATGTGCAAGCAAGGAGGCCTACAAACCTGACTCAGTTACACCAGCTCTGTCAGGAACGCTTGACCCAAGTTAAACAATTTAAATGCAATGCTACCAAATACTAATTGAGTGTATGTAAACTTTTGACCCACTGGGAATATGATGAAAGAAATGAAAGCTGAAATAAATATTCTCTCTCCTATTATTCTGACATTTCACATTCTTAAAATACAGTGGTGATCCTAACTGACCTAAAACAGGGAATTTTTACTACGATTAAATGTCAGGAATTGTGAAAAACTGAGTTTAAATTTATTTGGCTAAGGTGTATGTAAACTTCCGACATCAACTGTATTCATACAAATATATTTTTGGTAGTTAACTGTTAAAAAGAAAACTAATCTGATCCCTACACAGGCTTAAGGGGAGCCTGGGCGGGCAGGGTGTCTTTCCGCACTAGCACCCCTTGCAAGTCGTCCGATTATAAACTCTCAGAAGTCCCAAAAACGTTTCTGACGTAGTGACAAAAATGTCCAGTTTCTTTGACTTGTTTAGCACAGGGTATTGTCACTTGTTTTCTCAACTCTTTTAATCGCCTCCGCATAGAGCGGTCAATCAAATCTCCTAACTTTTGCCACCCCAATCTCCTTTACCCTTACAGGACACTCTAGGGGACTCATTTATCAATCATGCATAGGCATAAATCTGCGTGTAAACCATGCGTGGAATCATTCCTGATCATGCTCTTTACTTGTCAGTCTCTTTTTTCCTGAACATGGAAACACCATGAGAGAATTCATAGCAATAAGTGCAGTGGGTTAGTCAGATTTGCTTAAATATAACATAACAGATGACCTGGAATGTCATTCACTATCACGGGATGAGTTGCCAAAAAGAACTAACTGAAAGCAACACCCCCAACAAACTACGAATATGACTGCATTGAGGCATATGTCACTGTGCTTCTATGGCTATACAGACCATGACACTGCCCATTTCATGTATTCATTTAGCGAACAAGATTGCTCATAATCCAGTGCATTTATCAGTCAGCACACCTCTATTTCTTAAAAATGCAAAATTTTCACTCAGCCTCATGGCAAAATGTGTGGAATAACATGATTAACTATACAACTGCACATTTTTCTCTTTGTCCCATGGCAAAATGTGTAAAGTTGCGGGAAGTTAGTTAACCTCTAACGAGTCACCCTCCCGGATCCGGGATCCTCCTCATCAAAAAAGCTGACTAGCATAGCCTAACGCGACAGGGATATCATATAATATAATTTCATGAAATCACAAGTCCAATACAGCAAATGAAAGATAAACATCTTGTGAATCCAGCCATCATTTCCGATTTTTTAAATGTTTTACAGCGAAAACACAATATATATTTATATTAGCTCACCACAATAGCCAAACACACAACGCCATTTATTCACCGTAAAGATAGCTTTCACAAAACCCACAAATAGAGATAAAATTAAACACTAACCTTTGAACAACTTCATCAGATGACAGTCTTATAACATCATGTTATACAATACATTTATGTTTTGTTCGAAAATGTGCATATTTAGAGCTACAAATCCTGGTTTTACATTGTGAATACGTAGCCATGATGCACCAAATTGTCCGGAGAAATTTTGGACAGTCACGTAATCTAACCAAAAAACTCATCATAAACTTTACTAAAAAATACATGTTGTACAGCAAATGAAAGATACACTGGTTCTTAATGCAACCGCTGTGTTAGATTTTTAAAAAAAAATAACTTTAGTACAACATACAATATTGTGAGACAGCGCTCACCAATTCTCCGCCTTGTTGGAGCCAACACAAACCACAAAAATACGAAATAACATCATAAATATTCTCTTACTTTTGATGATCTTCCATCAGAATGTTGTGCAAGGAGTCCTAGTTCCAGAATAAATCGTTATTTTGTTTTAGAATGTCCATTTCTTCTGTCGAATTAGCAACTTTGGCTAGCCATGTGGAGGGCACGTGTCCAAGAAATCTTTGAGCATGGAACGAAAAATTCCAAAATTCCCAATAAACGTCGAATAAACTGGTCAAACTCGGTTGAAAATCCTACTTTGATGTTTTTCTCATATGTATCCAATAAAATCAGAGCCGGAGCATTTCGTTGTGTATACGTAACCCATTTCAGAAGACAATGTGAGGTTCCCTGGTGCGCAGTTGAATACTGACAAAAGAGCGGACCTGTCACTCCAAAAGCTCTCATTCGGTCTCACATCAAGCTAGACACCCCATTCAACATTCTACTGCCTGTTGACATCTAGTGGAAGGCGTATGAAGTGCATACAGATCCATAAATATAAGCCAGTTGAATAGGCACGCCCTGACACAGAGCCCCATTTTCAGAATTTTCACTTCCTATTTGGAAGTTTGCTGCCAAATGAGTTCTGTTTTACTCACAGATATAATTCAAAGAGTTTTAGAAACTTCAGAGTGTTTTCTATCCAATAGTAATAATAATATGCATATTGTATGATCTAGAACAGAGTACGAGGCCGTTTAATTTGGGCACGATTTTTTCCCCAAAGTGAAAACAGCGCCCCCTATTTAGAAGTTAATTTCTGCAAGTCCACCCACCAATGGATTACGCCCACTGGTTGATCCCCATAGAACAGGGGTGTCAAACTCATTCCACGAAGGGCCTAGTGTCTGCAGGTTTTTTTTTTCCTTTTAATAAAGCCCTAGACAACCAGGTGTGGGGAGTTCCTAACTAATTAGTGATGTTAATTCATCAATCAAGTACAAGGGAGGAGCGAAAACCCGCAGACACTCGGCCCCCCATGGAATGAGTTTGACACCTGTGCCATAGAAAAAGTGTGATTTGTCAAACAATCCTATGAGCATCATATGCACACAGGTAAGAGATAATTATTGATAAATACCTATTATTCTCAGACTCAGTGCTATTGCATGACCTTGGCTATTTGCATTTCGAAACACCCCTAATTAACCATATATGGTCAAAATCATCCCTTTAAAGCCTCCGGAATATACAATGCTGTACCATGAAATAGCATACTGCACTACCCCCCAAAAAATTGAAACTGAAATTGAAGTGCTATTGTCAGAGATTTAGTAGAAGCAAAATCATTTATTTGACTTGCTCAATTGTGGTTTGACCAATAAAAATAAAAACATTGCTACAAAGAGGACCATTAGGACAATTCGTGTTGCCTTAGCAATGGTAAATATACTTCAAATGAGTAGGCAACACTCACCAATAAGCCATCCTTCCTCAACAGCTCCCTCCTGTAGGCGTATATGACAACATTGCTGTTCGGCAGAACATTGTAAGCCTAGGGAAATTGTATGTTACAGTTCAGTGCCCGTTGCCAAAAACCCAAGAAATGTGGAGAAAGTAGTTTTGAAAGCAATTTATTGAAGGGGGAACAATAACAATCTTGAACTTTTTTGGCAACATAGTGATATATTCTTATATACTGTACAATGAGGAATTCAGCTACAAAATACTAGTCTTTTTTTACCATTTCCCCCACCCACAAGGTGTATAAACAACAACAATAAATAACAATAAAATAAGGTAATAGATACAAAACATGAATCAATCAACTCTAATTAGCACATGTTGGACAATTATGTAAGTGTGTGTGTGCATGCACTTTGCAGATGTATTTCTCACATGTGCAGCACATAGTATTTATTTTACAGTCCTTCTTTGGGGGGCAGAATTGGCATCTCCTCCTCTTGCCTGCCCCAGCTGCAGCCTCGGGTGGATCAGGACACGATTCAGCCCCTGAACAGCTTCCACAAGCGCTGCAGAGGCTGCTTTGCAGGGGAGGTGCTCCCTCCTTTGAATTTGTGAGCTTACAGGTGCCTTTCCCAGCTGCTCTAGGAACACGCTCCTCTTGTTCTGCTTATAAGGCATCCAGGTAGGGTTGATCTTGTTCCATATCATGAAGGCATTGTATGAGGACACATCAATGGTGTTATGGAAGATGACCAGGGGCCAGTGGGCAGTCATCCTACTGCAGCTGTAAGTTCCAATCACCTTGTCCAGGTTGTTCACGCCACCTTTTGTTGTGGTTGTAGCCCAGGATGATGGCTGGCTTCCTGTCCTCACGATCACTGATCTCAGCCGTTTTGTGCAGTGTGCTCAGGAGGACCACATTCTTTTTTTCTCTTTGGGAGGTAAGAAACTAGAGTGGTGGTGGGGTGAAGGAAAACTTTGATGAGAAGGCCTCTCTCCCCTTTGTTGCGAGGAGTGCAGGGGGGAGCTCAGGCTTGTTCTTTCTAACTGTGCCAACCATGGTGATCTTCCTCTTCAGGATCTGCTTGCTGAGTTCAATCAGTAGCACACAATCTCAATTTCTCTTTGTGTGTGTGTGTGTCTTTGTGGTGTGTAAATTATTTTGTAACTGCCGGGCCAAAAATGACCCTAAGACAATCTTTGTACTCTGGTGTACAGCTTTCATGGAAATATGAACAAAGGCGATGTTTCACTTTTTCTAATGTTGGGGTCACTCTAGGGAAAGTTATCAAGTTTAAAGCTGAAAGAATATCATTTAGGGGGTTTTCTCTGCTGTTAAACATAGTGGCGGGTAATTCTTTACCGATAACCTGTTTGGGCTGCAAGGGGCAGTATTGAGTAGCCAGATAAAAGGTGCCAATTTCAAACGGCCGCGTACTCAATTATTGCTCGTACAATATGCATATTATTATTACTATTGGATAGAAAACACTATCTAGTTTCTCAAACCGTTTGAATTATTTCTCTGAGTGAAACAGAACTCATTCTACAGCACACTTCCTGACCAGGAAGTGGAAAGTCTGAAATCGAGGCTCTATTCTTCTTCCTGCCTATAAATGGGCACGAGACCTATTAGTATGCATGCACGTCATACACCTTCCCCTGGGTGTCAAGAGGCTGTGAGAGAAGAAATTAGGTGATTATCTTGGTCTGAGATGGAACACATCATCTTGGAATGACGTGTCCCCCATTTTCAGTACTCTGAAGAGCGCGAGGTGGACAGTGGGATTGCCTTTTGTTTAGCTGCCGTTATAGACGACTACTATCTCCGGCTTTGATTTTCTTTGATACATGTCACCATATCATCGTAAAGTATGTTTTTTCAATATAGTTTCATCAGATTATTGAACATTTTTCGGGAGTTTTGCCGTGTTCCGTTCTCTTCCGTTTGTTGACATGGAGAGATTCGAGCCACTTGGCTAGCGCGCTTGCTAAATGAAGAGGGAAAGTTGCCGTTCTAAATCCAAACAACGATTGTTCTGGACAAAGGACACCATGTCCAACATTCTGATGGAAGATCTGCAAAAGTAAGAAACATTTTATGATGCTATTTCATATCTGTCGTAGTCGTCGGCGCCCAAGTGTTTCTGGCTATTGTGGTAAGCTAATATAACGCTACATTTTTTTCCCACTGTAAAACACTTAATAAATCGGAAATATTGGCTGGAATCACAAGATGCCTGTCTTTCATTTGCTGTACACTATGTATTTTTCACAAATGTTTTATGATGAGTAATTTGGTATTTGACGTTGGTGCCTGTAATTATTATGGCTGCTTTCGAAGCCATTTCTGATTGCAGCTGCAATGTAAACTATGATTTATACCTGAAATATGCAAATTTTTCTAACAAAACATATGCTATACAATAAATATGTTATCAGACTGTCATCTGATGAAGTTGTTTCTTGGTTAGTGGCTATTTATATCTTTATTTGGTCGAATTTGTGATAGCTACTGATGGAGTAAAAAACTGGTGGAGTAAAAAAAGTGGTGTCTTTTGCTAACGTGGTTAGCTAATAGATTTACACATTGTCTTCCCTGTAAAACATTTAAAAAATCGGACATGTTGGCTGGATTCACAAGATGTGTACCTTTCATATGCTGTATTGGACTTGTTAATGTGTGAAAGTTAAATATTTAAAAAATATATATTTTGAATTTCGCGCCCTGCACTTTAAGTGGCTGTTGTCATAAGTGTACCGACGCCGGGCTGCAGCCATAAGAAGTTAACCTGTCTGGGAACAGGGTTCCGCTAGCGGAACAGCGAATGAATTGGCCAACAGCCAATGAAATTGCAGGGTGCCAAATTCAATCAACAGAAATCTAATAATTCAAATTTCTCAAACATACAAGTATTAGACACCATTTTAAAGATAAAATTCTCATTAATCCAACCACAGTGTCCGATTTCAAAAAGGCTTTTCGGTGAAAGCAGAACATATCATTATGTTAGGTCAGCAACTAGTCACATAAAGGATATAGCGATTTTCCAACCAAAGAGAGGAGTCACAAAAAGCAGAAATAGGGATAAAAGTCACTTCCTGTTGAATCTGCAGACGTGTTGCTGTGCGTTTTGTTGCTGTGCGATTTGCTGCGAACTTTACTTTACTTTGCTAGCTGACAACTTTACGTTTTTTGTCTTGTTTCTGTTTTTAATTACCGTTTATATTTTTAGTTTTTCCATCGCAACTTTTTTCCCTCATTCAACCTTTTCACTCCGGACGCTTTATCTGGACATGGTTCGTCAACACCTTCAACAGCCGAAGCTAAGTAGTAACATTAACATGATGTCTTCTAATTGCAGTCGCTGTACTCATAATATACAGGAGAACGATCGCCTTACGGCGAAAATAGCTGTGCTGCAAGCCCAGCTTCAGACGCAATCGTTAGGCAAGGGTATTTTCAGTGTAGGAAAGGAAGAAACAGCGTCTGTGCCACCAGTAAGTACAGATAGTAACGTTAGTATAAATCCCCCCGCACAGTCCCCGCAGCCGGACAACTTTCTCATGGCTTCTGGAGGGAAATGCTGTTGGAATGCTCAACCGGTGTCGCTCATTCAGCCGACAGAAACTTTCAACCGGTTTTCCCCATTATGTAGCGAGTCGGAGTCTGAGTCTGAGTCTTCTCTTGTCTCTACTCCTCCCGTTACGGGGTCTGAGACGCCGAAGGCTCCCACCGTTAGCTCTGACAAATTGAAAACCCTAGTCATTGGCGACTCCATTACCCGCAGTATTAGACTTAAAACGAATCACCCAGCGATCATACACTGTTTACCAGGGGGCAGGTCTACCGACGTTAAGGCTAATCTTAAGATGGTGCTGGCTAAAGCTAAATCTGGCGAGTGTAGAGAGTATAGAGATATTGTTATCCACGTCGGCACCAACGATGTTAGGATGAAACAGTCAGAGGTCACCAAGTGCAACATAGCTTCAGCGTGTAAATCAGCTAGAAAGATGTGTCGGCATCGAGTAATTGTCTCTGGCCCCCTCCCAGTTAGGGGGAGTGACGAGCTCTACAGCAGAGTCTCAGCACTCAATCGCTGGTTGAAAACTGTTTTCTGCCCCTCCCAAAAGATAGAATTTGTAGATAATTGGCCCTCTTTCTGGGACTCACCCACAAACAGGACCAAGCCTGACCTGCTAAGGAGTGACGGACTCCATCCTACCTGGAGGGGTGCTCTCATCTTATCTACCAACATAGATAGGGCTCTAACTCCTTTAGCCCCACAATGAAATAGGGTGCAGGCCAGGCAGCAGGCTGTTAGCCAACCTGCCAGCTTAGTGGAGTCTGCCAATAGCACAGTCAGTGTAGTCAGCTCAGCCATACCCATTGAGACTGTGTCTGTGCCTCGACCTAGGTTGGGCAAAACTAAACATGGCGGTGTTCGCCTTAGCAATCTTATTAGGATAAAGACCTCCTCCATTCCTGCCATTATTGAAAGAGATCGTGATACCTCACATCTCAAAATAGGGTTACTTAATGTTAGATCCCTCACTTCAAAGGCAGTCATAGTCAATGAACTAATCACTGATCATAATCTTAATGTGATTGGCCTGACTGAAACATGGCTTAAGCCTGATGAATTTACTGTGTTAAATGAGGCCTCACCTCCTGGTTACACTAGTGACCATATCCCCCGTGCATCCCGCAAAGGCGGAGGTGTTGCTAACATCTACAATAGCAAATTTCAATTTACAAAAAAAAAAATGGCGTTTTCGTCTTTTGAGCTTCTAGTCATGAAATCTATGCAGCCTACTCAATCACTTTTTATAGCTACTGTTTACAGGCCTCCTGGGCCATATACAGCGTTCCTCTCTGAGTTTCCTGAATTCCTATCAGACCTTGTAGTCATAGCAGATCATATTCTAATTTTTGGTGATTTTAATATTCACATGGAGAAGTCCACAGACCCACTCCAAAAGTCTTTCGGAAACATCATCGACTCAGTGGGTTTTGTCCAACATGTCTCTGGACCTACTCACTGCCACAGTCATACTCTGGACCTAGTTTTGTCCCATGGAATAAATGTTGTAGATCTTAATGTTTTTCCACATAATCCTGGACTATCGGACCACCATTTTATTACGTTTGCAATCGCAACAAATAATCTGCTCAGTCCCCAACCAAGGAGCATCAAAAGCCGTGCTATAAATTCTCAGACAACACAAAAATTCCTTGATGCCCTTCCAGACTCCTTCTGCCTACCCAAGGACGTCAGAGGACAAAAATCAGTTAACCACTTAACTGAGGAACTCAATTTAACCTTGCGCAATACCCTAGATGCAGTTGCACCCCTAAAAACGAAAAACATTTGTCATAAGAAACTAGCTCCCTGGTATACAGAAAATACCCGAGCTTTGAAGCAAGCTTCCAGGAAATTGGAACGGAAATGGCGCCACACAAAACTGGAAGTCTTCCGACTAGCTTGGAAAGACAGTACCGTGCAGTACCGAAGAGCCCTCACTGCTGCTCGATCATCCTACTTTTCCAACTTAATCGAGGAAAATAAGAACAATCCAAAATTTCTTTTTGATACTGTTGCAAAGCTAACTAAAAAGCAGCATTCCCCAAGAGAGGATGGCTTTCACTTCAGCAGTAATAAATTCATGAACTTCTTTGAGGAAAAGATCATGACCATTAGAAAGCAAATTACGGACTCCTCTTTGAATCTGCGTATTCCTCCAGGGCTTAGCTGTCCTGGATCTGCACAGCTCTGCGAGGGCCTGGGATCGGGAGAGTCACTTAAGTGTTTTAGTACTATATCTCTTGACACAATGATGAAAATAATCATGGCCTCTAAACCTTCAAGCTGCATACTGGATCCTATTCCTACTAAACTGCTGAAGGAGCTGCTTCCTGTGCTTGGCCCTCCTATGTTGAACATAATAAACAGCTCTCTATCCACCGGATGTGTACCAAACTCACTAAAAGTGGCAGTGATAAAGCCTCTCTTGAAAAAGCCAAACCTTGACCCGGAAAATATAAAAAACTATCGGCCTATATCGAATCTTCCATTCCTCTCAAAAATTTTAGAAAAAGCTGTTGCGCAGCAACTCACTGCCTTTCTGAAGACAAACAATGTATACGAAATGCTTCAGTCTGGTTTTAGACCCCATCATAGCACTGAGACTGCACTTGTGAAGGTGGTAAATGACCTTTTAATGGCGTCAGACCGAGGCTCTGCATCTGTCCTCGTGCTACTAGACCTTAGTGCTGCCTTTGACACCATCGATCACCACATTCTTTTGGAGAGACTGGAAACCCAAATTGGTCTACACGGACAAGTTCTGGCCTGGTTTAGATCTTACCTGTCGGAAAGATATCAGTTTGTCTCTGTGAATGGTCTGTCCTCTGACAAATCAACTGTACATTTCGGTGTTCCTCAAGGTTCCGTTTTAGGACCACTATTGTTTTCACTATATATTTTACCTCTTGGGGATGTTATTCGAAAACATAATGTTAACTTTCACTGCTATGCGGATGACACACAGCTGTACATTTCAATGAAACATGGTGAAGCCCCAAAATTGCCCTCGCTAGAAGCCTGTGTTTCAGACATAAGGAAGTTGATGGCTGAAAACTTTCTACTTTTAAACTCGGACAAAACAGAGATGCTTGTTCTAGGTCCCAAGAAACAAAGAGATCTTCTGTTAAATCTGACAATTCATCTTGATGGTTGTAAAGTCGTCTCAAATAAAACTGTGAAGAACCTCGGCGTTACTCTTGACCCTGATCTCTCTTTTGACGAACATATCAAGACTGTTTCAAGGACAGCTTTTTTCCATCTACGTAACATTGCAAAAATCAGAAATTTTCTGTCCAAAAATGATGCAGAAAAATTAATCCATGCATTTGTTACTTCTAGGTTAGACTACTGCAATGCTCTACTTTCCGGCTACCCGGATAAAGCACTAAATAAACTTCAGTTAGTGCTAAATACGGCTGCTAGAATCCTGACTAGAACCAAGAAATTTGATCATATTACTCCAGTGCTAGCTTCCCTACACTGGCTTCCCGTTAAGGCAAGGGCTGATTTCAAGGTTTTACTGTTAACCTTTAAAGCGTTACATGGGCTTGCTCCTACCTATCTTTCCGAGTTGGTCCTGCCGTACATACCTACACGTACGCTACGGTCACAAGACGCAGGCCTCCTAATTGTCCCTAAAATTTCTAAGCAAACAGCTGGAGGCAGGGCTTTCTCCTATAGATCTCCATTTTTATGGAACAGTCTGCCTACCCATGTGAGAGACGCAGACTCAGTCTCAACCTTTAAGTCTTTACTGAAGAATTATCTCTTCAGTAGGTCATATGATTGAGTGTAGTCTGGCCCAGGAGTGTGAAGGTGAACGGAAAGGCTCTGGAGCAACGAACCGCCCTTGCTGTCTCTCCAGGGCCGGTTCCCCTCTCTCCACTGGGATTCTCTGCCTCTAACCCTGTTACTGGGGCTGAGTCACTGGCTTGCTGGTGCTCTTTCATGCCGTCCCTAGGAGGGGTGCGTCACTTGAGTGGGTTGAGTTACTGACGTGAACTTCCTGTCTGGGTTGGCGCCCCCCCTTGGTTGTGCTGTGATGGAGACCTTTGTGGGCTATACTCGGCCTTGTCTCAGGATTGTAAGTTGGTGGTTGAGGATATCCCTCTAGTGGTGTGGGGGCTGTGCTTTGGCAGAGTGGGTGGGGTTATATCCTTCCTGTTTGGCCCTGTCCGGGGGTTTCTTCGGATGGGGCCACAGTGTCTCCTGACCGCTCCTGTCTCAGCCTCCAGTATTTATGCTGCAGTAGTTTATGTGTCGGGGGGCTAGAGTCAGTTGGTTATACCTGGAATACTTCTCCTGTCTTATCCAGTGTCCTGTGTGAATTTAAGTATGCTCTCTCTAATTCTCTCGTTCTCTCTTTCTCTCTGAGAACCTGAGCCCTAGGACCATACGTCAGGACTACCGGGCATGCTGACACCTTGCTGTCCCCAGTCCGCCCGGCCTTGCTGTTATTCCAGTTTCAACTGTTTCTGCCTGCGGTTACGAAACCCCTACCTGTCCCAGACCTGCTGTTTTCAACTCTTAATGATCGGCTATGAAAAGCCAACTGAGATTTATTCCTGATTATTATTTGACCATGCTTGTCATTTATGAACATTTTGAAAATCTTGGCTCTCTCTAATTTTCTCCTTCTCTCTTTCTCTCGGAGGACCTGAGCCCTAGGACCATACGTCGGGACTACCGGCCGTGGTGACTCCTTGCTGCCCCCAGTCCGCCTGGCCTTGCTGCTATTCCAGTTTCAACTCTTCTGCCTGCGGTTATGGAACCCCTACCTGTCCCAGACCTGCTGTTTTCAACTCTTAATGATCGGCTATGAAAAGCCAACTGAGATTTATTCCTGATTATTATTTGACCATGCTTGTCATTTATGAACATTTTGAAAATCTTGGCTCTCTCTAATTTTCTCCTTCTCTCTTTCTTTCTCTCGGAGGACCTGGGCCCTAGGACCATGCATCGGGACTGCCGCCCGTGGTGACTCCTTGCTGTCCCCAGTCCGCCTGGCCTTGCTGCTATTCCAGTTTCAGCTGTTCTGCCTGCGGTTATGGAACCGCCACCTGTCCCAGACCTGTTGTTTTTCAACTCTTAATGATCAGCTATGAAAAGCCAACTGAAAATTATTCATGATTATTATTTGACCATGCTTGTCACTTATGAACATTTTTGAACATCTTGGCATAGTTCTGTTATAATCTCCACCCGGCACAGCCAGAAGAGGACTGGCCACCCCTCATAGCCTGGTTCCTCTCTAGGTTTCTTCCTAGGTTTTGGCCTTTCTAGGGAGTTTTTCCTAGCCACCGTGCTTCTACACCTGCATTCTAGCTGTTTGGGGTTTTAGGCTGGGTTTCTGTACAGCACTTCGAGATATTATCTGATGTACGAAGGGCTATATAAAATAAAATTGATTGATTGATTGATTGATAAAATGAATCACTAACCTTTGATATTCTTCATCAGATGACACTCCCGGGACAACATGTTACACAATACATGTATGTTTTGTTCGATCAAGTTCATATTTGTTTCCAAAAACCTCAGTTTACATTTGGCTTTGCCTCCAAAACATCCCGTGAATTTGCACAGAGCCACATCCATTTACAGAAATACTCATAATAAACATTGATCATTGCACTGAGACTGCACTTGTGAAGGTGGTAAATGACCTTTTAATGGCGTCACACCGAGGCTCTGCATCTGTCCTCGTGCTACTAGACCTTAGTGCTGCCTTTGATACCATTGATCACCGCTGGACCCTGATCTCTCTTTTGACGAACATATCAAGACTGTTTCAAGGACAGCTTTTTTCCATCTACGTAACATTGCAAAAATCAGAAATGTTCTGTCCAAAAATGATGCAGAAAAATTAATCCATGCTTTTGTTGCTTCTAGGTTAGACTACTGCAATGCTCTACTTTCCGGCTACCCGGATAAAGCACTAAATAAACTTCAGTTAGTGCTAAATACGGCTGCTAGAATCCTGACTAGAACCCAAAAAATGTATCATATTACTCCAGTGCTAGCCTCCCTACATTGGCTTCCTGTTAAGGCAAGGGCTGATTTCAAGGTTTTACTGTTAACCTTTAAAGCGTTACATGGGCTTGCTCCTACCTATCTTTCCGAGTTGGTCCTGCCGTACATACCTACACGTACGCTACGGTCACAAGACGCAGCCTTCCTAATTGTCCCTAGAATTTCTAAGCAAATAGCTGGAGGCAGGGCTTTCTCCTATAGATCTCCATTTTTATGGAATGGTCTGCCTACCCATGTGAGAGACGCAGACTCTGTCTCAACCTTTAAGTCTTTATTGAAGTCTAATTTCTTCAGTAGGTCCTATGATTGAGTGTAGTCTGGCCCAGGAGTGTGAAGGTGAACGGAAAGGCTCTGGAGCAACGAACCGCCCTTGCTGTCTCTGCCTGGCCGGTTCCCCTCTCCACTGGGATTCTCTGCCTATAACCCTATTACAGGGGCTGAGTCACTGGCTTACTGGTGCTCTTTCATGCCGTCCCTAGGAGGGGTGCGTCACTGACGTGATCTTCCTGTCTGGGTTGGCGCCCCCCCTTGGGTTGTGCCGTGGCGGAGATCTTTGTGGCCTATACTCAGCCTTGTCTCAGGGTGGTAAGTTGGTGGTTGAAGTTATCCCTTTAGTGGTGTGGGGGCTGTGCCTTGGCAAAGTGGGTGGGGTTATAGCCTTCCTGTTTGGCCCTGTCCGGGGGTATCATCGGATGGGGCCACAGTGTCTCCTGACCCCTCCTGTCTCAGCCTCCAGTATTTATGCTGCATTAGTTTATGTGTCGGGGGGCTAGGGTCAGTTTGTTATATCTGGAGTACTTGCCCTGTCTTGTCCTGTGTGAGTTTAACCTGTCTAGGCTGAGGGTGCCGCTAGCGGCACTCCCCCCCCACCCCCACTGAAAAGGCAGAGCCGCGAAATTAAAAAAAAAAATTTTTTTTTTAATATTTAACTTTCACACATTAAAGTCCAATACAGCTAATGAAAGACACAGATCTTGTGAATCCAGCCAACATGTCCGATTTTTAAAATGTTTTACAGGGAAGACACAATATGTAAAGATGTACATCTATTACCTAAAAACACATTAGCATAATCCACCATCTTTTATTTGTCCACCAACACCAGTAGCTATCACCAATTCGGCTAAACTAAGATATTTATAGCCCCTAACCAAGAAAAAAACTCATCAGATGACAGTCTGATAACATATTTATGGTATGGGATAGGTTTTGTTAGAAAAATGTGCATATTTCAGGTAGATGGCATAGGTTACAATTGCACCCACCGTCACAAATGGACTAGAATAACTACATAGAGCAACGTGTTTACCTACTTACTAATCATCAAACATTTCGTAAAAATACACAGCATACACTAATCGAAAGACACAGATCCTGTGAATACAGACAATATTTCAGATTTTCTAAGTGTCTTACAGCGAAAACACAATAAATCGTTATATTAGCATAGCACAGGTGCAAACATTACCCCAGCATTAATTCTAGCCAAAGTGAGCGATAACGTCAACATCGCCAAAATATATTATTTTTTTCACTAACCTTCTCAGAATTCTTCAGATGACACCCCTATAACATCACATTACAACATGCATATACAGTTTGTTCGAAAATGTGCATATTTAGCCACCAAAATCATGGTTAGACAATGGGGAAAGTAGCCCAGCTGGTGAGAAAATGTCCGTGCGCCATATTAGACAGTGATCTACTCTTATACATAAATACTCATAAACGTGACTAAAAAATATAGGGTGGACATCGATTGATAGACAATTTAATTCTTAATACAATCGCGGAATTACATTTTTTAAATTATCCTTACTTTTCAATACAGTTTGCGCCAAGCGAAGCTACGTCAAAAAACATGGCGTCCTAAGCCACTAACATTTTTCGACAGAAACACGATTTATCATAATAAAAATGTCCTACTTTGAGCTGTTCTTCCATCAGTATCTTGGGCAAAGGATCCTTTCTTGGGTCTAATCGTCTTTTGGTGGAAAGCTGTCCTCTTGCCATGTGGAAATGCCAACTGCGTTCAGCATGAACTGGAAGCGTGCCCGGCGATTCACAGCGTTTCAGAAATAAATGTCCCAAAATCGCACTAAACGGATATAAATTGCTATAAAACGCTTTAAATTAACTACCTTATGATGTTTTTAACTCCTATAACGAGTCTTAACATGACCGGAGAAAGATTACTCCCAACACTAATGCTTGGAACAGGTGCGGGTCGGTGTCCTCCACGCGCGTGACGCACCAATGAAAGAGTTGCTAGCTACAGGGTTTTTTAATTTATAGTGCCTGTGAACGCGCAATCGACCCCATTCAAATCGTCATCACGTAAAGGCATCCAGGGGAAGACGTAAGCAGTGTCCGTATACTCATAGCAATAACAGTGGCCTTTTAACTGACTCCAGATCAGGGGCCAACATTTCTGAAATCTGACTCCATGTCAGGGAAATTGCTGTAGAATGGGTTCTATTCCACTTAGAGACAACATTTCAACTCCTATAGAAACTATAGACTGTTTTCTATCCAATAATAATAATAATATGCATATTGTACGATCAAGAGTTTTGTAGGAAGCCGTTTCAAAAATTACAAGATTACCATAAATAGTGACAACAGCGCCCCCAGCCTCAACAGGTTTTAAGTATGCTCTCCCTAATTCTCTCTTTCTCTCTTTCTTTCTTTCTCTCTCTCGGAGGACCTGAGCCCTAGGACCATGCCTCAGGACGACCTGACATGATGACTCCTTGCTGTCCCCAGTCCACCTGGCCAACTGTTCTGCCTGCGGCTATGGAACCCTGACCTGTTCACCGGACGTGCTACCTGTCCCAGACCTGCATTTTTCAACTCTCTAGAGACCGCAGGAGCCGTAGAGATACTCTTAATGATCGGCTATGAAAAGCCAACTGACATTTACTCCTGAGGTGCTGACTTGTTGAACCCTCGACAACTACTGTGATCATTATTATTTGACCATGCTGGTAATTTTTGAACATTTGAACATCTTGGCCATTTTATATTATAATCTCCACCCGGCACAGCCAGAAGAGGACTGGCCACCCCTCATAGACTGGTTCCTCTCAAGGTTTCTTCCTATGTTTTGGCCTTTCTAGGGAGTTTTTTCTAGCCACCATGCTTCTGCACCTGCATTGCTTGCTGTTTGGGGTTTTAGGCTGGGTTTCTGTACAGCACTTTGAGATATCAGCTGATGTACGAAGGGTTATATAAATAAATTTGATTTGATAAAAGATACAAGTGTTATTCACAGAATTAAAGATATACTTCTCCTACGGAAAAAGCAAACCATGCAATAATCTGAGTACGGCGCTCAGACAACAAATCAAGCCAAACAGATATCCGCCATGTTGTGTAGTCAACAGAAGTCCGAAATAGCATTATAAATATTCACTTACCTTTGATGAACTTCGTCAGAATGCAGTCCTAGGAATCCCAGGTCCACAATAAATGCTTGATTTGTTCGATAATGTCCGTTATTTATGTCCAATTAGCTACTTTGGTTAGCGCGTTTGGTAAACAATTCCAAAGTCACAAAGCGCGTCCACTATAACGTGACGAAATGTCCAAAAGTTCCGTAACAGTAAGTAGAAACATGTCAAACGAGGTACTGAATCAATCTTTAGAATGTTGTTAACATACATCTTGAATAACGTTCAAACCGGAGAATTACATTGACTTCAGTTGAGCGACGGAACGGAACTGCCTCTCACGTGAACGCGCGTGTTCAATGCGTGGTCACCTCATGGCAGTGGTGAATCATTCCTGTCTCCTTCAGCCCCCCTTCACATTAGAGTCATCAGACAAAGTTCTATTGACTGTTGACATCTAGTGGAAGCCGTAGGAAGTGAAAACTCATCCATATCTCGCTGTAATTTCAATGGGAGCTTGGTTGAAAATATAGCAGCCTCAGAAAAAATCCAAACAGGAAGTGGAACTTCAGGTTTTTGCCTGCCATATGAGTTCTGTGCACCTTTCATCCAAGCTACTCAATACTGCCCCTGCAGCCATAAGAAGTTAACCACCTAGGTCAGGAAGTCCAGGACCCAGTTGCACAGGGCGGGGTTCAGACCCAGGGTCCCAAGCTTAATGATGAGCTTGGAGGGTATTATGGTGTTGAATACTTAGCTATAGTCAATGAACATTATTGTTACATAGGTATTCCTCTTGTCCAGATGGGATAGGGCAGTGTGAAGTGGAATGCGATTGCATTGTCTGTGGATGTATTGGGGCGGTAAGCAAATTTAAGTGGTTCTAGGGTGTCAGGTAAGGTAGAGGTGGTATGATCCTTGACTAGTCTCTCAAAGCACTTCATGATGACAGATGGGGTGATTGTCATTTAGTTACCCTTGCTTTCTTGGGTACAGGAACAATGGTGGACATCTTAAAGCATGTAGGGACAGCAGACTGGGATATGGAGATTGAATATGTCTGTAAACACTCAAGCCAGCTGGTCTGCGCATGCCGTCTGGGCCGGCAGCCTTGCGAGGGTTAACACTCTTAAATGTCTTACTCACATCGGCCACCCAGAAGGAGAACCCACAGTCCTTGGTAGCGGGCCGCATCGTTGGCTCTGTGTTATCCTCAAAGCGTGTGATAATGGTGTTTAGCTTATTCAGAAGCAAGCCGTCTGTGTCCACGACGTGGCTTGTTTTCCCTTTGTAGTCCGTGATTGCCTGCACCCGCACGCCCGACTAGCATCACCACCCTGGACGGTTCCGACCTAGAATATGTGGACATCTATAAGTACCTAGGTGTCTGGCTAGACTGCAAACTCTCCTTCCAGACTCATATCAAACATCTCCAATCCAAAATCAAATCTAGAGTCGGCTTTCTATTCCGCAACAAAGCCTCCTTCACTCACGCCGCCAAACTTACCCTAGTAAAACTGACTATCCTACCGATCCTCGACTTCGGCGATGTCATCTACAAAATAGCTTCCAATACTCTACTCAGCAAACTGGATGCAGTTTATCACAGTGACATCCGTTTTGTTACTAAAGCACCTTATACGACCCACCACTGCGACTGTATGCCCTAGTCGGCTGGCCCTCGCTACATGTTCGTCGTCAGACCCACTGGCTCCAGGTCATCTACAAGGCTATGCTAGGTAAAGTGCCGCCTTATCTCAGTTCACTGGTCACGATGGCTACACCCACCCGTAGCACGCGCTCCAGCAGGTGTATCTCACTGATCATCCCTAAAGCCAAAACCTCATTTGGACGCCTTTCCTTCCAGTTCTCTGCTGCCTGCGACTGGAACGAATTGCAAAAATCTCTGAAGTTGGAGACTTTTATCTCCCTCAACAACTTTAAAAATCTGCTATCCGAGCAGCTAACCGATCGCTGCAGCTGTACATAGTCCATCTGTAAACTACCCACCCAATTTACCTACCTCACCCCCCATACTGCTTTTATTTATTTACTTTTCTGCTCTTTTGCACACCAGTATCTCTTCTTGCACATGATCATCTGATGATTTATCACTCCAGTGTTAATCTGCTAAATTGTAATTATTCGATTTATTGCCTACCTCATGCCTTTTGCACACATTGTATATAGATTCTCTTTTTTCTACCATGTTATTGACTTGTTTATTGTTTACTCCATGTGTAACTCTGTGTTGTTGTCTGTTCACACTGCTATGCTTTATCTTGGCCAGGTCGCAGTTGCAAATGAGAACTTGTTCTCAACTAGCCTACCTGGTTAAATAAAGGTGAAATAAAAATAAAATAAAAATTGTCTGTAGACCCTTCCACATACATCTCGTGTCTGAGCCATTGCACTACGACTCCACTTTGTCTCTGTACTGATGTTTTGCCTGTTTGATTGCCTTACGTAGGGAATAACTACACTGTTTGTATTCGGCCATATTCCCAGTCACCTTGCCTTGGTTAAATGCGGTGGTTTGTGCTTTCAGTTTTGTGCGAATGTTGTCATCTATCCATGGTTTCTGGTTTGGTAGGTTTTAATAGTCACAGTGGGTACAACATCTCCTATACATTTCCTGACAAACTCAGTCACCATACCCGTGTATTCGTCAATATTATTGTCAGAGGCTACCCAGAATATATCTCAGTCTGTGTGATCAAAACAATCTTGAAGCATGGATTCTGATTGGTCAGACCAATATTGAATAGAAATTCCTGTTTGAGATTCTGCCTATAGGAAGGGAGGAGCAAAATGGAGTAGTGATCAGATTTGCCGAAGGGAGGGCAGTGGTCCAATGTTTTCTCAGAGCGAGTGCTAAAGTCAATGTGTTGGTAGAACTTCGGTAGCGTTTTCTTCAGATTAGCTTTGTTAAAATCTCAGCTACAATAAATGTGACCTCAGGGTATGTGGTTTCCAGTTAGAATTCAAGTCAAACTTATCTCAGCATTCTGCAGCGATACGCCATCACATCTGGTTTGCACTATCATTTGTTTTTCAAAAGGATAATGACCCAACACACCTCCAGGCTGTGTAAGCACTATTTGACCAAGAAGGAGAGTGATTTAGTGCTGCATCAGATGACCTGGCCTCCACATCCACCTGACCTCAATCCAATTGAGATGGTTTGGGATGAGTTGGACCGAAGAGTGAAGGAAAATCAGTCACCAAGTGCTCAGCATATGTGGGAACTCCTTCAAGACTGTTGGCAAAGCATTCCAGGTGAAGCTGGTTGAGAGAATGCCAAAGCGTGCAAAGCTGTCGTCAAGGCAAAGGGTGGCCACTTTGATGAATCTCAAATATAAAATATATTTAACACTTTCTTTGGTTAATACATGATTCCATGTGTTATTTCATAGTTTTGAAATTCTTCACTACTATCCTACAATGTAGAAAATAGTCCAAATAAAGAAAACCCCTTGAATGAGTAGGTGTGTCCAAACTTTTGACTGGTACTGTAAACTTATTTTTTTGTTGTTGTTCAAACTCAACAAAAAATGTATGGTTGGGTTCAGAATTAAATGATTGGAAAATAACTTCAGTCCCAGCCCGTTTACATTTTTTTGGGGCTCAGTGCCAGGTTTCTACACTATTGTGCTCTGTTTTTTTCATTGTTGTACTTCATTGTTTGGAATGTTACATCTTCTTCATATAATATCACGACAGGCCTCCATGCAATGCTCCAGTGTCTTCCTAAAGCCTTGATTCTTTTCTCTTCTGTACAGTGTGCTCAATCTACTGTACCTTCTCTTTGAAAACTCTCTGGAGGCCGTCTTTCGTTTACATCCACCTACTGGTTCTTTTGAGAGTAATTCACCACAAACAATCTGGGGAGTCGAACAATGGCCTAAAAACAGGGAGGCACGCAAACATTTTCAAAAGTGACCTGTCAGTAACCCTACCTGGTTCCCAGGGATTCAGAAATCTAAGCAGTCAAAACAGCGTTAATAAAGACAGGGTTGTCATAGCAAGTGTGGTAACTTCAATGTCACAACATTATGTAGGCCCCACTTAGTGCCTACTAGGTACTATCTTCAGACAAAGTCCTCAACCTGTGATTTTTGTTCTTCTGTATATTTTATGTCAATTGGTGTTGTTTGGTTCTATCCCCCTCCTCTTATTGGTCAGTCCAGTGAAGCTGATCTATGCCTATGGGAAAACTGATGACATCATTGTAGCATTAGTTATATTGTCAGCCTAGATCTTAGAAGTAGGCTACATAACAGAGTGGTATTAGTAATTGTAATCATAATTTAGTCGTCTGGAGTTGTAGGTACTGTATATAGGTTTTCAACACCTCCAAAACCTGTGGACGATCATATGACTCTAAGTTACATGTATCTCCTTGGCGCCGACAGAGATGGTCGCCTTGCTTCGAGTTCTTAGGAATTTATGCAGTATTTTGTTTTTTTATTTATTGTTTCTTACATTGTTACCCCTTGGAATCTTAAGTCTTATTATATACAGCCGGGAAGAACTGTTGGATATAAGAGTTGTAGGAATCGGTCCAGCCACCGGGCTTCTCCATGCATTGCGTCGACAGAGATACACACCTCTCTGGGAAGAGGAAGGGCGGGGGTGTATGATTTATGATTAACGACTCATCGTGTAATCATAACAACATACAGGAACTCAAGTCCTTCTGCGCACCTGATCAAGAATTCCTTACAATCAAATGCCGGCCAGTTTACCTACCAAGATATTTCCCGTCAGTTAAAGTCACAGCTGTGTACATTCCCCCTCAAGCAGACACCAAGATGGCCATCAAGGAACTTCACTGGACTATATGCAAACCCTACATCCTGAGGCTGCATTTATTGTAGCGGAGGTATTTAACAAAGCAAATTTGAGAAGAAGGCTACCTAAATTCTACCAGCATATTGATTGCGCTACGCGCATGCTCAATACCCTCGACCACTCTAACTTCCGAGATGCATACAAAGCCCTCCACCGCCCTCCCTTCGGCAAATCCGACCACGACGCCATCTTGCTCCTTCCGTCTTATAGGCAGAAACTCAAACAGGACATACCTGTGACAAGAACCATTCAACGCTGGTCCGACCAGTCGGAGCCACGCTTCAATATTGTTTTGATCACGTGGCCTGGAATCTGTTCCGGTCAGCCTCTGAGAACAACATTGACAAATACGCTGACTCGGTGAGTGCGTTTATAAAGAAGTGCATTGGAGATGTTGAACCCACTGTGACTATTAAAACCTACCCTAATCAGAAACAGTGGATGGTTGGTGGCATTCGTGCAAAACTGAAAGCGCGATCCACCGCATTTAACCATGGAAAGAGGTCTGGGGATATGTCTGAATATGAACAGTGTAGTTATTCCCTCCGCAACTCAATCAAACAAGCGAAATGCCAGTACAGGGACAAGGTGGAGTCACAATTCAACGGCTTAGACACGAGACGTATGTGGCAGGGTCTACAGGAAATCAAGGACTACAAAGAGAAATCCAGCCACATAACGGACACCAACGTCACGCTTCCACACATATTCAATCGCTCCTTATCCCAGTCTGTTGTCCCCACATGCTTCAAGGTGGCTACCATTGTTCCTGTACCCAAGAAGGCAAAGATAGATAACTGAACTAAATGACTACCGCCTCGTAGCACTCACTTCTGTCATCATGAAGTGCTTTGAGAGAATAGTCAAGGATCATATCACCTCCACCTTACCAGCCACCCACTTCAGTTTGCATATCGCTCCAACAGGTCCACAGACGACGCAATCGCCACACACTGCCCTATTCCATCTGGACAAAAGGAATACCTATGTAAGATGGCTGTTCATTGAATTACAGCTCAGCATTCAACATCATAGTACCCAGGTGGTGAAGGTAGGAAACAACATCTTCACTTCGCTGACCCTCAACACTGGGGCCCGTCATATATATCCTTGCCACTATCATTTGCCAAAAAGACTGGCCTTTCAATTGTTTATTTTCCTTTATTTAACTAGGCAAGTAAGTTGAGAACAAATTCTTATTTTCAATGACGGCCTAGGAACAGTGTAACTCACTGTTCCTAGACCGTCATTGAAAATAGTGCATTGTTCAGGGGCAGAACGACAGATTTTTACCTTGTCAGCTCTGGGATTCAATCTTGCAACCTTTCGGTTACTAGTCCAACGCTCTAACCACTAGGCTACCTGCCGCCCCAATCTTCAAATATGAACATTAACGAGCGAGGAGATCAGAGCATTTGATCCTTATTCGATAACCCTCATAACTATCCTCCAGGTTATGCAAATATTGGAACTATTTCTACCATTTCTCTTCTTAAAATCATATTTTAAGCCTAACCCTAAACTTAAATGAAGTCCAAAGCACATTTTGGTTTTCATTACTTTTTAAGAAATTGTCAATTTTGACTTTGTGGATGTGGTAACTAGTGGAGACCACAGCATTGTCTCATGTCAAATAGCGTGACGGCTGTCTGCACTGATAACTCGCAAACACTCATGGAGAAGCTAAAAAGATGTTTGGCTACAATATGCTGTCCTAATATTTGAAAATGTTACCAAGTTAAAATCGTCCACTGATCTACCTTTCATTCTCAATTGAGTCAGAGTTAATCTTACCAAAAACTATAAACCTGGAGCTAATATTGACTTTTTTCCACGACTAAGTCTTCACTACCTAATTCTACATCTAGCTAAGGTGTTTTGCGGTGGCCAAAAATTTGCTAGCTGACGCGTTCTACTTGCTGGCTGAACCAGTCACAATTCAATCCATATGAAACGAAAGGCAAGAATGCTGACAACAACAGTTCACACACTCAATAATATTTAATCCAGCTAGCTAGCTAGTGTAGTGAAGTTCTAGCTAATGCACAAATTAGTTTTCATGATATCTGTTCTGAGGTGATTAGTGAGCCGAGTTCTACAAATGTTACAAAGTAGCGCGACACAGTGCCAGCTGTCAGTCAGAGAACGGTCCCATAATTTTGGTGCAATACAACTTCCTCCACAAGCTGGAAAACTAGGTAGCTACTGTACTGTATGGCAATTCAAACTAGGCTGCTAGCTGGAGTAAATTCGCTCAGCTGATCGAGCATGGTTTGCCGTAGTAGGCAGTGCGTCATAGCTACTGAGAGCAGAGTGATTTTCAGAATTAGAATCTAGAGTCAGGTGATGTTAGAGAGGGTCAAAACCGTAATGTATCATGGGTAAATTGGGTAAATTGTGACTGATGGATCTACAAATAATACTACGTTATTATTTTTTATTCAAGACTCTTTGTAAATCATTCAGTCCGCAGTTGCCCGCACCTTCGGCTGCAATTTTCCTAAATTTAGTTTTGTAATTGACAAACAAGCAGACAATAAAATTGCGATTGAAAAAGGTGACATTTTTTGCTGTAAGCTAGTGAGGTAACCACAGGTTGAACAAATCCAATGTTTTCCACAGATCAAGTTGGTGTCTGGTTGCTAAGCAACAGTTTTTTGTTGTCCAGACAAAAACCTGTCTGGCAAAAGTTGCTAGGTCACTTATAAATTCTCAAACTTAATACATATTGCAATTTCTACCACAAGATGTCTTAGCTTCAATTTTAAGCTTCAAAATAAAACAAATTGCCAAAACGTTTGCTTTTGACTTTGTTATAATTACAGGGCTGTCAACTCTTACGCACTGGGCGTGAGACACATAGTCTGGTTGCCTTCTCTGTTCAGCTATTACATTCCACTCCTTGCCAAAGAGACTGGTCTTTCAATAGTCCCAGTCAGTATTTGATAGAACGTCACCGCCCTGCCTGCCTGTGGGGAAAACAACCTGTGGTTACCTAGGTTACCCCATTGGCTCACAGCAAAAAAAGTCACCTTTTTCAATCGGCATTTTCTTGCTGTCTGCTTGTTTTAGCCATTTAAAAAACTACTTTTAAGAAAAGTACAAGATGTCTGCTCCCAAGAGTTCAAACTACTTAGAAAACGTATTATTGTAGGGCTTCCCTCATGTCCCTTTTCATGATAGGTGCTAGCAGCCACGTGAGTGAGTGCTAGTTAGCTACCGACCAGAACATTAAGCTAGCAAAGACCAACAACACAAACAAACAGTCTATACCACTACAAGTAGTGACTGGAGTTACAAACGGACTATACTAAACTATGCCACTCCTGTCATTTGCCAAAGAGACTGGCCTTTCAATAGTCCCAGTCGGTATTAGATAAAACGTTGCGGCCCCGCCTGCCTGTGGGGAAAATAACCTCTCGTTACCTAGGTTACACAGCAAACCCTTGACCTTTTTCAACCACAATTTTCTTGTCGTCTGCTTGTTTTAGTCAATTACAAAACTACATTTAAGAGAAGTAAAACAATGTCTAAAGATTACTTTTCAACCTGGCCTGCTCCTGAGCGTTCTAACTAAACATGTTAAATGTCTTACTTGTGATAAAATGTTTTCCACACACGTAGCTACGTGTAGCCTACTTTAACACAGAGTTCCCAAATGACCCACTGGCAAATAGCCTAAAGCCACAGCACAGGGCTCCTTAGACCCTGGGGTCCCTACATCTCTTAACTGTGATTAATTATTTTCCACAAAAAAAGCTAAATGTAGCCTACTTTGACACTGGGCACCCACATTTCAAACACCAAATAGCCTGAATCCACAGCACAGGACTCTTATTTCAGGCTCTCTTTCCCTACATGGGAGAATTGCAAACCATAGGGTGGTATTTTGACCTGTTTACATGTAAATTGAACAATACAGCAGCTTTTTGGCATGTTTTGTTATTTCTGTATAACAAAAAAATCTACAAAGAAGTTGGCTCTTTTACAATGGGGTCACTGGGAAAGATTGTTTTCCCCAATTTGTGGGCGTGGTCGAAGGGAATTCCTTCTTATGCTGTGAATATCGACTCACAGTATCGTCAAATATGGACATTATATCATTAATAACCTTGAGCAGATCAGAGGATTTTATCCTGAATCAATAACCCTCATAGCTATCCTCCAATCACAAAGGTTATGCAAATATTAAAACTCTATCACTTATTTCTCCACAGATTGCTTTAGTATCTAGTTGCTAAGCAACCACGTTTTGTTGTCCAGACGACAACCAGTATGTCAAAAGTTGACAGCTCAGGTCTAAATTCTCTAACTAAATGCATACTGCAATTCCACCACGAAACGTCTTAGCTTTGATTTAAAGCCTCAAAATATAAAAACTTGCCTAAATATCTAGCTAAATGTTTGTTTTTGACTTTGTATAATTACAGGGCTGCCAACTCTCACACATTGAGCAGTGAGACACATAGTCAATCAGTCAAATGTATTTATAAAGCCCTTTTTACATAAGCACTTGTCACAAAGTGCTTATACAGAAACCGAGCCTAAAACCCTGAAGAGCAAGTCTGGTTTCCTTCTACAGTTTTTCATCTATGACACTACTTGCCACTCCTGTCATTTGCCAAAGAGACTGGCCTTTCAATAGTCCCAGTCTGTATTAGATAGAATGTAATGGCCCCACCTGCCTGTGTGGAAAACAACCTCTGGTTACCTAGGTTACCCCATTGGCTCACAGCAAAAACTTGACCTTTTTCAAATGCAATTTTCTTGTCGACTTGTTTTAGTCAATTACAAAACTACATTTAAGAAAAATACAACATGTCTAATGATAACTTTTCAACATTGCCTGTTCTAACTACTTACAAAAACTTAATATTGTAGGGCTTCCCTCATGCCCCTTTCATGACGGTGCTAGCAGCCACGTGAGTAAGTGCTAGCTACCGATCTGAACATTAAGATAGCCAAGACCGACAACACAAACAAATGGACTATACAGCTATAAGTAGTGAGTGGCGTTACAAACGGACTATACTAAACAAGTTAAATGTCCTATTGCTGAATACATGTTTTCCACACACATAGACGTGTAGTCTACTTGGACACCGGGTTCCCACAATTTCCACCCTCCCACGCCAAATAGCCTGAAGCTTCTTTTTTTAAATAGTACCCGCAAAACACCAGTCTCAACGTCAACAGTGAAGAGACGACTCCAGGATGCTGGCCTTCTAGGCAGAGTTCCTATGTCCAGTGTCTGTTCTTTTTCCCATCTTAATCTTTTCTATTTATTGGCCAGTCTGAGATATGGCTTTTTCTTTGCAACTCTGCCTAGAAGACCAGCATCCCAGAGTCGCCTCTTTACTTTTGACATTGAGACTGGTGTTTTGTGTGTATTATTTAATGAAGCTGCCAGTTGAGGACTTGTGAGGCGTCTGTTTCTCAAACTAGACACTCTAATGTACTTGTCCTCTTGCTCAGTTGTGCACCGGGGCCTCCCACTCCTCTTTCTATTCTGGTTAGAGTCAGTTTGCGCTGTTCTGTGAAGGGAGTAGTACACAGCGTTGTACGAGATCTTCAGATTCTTGGAAATTTCTCACATTGGATTAGCCTTCATTTCTCAGAACAAAAATAGACTGACGAGTTTCAGAAGAAAGTTTTGTTTCTGGCAATTTTGAGCTTGTAATCGAAATCACAAATGCTGATGCTCCAGAGACTCAACTGGTCTAAAGAAGGCCAGTTTTATTGCTTCTATAAGGGCACAGGGTGAGACCCAAATGCAGACACAGGAGGCAAATGGTTGAGCTCCGATATTCATTATAACAAGGGGGTAGGCAAAAGGCAGGTCGGGGACAGCCAAGAGTTCATAAACCAGGTCAGAGTCCAAACAGTACAAGGCGATAGGCAGGCTCGAGGTCAGGACAAGCAGGGGTTCAGTGATCAGGTCCGATTCCAAACAGTACAAGGGGATAGGCAGGCTCGAGGTCAGAACAGGCAGGGGTTCAGTGAATAGGTCCGAGTCCAAACAGTACAAGGCGATAGGCAGGCTCGAGGTCAGAACAGGCAGGGGTTCAGTGAACAGGTCCGAGTCCAAACAGTACAAGGCGATAGGCAGGCTCGAGGTCAGAACAGGCAGGGGTTCAGTGAACAGGTCCGAGTCCAAACAGCACAAGGGGATAGATAGGCTCGAGGTCAAGACAGGCAGGGGTTCAGTGAACAGGTCCGATTCCAAACAGTACAAGGGGATAGGCAGGCTCGAGGTCAGAACAGGCAGAGAGGTCAGGCAGGCGGATACGGCGTCAGGACAGGCAAGGGTCTAAACCAGGAGGGTTAGGAAAAAAAACAGAGACTGGGAAAAATAGGAGCTAGGAAAACCGCTGGTTGACTTGGCAAAACAAGACGAACTGGCACAGAGAGACAGGAAACACAGGGATAAATACACCGGGGATAATAAGCGACACCTGGAGGCGGGTGGAGACAAGCACAAGTACAGGTGAAACAGATCAGTGCATGACAGGTTATTTAATCAGCACAACAGTTTTCAGCTGTGCTAACATAATTGCAAAAGAGTTTTCTAATGATCAATTAGCCTTTTAAATTGATAAACTTGGATTAGCTAACACAACATGCCATTTGAACACAGGATTGATGGTTGCTGATAATGAGCCTCTGTACGCCTATGTAGATATTCCATAAAAAAATCTGCTGTTTCCAGCTACAATAGTGATTTACAACATTAACAATGTCTTCAGTGTATTTCTGATCAATTTGATGTTATTTTAATGGACCAAAAAATTGCTTTTCTTTCAAAAACAAGGACATTTCTAAGTGACCTCAAACTTTTGAATGGTAGTGTACGTTGAAAACACAACAGCTTTTCAGCATGTTTTGTTATTTCTATATAACTAAAAATTGACGACGAAGTTGGCTCTTTTACAATGAGGGTGTCACGCCCTGACCTTAGAGATCCTTTTTAAGTCTCTATTTTGGTTTGGTCAGGGCGTGAGTTGGGGTGGGCATACTATGTTTTATTTTTCTCTGATTTTTTATTTCTATGTTTTGGCCGGGTATGGTTCTCAATCAGGGACAGCTGTCTATCGTTGTCTCTGATTGGGAACCATACTTAGGTAGCTCTTTTTTCCACCTGTATTTGTGGGAAGTTTACTTTTTTGTTTAGGGCACATAGCCTGTAGCTTCACGGTTTGTTTTTGTAGTGTTTGTTGTTTTGTTCGGCGTCATTTTGATTTAATAAAGGAAAATATACGCTCACAACGCTGCACCTTTGTCCGCTCCTTTCAACGGCCGTGACAGAGGGTCAATGGTAAAGATTGTTTTCCCCAATTTGTGGGCGTGGATGAGGGAAATTCCTTCTTATCATGTGAATAATGACTCCGATTATTTTCAAATATGAATATTATATCATTAATGAGCTAGGGAATTTGATGCTGATTCGATAACCCTCATCCAATCACACTGTTTATGCAAATTAGACTGATTGGAAAACGTTCTAATTTAATTCATACATCTGATTGGAAACATTCTAACATTGAGCATTCTAACGTAATATATTTAATTGTAAACATAAATGCAGAGGATTCCCATATATTGCATTTTTACCACCAGCCAATGTAATCACATCAACAGAGAAGCTCTCGCCATTTAAACACTGTTGCCTATTTTGCAACAAGCAATTGCAAAATGTTTTTCATCTAATATATATATATTCTTTAATTACTTACAATTTGTGACCAAACTATATTTCTACTTCTGGGACACTCATTGGATTAGGCTACTGGTTCAAGAAATATAAGAGGAATACCCACTGGGCACCCAGATCAATTCAACATTGGTTCAATGTAATTTCATTGAAATGCACAGGGGCCCTGTTTCCAAGTCATCTTTCTTTGGGTGTTTTTCAGAGTCAGTAGAAAGGCCTCTTTAGTGTCCTAAGTTTTCATAACTGTGACCTTAAATGCCCACCGTCTGTAAGCTGTTAGTGTCTTAACGACCATTCCACAGGTGCATGTTCATTAATTGTTTATGGTTCCTTGAACAAGCATGGAAAACAGTGTTTAAACCCTTTACAATGAAGATCTGTGAAGTTATTTAGATTTTGTGAATTATCTTTGAAAGACAGGATCCTGAAAAAGGGATGTTTCTTTTTTTGCTGAGTTTAGTATTCATTTTAGTATAGTGTAAATGAACGGTATTCTTTCAGTTGAGCGCACTAAGAGCTTCGCTTGTCTACCGTTAGTTGATGCTGTTGCTATGCAACCTCTTGCTAGCATAACAAATTACTAACTAGACATTCAATCTGGAGTGCTAGTGTGTGCTCTGGGTGTTCAGAAATTCAGAGCGTTGTCAGATTGTCCGTTGGTAAATTCAGAGCAGTCAGAATACACACTGGACGCTCTGGCCGAGGAGCAGGGTTGATCCCAGCGTTCTGACCTCACAATGGCAGTCAAGCACTCAAGCTAACTGGCTAACTTGCTAACTACTTCCAGACACAAATGAGAGATCACCTCACTCTGACCATTTTACTCGCCGTAGCAGAGCTGGTTAGGCTATTTTCATGTTATCCACAGCGTTGGTGACTGTAATGGTAATAATTTAAAAATATTCTAACATTTACTGACACCGGCCATATTCAACTGGTGTTGAGCGTTTGTAAGTTGTCACAGCTCCTCTTCTGCAGTGCAGGGGCTGTTCCTCCTGTAGGCAGAGGGTCGTTAGTGATTGGAGTCGCCTGGGCTCTAAGTATTTAAACTGTCACTAATCACTTCTCTCTCTGCTCCTGCAGGTATGCTCATGTTTTGTTTGTTCCTTTGTAGTTTTGCATAGTTTTCACAGTCATGTTCACACACACTTATTCACGCATCCATGCACTTTACATACACCTTACATTATAATACTAAGAAACTTAAAACTAAGAAAAATGAATGAGGTGTGGACCAATTTGGGTTTCCAATCTCTCCAAAAGAATGTGGTGATTGATGGTATCAAAAGCAGTACTAAGGTCTAGAAGCACGAGGACAGATAAAGAGCCTTGGTCTGACGCGATTAAAGGTAATATACCACCTTCACGAGTGCAGTCTCAGTACTATGATGGGGTCTAAAACCAGACTGAAGCATTTCTTATGCATTGTTTGTCTTCTGGGAGGCAGTGAGTTGCTGCGCAACAGCTTTTTCAAAAATAATTGAGAGGAATGGGAGATTCGATATAGGCCGATAGTTTTTTATATTTTCTGGGTAAAGGTTTGGCTTTTTCAAGAGAGACATTACTGCCACTTTTTGTGAGTTTGGTACACATCTGGTGGATAGGGAGACATTTATTATGTTCAACATAGGAGGGCCAAGCACAGGATGCAGCTCTTTCAGTAGATTAGTTGGAATATAATCCAGTATGCAACTTGAAGTTTGAGTCCATGACTATTTTCATCAATGTGTCAAGAGATATAGTATTGAAAAACTTGAGCGTCTCCCTTGATCCTAGGTCCTGGCAGTGTTATGCAGACTCAGGATAACTTGTTTTTGAGAAATACGCAAATTTAAAGAGGCGTCCGTAATTTGCTTTCTAATGATCATGATCTTTTCGTCAAAGAAGTTCATGAATTTACCACTGCTGAAGTGAAAGCCACCCTCTCTTGGGGAATTCTGCTTTTTAGTTAGCTTTGCGACAGTATCAAAAATAAAAAGTTTTTAGTCTCCTCGATTTAAGATGGAAAAATAGGATGATCGTGCAGCAGTGAGAACTATTCGATACTGCACGGTACTGTCTTTCCAAGCTAATCGGAAGACTTCCAGTTTGGTGTAGCGCCATTTTCGTTCTAATTTTCTGGAAGCTTGCTTCAGGCTTGGGTCTTTTCTGTATAACAGGGAGCTAGTTTCTTATGGCAAATGTTTTTTGTTTTTAGGGCTGCGACTCCATCTAGGGTATTACGCAAGGTTAAATTGAGTTCCTCAGTTAGGTGGTTAAGTGATTTTGAACTCTGGCGTCCTTGGGTAGGTGGAGGGAGTCTGGAAGGGCATCTAGGATTCTTTTGGTTGTCCTAGAATTTATAGCATGGCTTTTGATGATCCTTGGTTGGGGTCTGAGCAGATTAGTTGTTGCGATTGCAAATGTAATAAAATGGTGATCCGATAGTTCAGGATTATGTGGAAAAACCTTCAGATCCACAATATTTATTCCACGGGACAAAACTAGGTCCAGAGTATGACTGTGGCAGTGAGTAGGTCCAGAGACATGTTGGACAAAACCCACTGAGTCGAGGATGGCTTTGAAAGCCTTTTGGAGTGGGTCTGTGGACTTTTCCATGTGAATATTAAAGTCACCAAAAATGTGAATATTATCTGCCATGACTACAAGGTCCGATAGGAATTCAGGGAACTCAGTGTGGAATGCTGTATACAGCCCAGGAGGCCTGTAAACAGTAGCTATAAAAAGTGATTGAGTAGGCTGCATAGATTTCATGACTAGAAGCTCAATAGATGAAAATAAATCATGTTTTTTCGTAAATTGAAATTTGCTATCGTAAATGTTAGCAGCACCTCTGCCTTTGCGGAATGCACGGGGGATATGGTCACTAGTGTAACCAGGAGGAAAGGTCTCATTTAACATTGTGAATTCATCAGGCTTAAGCCATGGTTCAGTCAGGCCAATCACATCATAATTATGGTCAGTGATTAGTTCATTGACTATAACAGCCTTGGATGTGAGGGATCTAACATGAACCTCTTGACGCTAGGTAAACGGACTATTTCTCAGGTCCAGATGGTAGAATATGCATATCATTTACAGATTAGGAGAGAAAACACTCCAAAGTTTCCAAAACTGTCAAAATATTGTCTGTGAGTTTAACAAAACCTGATTCTGCAGGCGAAAACCTGAGAAAATCTAACCCGGATGTGATTTTTTTATCTTTGTTTCCTTGCCGGTCTTTCTTCCATTTAAAGGGGTATCAACCAGATTCCTTTTCCAATGGCTTCCTCAGGTTGTGACCAGGCTTTAGACATAGTTTCAGGCTTTTATTTTGAAAAATCTCGCTCATTTTTCAAAACTAGTCAGGTGTCCTCTGATTAGTTCCTGCGCGCGAGAGGGTAGCTCTCCATTTTCTTTTTCTCTCTTATTGAATAGGTTATGGTCCGGTTTAAATGTTATCGATTATGTTTGTTAAAAACAACCTGAGGATTGATTATAAATAACATTTGACATGTTTCTACGAGCATTACAGATACTTTTTGGAATTTTCGTCGAACGGAACGAGGCTTTGGTTTTCTGAACATAACGCGCAACCCAAATGGCGTTTTTTTTGTTATAAAAGTAATATTTATCGAACAAAAATAACATTTGTTGTGTAACTGGGAGTCTCGTGAGTGCAAACATCCGAAGATTATCAAAGGTAAGCGATACATTTTATTGCTTTTCTGACTTTCGTGACCATGCTAATTTGGGGCTAGCTGTTCTAGCATTGATTGATACACTCACAAAAGCTTGGATTTCTTTCTCTGTAAAGCATATTTTCAAAATCTGACATGATAGGTTGATTAACAACAAGCTAAACTGTGTTTTGGTATATTTCACTTGTGATTGCATGATTATAAATATTTTAGTAATATTTTGCGCCCTGCAATTCAGAGGTTGTTTAGGAAAATTATCCCGTAAAAGGGATCTGTGGCGCAGAGAAGTTATTAAGTAGCCCTATTTTGAAATGTGAGATATCAAGATATCTATAAATAATGACAGGAAGGGAGGAGGTCTTTATTCCAGTGAGATTTCTAGAGCGAACACCGCCATGTTTAGTTTTGCCCAACCTAGATCGAGGCACAGACACTGTCTCAGTGGGGATAGCTGAGCTGACTACACTGACTGTGCTAGTGGCAGACTCCACTAAACTGGCAGGCTGGCTAACAGCCTGCTGCCTGGCCTGCACCCTATCTCATTGTGGAGCTAGAAGAGTTAGAGCCCTGTCTATGTTCATAGGTAAGAGGAGAGTTCCCCCCCCCCAGCTAGGATGGAGTCCATCACTCCTCAGCAAGCCAGGCTTGGTCCGGTTCGTGGGTGAGTCCCAGAAAGAGGGCCAGTTATCTACAAATTCTATATTTTGGGAGGGGCAGAAAACAATTTTCAACCAGCGATTGAGTTGTGAGACTCATGTGAGACTCATCACTCATCAGAGACAATTACTCGATGCCGACACATCTTTCTAGCTGATTTACACGCTGAAGCTATGTTGCGCTTGGTGACCTCTGACTGTTTCATCCAAACATTGTTTTTGCCAACGTGGATAACAATATCCCTATACTCTCTACACTCGCCAGTTTTAGCCTTAGCCAGCACCATCTTCAGATTAGCCTTAACGTCGGTAGCCCTGCCCCCTGGTAAACAGTGTATGATAGCTGGATGATTCTTTTTAAGTCTAATACTGTGGGTAATGGAGTTGCCAATGACTAGGGTTTTCAATTTGTCAGAGCTAATGGTGGGCCGGCTTCGGTGTCTCAGACCCCGTTACAGGTGGAGGAGAGACCAGAGAAGGCTTGGCCTCTGACTCCGACTCGTTGCTTAATGGGGAAAACCGGTTGAAAGTTTCTGTCGGCTGAATAAGCGACACCGGTTGAGCATTCCTACAGCATTTCCTTCCAGAAGCCATGAGAAAATTGTCTGGCTGCGGAGACTGTGCGAGGGGAATTATACTACTATCTGTACTTATTCGTGGCACAGACAATGTTTCATTCTTTCCTACACTTAAATTATCCTTGCCTAAGGATTGCGTCTGAAGCTGGGCTTGCAGCACTGCTATCCTCACCATAAGGCGATCGTTCTCCTGTATATTATGAGTACAGCGACTAATATTATGCCTTGTAATTGCAATGTCACTACTTAGCTTCGGCTGGTGGAGGTCATGTAGAACCATGTCCAGATAAAGCGCCCAGGGTGAAAAAGTTGAATGAAAAAGTTGAATGAAAAAGTTGAGTGGGGGGAAAATAAATAAATATATAAAACGGTAATTTAAAAGTCAAAACCGTAAAGTTGGCAGGTAGCAAAGTAAGGTCAGAAACAAACCGCACAGCAGCACATAAACAAGTCCACAAGTTGCGAGCGGAAATTACGTCAAAACTCCTAGAGAAAAACTAATTCAGATTGGCTGGGCTTGGCTCGCAGGTGGATGGGTCTGGCTTCCAAGTGAGTGGGCTTATGCCCTCCTAGGCCCACCCTTGGACGTGCCCCTGCCTAGTCATGTGAAATCAATAGATTAGGGCCTAATGAATTTATTTAAATTGACTGATTTGCTTATTTGAACTGTAACTCAGTAAAATCATTGAAATTGTTGCATTTATATTTTTGTTCAGTATATTTTTGTATTAATGTACATATAAGGGTTAAACATATTTTTAGATATCTGTAATTTACATATGCGTAAATATATGTACAGTGTTGTGAAAAAGTATTTGCCCATTTCTAATTTTCTCTACTTTTGCATTTTTTTTTATACTGAATGTTATCATATCTTCAACCAAAACCTAATATGAGATAAAGGGAACCTGAGTGAACAAATAACACAACAATTACATACTTATTTCATTTATTTCATAAACAAAGCTATGCAACGCCCAATGCACCTGTGTGAAAAAGTAATTGCCCATTTACATTCAATAACTGGTCGTGCCTCCTTTTTCTGCAATGACTCCAACCAAACGTGTCCTGTAATTGTTGATCAGTCTCTCACGTCGCTGCGGAGGAATTTTGGCCCACTCTTCTATGAAGAACTGCTTTAACTCATCAACATGTGTGTGTTTTCGAGCATGGACTGCTTGTTTCAAGTTCTGCCACAAGTTCTGCCACTACATCTCAATTGGAATTATCTCTGGACTTCAACTAGGCCATTCCAAAACATTAAATGTGTTGCTTTTTAGCCATTTTCATGTAGACTTCATTGTGTGTTTTGGATCATTTTCTTGCTGCATGACCCAGCTGCGCTTCAGCTTCAGCTCACAGACAGATGGCCTGACATTCTCTGATACAGAGCAGAATTCATGGTTCATTCTATTAAGGCAAGTTGCCTAGGTCCTGAGGCAGCAAAGCATCCCCAAACCATCACCACCATGCTTGACCATTGGTATAAGGTTCTTACTGTGGAATGCAGTGTTTGGTTTTTCGCCAGGCATAATGGGACCCATGTCCTCCAAAAAGTTATACTTTTGATTTATTTGTCCTTAGAACATTCTTCCAAGAATTTTGATGATCATCCAGGTGCTTCCAGGTTTTTTTTGGCAAACTTGAGTCAACGTTTTGGATGAGATGGGTCCCATTATGCCTGGCGAAAACCAAACACTGCATTAGTGTTAGTGTGAAGTGTGATAGTTTGGATATGAACAACATTATCTTACAAGATCTTACATTGACACTGCCTTCCCACAAAAGAATGTCCGCAGCAGGTTGTAACGGTATTGTTTATTGTTGTTCTTTAAATTATATATTGTGCCAAATAATAATTTATCAAGTCTGTGTATATTCATTGTGTTAACTTTTCAATTGTGTCACCAATCTTTTTGAAATCGGAGCATATGCACCTGCAATTCTACAACATGAGCGTTGTAACCCCGGCAGCTTCACCCAGGAGATCCGTCATTTTCCTGCCACCACACTGTGATCCGTGGCAGTTTGAAGCTTAAGATTGATTTCATAAGGGTCCGGGACCAAGGTGATTGGATACGCATTTGTAAACAAATGCCCCTCACGGGGCCTCCATCGCAGTGCTAGCTGTGCCACCAGAGATTCTGGGTTCGAGCCCAGGCTCTGTCGCAGTCGGCCGCGACCGGGAGGTTCATGGGGCGATGCACAATTGGCCCAGCGTCGTCCGGGTTAGGGTGGGTTTGGCCGGCAGGGATATCCTTGTCTCATCCCGTACTAGCGACTCCTGTGGCGGGCCGGGCACAGTGCACGCTGACCAGGTCGCAGGTGTGCGGTGTTTCCTCCGACACATTGGTGCGGCTGGCTTCCGGGTTAGATGTGCGTTGTGTCAAGAAGCAGTGCGGCTAGGTTGGGTTGTGTTTTGGAGGAAGCATGGCTCTTGACCTTTGCCTCTCCCGAGTCCGTACGGGAGTTGCAGCGATGAGACAAGACTGTAACTACTACCAATTGGATACCACGAAATTGGGGAGAAAAAATAAAAATAAATGCCCCTCACAACTAGAGTGGCGTGCAGCCACGGCAGACTGGACAGGGCAGTTAATTCTCTCCTGATCAATATTAAGGAACTCAATTGTCAAAAGAGCAGCACGGCAACTTGTAGCACTGTTTTGTTCATAATAATTGTAACCAAAATAAATGTGCTGTCCCTGTTGCAGAACACTTCCTTATTCTCATACCCCCCAAAAGTACATGTGGAATAAAAATAATTACAAATACATTTACAAATGTATGTCAGGCACTAAAATACATTTCAAAATGAATAACAAATGATATTTTACACTAATAAATATTTCACGTATCCTGAAATGCATCCAAAAATGTATTTAAATGTATACAGTGGCTTGCAAAAGTATTCACCCGCCTTGGCATTTTTCCTATTTTGTTGCCTTACAACCTGGAATTAAAAAGTATTTTGGGGGGGGGGGGGGTTGTATCATTTGATTTACACAACATGCCTACCACTTTGAAATGCAAAATATGTTTTATTGTGAAGCAAACAACAGAAAACTTGAGTGTGCATAACTATTCACCCCCCCAGAGTCAATACTTTCTAGAGCCACCTTTTGCAGCAATTACAGCTGCAAGTCTCTTAGGGTATGTCTCTATTAGCAGTATGCTTAGGGTCATTGTCCTGCTAAAAGGTGAACCTCCGTCCCAGCCTCAAATTTCTGGAAGACAAACAGGTTTCCCTCAAGAATTTCCCTGTATTTAGCGCCATCCATCATTCCTTAAATTCTGACCAGTTTCCCAGTCCTTGCCGATGAAAAACATCCCCACAGCATAATGCTACCACCACCATGCTTCACTGTGGGGATGGTGATGAGAGGTGTTGGGTTTGCGCCAGACATAGCGTTTTCCTTGATGGCCAAAAAGCTGAATTTTAGTCTCATCTGACCAGAGTACCTTCTTCCATATGTTTGGGGTGTCTCCCTCATGCCTTTTGGCGAACACCAAATGTGCCGCTTGCTTGGTGGTGCCCCTTGCATACATGAAGGCCACATTTTGGCATTTGCTGTAGGATTGATGAGAAAATCCATATTGCAAATCTACGGTCCCTTACTAGACATCCACAAATTTTTCTAAAATTCGCAGACGGCAGCGGGCTGTGCACCGGGGCCAGATCTTTCGGGAAGTCATCGAACGAAGTCTCTCGGACATTCGGTTTCTGTTTTATAAAATCTTCAAATGTTGGTCATTTTTCCGCTGTCCCGGTAAATACTACCAGAGGGCGAATGGAATCATATTGCAAATGTACAAAACATCCCCAATCACGACGTGGCGTTTCTCCTAAACGGAAAAGACTTTGAAGACGAAACTTGGTGAGCATAGGTTTGGCATAATGGGCAGTTGGCCCCGAACAATATGGCGTCAAGGCCTCAACGCTTTTTGAGTTAAGGCCATTTTTCTGGTATTAAAGGTAAAAAATGAAAATATAGCGCTAATTTGACCGCTTCACGTCAAAGTACATGAACATACGGTGTCAGGAAAAAAGAACCAGACATTTATCTATCGTAATATAAGAGTATAAATCATACAATTTACAATTGGTGATGTTCAAAAAAATGTGGGTTTTCTTTCAAAAAAGTTACAGATCCAGTTGCAGCGTATTCAGACGAATCCGTTAAGGCGGGTTTCGGAGCTCTGCGAGATTTGTGATTTTCTGAAATAACACACACTCATTCAACCCTCTGTAAATAAGTCAGTTCTTAACGTAAATACTTAAATCTCAGGATTCTGTAAAAGCCTACCCCAATGAGGATATGTGTTTACTTTTAGCTTCCTGTACCAACCGGAAGTACCTTCAGCTAGCGGGACACCTAGCCCTAAGAAGTTTTTTAAAAACACTTTAAAATACATTTCTATTAAAATAGCAGAGCAATCAGTTAAAGCTGCCATAAGGGTGCCATGGCAACTATGCATCATAATGTCATGCATTGTCTTTCATCAGATGACGCCATTCCTACTTGATGCTAGTCCCTCAACCGATTTGTCTTGTAGGACTTGTAACGCATATGAAAATGTTTATATTCCAAAGCATCCACCATTCAAAAATGAAAACATAGTTCCTAATTGTCCCCCACAATGAATTCAGGGAGAGAACTGTGGATCTGTCTCCGTACGTTAGTACGTTTGTACTCATCACACAACATCTCAGACAGCATTGGCACAATTTTTATGAAACGTGGGTGAATGATGCGTCTTGCCATGGAGATCCGGCATTTACAAAATTACACTGATTGGGCCAAGGGGGGCACTGCATCATCCATGGAGGATGACATTTTTCCTGTTGCCTTGTTTATAATATCACTGCACTCTCGCATAACTCTACACAAAATAAGCAGAATAGCTAGCTAAATTGTTTTAATAATTTGCAATTGTGAGAAAATACAAACAAAGCGGTGGATTTGAAATTCATGCCAGCTTTCGTGCCCATTGTCAAACTTCAGAAATACTGCTCATTGAAGCACACAACTCCTTAGCTAGATGTGAAATGGTGCAACTAAGACTTCACTGACCAAAACAAGTCAACATTATTTATAGATTTATTGTTTTAGCTTTGATTAATTCAGCCTCTTTTGAGGGTTCAAGTTTTAATGTCACATGCTCAAGTACAATGAAATGCCTTTCTTCATTAGGCGATGTTACCTACTTAATATTTTCCGAAGTTAGACAGCACATTGTAGCTAAACTACTTAAGAGATATCCCATTACCCTTTGCGAGATACAAGACGGATCAGTGCAGGCGGAATCGACTGGCTAACTGATGTAAGACAATGAATGGCATGGCCTTAAAACCTCTACGGGTGTAACGAAAGTCGTCGGGAGAAGGAGAGGAGGACCAAAGTGCAGCGTAGTACGTATCCATAATACTTTTAATCAAAAATGAATACACAAACAAAAACAACAAAATGACCAACGAACAGTTCTGACAGGTGCAACAAACACTAACCAGAAAATAACCACACACAAACACAATTGGGAAAACAGGCTACCTAAGTATGGCTCTCAATCAGAGAAAACGATAGACAGCTGCCTCTGATTGAGAACCATACCAGGCAAAACACATAGAAACAGAAAACCTAGACCTACAACATACAATACCCACCCACATCACACCCTGACCAAACTAAAAATAGAAACATACAAAGCAATCTACGGTCAGGGCGTAACAATGGGATTGGTGCCCCTAAACCAGGACGGTTGTTGCTAACGTACGCTAATATGACTAGAATGAAGTTGTAAGTAACAGCCAACTTTCCAAGACATAGACATGTCTTATATGGGCAGAAAGCTTAACTTCTTGTTAGCTATTACAGTGAAAGAATACCATGTCATTGTTTGAGGAGAGTGCACAGCAACAAAACAATTTTATCACGGCAACTGGTTTGAGACATTCACCTCTGAAGGTACATAATGTACTTACATTGAGTAATCTTGCTCTGATTTGTCATCCTGGGGGTCCTAAAGATCAAATGTAGCATAGTTTTAAAAATCAATTTTATATTAAATGGTGGAACTGGGTTCTACACTTTGAACTCCTGCTGTCTGGCCCCACACTCACCCCGCCCGGCTATCTGGATGTGTGAAGTTTAGTGTTTTTTTCTGTAGTGAAGCTAATTATCCATCATGTATGACATTCCTGGATGTGTGTAAACATATATATTTTTAAATTACCATAGCATTTTTGTATGTTCTCTATAGTTATGTACTTAAAAATGTATCAATTGACCAATTCGGCACATTTGGGCAAACTCATGGCAGACTTCATACAAAATATAGTGTAGTGATGGAATGCTTCACTGGATCAGTCTGAAACATTGCACACACTACTGCCAAAATCTAAATTACACCTAAACTCCTATCTGATTGTATGAGCTTTTTCTTGCATTTCAAAGATTTTGAAACAAAACAAAAAAGAAAACGCATGTTTTTTGGTTTGTTTTATCTTTTACCAGATCTACTGTGTTATATTCTCCTACATTCATTTCCACAAACTTTAAAGTGTTTCCTTTCAAATGTTATCAAGAATATGCATATCCTTGCTTCAGGTCCTGAGATACAGGCAGTTAGATTTGGGTGTCAGATGTCATTTTAGGGAAAAATTTAAAAAAGGGTCCGATCCTTAACCACAACCCTCACAAATAGGATCTGCTCCTATTAACATTCCTGAGTTTCAATGCCTAGTTGAAAGTGTGTTACCTTTCTCTCTGGGCTCAATGCCAGGTTTCTATGCTATTGTGCTCTGGTTTTTATTGTTGTACTTCATTGTTTGTAATGTTAAATCTTCTTCTCATATTCTCACTATATGCCTCCATGCAAAGCTCCAGTATCTTCCTAAAACCCTGATTATTTTCTCTTCTGTACAGTGTGCTCAATCTACTGTACCTGCTCTTTGAAAACTCTCTGGAGGCTGTCTTTTGTTTACATCCAGCTACTGGTTCTTTTGTGAGTAATTCAACACAAACAATCAGGGGCGTAGAACAATGGCCTGAACACAGGGAGACGGGCAGATATCTTCAAAAGTGACCTGTCCATAACCCTATATCAGGGCTGCCCAACCCTCTTCCTGGAGATCTACTGTCCTGTGGGTTTTCAGTCCAACCCTAAATTAACACACCTGATTCTACTAATTAGCTGCTCAACAAGACCTTAACTAGCTGAATGAGATATGAAATTAGAAATTAGGGTTGGACTAAAAACCTACAGGACAGTAGATCTCCAGGAAGAGGGTTGCGCAGCCCTGCCCTACATGTTTCCCAGGGATTCAGCAATCTAAGCAGACAAAAGAGCATTAATAAAGACAACGGTGTCATAACAAGTGTCATAACTTCAATGTTACAACATTATGTACGTCACACTTAGTGACTACTGCCTACTAAGCCTTTTCTTAACACATAGTCCTCAACCTGTGAAATTTGTTATTTTGTGCTCTTGTGTGTTTTATGTCAATTTCTGTTGTTTTGTTCTATCCCACCTCCTCTCATAGGTCAGTCTAGCTGATCTATACCTATGGGAAAATGTATGATATCATTGTAGGAGTAGCAGTAGTTATATTGTAGATCTAGGCTACTGTAACAGTAAAGTGGTATTAGTCGTCTAGTCGTCTGGAGTTGTAGGTGTATTGGTTCTCAACACCTCCAAAACCTTTGGAAGATCAAATTACTATTTAAAGGTTCATGTGAATGTGTCGCTCCTCCTCAAGTTTTAGAGAAGAGATCTCCACAACGTTGAAGTGTATTAACACAGAACTCTAGAAGGCTTTATAGATACTCATGATAACATCAGTCTGTGTTGTCTCTCCTTCAGGATCATCATATCACAAAGAATTGGATTACCCTGGTGGATAAGAAACTGAGCTGCACCATCCTGTCCCTGACTGAGGCAGACGGTCAAACCACCATAACCTTCTGGAGATCTATCCAATCATGTGATGAGGATGACTTCCACATCACCGTGAGTCAACTTTTTCTCACAGAGACACAAACTACAAGTAATATGTAATGGAAGTCTTAAAAGGATTGAAGATGACAACCATGTTTGTTTACAAATATCTTAGCAACCTAAAGCCTGTTTTGAGAGTTGTTCCCCTTTTACCTAAATGGATGTATTCTGTAGAACAAAGTTAGAGATGAGTTGAGGGTGGCAGGTAGCCTAGCTGTTAAAGAGCATTGGGCCAGTAACCGAAAGGTCGCCGGTTTGAATACCTGTGCCGACGAGGGGAAAAATCTGTCGATATGCCTTTAATCAAGGCACTTGCTCCAGGGGTGCCATACCAGTATGGCTGACCCTGTAACACAGCACATTTCACTGCATCTATCCTGTCTATGTGACAATAAAACATTTGTTTAATCTTTGTTTTGGGGGGGGGGGGGGGTTCTCAAGTGAGAGTGGGCCAAAATATCCTTCCACAGTATGCCATCTGTGCCACAGTAATAATGGCATGCCTTATGGACAAAAAGGAGCTCACATCCCTGAGAAATAGGCCATTCTGGAGATTCAATGCCTAGTTATGGAGAATGTAAGAGTTATCTCACGCACATGTCCTGTAACCGGAACCAAATTGTCCAATGTGGATCAGGCACTTCAAGTCTTTTATTTTATTCTTGGCGTTCAACGGGTCAAATATGATTGAATTCAATGAAATTGAATCGATATTGTGAAACATGTTATATGGGAGGTTGTATCCTTAGCGTACAACAGGTGACTGTGGAACAGGCCCATATGGAAAAGAATCATGAAAATGAAATAAGAATCTTGTATGGCAGAAGAATTGTATTTGTACAGAAATCAAATAAATAATCTGATAGGATCTGGTAAGATTTTGTATGTTTTTCCTTATGTCAGTGGTGTATTTGTATGTGTTAACTTAACTAGCTAGCTATATGCCTTACATGACATCTATATTATAATATGCTAAGGAATTCTAAGCTGCTGGAAGATCTCCTACTATTTTGGAACGATTTTCTTAATTTTAGGCTCAAAAGAGGCATGTCTTCCCCCCACATGGGATTATCTACTTTATATTCCGCTGTGTTTTTCATTTGTGTTTATTTTCCTGTTTTTGTGTTTGGAATGGCATGGTTACTATTGCATCATCCTGACAATACTAGGCTACAATTAAGTAACTGAAGACAGGAGTTTTTCAAATTCAAACTCATAATTATTGCATCATAATTTATAACTTGATGACGTCCCTCGGCCTATTAATTCACTATGCTAATTTACTGGAAATGACAAATTACCATGGCAATATGCGTCACAATAGTAATACTAATTGTGCAACATGCAGTAATCCACATACAGTACTAGTATCTACTGCGCCGCTGTGCTGATAGTTTATGGTGGGCCCGTGACCCTCTTCCCTGTTTTCACCCATTCTTAAATTATCCCTCAAAATCCTATCAAATAATGCTGTTAAATAAAGCAAGGTGTATAATGCGTCAAATAAGCACTAGGCCTAAAACATAGGAAATAAACATGAGCTGGAAGATAAACTGGAGAGATGGAAATTAGGCCTACTTCCACGCTTGGATGAGATCGCATCAGTGCGAGCTACAAATTATAGCTGGTCACTTCACTCAAATTGTTCTATTTTTGGGGCAGCTAAAACTATGTTTTGGTTTCCAGTTTCCCCTTCCTAATTAATAAGATGGCGCCGACAGATATGGCAGCTCTGCTTCTAGCTCCTAAACTTTGCAATTCTCAGATAAAAAAAATAAAAAATAAATGTTACCTAGGCAAGTCAGATAAGAACACATTCTTATTTACAATGACAGCCTACTGGGGAGCAGTGGTTAACTGCCTTGCAGAATGACAGATTTTTTACCTTGTCAGCTTGGGGATTTGATCCAGCAACCTTTCGGTTACTGGCCCAACACTCTAATCACTAGGCTACCTGCCGACCCAAATACTACTGCACTGTTGTTAGATACTACTGCACTGTTGGAGCTAGGAACACAAGCATTTCGATACACCCGCAGTAACATCTGCTAAATATGTATATGTCACCAATAACATTTGATTATCTATCGACAAGAGAAGTAGCCTATCTGTCTGTACACAAAGAGATGTAGGCCTGAGCAAATTAATCCACAAGTGAAGTTGCCTATCTGTTTGTATACACTATATATACAAACGTATACGGACACCCTTTCAAATTGGTGGCTATTTCAGCCACACCCATTGCTGACAGGTGTATAAAATCTAGCACACAGCCATGCAATTTCCATAGACAAACATTGTCAGTAGAATAGCCTTACTGAAGAGCTCAGTGACTTTCAACGTGGCACCGTCATCGGAGGCTTCCTTTCCAACAAGTCAGTTCGTCACATTTCTGCCCTGCTAGAGCTGCCCTAGTCAACTGTAAGTGCTGTTATTGTGAAGTGGAAACGTCTAGGAGCAACAATGGCTCAGCCGCAAAGTGGTAAGCCAGACAACCTCACAGAACGAGACCGCCGATTGCTGAAGCGTATAATGCGTAAAAATCAACCGTCCTCGGTTTCAACGTTCACTACCGAGTTCCAAACTGCCTGTGGAAGCAACGTCAGCACAAGAACTGTTCGTCGGGAGCTTCATGAAATGGGTTTCCATGGCCGAGCAGCCGCACACAAGCCTAAGATCATCATGCTCAATGCTAAGCATCGACTGGAGTTGTGTAAAGCTCGCTGCCATTGGACTCTGGAGCAGTGGCAACCTGTTCTCTAGAGTGATGAATCTGGCAGTCCGACGGACAAATCTGGGTTTGGCGGATACCAGAATGGTACCTGCCCGAATGTATAATTGCAACTGTAAAGTTCGGTGTAGGAGGAAAAATGGTCTGGGGCTATTTTTCATGGTTCAGGCTAGGCCCCTTAGTTCCAGTTAAGGGAAATCTTAACGCTACAGCATACAATGATATTCTAGACAATACTGTGCTTCCAACTTTGTGGCAACAGTTTAGGGAAGGCCCTTTCCTCTTTCAGCATGACAATGCCCGGTGCACAAAAGCGAGGTCCGTACAAAAATGGTTTACTCGAGATCTGTGTGGAAGAACTTGACTGTTCTGCACAGAGCCCTGACCTCACCCTCATCAAACACATTTGGGATGAATTGGAACGCCAACTGCGAGCCAGGCCTAATCACCCAACATCAGTGCCCGACCTCACTAATGCTATTGTGGCTGAATGGAAGCAAGTCCCTGCAGCAATGTTCCAACATCTAGTTTAAAGCTTTTCCAGAAGAGTGGAGGCTGTTATAGCAGCAAAGGGGAGACCAACTACATATTAATGCCCATGATTTTGGAATGAGATGTTCGACAAGCAGGTGTCCACATACTTTTGTTAATGTAGTGTATGTGATCGTATACAAATAAAGCAAGGTTTGAAATTATTATCTTTTAGTCAAATGTTATATCTGTTTGGGCTTGTTACGGTCAATTTACCAGTGTTTCGTCAGCAACAATAAGAAAGTACTTCCAGGTCATAGAATTTTGTACATTTTCATTCCATAATGCCATGAAAAAAGTCAGAATTGCTGCAGCAAAATCAAGCATTTCTGCCTACAGATATCACCCCCCAAAAATTGTGAAATCCGGGAGGGGTTGTAAAATGGGGAGACTAGACACCATATTGTACAAACATTCAGAAAAGGTTTATTGACAAATATCTAAGCCACCTAAACCTGTTTTGAGATTTGTTCCCCTGTACCTAAATATACTGTCACAGGCATACCAGACACCCCCGCAACCCCGCAAGGCTGAGGGCCCACGAGCTCTGGGGGCCCATGTGCCTATCATCAAATCAAAGTTTATTCCTCACATGCAACGTAAACAACAGGTGTAGACTAAGATTGAAATGTTTACTAACGGGCCTTTCCCAACAATACAGAGAGAGAAAAAAACAGAGAAATAATAGAAAAGTAAAACATGTAATAATAAATACACAATGAGTAACGATAACTTGGCTTTAGACACGTGGTACCAGTACCGAGTCCATGTGCACGGGTACAAGGTCATTTAGGTACATATGTACATATAACTAGGAATAAAGTGACATATAATAAACAGTAGCAGCAGCTTATGTGATGAGGGTCAACGCAGATAGTCCGGGTAGCTATTTGGTTAACTATTTTACTAACTATTTAGCTGTCTTATGGCTTGGGGTTAGAAGCTGTTCAGGGTCCTGTTGGTTCCAGACTTGATGCATCTGTGCCACTTGCCGTAATAATTTACAAATATCGCAAAAAAAAAAACATATAATAGCACAATTGGTTAGGAGGCCATCTCCTCCGGCGCCATTTTCGTCTGGAGTCTGGTATGGAGGTCCTGGATGGCAGTGAGCTCAACCCCAGTGATGTAGAGGGCTGTACGCACTACTTTATGTAGCGCCTTGCAGTTGGATGCCAAGCAGTCAATTTGCAGTTGCGTTTGATGTCTCTCAATATACACTACCGTTCAAAAGTTTGGGGTCACTTAGAAATGTCATTGTTTTTTGTCCATTAAAATAACATCAAATTGATCAGAAATACAGTGTAGACATTGCTAATATTGTAAAGGACTTTTGTAGCTGGAAACTTCTGATTTTTAATGGAATATCTACATATGCGTACAGAGGGCCCTTATCAGCAACCATCACTCCTTGGTTCCAATGGCACGTTGTGTTAGCTAATCCAAGTTTATACATTTTAAAAGGCTAATTGATCATTAGAAAACCCTTTTGCAATTATGTTAGCACAGCTGAAAACTATTGTGCTGAATAAAGAAGCAATACAACTGGCCTTCTTTAGACTAGTTGTCACGTTCCTGACCTGTTTTCTGTTGTTTGGTATGTGTTTAATTGGTCAGGGCGTGAGTTTTGGGTGGGTAGTCTATGTTATGTGTTTTCTATGTTGGGTTAATGGGTTGCCTTGTATGGCTCTCAATTAGAGACAGGTGTTTGGCGTTTCCTCTAATTGAGAGTCATATTAAGGTAGGTTGTTTCACATTGTTTGTTGTGGGTGGTTGTCTTCCGTGTCAGTACATGTTACCACACGGGACTGTTTTCGGTTTGTCTGTTCCTGTTCGTGTGTTCTTCGTTTCATGTAAGTTCGTAAGTTTAGGTCTGTTTAGTTCGTTATGTTATTTTGTTTTTCTAAAGTGTTATTTTGTGTTTCGTCGTTTTGTCTAATAAATCATTATGTCCACATACCTCGCTGTGTGTTGGTCTGATCCATGCTCCTCCTCATCCGAGGAGGAGGAATATGACGACGATCGTTACAGAACCACCCACCAAACCCAGATCAAGCAGCGGGTTAACGGACAGCAACGACAGCAGCAGTGGGTCAAGGAGGATTGGACATGGGAAGAGATTCTGGACGGAGAAGGACCCTGGGCAGAGCCAGAGGAGTGTCGCCGTTCCAAGGCGGAGCTGGAGGCATCTAAAGCGGAGAGGCGACGATATGAGGAGGCAGCACGGAAGCAAGGCTGGAAGCCCGCAAGTACAACACAAAAATGTATTGGGGGGGGGGGGGGCTAAAGGGTAGTGTGGCGAAGTCAGGTAGGAGACCTGCGCCAACTTCCCGGGCTTACCGTGGAGAGCAAGAGTACGGGCAGACACCGTGTTACGCAGTAGAGCGCATGGTGTCTCCTGTACGTGTTCATAGCTCGGTGCGGGTTATTCCACCTCCCCGCACTAGCCGGGCTAGAGTGAGCATTGAGCCAAGTGCCATGAAGCCGGCTCAACATATCTGGCCTCCAGTACGTCTCCTCGGGCCGGTGTACATGGCACCAGCCTTACGCATGGTGTCCCCGGTTCGCCAACACAGCCCAGTGCGGGTTATTCCACCTCCCCGCACTGGACGGGCTACGGGGAGCATACAACCAGGTAAGGTTGGGCAGGCTCAGTGCTTGAGGGAGCCAGTACGCCTACACGGTCCGTTATATCCGGCGCCACCTTCCCGCCCCAGCTCAGTACCACCAGTGCCAACACCACGCACCAGGCTTCCAGTGCGTCTCCAGAGCCCTGTTCCTCCTCCACGCACTCTCCCTGTGGTGCGTGTCTCAAGCTCAGTGCCTCCAATTTCGGCACCACGCATCAAGCCTCCTGTGCGTCTCCAGAGCCCTGTACGCACTGTTCCTTCTCCCCGCACTCGCCCTGAGGTGCGTGCCCTCAGCCCGGTACCTCCAGTTCCGGTACCACGCACCAGTCCTATAGTGCGCATCGAGAGTCCAGTGTGCCCTGTTCCTGCTCCCCGCACTAGCCTTGAGGTGCGTGTCTCCAGTCCGGTACCACCAGTTCCGGCACCACGCACCAGGCCTACTGTGCGCCTCAGCAGGTAAGAGTCGGCTGTCTGCCCAACGCCGCCTGCACTGCTCGTCTGCCCAGCACCGTCTGAGCCATCTGTCTGCCCAGTACCGTCTGAGCCATCCGTCTGCCCAGCACCGTCTGAGCCATCCGTCTGCCCAGCGCCGTCTGAGCCATCCGTCTGCCCAGCGCCGTCTGAGCCATCCGTCTGTCCAGCGCCGTCTGAGCCATCCGTCTGTCCAGCGCCTTCTGAGCCATCCGTCTGTCCAGCGCCTTCTGAGCCATCCGTCTGCCCAGCGCCTTCTGAGCCATCCGTCTGCCACGATCCATTAGAGCCGCCTGTCTGTCCCGAGCCATTAGAGCCGCCCGTCTGTCAGGAGCCGCTAGAGCCGTCCGTCAGTCAGGAGCCGCCAGAGCCGTCCGTCAGTCAGGAGCCGCCAGAGCCGTCCGTCAGTCAGGAGCTGCCAGAGCCGCCATCCAGTCAGGAGTTGCCAGAGCCGCCATCCAGTCAGGAGCTGCCAGAGCCGCCATCCAGTCAGGAGCCGCCATCCAGTCAGGAGCTGCCAGAGCCGCCAGCCAGTCAGGAGCTGCCAGAACCGCCAGCCAGTCATGAGCTGCCCTACAGTCATGAGCTGCCCTACAGTCATGAGCTGCCCTACAGTCATGAGCTGCCCTACAGTCATGAGCTGCCCTTCAGTCATGAGCTGCCCTCCAGTCATGAGCTGCCCTCCAGTCATGAGCTGCCCTCCAGTCATGAGCTGCCCTCCAGTCATGAGCTGCCCTCCAGTCATGAGCTGCCCTCCAGTCATGAGCTGCCACTCAGTCCGGAGCTGCCACTCAGTCCGGAGCTGCCACCCAGTCCGGAGCTGCCACTCAGTCCGGAGCTGCCATTAGTACAGAGTTGTCCCTCTGTCCTAAGCTACCTCTCTGTCCGGAGCTACCGCTCTGTCCGGAGCTACCTCTCTGTCCGGAGCTACCTCTCTGTCCTGAGCTACCTCTCTGTCCTGAGCTACCTCTCTGTCCTGAGCTGTCTCCTCTATGTAGGAGGGGCCTTAGTGAAGGTTCCTGGACCATGGTCGGGGGCGAGGGTCGCCACTCAAAGGACGCAAAGGAGAGGGACAAAGACAGTGGTGGAGTGGTGTCCTCGTCCACCGCCGGAGCCGCCACCGCGGACAGATGCCCACCCAGACCCTCCCCTTGAGTTGTAGGGGTGCGCCCGGAGTTCGCACCTTGAGGGGGGGGGTTCTGTCACGTTCTTGACCTGTTTTCTGTTGTTTGGTATGTGTTTAATTGGTCAGGGCGTGAGTTTTGGGTGGGTAGTCTATGTTATGTGTTTTCTATGTTGGGTTAATGGGTTGCCTGGTATGGCTCTCAATTAGAGGCAGGTGTTTGGCGTTTCCTCTAATTGAGAGTCATATTAAGGTAGGTTGTTTCACATTGTTTGTTGTGGGTGGTTGTCTTCCGTGTCAGTACATGTTACCACACGGGACTGTTTTCGGTTTGTCTGTTCCTGTTCGTGTGTTCTTCGTTTCATGTAAGTTCGTAAGTTTAGGTCTGTTTAGTTCGTTATGTTATTTTGTTTTTCTAAAGTGTTATTTTGTGTTTCGTCGTTTTGTCTAATAAATCATTATGTCCACATACCTCGCTGCGTGTTGGTCTGATCCATGCTCCTCCTCATCCGAGGAGGAGGAATATGACGACGATCGTTACACTAGTTGAGTATCTGTAGCATCAGCCTTTGTGGGTTCGATTACAGGCTCAAAATGGCCAGAAACAAAGAACTTTCTTCTGAAACTCGTCAGTCTATTCTTGTTCTGAGAAATGATGGCTATTCCATGCAAGAAACTGAAGATCTTGTACAACGATGTGTACTACTCCCTTCACAGAACAGCTCAAACGGGCTCTAACCAGAATAGAAAGAGAGGTGAGAGGCCCCCGGTGCACAACTGAGCAAGAGGACAAGTACATTAGAGTGTCTAGTTTGAGAAACAGACGCCTCACAAGTTCTCAAATGGCAGCTTCATTAAATAGTACCCACAAAACACCAGTCTCAGCGTCAACAGTGAAGAGGCGACTCTGGGATGCTGGCCTTCTAGGCAGAGTTGCAAAGAAAAAGCCATATCTCAGACTGGCCAATAAATAGAAAAGATTAAGATGGGCAGAAGAACACAGACATTGGACAGAGGAACTCTGCCTAGAAGGCCAGCATCCCTGAGTCGCCTCTTCAATGTTGATGTTGAGACTGGTGTTTTGCAAGGTAGTATTTAATAAAGGTGCCAGATGTGCCACGCTTGTAGCGTCATACCCAAGAAGACTCAAGACTGTAATCGCTGCCAAAGGTGCTTCAACAAAGTACTGAGTAAAGGGTCTGAATACTTATGTAAATGTCATGGTTTTACATTTTTTATAAATTTGACAACATTTCTAAAAATATGTTTTTGCTTTTCATTATGGGGTATTTTGTGTAGATTGATGAGGGGGGGAAACGATTTAATCCATTTTAGAATAAGGATGTAATGTAACAAAATCTGTAAAAAGTCAAGAGGTCTGAATACTTTCCAAATGCACTGTAGTTCTTTATTAGTTTTAGTTTAGAAAATGATCTCTCCACAGAAGAGAGTTACAGGGATGGTAAAAACAGCTTGATTGTCGTAGCAACATCAGGGAAACTGGGCAGAAGGGAGTGGTGCTTCAAAAATGCAATTCTGCAACATCTTTAATTGAGCCTCTCATTCTCCTTAACCGCCGGCCTAAACACATTACAGAACGAGATTGACTGTATGGGAAGCTCTGGGGACAGGTCGTCTGGATACTTGACAGCCAATAAATTGGCAGATGCATACAGATTATTATCTTTAGCGTACAACAGTTCTTAAGGGATAAAACAAACAAAAAGAGCTTTGCAATTTCGTTCATACTGGTGAACCAGCGTTTGAGTTGTGTGGTTGCAATATCAGCAGTCTCATATCTCTGGTATATCTTGCAATGCATCATTCAAGACTAAGTTGAAATTGTGTGCAACCCAATGGACATACAGTATAATGCACAATGTCTCAGGAAATACCGTCTGGATTGTCAACACAAAAATGCAAGGTGCATACATACTGTAGCTACTATAGCCCTCTATGTAGAAAGAGAGAGAGAGACAAGCCCACACATTAACCAGGTTTCTGTCCAATCATTTCATGCGGATTGATTACCTGACGCCTGAAAAAAGTCACGACTGGGCTCATTGAAAGTGTATATGGCGGTATAATTTTATAAATGCAGACAGACAATAGTGGGATCTTTTAGTGTCGTAACAGTAATTATGCGAGAAATTATTTATGCGCAAATATTGATAAAGTATAATAGGCCATCTTCGACCCTGCTGTGGTCCAGAGAAACTGCGTTACGCCAGTGTACGAATATTGTATGTAGTGGCTTGTAAAAGTATTCACCCCCTTGGCATTTTTCCTATTTTGTTGCCTTACAACCTGGAATTAAAATAGATTTTTTTTGGGGGGGGGGTTGTATCATTTGATGTACACAACATGCCTACCACTTTGAAGATGCAAAACATTTTTTATTGTGAAACAAGCAAGAAATACGAAAAAATTACAGAACTTGAGCGCGTGCATAACTATTCACCCCCCCCCAAAGTCAATACTTTGTAGAGCCACCTTTTGCAGCAATTACAGCTGCAAGTCTCTTGGTATGCCTCAATAAGCTTGGCACATCTAGCCACTGGGATTTTTGCCCATCCTTCAAGGCATAACTGCTCCAGCTCCTTCAAGTTGGATGGATTCTGCTGGTGTACAGCAATCTTTAAGTCATACCACAGATTCTGAATTGGATTGAGGTCTGGACTTTGACTAGGCCATTCCAAGACATTTAAATGTCTCCCCTTAAACCACTCGAGAGTTGCTTTAGCAGTATGCTTAGGGTCATTGTCCTGCTGGATGTTGAACCTCCATCCCAGTCTCAAATCTCTGGAAGACTGAAGCAGGTTTCCCTCAAGAATTTCCCTATATTTAGCACCATCATTCCTTCAATTCTGACCAGTTTCCAAGTCCCTGCCGATGAAAAATATCCCCACAGCATGATGCTGCCATCCCCATGCTTCACTGTGGGGATGGTGTTCCGGGGTGATGCAAATTGTTGGGTTTGCGCCAGACATAGTGTTTTCCTTGATGGCCAAAAAGCTACATTTTAGTCTCATCTGACCAGAGTACCTTCTTCCATATGTTTGGGGAGTCTCCCACATGCCTTTTGGTGAACACCAAACGTGTTTGCTTCTTTTTTTCTTTAAGCAATGTCTTTTTTCTGGCCACTCTTCCGTAAAGCCAAGCTCTGTGTAGTGTACGGTTTAAAGTAGTCCTATGGACAGATACTCCAATCTCCGTTGTGGAGCTTTGCAGCTCCTTCAGGGTTATCTTTGGTCTCTTTGTTGCCTCTCTGATTAATGCCCTCCTTGCCTGGTCCGTGAGTTTTGGTGGGCGGCCTTCTCTTGACAGCTTTGTTGTGGTGCCACATTCTTTCCATTTTTTATAATGGATTTAATGGTGCTCCGTGGGATATTCAAAGTTTCTGATATTTTTTAATAACCCAACCTGGATCTGTACTTCTCCACAACTTTGTCCCTGACCTGTTTGGAGAGCACCTTGGTCTTCATGGTGCCTCTTGCTTGGTGGTGTTGCAGACTCTGGGGCCTTTCAGAACAGGTGTATATTTACTGAGATCATGTGACAGATCATGTGACACTTAGATTGCACACAGGTGGACTTTATTTAACTAATTATGTGACTTCTGACGTTAATTGGTTGCACCAGATCTTATTTAGGGGCTTCATAGCAAAGGGGGTGAATACATATGCACACATCACTTTTCAGTTGAAATAAAAATACTAATAAATTTAAACAAGTAATTTTTTTCATTTCACTTCACCAATTTGGACTATTTTGTGTATGTCCATTACATGAAATCCCAATAAAAATCTATATAAATTATATTTTGTAATGCAACAAAATAGGAAAAACGCCAAGGGGGATGAATACCTTTGTAAGGGACTGTATTCTGTAAAACAGAGCTGGAGATCAGTTGGTTTCTCAAGGAAGTGTGAGCCAAAACAATCTTCCTCAGGAGACCATCAGTGCAACGGTAATAATGGCATGGCTTTTAGGACTCAAATGAGCTCACACCCCTGAGAAATAGGACATTACTGAGGTTCAGTTCTTAGTTTAAAGTGTGTTACATTTTCTCTGGGCTCAGGGCCAGGTTTCTATGCTATTGTGCTGTGGTTTTTCATTGTTGTACTTCATTGTTTGTAATGTTTAATCTTCTTCTCATAATATCACTACAGGCCTACATTACAAAGCTCCAGTTTCTTACTAAAACCCGGATTCTTTTCTTTTATGAACAGTTAGTTCAATCCATAGCCGCAGGAAGCAGGGGTGCTTTAAACATTTTGTATTTAATATATATTGTGCACTACGCCTTTATTCCGCATGTATGAGTGGAGATAAATACTAATCAGCAGAGCACAGATAAAAAATACCCCTCCCCCGACAGAAATGTTCCTCTCCCAGGCTCTGTCGGAGCCAGCCGCGACCGGGAGGTCCGTGGGGCGACGCACAATTGGCATAGCTTCGTCTGGGTTAGGGAGGGTTTGGCCGGTAGGGATATCCTTGTCTCATCGCGCTCCAGTGACTCCTGTGGCGGGCCGGGCGCAGTGCGCGCTAACCAAGGGGGCCAGGTACACAGTGTTTCCTCCGACACATTGGTGCGGCTGGCTTCCGGGTTGGAGGCGTGCTGTGTTAAAGAAGCAGTGCGGCTTGGTTGGGTTGTGCTTCGGAAGACGCATGGCTTTCGACCTTCGTCTCTCCCGAGCCCGTACGGGAGTTGTAGCGATGAGACAAGATAGTAATTACTAGCGATTGGATACCACGAAAATTGGGGAGAAAATGGGATGAAAAAATAAAAAAATAAAAATGTTCCTCTCCTCCTCCTTTCCCCGTCCTCCTCCTCTTCTCCTGTCCGCTGTTCTATCTTGCCAATGCAGCGTAAATCCCGCCAGCTGTATGTTATTCATGTCGTCGTTCAGCCACGACTCTGTGAAACATCAGATATTACAGTTTTTAATCACCCGTTGGTAAGATATTTGTGATCGTAGCTTGTCTATTTTGTTATCCAATGATTGTATGTTGGCTAATAGGACTAATGGTAGAGGCTGATTCTCCACTCGTTGTTGGATCCTTACAAGGCACCCCGACCTACGTCCTCGATATCTCGGTCTCTTTCTCATGCAAATCACAGGGATTTGGGTCTTGTCGGGTGTCTGAAGTAAATCCTTCATGTCCGACTCGTTAAAGAAAAACTCTTTGTCCAGGACGAGGGGAGTAATCCCTGTCCTGATATCTAGAAGCTCTTTTCGGTCATAAGAGATGGTGGAAAAAACGTTATGTACAAAATAAACTAAAATAACGCGAAGAAACACACACAATAGCACAATTGGTTAGGAGGCCGTAAAACGGCAGCCATCTCATCTGGCGCCATTTACTTCATTTTACTCTCAAAGGAAGCACGTTGTCCTCTCACGTGGTGTTGTCCACTTTATATTTAGGAATCCCGAGTGGCACAGCGGTCTCAGGCACTGCATCTCAGTGCTAGAGGCGTCACTACAGACCCTGATTCGCTTTGGAAAGACCGCAGAGAGTGGAAAGGCAGTTTGCCAGTTACATCAGCGTGTCCCCTGAATGATAACGAAGAGGTAGGTGAGAAGCCTGTCGCCCGGCGAGGGGGGTCAGAAGGTGATGAAGCATACTTCATGAGCTGTAACCGAAAAACAACTGGCATTTGGAAAGTTTGAGGTGAGGGAGCAAGTGTGGTGGAACAAGAATTGTTAGCATTGTTAAGTATCTTGCTGTATCAAATTCTCTGTTAGATAACCAGAGAAATGTTAAGCAACATTAGCCAACTTAGCTTATCAAATAATTGAGTTTATGGTGTGAAAATTTGCTGGCTAGTAAAGTCAGACAGCTAGCTAGTTAATGTTACAACGCCAGATAAACTAACGTTAGTAACCTAACCAATTCGCTATAGTATTAACTGGTGTACGACTCCTTGCCGTTCCTCAATTGTAACATTAGTTGTTTACTGGACCCTGGCAAAATGTGTTAAATGTTAACTAGCTAACAAACGAACTACTATCTATGAACTAATACTTTCCCTTTACAATATGTGGTTAATATTTAGAATGAGAGATTTAGGTGAAAATGAGGCATTGCTTGTTAAACAAGTGTATTTGTATTTGTATTTATTATGGATCCCCATTAGCTGCTACTCTTCCGGTGGTCCAGCAAAATTAAGACAGTTATACAATTTCAAAAACATTACAATACATTCATTACAGAATTCACAACACACTAAGTGTGTGCCCTCAGGCCCATACTTGCACATGCATACTACCACATATATACAACGCAAAATTCATGTGTACGTGTGTGTATAGTACGTATGTTATCATGTGTGTGTGTATGCATGTGTCTGTGCCTATGTTTGTGTTACTTCACAGTCCCCGCTGTTCCACAAGGTGTATTTTTACCTGTTTTTAAAATCTGATTATACTGCTTGCATCAGTTACCTAATGTGGAATAGAGTTCCATGTAGTCATGGCTCTATGTAGTACTGTGCGTCTCCCATTTTCTGTTCTGGACTTGGGGAGGGTGAAGAGACCTCTGGTGGCATGTCTTGTGGGGTATGCATGGGTGTCCGAGCTGTGTGCTAGTATTTTAAAAAGACAGCTCAGTACCTTCACCTTGTCAACACCTCTTACAAAAACAAGTAATGAGGAAGTCAATCTCTCTTCCACTTTGGAAGAGGGATGAAGTGTTGCTGGAGCTGGGCCTGGCTTAAGCTGGATGTCACTATAGAGGTGAAAGGAACACCACACACTTTCCCTCTTTCTCACTTGTGGATAAAAGGGGTATGCCAGGTGTACTCTCTGCCTGAAAGAGATCAATTATGCCAACAAAGGGTCTCATGCTCTGCTGCTGGCACATTGTAGAACAGATGTCCACAGGCAGAAAGTGTACAATGTAATAACGTGCAATGTAGCCCAAAGATATTGTTTTTGTTGTGTTGAACATGACATACAGTAACACTTGTGAGTGAAGGGGATTATAAAAGAAATGTAGTCAGTGAACGTTATTTTTGCACACGTGTAGCCTTGTGCACTTGATCGATGTCTATAGTGGCCACTATAATAGAGCAAAAATAGAATGCCTGTTTGTTTCATTCGGTTTCTACTTTAAGATGTTTTTTTCCCAAGTGCAATATTTAGATGTGTGTGGTCACAAGCATTCTATTATAAAGGCTGTCATGGCTAACTGCAATATTAGTGTATTGTTTTTTCTCTGGACTTGAGTGTCATTTGCAGTAAAGTATAGGCAACAAATAATATTGGATTGCTTTCCTTACATTTTCTAGTTGTGAGTTAGGTTCACATTAACCACTTTTTATTTTACACACAGAGACTGATCATGTAGATCATATGATGTGTTATTTAATTAGTTAGAACCTGCATTTCAAGATGGGATCCAGCCTAAGTCACTAAAAAGTAGCATTTTAAAGCTGATCTTTTTTATTTCTTTTTATCCCCCCTAGCAGGGATTTTTTGGCATGCTTCTTGAGCCCTCACCAGTTTACATCCCTGTTCATTACAAAACCAGAGAGCTACATCTGTTGTTGTGTTGGTCTGGTGAAGTCCACAAAACATATTGCATGAACTACAGCGTGGTCAAGCAAGGTAATGTATCCAACATTTTCGGACGACTAAACAACTATTGATTTAGAACTATGGAGAGTTAGCACAAGTCACAAAGGAAACGGAGATGCCTCCACTATTCCAGCACCATTTCAACATCATCTAATCACCTATGCTTAGTCAAATACAGTGACAACCAAATTATAAAAACGATTTAGTCCAATCAACGTAAGCTAAATATTTGGCTGTCCATGATACTGATTTCTATACATCACAATAGTTATATTAATATGCAACATGCAATCCATCATATCCAAGGTAGGCATACAGTAGCCTATCAACTGCACTACTGCGCTTTAAATTGTGTAAAATCTTTAATAGCGTCTCATGATGACCCGCTGCCCTGTTTTCTTAAACTAACCCTCAAATTCTTTCAAATAATGTTGACAAATAAAGCAAGGTAGATAGACCTAATTAGTCAAATAAGCACTGGCTATAAAACTTATACAGTAGGTGTAAAGTTCTGTATTTATTTTATTAGTCAACCTTGCGTTCTGTTTTGTTGTGTTCTTGAACGTAGCCCTGTCTTTCATTTTTGTTCATTGTTTTCACCTGTGTTAGTTACTCACCTGGTCTCATCAGCTCCTTATTTAGTTCAGTTCATTCTGTTTGTGCCTTTGTGAGGTATTGTTCGTTTTGACTCGACTAAGCCTTTTCCTAGCTCGTTTGTGATAACCAGTTATAGCCTTTAGTCCTAGATTTAATTCACCTGCCTGTTTGCTTACCTGTGTATGACCATTGCCTGACAGTGACCACGATTCCTGCCTTCTGCGAAGGCGAAATAAACACCTGCCGCGCTCTGTGCGTGAATCTACACCTTTTTCTCCCTGAGTATTCGTTACAATAGGCAACAAAAGTGAGCTGGTAGATACAGTATATGGGAGAGGTGGAAATTATAGCCACAAATTCTAACTGTTCACTTCACTCAAAACTTTTTATTTTTGGAGCAGCTAAAACCATGATTTAGTCAAACAGTAGCATCCTGATTCCTGCATGAAAGTATTTAACCTTCCCCTGTTTCCCCCTGTGCTCACAGAATAGCCTAGATGCAGTGGTGGAAAAAGTACCCAAATCTCATACTTGAATAAAAGTAAAGATACCTTAATAGAAAATGACTCAAGTAAAAGTGAGTCACCCAGTAAAATACTACTTCAGTGAAAGTCTAAAATTATTTTGTTTCAAGCACTTAAGTATCAAAAGTAAATGTAATCACTAAAATGTACTTAAATAGCAAAAGTAAAAGTATAAATAATTTCAAATTCCTTATATTAAGTAAACCAGACGACACCATTTTCTTATTTTTCAAATTATGGATAGGCAGGGACACACTCCAACATTCAGACATAATTTACAAACGAAGCATGTGTGTTTAATGAGTCCACTAGATGACCAAGGATGTTCTGTTGATAAGTGTGTGAATTGTATAATTTTCCTGACCTGCTAAGCATTCCAAATGTAATGAGTACTTTTGGGTGACATGGAAATTGTATAGAGTAAACATACAATATTTTCTTAAGGGATGTTGTGAAGTAAAAGTTGTCAAAAATATAAATAGTAAGGTACAGATACCCCCCAAAAACAACTTACAGTGGGGCAAAGAAGTATTTAGTCAGCCACCAATTGTGCAAGTTCTCCCACTTAAAAAGATGAGAGAGGCCTGTAATTTTCATCATATTTACACTTCAACTATGACAGACAAAATGAGGAAAAAAAATCCTGAAAATCACATTGTAGGATTTTTTATGAATTTATTTGCAAATTATGGTGGAAAATAAGTATTTGGTCACCTACAAACAAGCAAGATTTCTGGCTCTCACAGACCTGTAACTTCTTCTTTAAGAGGCCCCTCTGTCCTCCACTCGTTACCTGTATTAATGGAACCTGTTTGAACTTGTTATCAGTATAAAAGACACCTGTCCACAACCTCAAACAGTCACACTCCAAACTCCACCAAAGAGCTGTCAAAGGACAACAGAAACAAAATTGTAGACCTGCACCAGGCTGGGAAGACTGAATCTGCAATAGGTAAGCAGCTTGGTTTGAAGAAATCAACTGTGGGAGCAATTATTAGGAAATGGAAGACATACAAGGCCACTGATAATCTCCCTTGATCTGGGTCTCCACGCAAGATCTCACCCCATGGGGTCAAAACGATCACAAGAACAGTGAGCAAAAATCCCAGAACCACACGGGGGGACCTAGTGAATGACCTGCAGAGAGCTGGGACCAAAGTTACAAAGCCTACCATCAGTAACACACTACGCCGCCAGGGACTCAAATCCTGCAGTGCCAGACGTGTCCCCCTGCTTAAGCCAGTACATGTCCAGGCCCGTCTGAAGTTTGCTAGAGAGCATTTGGATGATCCAGAAGAAGATTGGGAGAATGTCAGATGAAACCAAAATATATCTTTTTGGTAAAAACTCAACTCGTCGTGTTTGGAGGAGAAAGAATGCTGAGTTGCATCCAAAGAACACCATACCTACTGTGAAGCATGGGGGTGGAAACATCATGCTTTGGGGCTGTTTTTCTGAAAAAGGGACCAGGACGACTGATCCATGTAAAGGACACAATGAATGGGGCCATGTATCGTGAGATTTTGAGTGAAAACCTCCTTCCATCAGCAAGGACATTGAAGATGAAACGTGGCTGGGTCTTTCAGCATGACAATGATCCCAAACACACTGCCCGGTCAACGAAGGAGTGGCTTCGTAAGAAGCATTTCAAAGTCCTGGAGTGGCCTAGCCAGTCTCCAGATCTCAACCCCATTGAAAATCTTTGGAGGGAGTTGAAAGTCCGTGTTGCCCAGCAACAGCCCCAAAACATCACTGCTCTAGAGGAGATCTGTATGGAGGAATGGGCCAAAATACCAGCATCAGTGTGTGAAAACCTTGTGAAGACTTACAAAAAACATTTGACCTCTGTCATTGCCAACAAAGGTATATAACAAAGTATTGAGATAAACTTTTGTTATTGACCAAATACTTATTTTCCACCATAATTTGCAAATAAATTCATAAAAAATCCTACAATGTGATTTTCTGGATTTTTATTTCTCATTTTATCTGTCATAGTTGAAGTGTACCTATGATGAAAATGACAGGCCGCTCTCATCTTTTTAAGTGGGAGAACTTGCACAATTGGTGGCTGACTAAATACTTTTTTGCCCCACTGTAAGTAAAAATACTTTAAAGTACTACTGAAGTACTTTACACCACTGCCTAGATGGAGAGAAGCAGAGGAAGAGAAAAATTCAATAATTGCGCAACATTTCAAAATGCAATCGTGGGAAAAACAGTAGGGTACTGTTTTGGTTTCAAGTTTCCCCTTACTCGTCGATTAGCCCCAAGTGAATTAGCCTATACGATAGCCTATTTGTACACAAAAATATGCAAGCAAATTAATTTATACTGAACAAAATAAGTCTGCAATTCTGGAGCACTATTTTGACAGTCAGATTATAGCAACAATAACCTAATTGTCAACCTAAAATTCATGCCAATTACTGGTTTAGGTAGGCCTATAGCATATCAATACATCTTTATAACGCATTCTTGCTTGGAAATGTTAGATGAAAGAACTTGAGTTGAGAATATTGGTATATGCAGAGACCAAAAAACTGAACAGATGAGCATATTTTTGATATGCAGGAGGGGGAAATTGCATTAAATAAAAGTATACATTTTCATTGATTTACTCTAGACAGGTGCCACTAGTTGTTTATTATAAGTCAACATATAAAAAAGACAATTATAAGAAAAAATACCATATTTGTATGTAAATGTTCAGGTGTGAGTTTCCAAAGTTCCGGCTGCGCAGCACCTCATACTGGACAGTTACGCCTGCTTATCTTTGATTTTTGTCCCTGACTACTACCAATGTGCTATCATGAGAATTCTTGTTGAGAGATCTCCAATTAATAACTAAATAGATTCACTGTTGCTATCAGTCATTCCTTCTTCTCCTCCTGTCCACCTCCTGTCCTCCTGCTTTCCTCCTCCTCCTTATCTCTTGTCCTCCTACTACTCTTCCTCCTCATCTCCTATCCTCTCTTCCCCCTCTCCTCCCCGTCCTTCTGCTTTGTCCCCTTCTTCTTCCTGCTCCTCCTCACGGCACACTTTTCTTCATTAGTCAATGTGTCACATTGCATGCATCAATAACTTCAGACAGTGGTATGCAACTGCTTTGAAATGTGTTTGTCCCATGTATGTGAGACCTTAGAAGGCTTAGCTTACATGCCTCTTGTATGTTTTTTATATAATACATGCAACATTTCTGTTATGGCTAAATGCTAACCACCCATATAAGTCAGTGTATTTGCTGCCATATGTATTACTGACATCTTCCAGGTAGACCATATAAGAGACTCTTAAATGATTCTCTATTTTTTCCATATGGGGAATGGACTGGAAACACAGACAGTATTAATAATAACAATAATTATTTATTACATTTCTATAGCGCTTCTTCCAGAATGTCAAAGCACTTCAAGAGCAAAAAAACAAACAAGCAATATATCATGACAGGTCAACCAATAGAGGTCAAGTCTTTAGAAAGCTGCATCCCACGAAGATGGAGAGGGTAAGTTTGTGGCTTGAGCGAAGGGAACTGGACAGATGATGATGTTGATGGAGACTGCTGATGATCTTGTAGAGGGTAAGTCTGGGAACTAGGAGTCTTATAGCCACTGGACTTCTTCTCTTCCTCTCTGTGTAGCACCCACCAGGGTGATGCCTTAACAGCTCTGGGTGCCAGAAAGATCAGCACACAAAGTTCAGAATGGTAGCCTGTTGTCTTCTCTACGAGCACTCTGCCTCAGCACTGCTGTCCTCCTCTATCTCCCATTCCTCTCACACTTCAGGTGACTCTTCAAATTATGTTCTCAAAGATCAGGAATTGGCAGCCAGGTGAAACAAAAAAAGATGGTACTGTGTCCAGATGCATTTTTTCAAACAATCACAAGCTAGCCACGCCAAAAAGTGTTAACCTGTCAGTCAATCTGACAAATGAACACAGTAGTTCCTCTTCCATTGCAGATTACTGTCCCTGTAGAACATGTACTGTATGTACCACTGCAAGGTCATGAAGGTGCCAAAGCTCAAAACGTAAAAATCCTATCACTCGGGTTAATGACCGATCTCTCTTTACATGGTCTAAGCATTTTACAATTATGACATACATTTGTCAATGGAGTCCATAGAGGTTTCTGACGTCTCTTCCCTTATCTGCCCCTTTCTCTGCCTCCCTCTCTCTCTGTCGGCCTTAGATGGAGCTGGCGATCGATCACCTGGACCTGGTTCATCACATGGTGGTCTATGGCTGTCCCTTGTCTGTAAACCAGGGTTTCCACTAGTTTCTATAAGTTAGAATTTGTTATATGTATAATTGTTGGACATAAAAGACTGTAAAAACACCAGCAAATTAGATCCAAGTGATTTTAATTTTGGAAATCTGTTCCAAAGAATTCCCACACACAATGGAGAGATATATGTGATCATATGAAATGATTATGTTTTAGTCAAATGGTATATCTGTTTGGGCTGGTAGCGGTCTAAAATAAAATAAAAATGTCCCACAGCTGAATCTAGTTGATGATCCCAACTATAGAAGCTACTGATGACCATGAACCAGACATACAAGTAGAAATGTGACACGAGAGGACCAGCGAATGAATTCCAGTGTCTCATCAGCAACAATTAGAAAGTACTGCCAGACGCGTCACCATCTGGCAGTCCAACGGACGAATCTGGGTTTGGCAGATACCAGAATGCTACCTGCCCGAATGTATAGTTGCAACTGTAAATTTCGGAGGAGGAGGAAAAATGGTCTGGGGCTATTTTTCATGGTTCGGGCCCCTTAGTTCCAGTTAAGGGAAATCTCAACGCTACAGCATACAATGATGTTCTAGACAATGCTGTGCTTCCAACTTTGTGGCAACAGTTTAGGGAAGGCCCTTTCCTCTTTCAGCATGACAATTCCCGGTGCACAAAGCGAGGTCCGTACAGAAATGGTTTACTCGAGATCTGTGTGGAAGAACTTGACTGTTCTGCACAGAGCCCTGACCTCACCCCCATCAAACACATTTGGGATGAATTGGAACGCCAACTGTGAGCCATGCATAATCACCCAACATCAGTGCTCGACCTCACTAATGCTATTGTGGCTGAATGGAAGCAAGTCCCTGCAGCAATGTTCCAACATCTAGTTTAAAGCTTTTCCAGAAGAGTGGATGCTGTTATAGCAGCAAAGGGGTGACCATTAATGCCCATGATTTTGGAATGAGATGTTCGACAAGCAGGTGTCCACATACTTTGGTTAATGTAGTGTACGTGATCGTATACAAATAAAGCAAGGTTTGAAATGATTATGTTTTAGTCAAATGGTATATCTGTTTGGGCTGGTAGCGGTCTAAAATTAAAAATATTGTCCCACAGCTGAATCGAGTTGATGATCCCAACTATAGAAGCTACTGATGACCGTGAACCAGACATACAAGCAGAAATGTGACACGAGAGGACCAGCAAATGAATTCCAGTGTCTCATCAGCAACAATAAGAAAGTACTTCAAGGTCAAAAGGTTATTTCTCACATGCTTCACAAACAACGGGTGTAAAGGGCCCCGAGAAATTTTCATTGCATATTGCCATGAAAAAAAGTCAGAATTGCTGCAGCAAAATCAAGCATTTCTGCCTACAGATATCACCAAAAAAATCGGTGCGAAGTCCTGGAGGGGTTGTAAAATGGGGAGACTAGACACTATATGGTACAAACATTCAGAAAAGGTTTATTGACAAATATCAAAGCAACCTAAGCCTGTTTTGAGATTTGTTCCCCTGTACCTAAATATACTGTCACCAGACACCCCCGCAACCCCGCAAGGCTGAGGGCCCACGGACTCTGGGGGCCCATGTGCCTATCATCAAAACAAAGGTTATTCCTCATATGCTTCACAAACAATGGGTGTAGACAGTGAAATGCTTAGAAACGGGCCCTTCCCAACAATGCAGAGAGAAAGAAAATAGAGAAATAAGAGAAAAGTAAAGCGTGTAATAATAAAAGTAATAAATACACAATGAGTAATGATAACTTTGCTATATACACCGGGTACCAGTACGACGTAATTGAGGCAGATACGCACATATTGTATATATACAAAAGTATGTGGACACCCTTTCAAATTAGTGTATTTGGCTATTTCAGCCACACCCGTTGCTCACAGGTGTATAAAATCAAGCAAACAGCCATGCAATCTCCACATACAAACATGGGCAATAGAATGGCCTTACTGAAGAGCTCAGTGACTTTCAACTTGGCTCAGTCATAGGATGTCACCTTTCCAACAAGTTAGTTCGTAAAATGTCTGCCCTGCTAGAGCTGTCCTGGGCAACTGTAAGTGCTGTTATTGTGAAGTGGAAACGTCTAGGAGCAACAATGGCTCAGCCGCGAAGTGGTAAGCCAGACAAGCTCACAGAACCGGACCGCCGAGTGTTGAAGTGCGTAGAGTGTAAAAATGGTCTGTCCTCGGTTGCAACACTCACTACCGAGGTCCAAACTATCGAGTTCCAAACTTCCTCTGGAAGCAACATCAGCACAATAACTGTTCGTCAGGAGCTTCATGAAATGGGTTTCCATGGCCGAGCAGCCGCACACAAGCCTAAAATACCATGCACAATGCCAAGTGTCAGCTGGAGTGGTGTAAAGGTCCCCGCCATTGGACTCTGGAGCAACGGAAACACATTCTCTGGAGTGATGAATCTGGCAGTCCGATGGACAAATCTGGGTTTGGTGGATGCCAGGAGAACGTTGCCTGCCCCAATGCATAGTGCCAAATGTAAAGTTTGATGGAGGAATAATGGTCTGTGGCTGTTTCTCATGGTACAGGCACCTTAGTTCCAGTGAAGGGAAATCTTAATGCTACAGCATACAATGACATTGCAGACGATTCTGTGCTTCCAACTGTGTGGCAACAGTTTGGGGAAGACCCTTTCCTGTTTCAGCAACACAATGCCCCGGTGCACAAAGCAAGTCCCATACATAAATGTTTATTCAAGATCGGTGTTGAAGAACTTCGGTGTTGAAGAACTGGCCTGCACAGAGCCCTGACCACAACCCCATTGACCACCTTTGGCATGAAATTGAACTCCGACTGTGAGCCAGGCCTAACTGCCCAACATCAGTGCCCAACCTCACTAATGCTCTTGTGGCTGAATGGAAGAAAGTCCCCGCAGAAATATTCCATCATCTAGTGGAAAGCCTTCCCAGAAGAGTGGAGGTTGTTATAGCAGCAAAGGTGGGACCAACTCCATATTAATGCCCATGATTTTGGAATGAGATGTTCGACGAGCAGGTGTCCACATACACCTGGTAATGTAGTGTGTACAACTAGAAATAAAGTGACAGATTATAATCAGTATCAGCAGCTTATGTGATGAGTCCAAAAAGTTTGTGCAAAAAGAGTCAATGCAGATAGTTAAACCAAATAGCTATACGGGACTAACTATTTAGCAGTCTTATGGCTTGGGGTTAGAAGCTGTTCAGGGTCCTGTTGGTTCTAGACTTGGTGCATCGGTACCGCTTGCCTTGCGGTAGCAGAGAGAACAGTCTATGAGTTGGGTGGCTGGAGTCTTTGACCATTTTTAGGGCCTTCCTCTGACACAATCTGATATAGAGGTACTGGATGGCAGGGAGCTCGGCCACAATGTTGTACTGGGCTGTATGCACTACCCTATGTAAGGCCTTGCAGTTGGATGCCAAGCAGTCAATTGTGTTTGCGGTTGATATCTCTATATATTTAGTTTTCATCATTTTGTAAGTAACTCCCCAAAACTAATTCATAAAACGTTTTAATTTCCAAATGTACTACACTCTAAAAATGTGGGATTCAACTGGAGTTCTTCTAAGATCCTTAAAGATCCCCGAAGAACATTAGGGTTCTTGGCAATGAATAACAACGCCAAAAGGCTATTCAAAGAAATTCTTAGGTGGTGGGGTTCATCGAGGAACCCCCATTGTTGCTGGAGTTCTTCAGGGATCTGAAAACGCTCGTGCCAAGTTTGAATACGACAACAGTTCAGTTGATGTTTGGCTCTGAATATGTATTGAAATAATTGATATAATAATATAAAATACTAATGAATAACGAAGACAATTATGGTCTTCTGTGAATAGCTTCCATAACGTTACTATAGCTATAGTTCAGAAGAATTAACGTAAATATTAGAAAGCCGGGTTTGACCTTTGGCATTGTATGAGCTACAGTACTTTAGCTAGCTAGCTAGCTAGCGTTATGTCCTAACTAGGCAGAACTAGGTTTGTATAATTTCCTGAACTATATTCTCTCCCATATATTGTATATCGTTTCCATAAAGCCAACATGGCTTTATACTCACTAACGTAAGTTTCCAATCTAGAGCAGTTCTCTTTTGTGAGAATGAACTAGCTAACATTAGCTTTGTTGACGTTAGCTAGCTAGCTAACCAACTAACTAAGGATGGTGACATGTCCAGACAAGATGTTACAACGAACTGAATCGTCAATGGAGAGCTTCCTCTTTATATAGCCTGGTACAGCATTCAATACTATCAACTCACAAGGAGGCATAACATTACATGTACAATACTATCCCATTTTGGAAACATTACATGTATGCCCCCTTGTGAAGAGAAATTAATAGCTTAAGTGGTAGCTGTAGTTGGGATTCAAATGTATAATGGTATTAATACAGTGACTAGACTACCTCTTTTGTGTAATGCATGCCCTTCTGAATCCAAACACAGTATTGCCACGTAGCAAAACGTTGCGTATAATCTTTCAAGTCAGCCTGATAAAATATAGAAGAATTTGTGTACAAAGATAGGATGAAATTTGACATTAGGCCTGTATGGCAGTAGTTATACTGTATGGCAGTACTGTATTAGCAAGTGCTTTCTCCAATATGTTCTTCTATTTTGCATTCAATTGTATGTCGATGCAATTTATCTTTCAATATTTATTTAATATATATATATTTTTTAATGCTTGTAAGACTATTTTTTTTACACATTTTCTCTTCCTTTGAAATTATTAAAGGAAAGAACATGGACACAATGCAATTGGGATCAAGAAGAAGGTATGGATATATTGTAGGACTGCTGCATTTGAAGTGTTCATTTAACCTACATAGCAGTCAATACAAACTGAACTCTATTAGCATACAAATAATGTGCAAATCTTTTCAGATCTTCTCAGAAATTAATAAAGTCCATGTAATGGATATAGACAAAAAGATAATTCAAGGACAATCCGAGGTAGAGAGGCGAGGCAGGGGTGAGGACATCATCCTGCTATTTTGACAGTCCCTGAAGGACAATACAGAAGAGGTATTTGCTCTTATTCCTTCCATTTCTCTAATGTATTTTGTAATAAAATGATCAAGTGTAGTAAGATCATTGCTTTACCTTACTAGGACTTGAGACCACAGCAGCGATCCTGCTCTTGCCCTACCTCTTCAATGAGGACCAGTGGCCTTTGCACAAATGATCTGTTTCTTCATAAACATAGGTGTGTATACTTTTAAATAAAACTACAGCTGAACATTTGTTATGTTCTTTGTTAATTGTATGTGTATTCATCTTTTCTTACATTTGTTGACACAGGTTTCACCGCTCTTCACTCCTTTACTGCACATTGGCAGAAATCCATTTCACCATGAAAGTGAAATCATGCTGGCCTTTGATGGGGAGAACATCCACGCCCTAGAGAACATCCCTATGGGACTTGGGGCTCTGTTAGGGCTGTATTTTTTCCCCCGTTAAATTTCCCAAAAATGTCAGAAAAACATTATGCTCTTAAAGTTACTGTGCTCTGGGGATAAGACAATTTGGGGTGAAGTTACCAGGGCCGGTCATAAAGATGACAAACTTCCTAACATAACTAAGTGGTTGTTGGGCATGTGGTTGTTAGTCACACACACACACTAAAGCTAAAAAATCTGTATTTAGCATCAAGTCTACAATATTGTTAGTTTACCTATGATTCATTTTAATGTATGTTGTTTTTATTGTACATCATTATTAAAAAAAAACATTTTAAATGTAATAAAAAGCACTATACAAAGTAAATGTATTATTTATTATGGTCTGACATGTCTGCAGAAATGTTGCAATTTTGTAGTGTGTTTTCTTTGGTAAATTGTTTTGTAAATATTATTTCACATTTGTGGTGCCACTAAATAAACAATAAATTATTTAAATAAATATTGTCAATATTGTTAATATTATTAAACTATGTTTTTATAATGGAGGGAGAGTGGACAGGGAGTTTAAAAAAGGAACCCCAAAAGGTTCTTCGAGGAACCATTAAGAACTTATAGGGGTTCCCCCACAGTTTCAATTTGAAGAACCCTTAAAGAATACTCCAGGAACATTTACCTTTTAGAGGGTAGGAAGCTACTTGTCTGTTTCTTGGGCTTCAAGAATGTGACTGATCAAAGTGTGTCAGGCCTTGAAAAATAAACTATTGAACTGATGGAAAGTAAGCGGATATCGGTGAACAAATGCCGTGGTCAAGGCTACGATGGCTCCAGTGAAATCAGTGGTGCTTACTCAGGTGTTCCAAAGAGCATATTTGGCCGAGAGCCTAATGCGTCTTAGTTCTTTATTAGTTTTAGTTTAGAAAACGATCTCTCCGCAGAAAATGCCAACAGGTCGTGATGAAAACATTTGCACACAAAAATGTAAGGTGACGCAGATGCATACTGTGTAGACTATAGCCCATAGGAAAAGAGAGGCAAGCACAGACATTAACCAGGTTTCCATCCAACTATTTCATGCAGATGAATTAGCTACCTGACGCATGAAAAATGTCACAGCGGGGCTGATGGAAACAGGATATGCCGATAGAATTGTAAAAATACCGACAGACAATTTGTTCGTTCGACATGGTGGGATCTTTTTGTGCCGGCAAAAGTAATTATGCGTGAAATTGCGGTGGAAATGGATTTATGCGCAAATATTGATACAGTATAATAGACTATACCTATCACGCGATGATATGTTGTTTGGTCCTCCCACTACGACCCTGGAAACTATGCAGTTTATTAGGTTACAGATCAAATAAATTATGATGAACTTTACAGTGTGGTAAAAGTGCACGTGATGAGCTTGATGCTCCTTTCCAATAAATATCAAGAGTCTTATTCTGGTGACATGTTAATGGTTGTGACTGCCGTTTGACAAATAAAAATAGTATGCTCTTATCCATAATAATCTCATCGCCTACCCGCACACATCTGTTGAGCAGTTGGCTAGAGCATGTGTCAAGACCAGAGTGGACACATGCTCCATATAACGCAAAAGTCTGCGTGTCAAAACCATCAGTAGAGTTGAAAATGCGATGGAAACCCATTTAACTTGTATTTTTCATTCGGTACATGGGAATTTAACCGCAAACGTTATATTGGTGTGCAGTATGTCATCCCGCACTGACTTTTAACTGCAATAACTCAATTTAATGTCGCCAATTAGACGAAAACCTAGCTACACAGAGAGAGAGACGCAGCAAAGAATATTTCAGGAGAATTGTTAGGCTATTTAATAAATAGCAGCTAAATACTCTACATAGACAATAGGCAACACTGCATAATGACGAAGGGGGGGGGGGGGGGGGGGGGGGGTGTGCCACGGTAATAATGGTATGGCCTCCAGGACACAAAGGATCTCACACCCCTGAGAAATCGGACATTACTGTTAAAAGAGTGTTACCTTTTTTTCTGGGCTCAGAGCCAGGTTTCTAGTCTATTGTGCTTTGGTTTTTCATTGTTGTACTTCATTGTTTGTAATGTTAAATCTTCTCATAATATCACTACAGGCCTACATGCAAAGCTACAGTTTCTTCCTAAAACCCTGATTATTTTCTCTTATGTACAGTTTGTTCACCCATAGCCACAGGAAATAGGGGTGCTTTAAACATGTTGTATTTCATTTCTTTTTTTAAAGTGTGCACTAGGCCTTTATTACTCGCGGAGATAAATACTAATCAGCAGAGCAAGGAGGAAAATATCCTCTCCTTCTCCTCCTCCCCCTCATCCTCTTGTCCTGCTTCTCTCTGATCCTCCTATCGTCCTCTCTCCTACTTCCTCCTCTCATCTCCTCCTGTCCTCCTCTCTCCTCGACCTTCATCCGCTCCTCACTACCCTCCTCCTGTCCTCCTCCTCCTCCACCTACCCCTTCTCCTCCTGTCCTCCTCCCCCCTCCTCTCCTCCACCTTCTGCTTTCCCTCTTCCTCCTCCAGCTCCTGTCCTTGAGGTGGACTTTGCTTATTTTTTCAATACGTGTCACTTTGAATGCATCATTGACTTCAGACAGTGGTATGCAAGTGCCTTTAAATGTGTATGTCCTATGTACATTTGAAGTCGGAAGTTTACATGCAGTGGGGCAAAAAAGTATTTAGTCAGCCACCAATTGTGCAAGTTCTCCCACTTAAAAAGATGAGAGGCCTGTAATTTTCATCATAGGTACACTTCAACTGTGACAGACAAAATGAGAGAAAAAAAATCCAGAAAATCACATTGTAGGATTTTTAATGAATTTATTTGCAAATTATGGTGGAAAATAAGTATTTGGTCACTTACAAACAAGCAAGATTTCTGGCTCTCACAGACCTGTAACTTCTTCTTTAAAAGGCTCCTCTGTCCTCCACTCGTTACCTGTATTAATGGAACCTGTTTGAACTTGTTATCAGTATAAAAGACACCTGTCCACAACCTCAAACAGTCACACTCCAAACTCCACTATGGCCAAGACCAAAGAGCTGTCAAAGGACACCAGAAACAAAATTGTAGACCTGCACCAGGCTGGGAAGACTGAATCTGCAATAGGTAAGCAGCTTGGTTTGAAGAAATCAACTGTGGGAGCAATTATTAGGAAATGGAAGACATACAAGACCACTGATAATCTCCCTCGATCTGGGGCTCCACGCAAGATCTCACCCCGTGGGGTCAAAATGATCACAAGAACGGTGAGCAAAAATCCCAGAACCACACGGGGGGACCTAGTGAATGACCTGCAGAGAGCTGGGACCAAAGTAACAAAGCCTACCATCAGTAACACACTACGCCGCCAGGGACTCAAATCCTGCAGTGCCAGACGTGTCCCCCTGCTTAAGCCAGTACATGTCCAGGCCCGTCTGAAGTTTGCTAGAGAGCATTTGGATGATCCAGAAGAAGATTGGGAGAATGTCATATGGTCAGATGAAACCAAAATAGAACTTTTTGGTAAAAACTCAACTCGTCGTGTTTGGAGAACAAAGAACACCATACCTACTGTGAAGCATGGGGGTGGAAACATCATTCTTTGGGGCTGTTTTTCTGCAAAGGGACCAGGACGACTGATCCGTGTAAAGGAAAGAATGAATGGGGCCATGTATCATGAGATTTTGAGTGAAAACCTCCTTCCATCAGCAAGGGCATTGAAGATGAAACGTGGCTGGGTCTTTCAGCATGACAATGATCCCAAACACACCGCCCGGGCAACGAAGGAGTGGCTTCGTAAGAAGCATTTCAAGGTCCTGGAGTGGCCTAACCAGTCTCCAGATCTCAACCCCATAGAAAATCTTTGGAGGGAGTTGAAAGTCCATGTTGCCCAGCAACAGCCCCAAAACATCACTGCTCTAGAGGAGATCTGCATTGGAAGAATGGGCCAAAATACCAGCAACAGTGTGTGAAAACCTTGTGAAGACTTACAGAAAACGTTTGACCTCTGTCATTGCCAACAAAGGGTATATAACAAAGTATTGAGATAAACTTTTGTTATTGACCAAATACTTATTTTCCACCATAATTTGCAAATAAATTCATAAAAAATCCTACAATGTGATTTTGTGGATTTTTTTTCTAATTTTGTCTGTCATAGTTGAAGTGTACCTATGATGAAAATGACAGGCCTCTCTCATCTTTTTAAGTTGGAGAACTTGCACAATTGGTGGCTGACTAAATACTTTTTTGCCCCACTGTACACCTTAGCCAAATACATTTAAACTTAGTTTTTCACAATTCCTGACATTTATTCCCTGTAAAAATCCCCTGTCTTAGGTCAGTTAGGATCACCACTTTATTTTAAGAATTTGAAAAGTCAGAATAATAGTAGAGAATGATTTATTTCAGCTTTTATTTCTTTCATCACATTCCCAGTCGGTCAGAAGTTTACATACACTCAATTAGTATTTGGTAGCATTGCCTTTAAATTGTTTAACTTGGGTCAAACGTTGCGGGCAGCCTTCCACAAGCTTCCCACAATAAGTGAATTTTGGCCCATTCCTCCTGACAGAGCTGGTGTAACTGAGTCAGGTTTGTAGGCCTCCTTGCTCGCACACGCTTTTTCAGTTCAAACCCACAAATTTTCCATAGGAGTGAGGTCAGGGCTTTGTGATTGCCACTCCAATACCTTGACTTTGTTGTCCTTAAGCCATTTTGCCACAACTTTGGAAGTAGGCTTGGGGTCATTGTCCATTTGGAAGACCCATTTGCAACCAAGCTTTAACTTCCTGACTGATGTCTTGAAATGTTGCTTCAATATATCCACATAATTTTCCTACCTCATGATGCCATCTATTTTGTGAAGTGCACGAGTCCCTCCTGCAGCAAAGCACCCCCACACCATGACACTGCCACCTCGTGCTTCAGGGTTGGGATGGTCTTCTTCGGCTTGCAAGCCTCCCCCTTTTTCCTCCAAACATAACAATGGTCATTATGGTCAAACAGTTCTATTTTAGTTTCATCAGACCAGAGGACATTTCTCCATTTGCAGTTGCAAACCATAGTCTGGCTTTTTATGGTGGTTTTGGAGCAGTGGCTTCTTCCTTGCTGAGCGGCCTTTAAGGTTATGTCGATATAGGACTCATTTTACTGTAGATATAGATACTTTTGTACCTGTTTCCAGCATCTTCACAACGTCTTTTGCTGTTGTTATGGGATTGATTTGCACTTTTCGCACCAAAGTACGTTCATCTCTAGGAAACAGAACGCATCTCCTTCCTGAGCGGTATGACGGCTGCGTTGTCCCATGGTGTTTATACTTGCATACTATTGTTTGTACAGAAGGTACCACGTTCTTCAGGGGGTTGGAAATTGCTCCCAAGGATGAACCAGACTTGTGGAGGTCTACAATTTTTTTTCTGAGGTCTTGCCTGATTTCTTTTGATTTTCCCATGATGTCAAGCAAACAGGCACTGAGTTCGAAGGTAGGCCTTGAAATACATCCACAGGTACACCTCCAATTGACTCAAATGATGTCAATTAGCCAATCAGAAGCTTCTAGCCATAACGTCGTTTTCTGGAATTTTCCAAGCTAAATGTCTAAATGTTAACCACCCATATAAGTCAGTGTATTTGTATATATGTTTTTATTTTTTATCTCACCTTTATTTAACCAGGCTAGTTGAGAACAAGTTCTCAATTGCAACTGCGACCTGGCCAAGATAAAGCAATGCAGTGTGACACAGACAACAACACAGACAATATACACAGATAATATTAACAGAACCTGCATATTACCACTGCAAGGTCATGAAGGTGCCAAAGCTCAACAGGAAAAATCATATCACTCGGGTAAAGGACCCCTTTCTCTTTTAATGGTCTAAACCTTTTACAATTATGACATAAGTTTGTTGGAGTCCATAGAGGTTTCTGACGTCTCTTCCCTTCTCTACTCCTTCTTTCTCTACCTCCCTCTCTCTCTGTCGGTCTTAGATGGAGCTGGCAATCGATCAACTGGACCTGGTCCATCACATGGTGGTCTATGGCTGCGTCTTGTCTGTAAACCAGACCTATGAGCAGAAATGCCACATGGGAGAAACAGCAGATGAATACATCTGTGTAGTCTGCCTGTAGTGTAGGAGGGGTGAGAGACTGCCCCCTTATGGAGACTTTAATACATAGTGGGGCAAAAAAAATATTTAGTCAGCCACCAATTGTGCAAGTTCTCCCAGAGTCAATGTGCGGGGGCACAGGTTAGTCGAGGTAATTGAGGTAATATGTACATGTAGGTAGCGGTAAAGTGACTATGCATAGATAATAAACAGAGAGTAACAGCAGCGTAAAAGAGGGTTTGGGGTTTTCGGGGGACAATGCAAATATTCCAGGGAGCCATTTGATTAGCTGTAGAGGAGTCTTATGGCTTGGGGGTAGAAGCTGTTAAGAAGTCTTTTGGACCTAGACTTGGCGCTCCGGTAGGGCCTTTTTAGTGCCTTCCTCTGACACCGCCTGGTATAGAGGTCCTGGATGGCAGGAAGCTTAGCCCCAGTGATGTACTAGGCCATACGCACTAACCTCCGTAGTGCATTGTGGTCGGAGGCCGAGCAGTTGCCATACCAGGCCGGGATGCAACCAGTCAGGATGCTCTCGATGGTGCAGCTGTAGAACCTTTTGAGGATCTGAGTACCCATGCCAATCTTCAGTCTCCTGAGGGGGAATAGGCTTTGACGTGCCCTCTTCATGACTGTCTTGGTGTGCTTGGACCATGATAGTTTGTTGGTGATGTGGACACCAAGGAACTTGAAGCTCTCAACCTGCTCCACTACAGCCATGTCAATGAGAATGAGGACATGCTCAGTCCTCCTTTTCCTGTAGTCCACAATCATCTCCTTTGTCTTTATCACGTTGAGGGAGAGGTTGTTATCCTGGCACCACACGGCCAGGTCTCTGACCTCCTCCCTATACGCTGTGTCGTTGGCAAACTTAATGTTCCTGGCCATGTAGTAATGGGTGAACAGGGAGTACAGGAGGGGACTGAGGGCGCACCCCTGAGGGGCCCCCGTGTGGAGGATCAGTGTGAAAGATGTGCTGTTACCTACCCTTACCACCTGGGGGTGACCCATCAGGAAGTCAAGGATCTAGTTGCAGATGGAGGTGTTTAGTCCCTGGGCCCTTAACTCTGAGATCCCTAAAGATTGGAAAGCTGCCGCAGTCATCCCCCTCTTCAAAGGGGGAGACAATCTAGACCCAAACTGCTTTCAGACTTATATCTATCCTACCCTGCCTTTCTAAAGTCTTCGAAAGCCAAGTTAACAAACAGATCACCTACCATTTCGAATAACACCGTACCTTTTCCGCTATGCAATCTGGTTTCCGAACTGGTCATGAGTGCACCTCAGCCACGCTCAAAGTCATAAACGATATCATAACCGCCATCGATAAAAGACAATACTGTGCAGCTGTCTTCATCAACCTGGCCAAGGCTTTCGACTCTGTCAATCACCTCATTCTTATCGGCAGACTCAACAGCCTTGGTTTCTCAAATGACTGCCTCGCCTGTTTCACCAACTACTTCTCAGATAGAGTTCAGTGTGTCAAATCGGAGGGCCTGTTGTCTGGACCTCTGGCAGTCTCTGTGGGGGTGCCACAGGGTTCAATTCTTGGGACGACTCTTTTCTCTGTATACGTCAATGATGTCGCTCTTGCTGCTAGTGATTCTCTGATCCAACTCTACGAAGACGACACCATTCTGTATACTTCTGGCCCTTCTTTGGACACTGTGTTAACTAACCTCCAAACGAGCTTCAATGCCATACAACACTACTTCCGTGGCCTCCAACTGCTCTTAAACGCTAGTAAAACCAAATGCATGCTTTTCAACCGTTTGCTGCCCGCACCCGCCCGCCTGACTAGCATCACTACTCTGGATGGTTCTGACAACTACAAATACCTAGGTGTCTGGTTAGACTGTAAACTCTCCTTCCAGACTCACATTAAGCATCTCCAATCCAAAATAAAATCTAGAATCGGCTTCCTATTTCGCAACAAACATCCTTCACTCATGCTGCCAAACATACCCTGGTAAAACTGACTATCCTATTGATCCTTGACTTCGGCAATGTCATTTACAAAATAGCCTCCAACACTCTACTCAGCAAATTGGATGTAGTCTATCACAGTGCCATCTGTTTTGTCACCAAATCCCCACCAATTCCACCTCCCACTTGGTGACGAACGCAGCTGTAATTTTTGTTTATGGTTTATGCAGCTTGTTGGCCATTAGCCAATCGGCATTTCTCAACGAGTTCAAAGCACAGGACTAAATTCAACTGTTAATTACGGCTTCACAACTGGTACATTCCCACCTCCCACTTGGTGACGAACGCAGCATAACCGGTCAACGTACACGTGACTTCTTTCTATACAGGAAGTGTTACATTATTTACATTCCCGAAAATACAGCAGGTGGTTTTGAAGGGGTTCCATGTCATGATTCTTAAAGACGTTCAAAAAAAATGATACTTTAGTGTTTACCCAGAGATGAACATAGTTTATTGGTCGTTCCTACATAAAGTAGAAGTCATCTTGTCTCGTAAGAGTTGGTATTACGCATTTTCTCTTTGGCTAAGTGTGGAAAGTCATACCGGAAGTTATGTAACATGTTTGAAAGGGACCAATCATCCAAATGAAATATAAATTATAGAGGTAAGTCAGCGAAATAAGTATTACATAGTTATGTAGTGGCTAAATAACATCAGTATATGTTGCAATTAGAACCATGTCTATTAGTACAGTTGCAGGTCGCTTAATGTAACTTGTTTTCGATGTGGCACATCGGCAAAAGACAGAGTACCGTATTGGTCAAATTTTCTCGTTGTTGGTCTCAAAACAGTAATAGGTGTTTGCGCGGTTCTTGCAATGTTATCTTCCTAAATTAATTGTGTTGCCTAAATATTCTGCACTTGTCACACGTTAGTCAATCCCCATATAATTGAGTTGTAGTTTCATAAATAGGCCTACTGCTGTCATGTTTCCCCGCTGTCTAAATAACCCTCGAATTCTATCCAGGGGGCCCATAGTAATACATTTCAACAATTAAGTGATACAATTTCAATGAGAGGCAGTACATTGCTTGTTTGTAAATAATAAATGCTCAGTTCTTCTGTTTTATTAATGTTTTCTAGTTGTTTTGATGGTCACTTCCCTGGGTCACCTGAAGACTGCTCTTTAAAGCATGGAAACGTTGTCCAGTCACAGTGCTTACCTTCTCCAGCAGTTACAGGAGCAGAGGATACAGGGGCTTCTCTGTGACTGCATGCTAGTAGTCAAAGGAGTATGCTTCAAAGCCCACAAAAATGTACTTGCTGCATTTAGTTCCTATTTCAGGTGTGTCATTAATAATAATCATCCACAAGTCATGTAGTGAATATATTCAAGAATATTGCCATACTAGATGAATACCTTGATTCTTAGGATTTTGTTTTTCCCTTACTACTGCTATTAAACAAAACAGACATGAAATGGAGATTCAACACGCTTTGTGTTCTCATATTATAGCCTGATAGAGCTCTACCGGGATAAATTAGCAATGTGTCGACATTGTAAAATAACCTTTTAACTTTTGTGCCAGCAGGTCTTTGTTCCAAAATTCGCCAAGTCAAAAAAATGACGTTTTTCAACTGGTCATTCAGGACGTGGGAGGTATAGGCCAGATACTGGACTACATGTACACTTCCCATCTAGATGTCAACCAGGACAATGTACAAGCACTGTTGGACATCGCCCAGTGCTTACAGGTCCCAAATGTACAGAGCATGTGCAACACTTTCCTGAAACCCAGCGCGCCTGCCGTGGAGGCCCCTTCTTTCTCATTGTCTGGTGTCTTGACCTCGGAACACGACTACCTCCTCGGGACAGGCCTTGCCCAAGACGTGGACCTTCCTTGCCCTTCTTCGGTAGGCCAGAGGTCTGCCTTTGGCAGTGGGGCACCAATGTCCCATGGTGGGAACGCTACCTCTGAGACTACAGCCATTACCCAGCCAGTCCCAGAGAAGCAGCTAGTACACGGCTACAAGCTACGCAACTTCTACAGCAAGCAGTACTTCAAGCAGAGTGCTGCTGCTGAGACTAGCAATGCAGCATTAAACCAAGGCCCAAGCCCCCTGGTGCTGGTTGAAGAGCAGCAGTTCCAATTTGGGGTCACACAACCATGCGCGAATGCCCCTGTATGTTCAGGCAATGCGATTCAGTCAAACCCACCCTGTCTGCAGGCTATACCAGCTGAGAAGGAGTTTGGTTCAACGTTGCCTGCTGAAGACTTGTCAACCACAGCCAACCCAGGAGGAAAAATCTCCCCTGTCAACAAGCACATGCGGCCAAAGAAAGCCGTCTACCTGAAGAAATACAACTACCTGCGCCCTCAGAAGGCTCTAGAAGAGATGTGCCTGGAGCAGAGCAGCGAACCAGTCAACCACTGCACAAAGGAGACTCACCAAGAGGAGGTAGTGGTCCAGAGTGAGATACCTGAAGCTCCCGTAGACTGCCTACCTCCCATAGACTGCCTGGCCAGAGACAGGGAAGAGGTGTTGGAGACCGCAATGGATTCTCAACTTCCTAGTCCACCTCCTCTTGACCAAGAGGAGGAACCGGACCCACCAACCATCAGTGATCCAACAGAACCAACTGGGCATAAGGTGCAGTACTGCTGTGAGATGTGCGGGAAGACTTTTAAACACCCAAGCAACCTGGAACTTCACAAGCGCTCACACACTGGTAGTTTGTTAATTTCACTATTGTGTCATTACTGATTTTTGGAGCTTTAAAATGTGTGGAAAAAATGCACAAAAAAGTTGTATGCTGACTTTTTGTAAGGTGAAAAAAAAATATATATCTTTTTTTCTCACAGGGGAGAAACCATTCCAGTGTAATGTTTGTAGGAAAAACTTTTCACAGGTAAAGGTGCACAGTTATCCTTTGTTTAATCAATTTATGAAAGTAATTTAGTGTGTCCACTAGGCAAATAGGGAGGTTTACATGAACACAGTTTTTTTTTTGACAGGCAGGTAATTTGCAGACCCATTTACGACGCCATTCTGGAGAAAAACCTTACATTTGTGAACTCTGTGGGAAAAGGTAAACACTTATTTTTTTTTACAATTTAGAAAAGTTTTCCATATTGGGTCATCTGTCACCATACTGCTAGAATGGACAGCTCTAAATCAGTTGTCTCCAACTCTGGTCCTGGTCAGTTACTTGGTGGGCAGGCTTTTGATCTAGCCTAGCAGTTGTAGACCCTTGTCCTAGATAGCACTGTGAAGGGCACTACATATACATAACACATTTACAAACAATACATTAGACCTTCATAAGCAGTAACAACAATCATGAATCTGCATGTGCCACAGCCGTCTAGATAACAATGGATGTGAGTCATAACATTGACTCAGCCATCTAATGAGGTGTATTTGTGTTATGCTGACTACTTCTCCTTCCCTCACTGTGGCATCTCCCAGCTTTGCTGCCTCGGGGGATGTTCAGCGTCACATTGTGATCCACACGGGAGAGCGGCCACACCTGTGTGACATATGTGGACGCGGTGAGTGCTACAACCAACAAATGACTTATCCCAGTATGGATTACTGGCACAATATAAACATCGATTCTTAGATGTTACAGTGTTCCTATGTGCGTTTTAAGGTGGGCGGTATATAATGTTTGAGAAATCAAACATCAATAATAATTCTAACATTCTCATAACATTACAAGGCCTGCTATATATAAGCATTTAAAAATGTAAAGAAACAACAATTAAACGTGTTTATAATAGTGATGGAAAGTTTGGCTCGTTTTACTTATCTTTTCGACTCGTTCAGTCATAAGAACAAATCTTTAGACTCATTTTGTTCATTTGAGTCAATAATGGCCAGAGCACGGTGGACCCCCTACTGGCGGAAGATGAACTGAAAACTGAAAACTCATGACTGTCTCATTCACATGTGTGGGGGCATATTTCTGCATTACCAAATGAGGAGAGTTAAACTTCACACACCAGTCAGAGTTATACTTAAACAACATCTTTAATAATAAGAGTTTGCAATAGCAATTTTTGACTTTCAATGATGCACTATCTCTAATGAACCATTGAAAAGTACCAACATAAAAGTACAAATATATTTTATAGCCAAGATCCACCCCTCAATTTACATGACGAACCACAGATCTTAGGAACAGTTCACAAAGGTTAAGATTTGTATGAAAGATATCTATAAAACATAGCAGACAGTTACTGCTGTGTCAACAGTTTTCATTGTAAAGACCAGTGTCTGGCCCTCCTACTCCAAACTAGAACCCTCTCTCCCTGGTACAGCATAGAACAGAACCATTAGCTCATGTTCTCTGGAATGCTCTTTAGGTTTTATCACCCAAAGACATCGTAAATCTTCTCTGTCAGTGCTATCTCAGAGGCCCATCCTCAGTGGAACCCACACACAATAGTTAACAGAATATTCTATTCTGTTGAATAAAACAACCATTATAATGCAATACAAGCATTATAACATAATCTTGCAATTTTCCACGACACATGTCGTTCACCATAGCGGGCTTAGCGTAATTTGTGACTGAGACTTATACATGTGTGCTTTAAACAATATACATTTGTTGATTGCTAGGCATACAAATACGATTATTTATTGATATATTTGAAACAAGGTCTAGTTGTGGCAACAACCGGACTAGATTGTGAACGACTCTTGGCGGAATGTATTGCGTGACTGCCGTGAGGCTCAAGCACAATGTCGCTTGCAAACTGCACCTCCCGAACACATTTTTTTCTCGAGTTTGAATTTGTTGACCAGGGGCTGTGTATGTTTTGGTTCTACAAAGCTGTGTCCATCATAAAATTCAATACTAAATTAATTGCATTCATTCGTGCACCATGCAATCTATTATCAGTTCTAAACATGTATTTTTCTTCTCAGTGCTCATGATGTATTTTCCTGCATGCATATATGACAGACAGTTGGTGGTCGGAGCACGTCTCTGGAGCCGCTGAGCTGGAGGAGCGTGTATTAATCCTGCTGAAAGACTCATTGCTACCAGCACTAGCAGGTCAAATGAACGACTAAAACGAATGAGTCACTCAGAAAAACAAATCATGACTCTCGAGTCAGTTACAAGAGTCGTTCAAAAAGGACAAATTGTTTGCAAACGGCACATCACTAGTTTTATAAACATGCATTTATTAAGGATGATTCATGTCGATCTCCTATCTATCCATTATTATTAAGTGTTATTAAGTTCTCATTGAATGCATGTTGTATCCTTCCTTACTCAGGTTTCAGCAACATCAGCAACCTGAAGGAGCACAAGAAGACTCACACTACAGACAGAGAGTTCACCTGTGACCAGTGTGGCAAGTCCTTCAACATGCACAGGAAACTGCTGAAGCACAAGATCAGACACTCCGGGGAGAAACCGCACACCTGCCAGACTTGTGGTGCGTATCAACCTGTATTAGGACAGCCTCTGAGGGGACAGACCCTGAGGCTGTCTGAATATGGATACTGTATTTTATAGATAGACATGAAGACCACAAGAAAAGATTGGTAGAAAAAAAGTGTCTCTGAATGTAGTTTTCCAAATTCAGGCAACAGTATATTTTTCTGCATGAAGGCAGTTGTTGAGAGCACATATCAATGGATGGTTGATTGTGTTGGTTGGGTACATATCATGATAACTCATATCAAACCGTACCACAGGGAAGAGCTTTGCTGGGTCGGGCGACCTGCGTCGCCATGTGAGAACGCACACGGGGGAGAGACCCTACCTCTGCAACACCTGCGGCAAGAGCTTCACCCGCTCGGCTGTCCTGAGGAGACACTGCAGCATGCACTGCAAGGCCACGCCTGACGACTCCAGCCCTGACGTAGAGGACCCAGAGCAGCCTGGCAGTAGCAGTACTGATGGAGGAGGAGGAGGCCCATTCCACAAGACTGTCAGCCACAGTAAAGCACCTGAGCCCAGGCAACCACCACCAACCTCCAATACTGTGATGGAGCTCGATAAGCCTTCGCCCCCACCAGCACATACAGAAGCCCCGTCGACTAGCATCCACCTCAGCCCGTCTACCTCAACGTCCTTCCCCGAGCTGCGCTCCATCGTGCCCCAGCACCTCGCCATCGTGCCCCAGCACCTCCTCCCCTCCACCCCCTCCCAGCAGCAGGAGAAGTGCCCTCCTCTAGCAGACTCCCTGAAACTGGGCAAAACTCACCTACCTCAAGAGGCCCTTGTGTTTGGCCCATATGTGGAGAATGGGCCGGTGGGTGTGGAGATACAACAGCAGGGGTCTGGGGCCTCGGTGGTTGCCCGGCCGTACCTCTCAGCCCCAGACAGTTACTGTGGGACCCTCCCAGGGGCTAGCCGCCCCAGTGGTACCCCCTACAGGGCAAGTGAGGGACCCTTCTTTTCCAGTGTAACACTATGGGGGCTGGCCATGAAAACACTGCAGAATGACAATGACCTGGAGCAGTGAAAGCTGGAGCAAGTAGTGTGTCTAATGTGGCTTCCTTTCCTCGTCTCGTCTCCATTGTCAGGACTGATTTGAAGACACTGTTGTAGGGCAAATCCACATGATGATACCTACTGGTGATCATCATTCATCTGTTCAGTTCTTTCACATCATTGTAGATGAAGGGAAGGAGATGAGGAAAGGAGGTCACTTTAGTCTATTCAGAACTAGCCATAGAGTTCCCTTATGAAGGAAGACTGCTTAGCACTATGATATTATCTAACTTCAATGAATAGAATATAACACTCAGGTATTTCCTTTTATAGGATATTGTTTTTAGAACAATGTGTTATAAAGATGGCAAAAAAGGTATATTCTTTCTGGATAAGTATGCACTGTTTTGAAATAAAAGATGCCAAAAATATAGTTTTTTAGTTTAAAATATATTGTATTTTCATGCAGTAATGTTACAATGGTGTATTGTGTAAGCCTGCTCTGTCAACCACACAACATAGAGGAAATGTATTTCTGGTTCATTATGGCTTCAATAAATGTCTCCTTTAGTGGCTCCAAGCCAGTGGCTAAGTTCTCTCTTCAGAACAGGGATTTAGTCTGCAGTCTGAGTGCTCTGACCTCCTCCACGAAGACCCAAACATTAGGCATGAACATGAAGTCATGAGAATGATCACGGCTAAGGTCTATGGATTGAGAATAGGCACAGACAATGTTGCAGCAGTGCATAGAATATATCAAAAAGTCAGATAAATATTGCTATAATCTTGTAATATTTACTATAAATTCACAATCGAAAATTTCACGGTAAAGTGGAATGGGAACAATAGCAAAGCATAGCAAAATGTCTATCGGAAGGCCTTCCCGCAGCCACTGCCCTAAAACAGGTTCATGTGAGCTGGGCACGGTGCTGTTCAGTGGCTATGGAGCTGAAATTGGAGATCAGTCCTCCACTTCGCGTTGATCGCAGTACTGTTTTTGGTGCGCCAGTTTTATGACACAGTAAGGACTACATTTCTCAAACTAATCACAACTATTCATTTTTGGGGTGAAGAACTATAGCTAATTGTAACTAAACACGGCCACCTACACATTATGATAAAGTTGCTTATTTCCATAACTAACAGGAGTAATGTTTGTATAATTCTAAATAGTGTTTAATAGACTAACCCTAAAAAAGTCCCAATAGGGGAAAAAAAGCAATCCAAATTGGTGAGAAGGGGTGCACAAATAACACAACATATTGGTTTTGTTAATGTAGCAATTTTCTTTCCCTGGACCTGCTCTCAAGGGTTCATGTCTTGTGTTGCCTATGTATGGGATGTAATGTTGTTACATCACTTACGCTGCCAACAGCAGCATCCATAGCTCGAAGAGACCGCCTTTTGAGAAGCATCAACGAGAGCTTGGCCATATTGTGCATCCAGTTTGTCGTAAATCGTCTGCGTCACACCTACACCGGCGTTCTCAGTTAAAGCAATAAAATAGGACAACAAAATAAACACGGACTACAAGTAAAAACGTTAACAGGTAAATGCTGATGTATTAGTCAATACCATATACAGGTTTATCGTTCGTATCATTAAAATTGTGCTTATTGCAACCGTAACATTCATAGGATACAATGGATGTGTTATTCTCGAGCCCTCCTTCGTGTATTTTTATGAAATTAACGAAAATAATCCACCTTGCATACAGTATATTTTATCAATTGCAATGTGATATGTAGGTGTGATTTTGCCTAATCTCACGAGTGATTCGCTACGTTAAAATAAAATGAAAACAATCACATGCCATTCAATTTTGACGACGCATACATGTATTTCTCAGACAATCACTGAACGATTTGTATCTCTCCGAACAGGTTATACATTTACAGCCTTTAGTCTGGGAAAATGGTTCAATTGGGGAATAATTTCAGTGACAAAAACAACGCCAAAGCAGTCTCAGAAGATGGATTCGACACCATTCCCCTTATAACACCCTTAGATGCCAGTCAACTGCAGTTCCCTGCACTCGACAGGGTAAGATTTATTCAAGTAACTTGAATGCCTATTGATGCAATATATCTACGCTACCCATCGTCAAATGTTTTCATGGGGTCCGTTTTCTTTATAGTCTGAAATAATATGAATGTGGTCAAATAAGGACCCAATGGAAATAAACGTGTCTAGAGATAATATAATCACTGTTTGGTCAATAGCCTCAAATAAACATATATAAACCTATTCTTCATTACACACATGAAGGAAATAGCCCACAATTTATTCCACATGAATAAACACCTTCATGCAGGCCTATGAGCTTCATTGTTTATACATCTTGGTATTTTTCTTGTGTTTCAGGTGGTGGTAAAGACCAAAACAGACTATGATGGGGGGAACAAGAAGAGCAGGCTGCGGTCCCCAAAAATAGCAGAATTCTCAATAAGCATAATCGAAGGGGTATCTGAACGACTCAAAGTAAGACATGTTACATTCTTCTTCTTCACCCCAACCTCTTGATTATTTCAACTGCTGCTGTAACAGTATAACTTTAGTACGTCCCCTCGCCCCGACACCGGCGCGAACCAGGGACCCTCTGCACACATCAACAACTGACACCCACGAAGCGTCGTTACCCATCGCTCCACAAAGGCCGCGGCTCTTGCAGAGCAAGGGGCAACACTACATCTAGGTTTCAGAGCAAGTGACGTAACTGATTGAAAACGCTACTAGCGCGTACCCGCTAACTAGCTAGCCATTTCACATCCGTTACACTGCCATGGCAATGGCCTTTTTACTGGTTTTGTTACACTCAGTACACTCAGGCAAATTTTTATATTTTTTCACTAATTGGTCTTTTGACCAATCAGATCAGCTCTGTAAAAGAGCTGATGTGGAAAGATCTGATGTGATTGGTCAAAAGACCAATTTAGTAGTGGAAAAGACCAATTTAGTTTAAAAAAAAACGAATTGGGCTGCCTGTCTAAACACAACCATAGAGGTCTTTGAGAAGCAAATTATTCGATTGCTACAGATCATCATCTTAAAAAGCCATATCTGCTCTGATTTGCAAGCTATCAAAGTGTGGGCCATCAACATCAATGGAGCAAATGCATCCCATGACATTCCATAGCACGTGATTTCTATATCTGTAGTGCTCTTCGTGGTATTTCCCAGCTTAATAAGGCATAATCTGTTATCACTTGTAAGACATGTACTTTGCTGTAGGCAACATGCACTGTAGATGAAAGGGACATTCATTACATGGGTTCTTCTCTGGCGCCAAGACTGGTTTTGCATAGCATCCCCTCATTTACATTTTTTTAATGATTTTTGCAAGATGTTTCTAACTCTGAGAAATAGGACATCTATAACCTGGAAATCAGAAGAACTCTTATTAAACCTCTGTGAAATAAAATTATTGATATAATTCACTATGTTTTGTCCCCCAACCAAGACAAGATCAGGTTCTATATTCATAAAGTGTCTGAGAGTAGGAGAGCTGATCTAGGACCAGTTTTGCATTTGGTTATATTGATCCTAGATCAGCACGGCTACTCTGAGACTTTTAATGAATATGGCCCAGGCCTCATCACTGAGTGATTTCTCCAACACCTCTCTCCCACTCCCCGCCTCCTCAGTTCCTCAAAGCGCCAGTAGTCATTGCGTAACACCCTAGCGATGTCAGTGCAATGTTCTTGTGCAGACTCTTTTAAAGACGTCATGTTTCTCACTCTGTTCAGTTTAATATCCAATTCATATTCCCTAATCAAACCCTAAGCCACGTCTTGATGAGCTCTCGTAGATCTGAACAATAGAATAGGTGCAATAAGCAATATGGTAATAACTCCACCTAGCCTTCTGGCCCTGTATCCATAAAGCGCCACAGATTAGTATCTAGGGGCTTAGGCACCTTCAGTAACCCAGAGGTGATGTTTGTCTCTCTCGTCTTCCCAGGTCACTCTGCTGGTGATTTGTGCTTTGGCGTTTCTGGTTTGCGTGGTGTTTCTGGTGGTCTATAAAGTCTACCAGTATGAGCAGCCCTGTCCAGAGGGCTTCATGTATGTGGTAAGCAACTAAGCATGCCTCTTTTTTTTCTCTTAAGTATTCAAGGTACCAATGAAGACCGACATCTTTAAGAAATCCACTAATCATATCAATGGCAGCATACAATTGCATCTGCAAGATAGAACTTGCTGTGATAAATCAATTCTCTTTTCTCTCTCTGTTATTGGCAACTTGATGTTTGGTAATTTTGGAAATGACAGGTTTTCACAGGCACTTCCTAGACTCCAAGTTTTGCTTCTCTTGTCCACATTTCTATAGTTATTCCCTTTGTTCCTCTGTTATAAATCTCTCTCCCTCTCTTTCCCTGTCTTGCAGCAAGGTCGGTGCATGCCGACGGGGATGTACGGTTACTACCCTCCTGGCGGGCGCGGGCGTCTCTTCACCATCATCAACCACTACAACATGGCCAAGCAGACCATCACCCGGTCCGTGTCCCCGTGGATGACCGTCATGTCCGAGGAGAAGGTCACCCAGCAAGAGACAGAGACCCACCAGAAGCTGGCCTAACGCACTGGGCTGTATTCAGAGGTGAAACGTTAAGAATGTTACAAATAGAACTACAATAAATAGAGCTGACCTGATGCCTAATTCAACATGAGCGATAATCACATCTGTTCTACAAAATGTATTTCTATCTGAGCGTTTTGTAACGTTGCACCCTTCTGAACAGACCCTAGGATCACCATCCAGCCGTGTGAAAAATAGTATACACGGTGCCGTTCAAGCAAACCCGAAATCTGGAAAAACATTCTTTAGCTAAAATGGTTCTTCTTGAGCTACGCCAGTTTTAAATGATATGATATAACTGCAATGTATCAGGCATAATGTGTTTTAATCTGTGAAATTATTTGACAAATGCATTTGTGTAAGCACAGACAGGAACTGCGGTTGGATGGGTATCTGGTTTGTTTGAATACATACACAAACAAGTCTTGCCACACAGACACTTGTTGACAAAACATCTTTGTACATAAACATAATGGGGAATAAAATCTCACTTCAGTACCCCAAATATAAACTGACTGAACCATTCTAGTGTCTGCGTAGCTGGTTTAAACACATGCACGGTTCATTTTTTTAGGCTTCTGCATTTCACACAACCATACTTTGTCTTTATTACTACAAAAAAACATTTGAATTACTGTCAGAGCATGTGCCATTTAACCATTGAGATCCAGCTAAAAAGGATAACTTTTTGGTCCTCCTAGACTGTTTTGCCTCTCCCATTTGTGGATGAATGGGTGTGTGACTCACTTGAAGATGCATTTTAAATGACTCCTCCATTTGTGTAGAGGACCTTTTTAATTCTGACTCTTGTCCAATAGGAAAAAAGGGCGGTACTAACTAAACTAGTCCAATAAGAAATGCCCATTTTTGTTTTCCATTTCAAAACACCTGAATACGACACAGGTAAGATGCTCATTATATTTATCCTGCATAATTGAACCCTCTGTAGTTTATCCGTCTCCACATACAGCACTTAGAGCTCGTCTTTATTGGGAACTACACTCTATTTGGTCAGGCACTATGTCAATGCCTTCATAAAGCATGGGAATGCTTATTGTCACTGCATAGCATATTGTGTTTTCTTCTCGTTGATATTGAACATTTTTTTTGCATTACTATTGAATGTAAACGTGTAATGACAGTATCTTTAGTAGCTTTTTTTTCAACATATGTATTTTAAGAGTAATGCCTTCTGTTCTCACAGATTTTTTTATACAATGATGTAAACAGAAGTACATTTGATGCTTTTTTTGGGGGGGACATATGAGTAATAGGCTTTGAGCTGGAAACCAATGTAAACAAACATCTATTAAAATGCACACATTCCAAAAACGTTTGAGTAATCGATCATATCTCAAGATGAAGTTCATTCATGTATTTACGAGCATGGTGTAATAATGCTTAATCTTGTATCAGTTCAATTCAGTGTTCAATTCCCTTAAAATAAAGGAAATCATGGCTTTTAACAGTATTTTCCCCAGGGCCTTGATCAAAGTGAGATATTGGAGTGATATAATCCTTTTGCTGGGATATAGGATCATCCAAATGAACAGATTTTCAGAAGCATAAATCTGAGAATGAAATCTCTAAAGCTCATTGTTCCAAAGGCCATTTTCTGGATGGGGGTTCATGCCGTTGGCCCAGAGTTCTACATCTGGATACTGTTGGTTTGTCATACACTAGACTGGAGAATTGCTATAGTACAATTTGTATAATATACAGGTAACTGCCAAAGTAATGTAAACACTTGAGTAAATGAGGGATACAACGTGTATTGAAAGCAGGTGCTTCCACACAGGTGTGGTTCCCTAGTTAATTAAGCAATTGACATCCCATCATGCTTAGGGTCATGTATACAAATGCTGGACAGGCCATTATTTTGGCTACCATGGCTATGCCCCCATAGGATCACAATGACCCATCCACAGGGCACAAGTGGTCACTGAATGGTTTGATGAGCTTAAAAACGATGTAAACCATATGCCATGGCCATCTCAGTCACCAGATCGCAACCCTTTGGAACATTTATGGGACATTCTGGAGTGGCGCCTGAGACAGCCTTTCCCACCACCATCAACAAAACACCAAATAATGGAATTTCTCGTGGAAGAATGGTTTCGCACAGTGGTGTGTATTTGTGGATGCCAAGCTTCCCACAAAAATGTACCCCCCAAATATTTATTTTGTCTCTGTGTTTCATAATTTTCCTTCAATTCGCAAGAGGCTGATGACTATCTCACAGGAGAACATCAGAGCGAGCGAAACAGTGCCCCTCTGTCTCTACGTGTAGGCCATCTATCTGATACTGTCTGGTCCAAATGAGTATGACATTGTTGCCGCCCGTAGCATTGAATGCAATCAGTATCACGGTCGCAAGGCATATGAATTAGCAGCAAACAACACAATTATCACAACACATACAGTGTAGGTTGTAATGTGTCTTTTGGTGGGGGGGGCCTTGGCTTCCCCAGTGATTTTATCCATGCACCACTACTGGTGTCTCATCCATCCAAAAGAGTTCCAGACACTTGTAGAATCTGTGCCAAGATGCCCCAATGCCCTATTTACGACACTATGTTGGCATTTCCTTTATTTTGTCATTTACATGTATCAACTAGTGCAGTATTTCTCAATGCCAATCCTCGAGTAGCCCCAGACAAAAAACTCCTGATTCAACTCATTGAGGGCCTGATGATTAGTTGACAAGTTGAATCAGGTGCTTCACCAGGGCTACAATAAAAATGTGTACTGTTGGGGGTACTCGAGGACTGGGGTTGGGAACCACTGAACTAGTGACTGTGGATCTCTTGCTGTAATTTGGAGAAATAAGAGAAAATAGTCAAATTTCTTTCATAAGCAGTGCTTCAATTTATTTGTCTTAGGACTAGGTTTCAACACAAGCAGCAAGGGCCAAGTGGAGTTATACCACCAAAAATACTCCCATTGATTGATCATAACTACCATATTTACACAAGCAAAAGGCTTACATGGTCTGTGTAACTCATAACCCCTTCTTGAAAATAACCCATCTGCAAGAGCTAAACCTTACCCAATGGTATGTGGTTCTCTCATATCTTTTCCCTTGAACGACAAAAATGTGCATACCATTGAAATACATACATATGAAAGACCATAAGGGTTTCAAAAAGCATTTTCTTCATCCCAACAAAGCGTAAGTCTACAATGTGTATTGTCAAGACCTCAATACAAACAAAGAATGATGAACAGCTCAAAAACCATTTACTTCCTTTGAGAAAGACGGCAGAGGACAGTTGCTGTTGATGCAATAACAAGTATTGTGGTCAGTATGTGATACTGATCGCCCATATATACACACAGTACAGGTGGACGACAGCACTTTGCATTCAGCCAATAGTGTGCTTTACTGCATTTGTAAACATGCGTTTACACTGTCCTCTAGTGGATCGAGTACGGTTGACAGTAGTGAAGTCGTCCTGAAAGCGCATGTCTGGGGTCAGTTCTCTTCGGAGTAGGAAAAGCTGGTCCTAAACCCAACACTTCGTCCATCCAACCATATACTTCAATGTGATAACCACTTAAGCTCAGGCTGATGTCACTTCCTGCTGATGGAAGTCACTTACTTCCTGGTTCTGCCAGGTTCAAGGGGTTAGCTGTCGTACCAATCCAGGAAGAGCAGAGAGAAGGAGCACATGACGAGGAAGAAGAGAATCCAGACACGGAATCCAGCATTGTTTTGGATGGCCTGGAAACGCAAGGCAAGCATACGATGAAACCACAGAGTTAAAAGAGATCACTGGCTGTGCTAAGCACTTCAAGAGTCAGTCACGAATATTTGGTACATTTGTTTTTCTAAAAGTTACATACTCCATCCTCCATATGGACACCCTCATAATAAAAACATTTTTAGATAAATATTTCAAAATATGTTTAATATCTACATACAATAATATACTGTACAGTATAAAAAGCAGGGGAAACTACTGTGGTTGTTTAGCATAACCTGCCATTACCTCTCGGATGTCCTCGTTCCCCTCTTTGACATTTTCAGTGGCTCCCACGACTAGCTGATGGATACTGTCTATCTCAGTTTCCTGTGAAGAACACAAAACAGGAAATAAAAACACTAATAACACATCAAGAACACTTTATTAAGTGGGATGGGCATTGGACCAGGGAGAATAAGGAAGTCACTCACTTGCATTAGCACCTTCTCCGCAAAAATCTCCTGGAGTCGCGAGATCTCAACAACCTTGCCTTCGATTTGTCTGAAAAAAATTGGGAGAAGATGAATTTATCTTTTTCATTTTTGCTTCACCTCAGTCATATTTCGGAATGTAGTGGTAAGAATGGTCTGAAGGGCTGATTAAACACTAACCTGACTTCATCTACTAGGTTGCTCATCTCACTCATCAGCCTCTGGTTCTCCTGTTCAAACTAGACAGAGTGAAACACAATCAAATCAACGTTTATTTTATTTTGCAAAGGATACAACAGGTGTAAACAGTACAGCTAAATGCTTACTTACAAGCTCTTCCTCAACAATGCAATGTCTAATATCAAAATACGAAAATAGAAAATCAGAACAGGATTTTAAAGAGCACAGAATCAATACTAGGTCAGATATCTACAAATAAAAACACGGGAAGTAAAACACATGAGAATGTACACAAGGTCAGTACCAGTATCATATCAATATGCAGTTGGTAGATACAGTGCATTCGGACCCCTTGACTTTTTCCACATTTTGTTATGTTAAAGCCTTATTCTAAAATGTATTCAAACATTTTTTCCCCTCAATCTAAACACAATACCCTATAATGACAAAGCAAAAACAGGTTTTTAGAAATGTTTGCAAATGTATTCAAACTAAAAAAATGATATCAAATTTACATAAGTATTCAGACCCTTTACTCAGTATATTGTTGAAGGAGCTTTGGCAGCGATTACAGCCTCGAGTCTTCTTGGGTATGACCATACAAGCTTGGCACACCTGTATTTGGGGAGTTTCTCCCATTCTTATCTGCAGATCCTCTCAAGATCTGTCAGGTTGGATGGGGAGCCTCGCTGCACAGCTATTTTCAGGTCTCTCAAGAGTTGTTTGATTGGGTTAAAGTCCAGACTCTGGTTGGGCCACTCAGACATTCAGAGACTTGTTCCAAAGCCACTCCTGTGTTGTTTTGGATGTGTGCTTAGGGTCATTGTCCTGTTGGAAGGTGAAACGTCGACCAAGTCTGAGGTCCTGAGCACTCTGGAACAGGTTTTCATCAAGGATCTCTCTGTCCTTTGATCCGTTATTATTTTCCTCGGTCCCGACTAGTCTTCCAGTCCCTGCCACTGAAAAACATCCTCACAGCATGATGCTGCTACCATCATGCTTCACCATATGGATGGTGCCAGATTTCCTCCGGATGTGACGCTTGGCCTTCTGGCCAGAGTTCAATCTTGGTTTCATCAGACCCGAGAATCTTGTTTCTCATGGCCGGAGAGTCCTTTAGGTGCCTCTTGGCAAACTCCAAGTGGGCTGTCATGAGACTTTTACTGAGGAGTGTCTTCAGTCTGGCCACTCTACCATACAGGCCTGATTGGTGGAGTGCTGCAGAAATGGTTGTTCTTCTGGAAGGTTCTCCCATCTCCACAGAAGAACTCTGGAGCTCTGTCAAAGTGACCATTGGGTTCTTGATCTCCTTCCTGAACAAGGCCCTTCTCCCCCGATTGCTCAGTTTGGCCGTCCGGCCAGCTCTAGGAAGAGTCTTGATGGTTCCAAACTTCTTCTATTTAAGATTGACGGAGGCCACTGTGTTCTTGGGGACCTTCAATGCTGCATAAATGTTTTGGTACCCTTCCCCAGATCTGTGCCTCCACACAATCCTGTCTCGGAGCTCTATGGACAATTTCTTCAACCTCATGGCTTGGTTTTTGCTCTGACATGCACTGTCAACTGTGGGACCTTATATAGACAGGTGTGTGCCTTTCCAAAGCATGTTAATCACTTGAATTTACCACAGGTGGACTCCAATCAAGTTGTAGAAAACATCTCAAAAAGTATCAATAGAAACAGGATGCACCTGAGCTCAATTTCGAGTCTCATAGCAAAGGGTCTGAATACTTATGTAAATAAGGTATCTGTTTTTATTTTAATGTATTTAACAAAAATGTTTTTAAAAACTGTTTTCGCTTTGGCATTATGGGGTATTGTGTGTAGATTGATGAGGGAAAAACATAATTTAATACATTTTAGAAAGATTGTAACGTAACAAAATTTGGGAAAAGTCAAGGGGTCTGAATACTTTCTGAACGCACTGTACATGAATCACATGATTTGAATCACATGAGATCAGACAACAACGTAGAGACAATAATAGAAAATTGCATTGGGGAGAGAGAGCAAGTGTAACGGATGTGAAATGGCTAGCTAGTTAGCGGGTACGCGCTAGTAGCATTTCAATCAGTTACGTCACTTGCTCTGAGACTTTAAGTAGGGTTGCCCCTTGCTTTGCAAGGGCCGTGGCCTTTGTGGAACCATGGGTAACGACTGTGCTGGGCAACCGTTGTTGATGTGTGCAGAGGGTCCCTGGTTCGCGCCCTTGTCGGGGCGAGGGGACGGTGTAAAGTTATACTGTTACACAAGCACATGTTAGCATACACAACATCTCTGTTCCATAGTTCCATACCATCTGCATCTCCTCAGGTGAGAGCTCGTCATCCACACGACCCTGGCCCTCCTCCCACAGGCTCACATTGTTCTCCGGGACCTCCATCACGCTCCGCTCTTCAGGGAGAAAACAAGGAGATGTACACTCTTCACTTCACTGTATATAAACTTTTTCTACTGTATGTTTGTTTACTCCATGTGTAACTCTGTGTTGTTGTATGTGTCGCACTGCTTTGCTTTATCTTGGCCAGGTCGCAGTTGTAAATGAGAACTTGTTCTCAACTAGCCTGGTTAAATAAAGGTGAAAAAAAGCTAACGCAAAGATTAAGAAGTCACTCCTTTCATAACTCTTTATTTTAAATACAGAAGTTGACTATTTCCATTCAAACATTTCAGTTAAATGCACTGCATGTATGATTTCCAAGACAAACACCATTGAAATAGTCAGCTGTTCTCAAAATAGATTTTCTTTCCACCAGTGGGATCACCTCTTGGTCTCTGTACTCACCACCGCTGCTGCTCTCCTCCTTGGATGTTTTCTCCTCGCTGTGCTGTTCCACCTGTGGGCTTTTCTCCACCACCACCCTACTGTGGTAGTGCTCTGGCTCTAGTCGGGACCTAGAATAATATCAAAACGCCAAAGGCAAGCTCAGTCTTCCTAAATGTCAAGAAAAACACTAAAGGGATAGTTTGTGTGTTTGGCAATGAAGCCCTTTAATTCACCATTCAGATGAACTCGTGGATACCATTTGTATGTCTCTGCATCCAGTATGAATGAAGTTAGAGGTCGTTTCGTGAGCCAATGCTAACTAGCATTAGCGCAATGAGTGGAAGTCTGCAGGAACATAGACTTCCCATGATTGTGCTAACGTTAGTTGGCAACTTCCTTCAAACTGGGCAGGGATATAAAAATGGTTTCGACGAGTTCATCTGACTCTAGGGAAGTAGATAAACTCTCCAACTATCCCTTTAAGGCAAGGTCACAATGTGTTTTATGGAGATAGATTACTGCCATAATGTTGTAAATGAATGAAGAATAATTCACAAATAAATTACGTGTTGTAAAAATACAGACTAATAATACACATTTTTTGTCAGAATTTAACTCATTTAACCCTAAAATCAAGAATTCTAACAATAAATGAATAATTCAAGGTATTTTTTGTTTTATCCTTCCATCGAGATTAATAGCTCCTCGAACACTCACAGTCTCTTCTTGTCTACCACTCTCTTCACTCGTATAGCCCTCTGCTCGGAATAAAGCTTGCATACTCCTGCAAACAATGATCGACACAAATCATATATTGTCAACATTATTACAATGTACAGTACTTACAATATGCACTGACATCAAATATATACCGGCATCACTAACGAGCCCACCTTTCAAATACATCTCGATTAGGTCGAGGACCGCCCCCCTGTGCTCTTTAATCTGGGTCGATATGACCTGTTTCTCAGCTGGAGAGCGACAAAAAAATTGAAAAGTGTTATTATTATTGTGTATTAAGCAGTATACACACACACACACACACACACACACACACACACACACACACACACACACACACACACACACACACACACACACACACACACACACACACACACACACACACACACACCTTCAGAGCGGAGCTGCTTGATGGCTTCAGAGCAGGTTCTCATGAAGATCTGGGCGTCCTGGTCGATCTGGTCTCGCTCATTGTCTGTCATCCGGGTTAGGTCTGATGAGATTAGACTGTAAACACACAAAGCAATTAAATAAAAAACGTATTTCAAATTCAAGTTTTTTATTACATTCATATAGAAGTCAATACAATCCATGAGCATACAACATATCATAAATGCAAGTAATTTAATTAAACAAAACCAATATTAAAAGTGTCAGGATACATGGTCATTGAGATGGTATCGAGAGCTAGGTAGTATTGGACCCAGATCTGCTGATTCTGTGCAGTTAAATGATATCAGTTACTCTGCTGACTGTGACACACACACACACAAACAAATCACTATGAGCCGAGTTCTGACAGACTCCAATGTTCTGTCAGGAGCTCTGGCCACCCTAGCCTTTTAGAGACCGAGACTGCCATCGTAGTAATAATTTCTGCTGACGTCAAAGTGAGGGACATTGTACAAAACAAGTTAGAGATTGGAAAGTCTCTAACCAATCAGAGGATTGGACTGTACAGGTGCTAAATCTCAGTTTCTGAATGATAGTTCTGTGATGACGGACACGTGTACAGTTATTTTCATTTTCTGTCAAATAAACATGAAAAGGGCACACAGACCTTTGCCGTGTTTAATAAAGAAACAATATACGTACATATTATACAAGTCTATGGGAAGATAATGTCATAGAATGTACTTCTTCCCATTTAAACTAATAATAAAAATAATGTTTCATTCATAACATTTTTATTTAAAATTCTCCATTAGACACAGGTTTAAAGAAATCATATTAACAATTTGGCTAATGGATCCAAATTGCTGGCTCATACTGAATTTAGGCGTAGGCCCATACTACATTTTATTCCGCTGCTCTATCGCTACATACAGGTAACTGCCAAAATAAAAGGAAACACTTGAGTAAATGAGGGATCAAAATAAATAAAATTGTATTTATCACATGCACCGAATACAACATACCATGAAATGCTAACTTACAAGCCCTTAAACAAAGTTCAAGAAAGAGTTAAGAAAATATTTACTAAATTAACTGAAGTAAAAAATAATATTAAAAAGTAACAAGAAAATGACATAACAATAACGAGGCTATGAATAGTCCGGGTGTCCATTTGATATTCTTGTTCAGCAGTCTTATGGCTTGGGGGTAGAAGCTGTTAAGGAGCCTTTTGGTCCTAGTCTTGGAGCTCCGGTACCACTTGCCGTGTGGTAGCAGAGAAAAGAGTCTATGACTTGGGTGACTAGAGTCTTTGACAATTTTTTGGGCTTAGTATATCGGTCCTGGATGTCAGGAAACTTGGCCCCAGTGATGTACTGGGCCGTACGCACTACCATCTGTAGCGCCTTGCGGTCAAATTCCGAGCAGTTGCCATACCAGGCGGTGATGCTCTCGATGGTCAAGATGCTCTCGATGGTGCAGCTGGAGAACTTTTTGAGGATCTGGGGACCCATGCCAAATCTTTTCAGTCTCCTGAGGGGAAAAAGGTGTTGTCGTGCCATTTTCACAACTGTCTTAGTGTGCTTGGACCATGATAGTTTTTTGGTAAGGGGCCCCGAACACAGCCGAGGGGCCCTCGGATACAAAGTATATTGAAAGCAGGTGCTTCCACACAATAGCGGACTGACGGTCGGGAGCACCGGGACATTTCCCGGTGGCCTGAGGGTCGTTTTGGCCTGCTGTGAATAGTCAACTTGACCAGCGATAACATAGCAAGCAGGAATGAGTTGATGGAGAATCCACGCATCAGGTGCGACTCTCGCTCAGTGTCCCCGCGCGCGGCAAAAATGACATCAGATCTTTCTGCGACGCACATAGCAACCATCTACCTGCTTCTCTACCGATAACACTTTAGACAAGTCGCATGGCGAAATGGACGGTCAGAAAAGGAAAAGTGGAGCAGAGAGGGAGAGAATAAAAAAAGAGAAAGGCCCTTGCCACATACGCAGCTAAATGCTGCAAAATAAGCGACATGTTTTCCAGTAAGGGACCAGGTCTGTCAAAAACACACACACAACACCCAGAATGGCTAGCTAAGTAACCTAGCTAACGACAGTGACACAACGGCCGGTAGGCTAAACAGATTGCACATCTTAGGTCTTCGTGGAAGAATTATAATCATAGCAATGAGTGCAACATAGCGATCATAATATATATATCAACGATGTCACTCTTGCTGCGGGTGATTCCCTGATCCACCTCTACGCAAACGACACCATTCTGTATACATCTGGCCCTTCTTTGAACACTGTTAACAAACCTCCAAACGAGCTTCAATGTCATTCAACACTCTTTCCGTGGCCTCCAACTGCTCTTAAACGCTAATAAAACTAAATGCATGCTTTTCAACCGTTCGCTACCCGCACCCGCCCGCCCAACTAGCATCACTACTCTAGAATATGTGGAAAACTACAAATACCTAGGTGTCTGGCTAGACAGTAAACTCTCCTTCCAGACTCATATTAACCATCTCCAATCCAAAATAAAATCTAGAATCGGCTTCCTATTTCACAACAAAGCCTCCTTCATTCAAGCCGCCAAACATATCCTTGTAAATCTGACTATCCTTCCGAACCTCGCAATGTCATTTACAAAATAGCCTCCAACACTCTACTCAGCAAACTGGATGCGGTCTATCACAGTGCCATCCGTTTTGTCACCAAAGCCCCATATACCACCCACCACTGCGACCTGTATTCTCTAGCCGACTGGGCCTCGCTACATATTCGTCGCCAGACCCACTGGCTCCAGGTCATCTTTAAGTCTATGCTAGGTAAAGCTCCACCTTATTTCAGCTCACTGGTCACAATAACAACACCCACCCGTAGCATGTGCTCCAGCAGATATATCTCACTGGTCATCCCCAAAGCCAACACCTCCATTGGATGTTGCTTTAATATATCCACATAATTTTCCTGCCTCATGATGCCATCTATTTTGTGAAGTGCACCAGTCCCTCCTGCAGAAAAGCACCCCCACAACATGATGCTGCCACCCCAGTGCTTCACGGTTGGGATGGTGTTCTTCGGCTTGCAAGCTTCCCCCTTTTCCTCCAAACATAACGATGGTCATTATGGCCAAACAGTTCTATTTTTGTTTCAACAGACCAGAGGACATTTCTCCAAAAAGTACAATCTTTGTCACCATGTGCAGTTGTAAACCTTAGTCTGGCTTTTTTTATGGCGGTTTTGGAGCAGTGGCTTCTTCCTTGCTGAGCGGCCTTTCAGGTTATGTCGATATAGGACTCGTTTTACTGTGGATATAGATACTTTTGTACCCGTTTCCTCCAGCAGCTTCACAGGGTCCTTTGCTGCTGTTCTGGGATTTATTTGCACTTTTCGCAAAAAAATTACATCCACAGGTACACCTCCAATTGACTCAAATGATGTCAATTAGCCTTAGGAAAAATGACTTGTGTCATGCACAAAGTAGATGTCCTAACCGAATTGCCAAAACTATAGTTTGTTAACAAGAAATTTGTGGAGTGGTTGAAAAACAAGTTTTAATGACTCCAACTTAGGTGAATCAGAATCATAAAACACGGGACGAGATGTTGAAACTTTCCATTGTGCCAATAGATGGTATGCACGCACATGAGATTTGCCGTGATGTTGACAGAGTGGCATGGGAGGTTTATTTCTTAGACTAGGTTAAGATGTCAATTTTGGGACACATCCTCAGTAGTGTGCCTTCGAATCAGTGGGTGTTTCGGCCTTTAATCACTAAACACCCTCATCAAAGGTGGCCAGCTAAAGGGTGATCAAGCCTTAGCTTGTGTCCCATGCCCAATTAAGATTTCCCACGGGACTATGCAAGGCAGGGGCGTCCTCTTCCCTGAGCCAGCCCTACAGCTGACCGCATACCTCATATGCCCTCCTCAAGTTGGATGGATCTGAATTGGGTTCTCAGGTGGGGGTGGGGGGGGGTCATGAAATTATAGCCCAGCAAGGGTCATTCCGTTTGATCCAGATCCACTGGCTGCCTCTTTCAGCTGCTTGAGAAACTGCTCTGACGGTCTGCCGCAGAGCCTGTCCATGGATTCCAAGTTCTTTCAGCAACCTGATGGTGGAAGAAGCCACGAATCCTCTGCATCCCACTTCAACTGGCCAGACTTTTGCATTCCAGCCACGCTGAGTTGCGTCTGCTGCCAACTCTGTGTAACGCAGTTTCTTACGCTCGTAGGCCTCTTCAACAGAGTTTTCCCACGGGACTGTGAGCTCTATGATGTACACAGCCTTTCGTGAAGCGGACCAGAGTACCATGTCTGGCCTAAGGTTGGTAGAAGCAATCTCAGGTGGAAAAATGAGTTGCTGGCCAATATCGACAAGCATCTTCCAGTCCCGGGCCATGCCTAGGTGTCCAGTTTCTGGCTTTGTAGGAGGATGCTTGGGCCTTTTCTGTCCCTCCCGGATGAATGTTGTTGTTTTGACGGGATTGCTTGTTTTTGGAGGTAATGAATTGGTTGCACTCCTCTTGGTCTCAAGTGCTGCAGCCAGGCTCTTGAGGACCTGATTGTGCCTCCAGGTGTAGCGGCCTTGTGAGAGGCTGGTCTTGCAACCTGTCATTATATGCCTGAGAGTCGCTGGAGCTGGGCAGAGGGGGCAGGTCGGGTCCTCGCCATACCATTGATGTAGGTTTTTTGGTGATGGAAGCACATCATAAACAGCTCTTATGATGAAGCTGATGTTGCTTGCCTCCATTTTCCAAAGCTCACTCCAGTTGATCTTTCTCCTCTCCAGGCGTGGATGCTGTGTATTCAAAAACATTCTGAATGATGGAAATGTTTATTGTATCTGTAACATATTTTGGTGTGTATTTATCTGCATCTTAACTTCTTAATGGCCAAAGCCTCCTCTTCCATGCTGGATATTCCCCACAATGTCTTGGTGTCTCAGGGCTGATATTACTTGCTGCACAGCCTTGGATGATGTCCATTTCCGTCCAGTTTGTAGGGGAGGTGCAGCCTTGCTGATGGTCTGGTCTTTGGAGTCCTTCAATGTCATCTGAAGTCTTACTTTAGAGCACTTGTACTCCTCCGTTAGACTTGTAAGAGGTAGTTCAAGGACCCCTTTGCCATAGAGGCCGAAGTTACTCAGGCATCGTGGGACACCCAGCCATTTCTTCACGTATGAGGTAATGGTTCGCTCCATCTTCTCCACTGTTGTTATTGGGACCTCATAGACGGTGAGTGGCCACATTACCCGGGGGAGAAGTCCAAACTGTAGGCACCAAAGCTTGAACTTCCCAGGCAGTAGGGTCTTGTTGATGTTCTCAAGTCCGTCGGCGATGTCCTGTCTTACTTGCTGCACTTGATCTTTATCTCGGAGGCTTTCGTTGTACCATCTACCCAGGCTCTTGACGGGTTGCTCAGACACCGTTGGTATCGGGTCATCTCCAATGCAGAACCTCAAATCTTTAAGCTGTCCCTTGACTATGGAGATGCTTCGAGATTTGCTTGGCTTGATTTTCATCCGGGCCCACTTGATGTTATCCTGCAGTTTTGCAAGTAGCCGCCTGGTGCATGCTGCAGTGGTGGTCAGTGTAGTCATGTCATCCATGTATGCTCGGATAGGTGGGAGACGGAGCCCTTCCTTAGTTCTCTCACCGCCGACCACCCATCTCGATGCCCTGATGATGACTTCCATGGCCATAGTGAAGGCCAGAGGTGAAATTGTACAGCCTGCCATTATGCCCACTTCCAAGCGCTGCCATGTTGTTGTGAAGTCAGGTGTTGTGAAACACAATTGCAGGTCTTGGAAATAGGCCTTTACCAGTGTAGTGATGGGTTCTGGTACGTGGAAAAAGTTGAAGGATTCCCAGAGGAGTTCATGGGGAACTGAGCCAAAGGCATTGGCCAGGTCGAGGAAGATGACATAGAGGTCTCTCTTGTCTTTCTTAGCTGTTTGGATCTGGTGCCAAATCATATCGTATGTAAACTTCCGAAACATCAATTAATTTGTCAACGGTTAAATATATCACAATCCACACGAAGGCCGAGCTGCAACCTTGGTGGGGGCATTTTTGGGGTCAAACGTGAAAATGGATTAGCCACATGAAAGTCATACAGTTGAAATGGACAGAAAACAGACAGTAAACAGGAGATGGTTCGGTAACCTGATAGGAGGCTTACCTTCCAGCATTCACATAGTCCTTCCTGTGCTGCAGTAGAAAGTCTTTCAGCTTGGTGATGTTGGAGATCTGTCAATATGAATAGAAAATACATTACAGGAACGTTTATCAATTTCTTTATGTGTCCTTCTCCATTTGTTGACGACATCACAGTTCCTCTTCATGATTTTGGCCATCATTGTGGACTTTCATTGGTAAGATGTACCTGGAATCCCTTTCTTTTTACCAAACCAGTGTAAACATCTAAAGGGCTTATGAGATAACGATGCAGTATCTTGAGAAGTAGGCCTCTCTCTCAACGATGTCTCGCACACTATGTCTCGCACAGCCAAATGCTGATAAGAAGTCAGAGGTTGGTGGATTTCATTCCTTCACTGGTGGACCAAAGAGTTAATTTCAGGCCTTGCTCACACATCTCAAGTTAGGCCTAAAACAACACAACTTTGCTTTCATTAACTGTGAAAGGCAAACCGTGTCCATGTGTCTCTCTCTATCCAATCTGAATGTTTACCAATTACTATTCGTTTACGGCAGGACATACCAAATTCAAACTGGCAATTTCCTTGTTAAATAGTACCAGTAAATAAAATTATACGCTTCGATATAGCTGCCCTGACAGAAAACATTCAAATATGCCTAAAATGTATAATCTGTCAACTATTTATCACAGATAAAATGTCAGAGTAAATGTGTGCGCAGGAAAACCAGAGGACACTCGGTGGAATCCAATATTTACTCCTGTAATTCGGGCAACATCTAAAAATATCTGATTGTTCCCCATCCACAGAGCGGAGCGCGAGAAGGACAGAAGTGTGTGTGAGTCCACACACAGCAGGCTCTGTTTGAGAGAGAAAAAAAAAAAAAGACTGACTGTGACAGAGACCCATGGTGCGCTGGATTGTTTTGGTAAAGCCAAAGCCCACTGTCTTCGGTCCAATCTTTTTCTTCTAGTGACCAAATCGCTGTGTTAACATGGCTTTCTAAAAATCTTTTTTAACTTTTAATACAGAGCTACAATTTGCTTGAAACCCATCTCCTCTCCTAGAAAACAAATAGGCTTAGACGTCTTGTATTTATTATGGCTCCCCATTAGTTCCTGCCAAGGCAGCAGCTACTCTTCCTGGGGTCCGGCAAAATTAAGGCAGTTATACAATTTTAAAAACATTACAATACATTCATTAAAGAATTCAGAACACACTAAGTGTGTGCCCTCAGGCCCATACTCCATTACAACACATCTACAACGCAAAATCCATGTGTACAGTCGTGGCCAAAAGTTTTGAGAATGGCACAAATATTAATTTCCAAAGTTTGCTGCTTAAGTGTCTTCAGAAATTTTTGTCAGATGTTACTATGGAATAATGAAGTATAATTACAAGCATTTCAAAAGTGTCAATGGCTTTATTGACAATTACATGAAGTTGATGCAAAGAGTCAATATTTGCAGTGATGACCCTTCTTTTTCAAGACCTCTGCAATCCGCCCTGGCATGCTGTCAATTAACTTATGGGCCACATCCTGACTGATGGCAGCCCATTCTTGCATAATCAATGCTTGGAGTTTGTCAGAATTTGTGGGGGTTTGTTTGTCCACCCGCCTCTTGAGGATTGACCACAAGTTCTCAATGGGATTAAGGTCTGGGGAGTTTCCTGGCCATGGACCCAAAATATCTATGTTTTGTTCCCCGAGCCACTTAGTTATCACTTTTGCCTTATGGCAAAGTGCTCCATCATGCTGGAAGAGGCATTGTTTGTCACCAAACTGTTCCTGGATGGTTGAGAAGTTGCTCTCTGGGGATGTGTTGGTCCCATTCTTTATTCATGGCTGTGTTCTTATGAAAAATTGTGAGTGAGCCCACTCCCTTGGCTGAGAAGCAACCCCACATATGAATGGTCTCAGGATGCTTTACTGTTGGAAGAACACATGACTGATGGTAGCGCTCACCTTGTCTTCTCCAGACAAGCTTTTTTCCGGATGCCCCAAACAATCGGAAAGGGGATTCATCAGAGAAAATGACTTTACCCCAGTCCTCAGCAGTCCAATCCCTGTACCTTTTGCAAAATATCAGACTTTCTTGGGCGCCCTGAAGCCTTCTTCACAACAATTTAACCGCTCTCCTTGAAGTTCTTGATGATCCGATAAATGGTTGATTTAGGTGCAATCTTACTGGCAGCAATATCCTTGCCTGTGAAGCCCTTTTTGTGCAAAGCAATGATGACGACACGTGTTTCCTTGCAGGTAACTATGGTTGACAGAGGAAGAACAATGATTCTAAGCATCCTTTTGAAGCTTCCAGTCTGTTATTCGAACTCAATCAGCATGACAGAGTGATCTTCAGCCTTGTCCTCGTCAATACTCACACCTGTGTTAACAAGAGAATCACTGACATGATGTCAGCTGGTCCTTTTGTGGCAGGGTTGAAATGCAGTGGAAATGTTTTTGGGGGATTCAGTTCATTTGCATGGCAAAGAGGGACTTTGCAATTCATCTGATCACTCTTCATAACATTCTGGAGTATATGCAAATTCCAATCATACAAACTCAGACAGCAGACTTTGTGAAAATTAATATTTGTGTCATTCTCAAAACTTTTGGCCACGACTGTACATGTGTGCATAGTGCGTATGTTATCATGTGTGTGTATTCATGTGTCTGTGCCTGTGTGTGTGTTACTTCACAGTCCTCACTGTTCCATAAGGTGTATTTTTACCTGCTTTTTAAATCTGATTCTACTGCTTGCATCAGTTAGCTGATTTGGAAAAGAGTTCCATATAGTCATGGCTCTGTAGTACTGTGCGCTTCCCATAGTCTGTTCTGGACTTGGGGACTGTGAAGAGAGCTCTGGTGGCATGTCTTGTGGGGTATGCATGGGTGGTACCTTCAGCTTGTCAATACCTCTTATAAAAACAAGTAATTATGAAGTCAATCTCTCTTCCACTTTGAGCCATAAGAGGTTGCCATTCATGTCATTAATGTTAGCTCTCCATGTACTTGTAAGGGCCAGACGTGCTGCCCTGTTCTAAGCCAACTGCAATTTCCCAAGTCCCTCTTTGTGGCCCTTGACCACACTACTGAACAGTAGTACAGGTGCGACAAAACCAAGGCCTGTAGGACCTGCCTCGTTGATAAGGCAGAGCAGCACTTTATTATGGATAGACGTCTCCATCTTAGCTACTGTTGTAGCACTATGTTTTGACCATGACAGTTTACAATCCAGAGTTACTCCAAGCAGTTTAGACAGTTTAGTCTTAACGTATGACATTGCTTCAGAGCAATTAGAACCAAGCAGATTTAAGGGATCAAATGTTATTTGTTATTTAGAGCACTTGTGCTTGTAAAGGGGTTGAGTGAAGCGAAACATCCCCATGGTTGAAAGGCAGGAGTGTGTTGTCTACCGTGTCTGGGCATCTCCAACCGTCAAAGGCCTGAGTGTGTTGTTTTTCCAATTCTCCCAGGCACTTTCACTTTATTTCTCACAGCTATAATCCCATAACATGCTAATTATTGTAAATAAATAAAAAATCGAATCAAGGTTTATTGGTCACGTAACCAGATTTGCAAATCCCGCAAGTGCATTCAAAATGCTTGTGTTTCCAGCGCCAACAGTGCAATATTAATACCTAGCATTTTTTTTAAAAAACAATACGCACATAGTATACCTACAATCCAGGGTCACTAGACCACTGGTGTGCTATTTAAAATCTACTTCAAATCAAAATGACAAACGTCATATTCTTAAATTCCATACAAGCCAATGTGTCTCTGCTTTGCAACACCTCACCAGCATGTGGCAGTAGGTTCCTAGTGTAAGAGCCCCACTAGCTCTCAGGAGAGAACAGAGAGAAGATGTCAAGCGTGCTGGTTTGGAGGGGGGTGATACATCTCCTTTGTGTATACATTTAGGTTCAGATTCCCACTACAACTTTCAGGGTTTGCAGGGGGTCACCGGGATCAATTGCTCTTGTAACTTAAGACTCTAAAGAGCAAATAATACCTAAACAATGAGGAAAGGGGGTAACCTTGTGCTGGAGGAGTGTGTGTGCATGCATGTCTTTGCCAAAGTATGTGAATTTATATGAATATGCGCTTGCGTGTGTGTGTGTTTGGAGCGAGGCAGCAGGAGGAGTCTGCCGAGCTAAATCTAATTTCATCATCAAGGACCCCCACTTTACCTCCACTCTCTCCTACCCCTCAGCCTGAACAATGCGCAAACAAACCGTCACAGGGGTTTAGCCAGCAGATTTGGTAACTGAGCTAATTTTATAATGATCACCCAGCAGTCATTTATGTCTCCATGGCTTGACCCCTCTCTGTCCATTTTTAAGCATGTCTAAATCTCCTTTTAGATATTGTCACGCCCTGGCCTTAGTACTCTTTGTTTTCTTAATTATTTTAGTTAGGCCAGGGTGTGACATGGGGAATGTATGTGTTTTTGTAGTGTCTAGGGTGGTTGTAAGGTTTAGGGGGTTTATTAGAGTAGTTGGGTTTATGTTTAGTATAGAAGTCTAGCTGTGTCTATGGTTGAGTGTAGGTATCTAGGAAAGTCTATGGTTGCCTGAATTGGGTCTCAATTAGAGACAGCTGGTTATTGTTGTCTCTGATTGGGAGCCATATTTAAGGCAACCATAGGCTTTAGCTGTTTGTGGGGAATTGTCTATGTCGAAGTGTTTTGTGTCAGCACTTATGTTTGTATAGCTTCACGGTCGTCTGTTTTGTTGGTTTGTTTTGTTTTTCCTTCTTATAATAAAAAGAAGATGTATTTTCCACGCGCTGCATGTTGGTCCTCACTCTCTCCAAAAGACGATCGTGACAGATATAGTCTAGCCCAGTAGTCACCAACCAGTCGATTGCAATCGAGCTCAAAGGCATTCCTAGTCCATCGCCAAACATTTCTATAGAAAAACAAAAAAACAACAGGTGTTCCCCTCAGCCATGAGGCTGAGAGGAAAATGTGCAGTTTAATAGTTAATTAAAGCTAAAATATTGGTGTGTTGACTGTGATAAAGGCACTGGATTATGCGCTACATTATTTGCTAAATGAACGAATGAAACAGGAACTGGCATGGTGCATATAGCCAAAAGAAGCAGTGACATGCCTCAATGCAGTCATATTCGTGGCTTATTGGGAGTGTGGCTTTCAGTTAGTTTTTTTGGGCAACCAATCCAGTGAATGCCATCCCAGGTTATCTGTTCTGTTATATTTAATCAAATCTGACTGTGATAAGGATGCAACCTGGGCTGACGCAGATGGCGGTTACTCATGTGCAGGACGACTTCTTTTGAACTGTTCCTCCCAGACACCATCCAGAAAATCATTCTGGACTGCACTAATTTGGAGGGAAGGTGTGTTTTTCGAGAGAGATGGAAGGAGATGGACCAAACTCATTTAAAATCAAATGTTATTAGTCACATGCGTGAAATACCTTACAGTGAAATGATTACTTGCGAGCCCCTAACCAACAATGCAGTTTAAAAAAATACAGATAAGAATAAGAAATAACAAGTAAGTAATTAAGTAATTAAAGAGCAGCAGTAAAATAACAATAGCGAGACTATATACTGCGGTACAGTGACTCCGGTACAGAGTCAATGTGCGGGGGCTACGGTTAGTTAAGGTAATATGTACAGTTGAAGTCGGAAGTTTACATACACTTAGGTTGGAGTCATTAAAACTCCTTTCAACCACTTAACAAATTTCTTGTCAACAAACGTTAGGACATCTACTTTGTGCATGACAAGTCATTTTTCCAACAATTGTTTACAGACAGACAGATCATTTCACTTATAAGTCACTGTTTCACAATTCCAGTGGGTCAGAAGTTTACATACACCAAGTTGACTGTGCCTTTAAACAGCTTGGAAAATTCCAGAAAATTATGTAATTGCTTTAGAAGCTTCTGATAGGGTAATTGACATCATTTGAGTCAATTGGAGGTGTACCTGTGGATGTATGTCAAGGCCTACCTTCAAACTCAGTGCGTCTTTGCTTGACATCATGGGAAAATCAAAAGAAATCCCCCAAGACCTCAGAAAAAAAATTGTAAACCTCCACAAGTTTGGTTCATCCTTGGGAGCAATTTCCAAATGCCTGAAGGTACCACGTTCATCTGTACAAACAATAGCACGCAAGTATAAACACCATGGGACCACACAGCCGTCATACCTCAGGAAGGAGACGCGCTCTGTCTCCTAGAGATGAACGTACTTTGGTGCGAAAAGTGCAAATCAATCCCAGAACAACAGCAAAGGACCTTGTGAAGCTGCTGGAGGAAACAGGTACAAAATATCTATATCCACAGTAAAACAAGTCCTATATCGACATAACCTGAAAGGCCGCTCAGCAAGGAAGTAGCCACTGCCTCGAAACCGCCATAAAAAAGCCAGACCACGGTTTGCAACTGCACATGGGGACAAAGATCGTACTTTTTGGAGAAATGTCCTCTGGTCTGATGAAACAAAAATAGAACTGTTTGGCAATAATGACCATTGTTATGTTTGGAGGAAAAAGGGGGAGGCTTGCAAGCCGAAGAACACCATCCCAACCGTGAAGCACGGGGGTGGCAGCATCATGTTGTGGGGTTGCTTTGCTGCAGGAGGGACTGGTGCACTTCACAAAATAGATGGCATCATGAGGTAGGAAAACTATGTGATATATTAAAGCAACATCTCAAGACATCAGTCAGGAATTTAAAGCTTGGTCGCAAATAGGTCTTCCAAAAGGACAATGACCCCAAGCATACTTCCAAAGTTGTGGCAAAATGGCTTAAGGACAACAAAGTCAAGCTATTGGAGTGGCCATCACAAAGCCCTGACCTCAATCCCATAGAAAATGTGTGGGCAGAACAGAAAAAGCGTGTGCGAGCAAGGAGGCCTAAAAACCAGACTCCATTACACCAGCTCTGTCAGGAGGAATGGACCAAAATTCACCCAACTTATTGTGGGAAGCTTGTGGAAGGCTATCCGAAACATTTGACCCAAGTTAAACAATTTAAAGGCAATGCTACCAATTACTAATTGAGTGCATGTGAACTTCTGACCCACTGGGAATGGGATGAAAGAAAAAAACGCTGTAATAAATCTCTACTATTATTCTGACATTTCACATTCTTAAAATAAAGTGGTGATCCTAACTGACCTAAGACAGTGCATTTTTACTAGGATTCAATGTCAGAAATTGTGAAAAACTGAGTTTAAATGTATTTTGCTAAGGTGTATGCCCTTGCTGTCTCTGCCTGGCCAGTTCCCCTTTCTCCACTGGGATTCTCTGCCTCTAACCCTATTACAGGGGCTGAGTCACTGGCTTACTGCTGCTCTTTCATGCCGTCCCTAGGAGGGGTGCGTCACTTGAGTGGGTTGAGTCACTGACGTGATCTTCCTGTCTGGGTTGGCGCCCCCCCTTGGGTTGTGCGGTGGCGGAGATCTTTGTGGGCTATACTCGGCCTTGTCTCAGGATGGTAAGTTGGTGTTGAAGATATCCCTCTAGTGGTGTGGGGGCTATGCTTTGGGAAAGTGGGTGGGGTTATATCCTGCCTGTTTGGCTCTGTCCGGGGGTATCGTTGGACGGAGCCACACTGTCTCCCGACCCCTAATATCTCAGCCTCCAGTATTTATGCTGCAATAGTTTGTGTCGGGGGGCTAGGGTAAGTCTGTTATATCTGGACTATTTCTCCTGTCTCATCCGGTGTCCTGTGTGAATGTGAATTATCCCTCTCTCGCTCTCCCACTCCTTGCTGTCCCCAGTCCACTTGGTCGTGCTGCTGCTCCAGTTTCAACTGTTCTGCCTGCGGCTATGGAACCCTGACCTTTTCACTGGACGTGCTACCTTGTCCCAGACCTGCTGTTTTCAACTTTCTAGAGACAGCAGGTGCGGTAGAGATTAGAGGTCGACCGATTAATCGGAATGGCCGATTAATTAGGGCCGATTTCAAGTTTTCATAACAATAGCAACAATAACAACAATTTACACCTTTATTTAATCTTTATTTAACTAGGCAAGTCAGTTAAGAACACATTCTTATTTTCAATGACGGCCTAGGAACGGTGGGTTAACTGCCTCGTCCAGGGGCAGAACGACAGATTTTTACCTCGTCAGCTCGGGGGATTCAATCTTGCAACCTTACAGTTAACTAGTCCAACACTCTAACCACCTGATTACATTGCACTCCACGAGGAGTCTGCCTGTTACGCGAATGCAGTAGAAGCCAAGGTAAGTTGCTAACTAGCATTAAACTTATCTTATAAAAAACAATCAATCAATCAAACATAATCACTAGTTAACTACACATGGTTGATGATATTACTAGTTTATCTAGCGTGTCCTGCGTTGCATATAATCGATGTGGTGCATATCGTTGCTCCAATGTGTACCTAACCATAAACATCAATGCCTTTCTTAAAATCAATACAGAGAAGTATATATTTTTAAACCTGCATATTTAGCCAGAAAAAATCCAGGTTAGCAGGCAATATTAACCAGGTGAAATTGTGTCACTTCTCTTGCGTTCATTGCATGCACTCCAAAAGTTCATTGCACGCAGAGTCAGTGTATATGCAACAGTTTGGGCCCCCTAATTTGCCAGAATTTTACGTAATTATGACATAACATTGAAGGTTGTGCAATGTAACAGGAATATTTAGACTTATGGATGCCACCCGTTAGATAAAATACGGAACGGTTCCGTATTTCACTGAAAGAATAAACGTCTTGTGTTCGAGATGATAGTTTCCGGATTCGACCATATTAATGACCTATGGTTCTTACTTCTGTGTGTTATTATGTTATAACTAAGTCTATGATTTGATAGAGCAGTCTGACTGAGCGGTGGTAGGCAGCAGCAGGCTCGTAAGCATTCATTCAAACAGCACTTTCCTGCGTTTTGCCAGAAGCTCTTCGCTGTGCTTCAAGCCTATCAACTCCCGAGATTAGGCTGGTATAACCGATGTGAAATAGCTAGCTAGTTAGCGGGGTGCTTGCTTGAGGTAGAATATCTCATGATAAGCTGTAGACCACACTATCTACCAAGAGACTTTTCATGTATATCCTTTGTAGCTGTCTATTTTCCACCACAAACTGATGCTGGCACTTAGACACTCATCCAGAGGCGGCGGTCCTAGTGGCTGGGGACTTGAATGCCAGCATGGTAAATGTGCAACCAGTGAAAAAAAAAAAAACTCTAGACCACCTTTACTCCATACACAGAGACGCGTATAAAGCACTCCCTCGCCCTCCATTTGGCAAATCTGACCATAATTCTATCCTCCTGATTCCTGCTTACAAGCAAAAACTAAAGCAGGAAGCACCAGTGACTCGGTCAATAAAGAAGTGGTCAGATGACGCAGATGCTAAGCTACAGGACTGTTTTGCTTGCACAGACTGGAATATGTTCCGGGATTCTTTCGATCGCATTGAGGAGTACACCACATCAGTCACTAGCTTCATCAATAAGTGCATAGATGACGTCATCCCCACAGTGACTGTACATACATACCCCAACCAGAAGCCATGGATTACTGGCAACATCCACACTGAGCTAAAGCGTAGAGCTGCCGCTTTCAAGGAGTGGGACCCTAACCCGGAAGCTTATAAGAAATCTCGCTATGCCCTCCGACAAACCATCACAGGCAAAGCATCAATACAGGACTAAGAATGAATCGTACTACACCAGCTCCGACGCTCTTCGGATGTGACAGGGCTTGCAAACTATTACAGACTACAAAGGGAAGCACAGCAGCGAGCTGCTCAGTGACACAAGCCTACCAGATTAGCTAAGTTACTAATATGGTTGCCTCGAGGCAAGCAACACTGAAACAAGCATGAGAGCATCAGCTGTTCCAGATGACTGTGCTCACGCGCTTTGTAGCCGATGTAAGTAAGACCTTTAAACAGGTCAACATTCACAAGGTCACAGGGCCAGACAGATTACCAGGACGTGTACTCCGAGCATGCGCTGACCAACTGTCAAGTGTCTTCACTGACAATTTCAACATGTCCCTGGCCGAGTCTGTAATACCTACGTTTCAAGCAAACCCCCATAGTCCCTGTGCCCAAGAACACAAAGGTAACCTGCCTAAATGACTACCGACCTGTAGCACTCACGTCTGTAGCCATGAAGTGCTTTGAAAGGCTGGTCATGGCTCACATCAACACCATCATCCCAGACACCCTAGACCCACTCCAATTTGCATACCGCCCCAACAGATCCACAAATGATGCAATCTCTATTGCTCTCCACACTGTCCTTTCCCACCTGGACAAAAAGGAACACCTATTTGAGAATGCTATTCATTGACTACAGCTCAGCATTCAACACCATAGTGCCCCCAAAGCTCATCACTAAGCTAAGGACCCTGGGACTAAACACCTCCCTCTGCAACTGTAACCTGGACTTCCTGACGGGCCACCCCCAGGTGGTAAGGGTAGGTAACAACACATCCGCCACCCTGATCCTCAACACGGGTACCCCCCAGGGGTGCGCGCTCAGTCCCCTTATGTACTCCCTGTTCACTCATGAATGCATGGGCAGGCACAACTCCAACACCATGATTAAGTTTGCCGATGACACAACGATGAGACAGCCTATAGGGACGAGGTCAGAGACCGGGCCGTGTGGTGCCAAGATAAGAACCTTTCCCTCAACATGATCAAGACAAAGGAGAGGATTGTGGACTACAGGAAAAGGAAGACAGAGCACGCCCCCATTCTCATCGACGGGGCTGTAGTGGAGCAGGTTGAGAGCTTCAAGTTCCTTGGTGTTCACATCACCAACAAACGATCATGTTCCAAACACACCAAGACGGTCGTGAAGAGGGCACAACAAAGCCTATTCCCCCTCAGGAGACAAACATTTTGGCATGGGTCCTCAGATCCTCAAGAAGTTATACAGCTGCACTATCCTGACTGGTTTCATCAATGCCTTGTATTGCAACTCCTCGGCCTCAGACCGCAAGGAACTACAGTTGGTAGTGCGTACGGCCCAGTACATCACTGGGGCAAAGCTTCCCACCATCCAGGACCTCTATACAAGGCGGTGTCAGAGGTAGGCCCTAAAAATTGTCAAAGACTCCAGTCACCCAAGTCATAGACTGTTTTCTCAGCTACCGCACGGCACCTTTAACAGAATGTGACTGGCAGAACAGGTGACGGTTTTATAAATAATCAACAACCAATGGGTCTTGTGACGTGTATGCAGAGATTACCAGTTTACAGAGGAGTATAGAGAGCAGTGATGTGTCCTATAAGGAGCATTGATGGTGAATCTGATGGCCAAATGGTGAAGGACATCTAGCCGCTCGAGAGCACCCTTAGCTGCCGATCTATAAATGACATCTCCGTAATCAAGCATGGGTAGGATGGTCATCTGAATCAGGGCTAGTTTGGCAGCTGTGGTGAAAGAGGAGTGATTACGATAGACGATTACGATAACCTTTTCCTGCAGCTTTGATATGTGCTGAGAGAAGGACAGTGTACCATCTAGCCATGCTCCTAAGTACTTGTATGAGGTGACTACCTCAAGCTCTAAACCCTCAGAGGTAGTAATCACACTGGTGGGGAGAGGGGCATTCTTCTTACCAAACCACATGACCTTTGTTTTGGAGGTCCACAAGAATGGAAGGATCTACCGCATCAATAGCTTTGACAAAGTCAATAAAAATAGCATCACAACATTGCTTAGAATCAAGGACAATGGTGACATCATTTTGGACCTTTGAGGTTGCAGTGACACATTCATAACCTGAGCGGAAACCAGATTGCATACCTGAGAGAATACTATAGACATCAAGAAAGTCAGTCAGTTGATTATTGACAAGTTTTTCCAACACTTTTGATAATCAGGGCAAAATAGAAATTGGCCTATAACAGTTAGGATCAGCTTGACCTCCCCCTTTAAATAAAGGACTCACCATGGCTGCCTTCCAAGCATCGGGAACCTCCCCAGAGAGTGGCAGAATAAGTGTCATGCTAATCATTAGTTATTGTGACAGCCTCTACAGAGTACCTAACCCGGATCCGGGAGCACCCCCCACACCCCCCACACTGATTAGCATCGCTAGCATAGCGTCACAATTAAATAGTAGCATCTAAATATCATTAAATCACAAGTCCAAGACACCCAATGAAAGACACAGATCTTGTGAATAAAACCACCATTTCAGATTTTTTAAATGTTTTACAGGGAAGACACAATATGTAAATCTATTAGCTAAACACGTTAGCAAAATGACACCATTTTCTTACTCCAACAGTTTCTTACTCCATCAGGTGCTATCACCAATTCGGCTAAACTAAGATATTGATAGCCACTAACTAACAAACAAATTCATAAGATGACAGTCTGATAACATATTTATGGTATAGCATAGTTTTTTTTTTTTAAATGTGCATTTTTCAGGTATAAATCACAGTTCTACATTGCAGCTGCAATCTGATATAGTGCTGATGCAGCTAGAACAATTACAGAGACCAACGTTATATAACTAATTACTTGTCTTAAAACATTTCAGAAAAAATACACAGCGTACAGACATTGAAAGCCCAACATCTGGTGAATCCAAACAATATTTCAGATTTTTTAAATGTTTTATAGCGAAAACAAAATGTATCGCTTAATTAGCATAACCAGGCCAGCCAGAACCGGCTGGACGCGCCCGACCAGTTCACATGCACGACAGATATATGAAATAACATCGTAAATTGGGTCTTACTATTGCTGGTCTTTCATCAGAATGTTGATCAAGGTGTCCTTAGTCCTGATGAGTCGTTCAATCCATTCACAATGGCAACTTCCCCTCTTCATTTAGCCTGGGTACTGGTCGACTGGCACGGTCCATGTCCAAAGTTAAAAAACTCAAAGAACGGAACACGGCAAAACTCCCGAAAAAATTCTAATAATCTGATTAAACTATATTGAAAAAACATACATTACGGTGATATGGTCACATGTATCAAACAAACTTCGACACGGAGATAGTTTTCATCCGTAACGTCAGCATAACAAAAGACAATGCCACCTCTGAAAACGCGCATTTCAGAAACCGGAAGTTGTCGGTCACGCTAAAGAAATAGGTCTTATTTCACGTCAGTACAAGATAAACAAAAAATTTCTCCTCTGACGTCTTCCAGACACCCAGAGGAAGAAGAAGGAAGTGTGATTCGGGTCATAGGTGGCGTGACCATATATAGGCAGAGCGTTGAAGCGAGCATACACATCTTGCAATCTTCTTCTGGCTCAGGGAAAGTGCTGTGAAATGACCTGTGTTTGACTCAGAGACTCAATTGGAACGGTTTTAGAAACCATAGCTTGTTTTCTATCCAATGGTATATGGTTATATGCATATAGTAACAGCAATAATTGAATAAGAGGCAGTTTAATCTGTAGAGGCAATTATGCTAATGCGAAACAGCACCCCCTGTATTCTCAAGAAGTTTTTAATTAATAAAGACAAATTATGCTTCTGAAAACGTTTGTTGAAAAAAACCCCAAAAAAGTCTCAGTAGTTTACTCGGGATACCACCAAAGTAAGGCTAATTACATGGGAGTAGCAGGAGTGCACTAATGCTGTACCCTACTCGGGAGGCACCACTAACCTGTCAAATGCTGCCAGGTAGCTAATTAGTTACATGCAAAGTACTGAACGTTTGAGCAACGTTGTATTGGTTTGGTAACTTAGCAAGTTAGAGATCAAATAATATAAGCAGCGAACACATCATAGACCTAACTTTAGAACTAAATTAGATAGCTATCTACGTTAGTTAACTAGGAAACGTTCATGACTAAGCTAGCTAAGAAACCTTTAGCTAACGTTAGTTAGTTGACAAGTTAGCTAACGTTAGCTAAGTTACCTGTAACGGCACCCGAACTCTATTGATTTACCTACATTGTATTTCCCCTGTCTATAGCTACAACTGTTATGGAAATAAATTACAACAACAAATATCTTAGCTAGCTAAATGAACTAGTTAGCCAGTGAATGGACACTCACCACTTCCTTCGCCTTGAGAGAAAATCCGTTCTTCGGTCTGCTCTTGAATATTTCATCTTTAGGCGAATCAAACACTACTCCCATAGCTTTATTTCGGGTTTTGACCGTTTTTACACTGGCTTTGAACAGTAAAGTTATATCAACAGCCATTCTGTTAGTAACACCGATGAGGTCCACTGTCAACACAGAGAGGAGGTTCGATTCATCTCATTCGGGCGCCCGTGTAGGGTTGATTTTCACTGGCTGAAAGTTGATCCCATTTGATAAGGAAACGGCCTGCTTCCTGGGCTTGAGCCAGGTGCGGTTGGGGTGCCCTGCTCTGTCCGATGGCGAAATCGTCTCAAAACTAAATTATTTAATGAGCAGGATTTTGTGTTTTCACATGCAAAAGTGATTGCTTTTGAAAAAAAGGTTTTATCTGCCTTCCCAATGAAAACTAGCTTGACAATTCAAACATGTGTTTTATGAAAAAGAGACGTAATATGTTTCTGGACGATGCACCATGCTGCCTTGTCAACAACATTACCGAACTGCTATGATTACCTCACCGCTTTCGCCCGATGATGGTATGGAACATTGCCCGGTTGAACCCTCGTAATAGAACTCCCTCAGACATGGCACCAATTTGACGTCATATTTTTGCGACACATGGCCGTGTTTGAGACAAGTATGAGATCATGCTACTAAAGTTAGCAGTATTCCAGTGAATACTATTTAGGGATCAAATAAGAAAATAATAGAAGGAATGGAATTAGCTAGTATTACTCCAGTAGGTTCAGATATTAGAAATACATTCAGTGGGAGGCAGAGATGTATCTTTTCAAGGAATAGTTAATGTTTCAAGTTTTAATGTCACATGAATAAATAGTGAAATGCCTTTCTTGCAAGCTCCAAACAAAACAATGCAGTAAACAATACCAATGTAGCACTAAAAATAACATAAGGTGGAACAAAAACACACAATAAATAAAAATGAGAAATAAGAACACGAGAAACAAAGCATCCATATATAGGATCAATGGTCAGTTTCAATACCATATTTGCGATGTGCAGGGAGTTGCTGACTATTATGCCAATACAAGTGTGGCCTTCCTTCACAGGAGGCTGCTGAGGGGAGGACGACTCATAATAATGGCTGGACTGGAGAGAGTTTGATGTGTTCGATACCATTCCATTGATTCCATTCGAGCCATTACTATGAGCCTGTCCTCCCCAATTAAGGTGCTACCAGCCACCTGTGGTGGCCTTAATATGTTGGACAGATTTGTTTTATTAAAGGCCCAATGCAGCCGTTTTTATCTCAATATTAAATCATTTCTGAGTAACAATTAAGTAACTTACTGTAATTATTTTCGATCAAAATGGTAAAAAAAAAAAAAAAAAAGCTTCTTAGCAAGAGCTATTTCTCATGCAACAATTCAGCTAGGACTGTCTGGGAGTGGTCTGAGTAGGGAGGAGAAATATGAAAACCAGCTGTTATATTCTTTGTACTGTGTGTATATATATATATGTATTTTCTTTAACTGACAAATAAAATCAATCAAACAATTGTCAGAGAGGTTTAAAACTCTTTCTTATCGGTCTGTTAACTAATTTATAGCCTGGTGATGTCACAAAGCAGGCGAAAACTCCTTCCCCATCTAAACAGACTGACATTTTAGGCAGTCTTTTCAAGCAGATCTTAAACTAAAAGTTAATTATCATAATTTAAACAATTTCACAGCATTATCCCATATGAAAAGTAATATATGGCCTTATATATGAAAAAGGTGACATATATTTAAGCAATAAGGCCCAAGGGGGTGTGATATATGTATAGCCCGTCTGGTGTTCAACTTTCCCAAGTTCTCTCACGTCACCCCGCTCCTCCGCTCTCTCCACTGGCTTCCAGTTGAAGCTCGCATCCGCTACAAGACCATGGTGCTTGCCTACGGAGCTGTGAGGGGAACGGCACCTCCGTACCTTCAGGCTCTGATCAGGCCCTACACCCAAACAAGGGCACTGCGTTCATCCACCTCTGGCCTGCTCGCCTCCCTACCTCTGAGGAAGTACAGTTCCCGCTCAGCCCAGTCAAAACTGTTCGCTGCTCTGGCACCCCAATGGTGGAACAAACTCCCTCACGACGCCAGGTCAGCGGAGTCAATCACCACCTTCCGGAGACACCTGAAACCCCACCTCTTTAAGGAATACCTAGGATAGGATAAAGTAATCCTTCTACCCCCCCCCCCCCCCTTAAAAGAGTTAGATGCACTATTGTAAAGTGGTTGTTCCACTGGATATCATAAGGTGAATGCACCAATTTGTAAGTCGCTCTGGATAAGAGCGTCTGCTAAATGACTTAAATGTAAATGTAAAATATATAGCCAATATACCACGGCTAAGGGCTGTTCTTATGGTACATTGGCTAAATACAACAAACCCCCGAGGTGCCTTAATGCGATTATAAACTGGTTACCAACGTAATTAGAGCAGTAAAAATACATGTTTTGTCATACCCGTGGTATATGGTCTGTTATAAACTGGGTGGTTTGAGGCCTGAATGCCGATTTGCTGACAGCCGTGGTATATCATGGCTGTTGTGCGTAAGGTCAGCCATTAGCCGTTGTATATTGGCCATATACCACACCTCCTCCTGCCTTATTGCTTAAATATACCATGGCATTCAGCCAATCAGCATTCAGGGCTCCAACCACCACTCCAACCATATATGATCATATATTTAAAACCAATATATAAAAGTGATGTACATTTTCAAATATATGATAATATATTTTAATAACATATATACATCTCACACCCTCCCCCATACAAACAATTAGAATATGGATATGCATTTTCATTATGAAAAATGCACTCAAAACATTTGTTTATTTGCTTTGAAATGTGTTCCAGAATCGTTTATTTTTATTTTTACATGGCATATATTTAAAAACAATAAATAAATCTCACATGTAGGGATTCATTATCTTCTAATTGCATTCAGTGTTAGGCAACCTTACATCTACTTTGTCGTATCTATCCACTATAGATGATACTTGCCATTTCATTTTTAGGAATCACATTGTATTTATAAAACATGATATTGTTGTAATCAACAATGGTTGCAATCCATTATTATTTTGGGCTGAGTCCTCCAAGGATTTCCTTTGGGAATTGTTGATGCCTGTTGCCACCTGCAGGGGGCGGGGGAGCACAACGGTTTGTATCTCCCCTCCCTTCGATGACACTTGTGATCGTCCTGAATGTCGTTCTTGGCTGTAGTGATAAGATTTCCATTCACTGGAAGGGGCCTAGCCCAAACCATGAAAAACAGCCCCAGACCATTAATCCTCCTCCACCAAACTTTTCACCTTGCACTATGCATTGGGGCAGGTAGCGTTCTCCTGGCATCCGGCAAACCCAGACTAGTCTGTCAGTCTGCCAGATGGAGAAGCCTGATTCACCACTCCAGAGAACGCATTTCCAATGCTTCAGAGTCCCATGGCTGCGAGCTTTACGCCACTCCAGCTGACGCTTGGCATTGCGCATGGTGACCTTAGGCTCATGTGCGGCCGTTCCGCCATGGAAGCCCATTTCATGAAACTTCAAACGAACAATTCTTGTGCTGATGTTGCTTCCAGAGGCAGTTTGGAACTCGGCAGTGAGTGTTGCCACCGAGGACAGACAATTTTTACGTGCTACGCACTTCAGCACTCTGCTGTCCTGTTCTGTGAGCTTGGGTGGCCTACAACTTCGCGGCTGAGCCGTTGTTGCTCCTAGACGTTTCCATTTCACAATAACAGCACTTACAGTTGACCGGGGCAGCTCTAGCAGGGCATAAATTTGACAAACTGATTTGTTGGAAAGGTGTCATCTGAAAGTCACTGAGCTTTTGAGTAAGGCCATTCTACTGCAAATGTTTGTTTATGTTAATTTGCATGGCTGTGTGCTCAATTTTATACACCTGTCTGCAATAGGTGCTGCTGAACTAGCCAAATCTACTCATTTGAAGGGGTGTCCACATACTTTTGTATATATAGTGTGTATGTGACATATATGTACTTATATGTGTGGATACATATGTAAGAATATATGGCATATATGTTTCCACCATATATTATTTTATAAAATATATAAGTAATGCACATATTTTGCCATACATTAGTTTACCATATGGGATTCCAACCTCATTGTGTGGAAATATATATAAAACACTGCACTTTTGACTGTACTTGGTCTTTAAAAATGTTAGCTAAAGCATATTCAGGGACCAGTTTTTCAAAAGTTCTCTATCTGGATTTCAGCTATCAGATATGATTAAATGCATAGATATAGAAAGAATAGACCGAGAGTCCCCATTCAAGTCAATGATTTGTCCATTCTATTAATACTACTTCTATGCATTTAATACTCTACTATAGGCGAAATCAAGACAGATAACTTTTGAAGAACTAGGCCCTGGCAGGCTGGCAACCGGGCTAGGTATTCACAGCCTGACTACCCATCAACATTGCACCTTCCAAACGCCACGCCCACTAGCGTTTCACTAGTTACCACAGCCACAAAGTCATAAACCCCACCTATTTCTACAATTGATCTTAATTTAAACCTAACCTTAACCACACTGCTAACCTTATGCGCTAACCTTAAATTAAGACCAAAAAGCAATTTTTTGTTTTCGTACATTTTTACGATATATCCACTTTTTACTTTGTGTCTGTGCTATCTAGTGAAAATAATTTCTTCTCCACAATGAATGTAAAGAGCAATTGATAGAGCAGCGGAATTACATTCAGGATGAGTTGTTACGCAAAGAAATTCAGGCTATTCACAAAGAACTCACAGTAGCACAGATAGAACAATGAAACAGATATTTCATTGGATGTATAAATGTGAAGCATCCAGTTGGCACTTCCACTCACTACCAAATATGGTGGTGAGAGGAAGCCCAGTGGCTGGCAGTGGGAGAAGATGGAGAGAGATGGATTTCGGCCAACATTCTTCTGATTTTCTCATTGATGATACATTTGATTTCAATACAATTTTATGTTTCCAAAACTAGAATCTGTTACGAAAAGAGTGGAATAAATTTCTAGACTTTTTTCCTTTTGCCGAAGTTTCTAAAAATTGCATTGTTTTGAAGGAGTGCAAGGGTGAATTGAGTTATTGCCAGGGTTGGGTAGGTTACTTTCTAAATGTAATCCATTACATTTACAAGTTACCTGTCCAAAATTGTAATCAGTAACGTAATATGATTACATTCCGTTACTTTTAGATTCCTTTCCCTTTAAAGAGGCATTAGAAGAAGACAAAAATGCCCTACTCTGTTGTTTATGATTTTGATTTTGTTGTCATGACTGATTTGGCTCATTGTTTCCAGTTGAAAAATAAATTCTGCGCTCATGGAATGGCATGCTTTGAGCACTACTGAAAAGTGCTATTTACATGTGAAAAATGAATGCCATATGCTGCATTCGCTATAGGCCTATTGTTTACCTTTTGTTGGTGATACTTTGATATCTTGATAATATGCAGCTGTTAAAAGGGCAAATGAAACAATAACAAAATGATTGCCCCGCCTCTGTTTTGGTAAATATCTGAGGGATGGGCATTGAGAAATGTAACCACTCTCAGATTAATAGACAGAGCTATGGATGCAAGGACTGACCATCCATTATATAAAAAGTATTATTTTAACCATGTTATGAGGCTATACAGTGTTTGTTTACATTTACAATGTTTATAAACATTGGAGAAAAACAAGCTTATATTTTGGGTTCTCATGGATTGTGAGCTCATGAGGCATTTCTAAATTATATTCTTCAAGTATCAATGGATATACATATATATATATATATATATATATATATAATTTACAAGTCCAAAAATGGATGTAGCAACTACAGATTGCCCCTTTTAAGTCTATCAAAAGTGTGCAAGTTTGAGCATGTGTCCATTAGGTCTATGGATATATTTTTTTATCATCATGAATTAGATTGAGAAATAAAATTCCCACTTTTATTCCATAGGCTTCGATCCGCAATATGCAGTTGTTGCAAGAGCACATTTTTCACTGGCTGTCCACTGGTTTCAAAAACAATGATTGATAGTCAGTTTAAACTTCTTGAATTCAACCATTATTGGGTTCAAATACACATTTAGATTTGTGACCAGTCATCCACAACAACCACAATCCGTCAGGCGCAAATAGCTAAATGAGAGAGCACAGAGCAGGTGTGTGATTCACATCAATGCGCTATGTAGATGTCAATAATAAGTGATATCCGTATCGCTGTAGACTACACCACTGCTGTCATCCTTACTTCCAAGCGTTTACTCAAATTGGATAATCTTTGGATGCTGACAGCAGTCGCACCATTGGAAGACATAGCTTGGACTGTAGCCTACAAAAACCTATTCCTGCTCTTTTCCCGCGATCCACCAAACACATTTGGCATGTCATCATAGTGGTCCCTGACTTGTCAGACTCGCTCAGGTGAAACAAATTTAAATTTGCGTCTTTTTTCAATGCTGATTTGAATGTCATTGAGAAAACAGAGAAGTGTCAAAGATTTTTTACTAAAACATCCTTTCTGAATTTAATAGAAATCCTCTAAGTAATCATCTAGTTTTTCAAAAGTATCGGTAATCTGATTATAATATTTTTCTTGTAATGTAACTGATTACATTTACCGTTTTTGTAATCCTTTACATGTACCAGATTACATGTAATCAATTACTCCCCAACTCGGTTATTGCACACCCGCACTTCACACAGTAGGCGTTCTCCTAACGGAAATATGCAAATACATCACTAGCTCGTGTTTGGCTCTGCCCACCTCCTTGCTTGTTCTGCCCACTCTGATTCATTTGCTCCCGTTGGAAACGATAGACTGTGGTCTATCTTGGTTTAGTTATACAAGTATTTGGTAGGAGTGCTTCTTTAGGATTCTTACCTAAGTGCACTGTAGAATGTGGGATCCTGAGCCTTCTTCAGCATATGAATAGTTCTGCATTGTTCAAAAAGTAATTTAATTGCTAGGGTTGAAGTAGGCTGTGTAATTTATGCCTAAGTGCACATTTGGATGTAAATGTTTGACATAAACCAATATACATATTTATAAAAATTACACTACAACATTGCCAAGGTAAGTAAAACTAAAATAATGTCCTGTCTAGACAAATGTAGTAATTTGTACATAATATTTTTCACTTGGGTTGGCACCCAGATGTAAGTGGAGGGAGGGGCCCAAAGTGTGGAATAAAACCCTGTTATTTACTGAGCGGTTTGCTCATTTCCTTTGTTAGTGTTGCGCCAGACATTTACAGAGCGCTGTGACTGTGTCTTCTGCAGCTTCAGCACTCAGCTGCTTCCATGTCAGCCGTTTTTCCACCTCCACAAGCATTGCCTGTCAAAAGAGAGGCTCCTTTCATGAACTGAGGCTATATGGACACAAGACTGTGACTGGTGGTTTGACGTCCAAATGTTCATTTGAGGGATATCCAAATATAGTATTCCAAATAGAGGAAAATCATGCATTCTTGAAGAGTTATGGTAGTTGTTGTTAACTTAAGCTGCCTTGAAAAATTCAGTTTGTGTAAAGATTGCCCAGAGGAGAAATAACCATGTTGGAATATATAGACAAACATTTAGGCCTAGTTCAAAGCTGCTTGGAATTGGCATGATAGATGTGACAGTTACTGTATGTGTTATGTCAGGTTTCTATAGCCTCCTGTACCACTGTTAATTATTTGACTTATTTGCAGGCAAATCCATTCTCATCATAACAACATACAATCTCTGCTTTACCATGTCTATAGCAATGTAAAGTAGGCTGATGAGCAAGACAAAAATACATCATGCTATTACATTCAACATAAAGGCTATCAACTGCAGATTTGGTGAAAATATACAATTATTCTATCAATTGCACCTTCTAGCATTTTAGTATAAATTCTAAAATCTCATGGTCATCTACAGGATTTTAGTGGGTTTGACTTTCAGTACCATGTCATATGAAGTCCATAAACTGCCAAAATAAAAAAAAATGATTTGCTGCTGTGTAGATCAGTACTTGCTTTCGGAAAGTTTTCAGACCCCTTGACTTTTCCCACATTTTGTTACGTTACAGTCTTATTCTAAAATGTATTAAATATTGAGAAAAATCCTCAGCAATCTACACACAATACCCCATAATGACAAAGCAAAAACAGGCTTTTAGAAATTTTAGAAAATGTATAAAAAATAAATAACATAAATGCCTTATTTACATACTGTAGGTATTCTGAACCTTTGCTAGAGACTTGAAATTGATCTCAGGTGCATCGTGTTTCCATTGATCATCCTTGAGATCCTTGATGACAACCTGCTCCAGAGCACTCAGGACCTCAGACTGGGGCAAAGGTTCACCTTCCAACAGGACAATGACCCTAAGCACACAACCAAGACAAAGTAGGAGTGGTTTCGGGATTAGTCTCTGAATGTCCTTGAGCGGCCCAGCCAGAGCCCGAACTTGATCCCGATCAAATATCCATGGAGAGACCTGAAAATAGCTGTGCAGCAACGCTCCCTATCCAACCTGACAGAGCTTGAGAGGATCTGCAGAGAGGAATGGGAGAAACTCCCCAAATACAGGTGTGCCAAACTTGTAGCGTCATACCCAAGAAGACTCGAGGCTGTAATTGCTGCCAAAGGTGCTTCAACAAGTACTGAGTAAAAGGTCTGAATACTTATGTAAATGTCATATTTCAGTTTTTTATTTTTAACAAATTTGCAAACATTTCTAAAAATCAGTTTTTGCTTTGTCATTATGGGGTATTATGAGTAGATTAATGAGCATTTAAAAAAAAAAATTTTTTTAGAGTAAGGCTGTAACGTAACAAAATGTGGAAAAAGTCAACGGGTCTGAATACTTTCCGAATGCACTGTATATCTATATTTTTTTTGACAAGAGAGAAGCCTAGCTTGGTGAGTGGCGCAGTGGTCTGAAGCACTGCTAGAGGTATCACTACAGATACCCTGGTTCGAATCCAGGCTGTATTACAACCGGCTGTGATTGGGAGTCCCATAGGGCGGCGCACAATTGTCCCAGCGTTGTCCTGGTTTGGCCGGTGTAGGCCGTCATTGTAAATAAGAATTTGTTCTTAACTGACTGCCTAGTTAAATAAAGGTACAAAAAAAAAAAAATAGTATTCAGTCACTCTCTGTGTGACAGATGAACCATGTTGTTGAGTGGCCTCTGGGCAGACCACTTAACTCTCTGAAAAGGAGCCTTAAATCTTACGCTTAATCTTCACTTTCTATGTCTGGACCATTATCTGGCCTGTCAGTCCTCACCACTTTATCTTCAGAGGGCTCATCTATTGACTGTTTCAACATGGTTAGATTACATCAAAGGCCCTTCCCTTTGGTCCCTGCAGCTATATCCTTCCTCGTGTTTCTGAACGGTTGGAATGGTTTTAGGATTAGAAGACACTGATTTGGGGTGGATATTGTTTGCTGGTTCATCTCATCTTTTGGATATCAATCAATCAAATTGATTTATAAAGCCCTATTTACATTAGCATCATATGTATTTTAATACAGTGCCTTCAGAAGGTATTAACAACCCTTAACTTTTCCCACATTTTGTTGTGTTACAGTCTGAAATATTTTGTCACTGGCCTACATACAATACCCCATAATGTCAGTGTTATTTTTTTTATTTTTATTTTTATGTTTACAAAGTAATCAAAGTAATCACCGATCCTGTAGAGCGGTGGTTCCCAAACTTTTTATAGTCCCGTACCCCTTCAAACATTCAACCTCCAGCAGCGTACACCCTCTAGCACCAGGGTTAGTGCACGCTCAAATGTTGTTTTTTGCCATCATTGTAAGCATGCCACATACACACTATACAATACATTTAATATTATTATTATTATTAATATTATTATTATTATTTTTTTATCCCCTTTTCTCCCCAATTTTCGTGGTATCCAATCGCTAGTAATTACTATCTTGTCTCATCGCTACAACTCCCGTACGGGCTCGGGAGAGACGAAGGTCGAAAGCCATGCGTCCTCCGAGGCACAACCCAACCAAGCCGCACTGCTTCTTTAACACAGCGCGCCTCCAACCCGGAAGCCAGCCGCACCAATGTGTCGGGGGAAACACCGTGCACCTGGCCCCCTTGGTTAGCGCGCACTGCGCCCAGCCCGCCACAGGAGTCCTGGAGCGCGATGAGACAAGGAAATCCCTACCGGCCAAACCCTCCCTAACCCGGACGACGCTAGCCCAATTGTGCGTCGGCCGGCTGCGACAGAGCCTGGGGGCGAACCCAGAGACTCTGGTGGCGCAGTTAGCACTGCGATGCAGTGCCCTAGACCACTGCGCCACCCGGGAGGCCATTTAATATTAATTTAACATAAGAATGAGTGTGAGTTTTTGTCACAACCCGGCTTGTGGGAAGTGACAAAGAGCTCTTATAGGACCAGGGAACAAATAATAATATAATAATAATCAATAATTTTGCTCTTTATTTAGCCATCTTACATATAAAACTTTATCTGTTCATCAAAAATTGTGAATAACCCACCACAGGTTAATGAGAAGGGTGTGCTTGGAAGGATGCACATAACTCTGCAATGTTGGGTTGTATTGGAGAGTGTCAGTCTTAAATAATTTTCCAACCGTAGTCTGTGCCTGTATTTCGTTTTCATACTAGTGAGGGCCAAGAATCGACTCTCACGTAGGTACGTGGTTGCAAATGGCATCAGTGTCTTTATCAGCGCGATTTGCAAAGGCAGGATACTCTGAGTGCAGCCAAATCCAGAAATCTGTCAGTGGCTTCTGATTAAATTAAATTTTCACAGAACCGCTTGTTGCAATTTCGATGAGGCTCTCTTGTTCAGATGTCGGTAAGAGGACTGGAGGCCCAACTCACTCAGATGCTTCGCTATATCAAATTTGACATTGTCTGTAAGCTTGAGTTCATTTGCACCCAAAAAATCATACAATGATGGAAAGTCCTTGTTAATGCAGTTAGAGAAGAGCTCCAGCTTCATAATCATAGCCTCAATTTTGTCCCGCACAAAATAGTTGTGGAGAATCCATGTAATCCTAGATTCAGATCATTCAGGCGAGAATTTTTTTTGCCCAAATGTATAGCACCGTTGGAAAATATAAATGGACTGTTTGAAAATGTGAAGAACATTCTTTAATTTTTTATAATTTTTTATATAAATACAGTACAGTTGAAGTCGAAAGTCTACATACACTCATTAAAACTCGTTTTTCAACCACTCCAATGGTTGAACAATAGTTTTGGCAAGTCGGTTAGGACATCTACTTTGTGCATGACACAAGTAATGTTTCCAATTACAGACAGATTATTTCACTTATAATTCACTGTATCACAATTCCAGTGGGTCAGAAGTTTACATACACTAAGTTGACTGTGCCTTTAAACAGCTTGGAAAATTCCAGAAAATTATGTCATAGCTTCAGAAGCTTCTGATAGGGAATTGAAATCATTTGAGTCAATTGGAGGTGTACCTGTGGATTTATTTCAAGGCCTACCTTCAAACTCGGTGCCTCTTTGCTTGACATCATGGGAAAATCAAAAGAAATCAGTCAAGACCTCAAAATAAAATTGTCGACCCCCACAAGTCTGGTTCATCCTTGGGAGCAATTTCCAAAGGCCTGAAGGCATCACATTCATCTGTACAAACAATGGCACGCAAGTATAAACACCATGGGACCATGCAGGTATGACACCAGGTATGACACCTGTCACGAATCACGCCGAAAGTGGTTCCTCTTCCTGTTCGGGCGGCGCTCTGCGGTTGTCGTCACCGGTCTACTAGCTGCCACTGATCCCCTTTTCTGTTTCAGTTAGTTTTGTCTGATTTGTTACACCTGTTTCTTGTTTGGGTTTTGATTTGGGCTATTTAAACCAGGTATGCCCGCCTGCTTTTGTGCGGGCTTTGTTTTTCTGTTCATGTGGTGTGTTTCTCGTGTACTATTTTCTCCGGACTGTTTGGTCCTGTTTTTGGACTGTTTGAAAGTGATGCGCCTTAGTGTTTGGCGTTACCGTTACTTGTTGTTCGGGATTAAAAGATCACGATTGAACTACCTCTGCTCTCTGCGCCTGATTCCTCCACCCACTACTCCACGAAGACGTGACAATACCGCTCAGGAAGGAGACGCGTTCTGTCTCCTAGAGATGAACGTACTTTGGTGCGAAAAGTGCATATCATTCCCAGAACAACAGCAAAAGACCTTGTAAAGATGCTGGAGGAAACAGGTGCAAAAGTATCTATATCCACAGTAAAACGAGTCCTATATCGACATAACCTGAAAGGCCACTCAGCAAGGAAGAAGCCATGGCTCCAAAACTGCCATAAAAAAACAGACTACGGTTTGCAACTGCACATGGGGACAAAGATCATACTTTTTGGAGAAATGTCCTCTGGTCTGATGAAACAAAAATATAACTTTTTGACCATAAAGACCATTGTTATGTTTGGAGGAAAAAGGGGGACGCTTGCAAGCCGAAGAACACCATCCCAACTGTGAAGCACGGGGATGGCAGCATCATGTTGTGGGGGTGCTTTGTGCAGGAGGGCGTGGTGTACTTCACAAAATAGATGGCATCATGAGGTAGGAAAATTATGTGGACATATTGAAGCAACATTTCAAGACATCACTCAGGAAGTTAAAGCTTGGTTGCAAATGGGTCTTACAAATGGACAATGACCCCAAGCATACTTCCAAAGTTGTGGCAAAATGGCTTAAGGACAACAAAGTCAAGGTATTGCAGTGGCCATCACAAAGCCTTGACCTCAATCCCATTGAAAATTTGTGGGCAGAACTGAAAAACTGTGTGCAAGCAAGGAAGCCTGCAAACCTGATTCAGTTACACCAGCTCTGTCAGGAGGAATGGATCAAAATTCACCTAACTTATTGTGGGAAGCTTGTGGAAGGCTACCCAGAACGTTTGACCCAAGTTAAGCAATTAACAGGCAATGCTACCAAATACTAATTGAGTGTATGTAAACTTCTGACCCACTGGGAATGTGATGACAGAAATAAAAGCTTAAATAAATAATTCTCTCTGCTATTATTCTGACATTTCACATTCTTAAAATAAAGTGGTGATTCTAACTGACCTAAGAAATTGAATTTGTACTTGGACTAAATGTCAGAAATTGGGATAAATTGAGTTTAAATGTTTTTGGCTAAGGTTTATGTACACTTACGACTTCAACTGTATGTGACAATATATCAATGCAGATAATTTGTGTCTTCATTCATTAATTCATAGGAATAGTCGGTCCTTAAAATGGACAGCATTTGGCCCACCAGTAAAAGGGAATCCTCTTTGTAATTAAGTTCAACAGAAAATTGCATAATTTTTTGCACAGACACTTTTCACATTCCTAGGTAATATGGTATTTAAGGCAATTGAGTTACCAAGGCAGTTCCAAATTAGATCTTTCTTCAAGCATTCATAAGAAAATGGCTGCCTGACATCCTCAATAGCATTGTGCTTTTGATCCTGAATTCATGTAATTAATGATACTTTGTATGAGAGCACAACCTTCATTCACCATGTAAGGAACACTGATTATTTTACAGATGTGGTGTACCAATAAACACTTTATAGTTGTTAATTATAAAATGATTTGAGTTTTATGTTAGTGGCATTCCTTCATTCAGTAATTTATGTATCAATTTTAAATGCAGCCATTTGATGTTTTGCATAAATCTTAGAATGTAAAAAATTCTGCAGAATTCAACTGGAAATCAATCAAATCTCAAAACCCTATTGTTTCTTTGTGGTTGACACCTGGGGTAGACAAAACCTGCTGATGACTTGCAAATTCTAACCAACTAGCCACATCGACACAGTGTGATTACGTTGATAAGGGAGTTGAAATAACGCTGAAACAATGTTGACTCAACCCACTTCTGCCTTGAGTGCAGCTACTGTACGCCTTGCCATGTCTCTGGCAAGGTGTCTGTAACAACTCAATAAGCACAGTGGTCAGACAATTTCCATCTGTCATGACACAGCAATGTTCATTCATGATGACACAAGCATGTTTAAAAAATAATGAGTCATAGATTGCCCCATTGCAGCTTTGACATTAGAAAAAGAGTTGATGTATGAAATTATTTAGGTAATTAAGGTTATTTACTGAAGTCAATGGGAAACATTATGTAAGAGGTAGCTACAGTGTTCAGTGCATTGTTGGTTACACAGGTTACGTAGACAAAGTATGAATGTAGTCAAACATCAGAGCACAAGGTGTAGCATAATATTTATCTTCCTTATGAATTATGATGCTGGAATATTATTCTATCAAACTTTAGGAGCTACTGTATGTTGAATCTTTGATTCATTAGAGCAGATGGGACAAGTTAAGACTGTCATCACAGGATTCTGAACAGCACATTCATCCAATCTTCTACGACTGCCATTGGCCCATTTGAGGTCAGTAAAAGTAGTACTCTTCTGTTCCTGGGAATAGTAGGCTTTACTTAATGAAAAATGATGTGAGTAACATTAAGAAAACAGTGACTGATATTAAAGTTTATGGACACTTTCGGGTAAATTGCTGGATCCAAAACCGAAGCCCTCTGCAGCACAGAGAAACTAAACTCTAACTCATTTGTGTTTCTCCTGTTCTTAACATTAGACTCCCTCGGGCCAAATCTTTGTGAGAGACTCAACATATTTATAAATAGGCAGAATGAGAGAGAGGACCCGAAAACGTGAATAGAACCATATGGTATTGGTAAGAAAGTAACTAATCTTGTGACAATATAGCATTGCCGTCCCTCATAGCCAAGCCAGCTCCATTCTGTGTCATGTCAGAGACATTCATGAACAGACTGCAACCGGAGAAGGTCAGTCCGTGGCTAGGCAAAGAACAAAGTGATGCTGGATCTGAGGAGGAAATGACTATGCTGCCAAACAGTCAATTACACGTAATTACAATAATTCAACCTTGGAAGATGGTTTATTCAATTTTATGATGAGGTTTTCTCTTTCATCAAATGCTTCATAGGAGACAAGGGGTGGATGGAGGATGAGGACAGGGAATGGTACTTTGTGAAACAGATATGTTTTTACTTTGTCGGAATAGCTCATTTTTGTCTTTTATCTCCCGCTGACTAGCGCTTTGCGGTTTATGTTATCTCAAAGTTTGATATGTCTTCCCCTTTTATTTATTTATTTTATTTTACCGTTATTTTACCAGGTAAGTTGACTGAGAACACATTCTCATTTGCAGCAACGACCTGGGGAATAGTTACAGGGGAGAGGAGGGGGATGAATGAGCCAATTGTCACTGTTGTGTCGTCCCTTTGCTCTGTGATGTCCTTTGGTGCAAAACTCAGCACACTCTACCTATAACCATAGGAAAATAGCTCTCCTTTGCCCATTTTTCACTTGGCCTTCTATAAATATTACAATGGCAATGTTGTTTGCTCCTCTAGGTCTGACTAGACAAGATTTTTTTGATTTTATCCTCTGAAGTAAGATCCTTTATTACATGATGTGTTATAGACCCCCCGTTGTTTAATAAACTAGAGAATTGATCAAGGTAGAAGTTCAATCTTTGTGTATACAGATTTTATGCCTCTATTGCAAAAACACACTCAGCAAATACTTGTATTAGTAGGCTATGTTAGACACAGACTGTGGACTTAGGTATACACTGTACAGCAACTGAATACAGTCGACCCTTTGTGATTGATAGTCACTTTTAATTTAATTTTAGGTCTTTGTGTGTTTCTCCAATGAAATATAGACCCCTTAAAAATACCAAATCATAGATGAGGGTAGAGAGGGCCTTTGAATTGAAGCAACCCCTGAACCAGAAAATAATCAGGGGACTGTGGCCGGAAATTCTCTGTGAATACTGGCTTCAACTATGACCGTTTTGGAAACTGCCTTTTTTACATTCGCATTGAGCCCTCGCTGTCTGTCACACGGTCAATTTGGGCTCTTTCTGACCTAGAAGCTGATGAGTAGCTTCTCTGTTTTTCAGAGGCTCGCGTCATCAAAACAATGTATTGATGCACGCCTCCATACAACCCCGACCTCACCATCTAGACCTGTGGCTTGCCTTCTCCCTAAACATTAAAAGGATCTCTTCCAGCTGAATTCTTTTTGTATTTTCCCCCCATTTTCTTTCTGGTATTTCTTCTCATCTTCCCACTCAGAGACAGAAATCGTGGTTGGGCTTTTCTGGATTGTGGCCAAGTCTTCGCACAGCTTGTCCTGATTACTAACTAGACTAGAGCCCATGGTTAGATGGAACCAACCCTCAGGCCGCTTGTTTCCCTCCCTACATGTTTTGACGTGATGGCCTATGAGAGTTTACTGAAGGACAAGGGATTGTGATTGCAAGGGACCCCTGCAAATATTGCACAGGCAGCAGACAGAGACAGAACATACTGTATTATCATTCTGTCATGTTTTTGATCATCATGTCTTGTCCCTGTGCTTCCCTCTGCTGGTCTTATTAGGTTCTTTCCCTCTTTCTATCCTTCTCTCTCCTCCTCCCTTTCTCCCTCTCCCGCTCTCTCTCTATCGTTCCGTTCCTGCTCCCAGCTGTTTCTCATTCTCCTAACGACCTCATTTACTCTTTCACACCTGTCCCCTATTTTTGCCCTCATTAGAGTTCCTATTTCTTCCTCTGTTTTCCGCTTCAGTCCTTGTCGGATTCTTGTTTGATGTTTGCTGTTCTGTGTCCTTGTTCCGCCCTGTCGTGTTTTTGCCTTCATCAGATGCTGCATGTGAGCAGGTGTCTAGTGGTCGCGTCTCCAGTCGTTCATCTCTACTGACGAGAGGATTTCAGTTTTCCTGTTTTGTTTTTACCTTAGATATATCAGGAGTATCGTTTTTGTCTAAGACTGGAATAAAGACTCTGTTTCTATTACGTCGCTTTTGGGTCCTCCTTCACCAGCATAACAGAAGAATCCGACCAAGAATGGACCCAGCGACTACGGATTCTCGCAAGACTGCCATCGAGATCCAGGGAGAAATGCTCGGTAGACACGAGCAGGAATTGTCTGCTGCTCGTCATGCCGTTGAGACCCTGGCCGCTCATGTCTCCGATCTCTCAGGACAGTTTCAGAGTCTTCGTCTCGTGCCACCAGCTACTTCCTGGTCTTCCAAGTCTCCGGAACCTAGGGTTAATAACCCACCTTGTTACTCTGGGCAGCCCACTGAGTGTCGCTCCTTTCTCACCCAGTGTGATATTGTGTTCTCTCTCCAGCCCAACACATACTCAGGAGAGAGAGCTCGGATCGCTTACGTCATATCGCTCCTGACTGGTCGGGCTCGGGAGTGGGGCACAGCTATCTGGGAGGCAAGGGCTGAGTGTTCTAACGTTTATCAGAACTTTAAGGAGGAGATGATACGCGTTTTTGATCGTTCTGTTTTTGGGAAGGAGGCTTCCAGGGTCCTGGCTTCCCTATGTCAAGGTGATCGATCCATAACGGATTACTCTATAGAGTTTCGCACTCTTGCTGCATCCAGTGACTGGAACGAGCCGGCGTTGCTCGCTCGTTTTCTGGAGGGACTTCACGCTGAGGTTAAGGATGAGATTCTCTCCCGGGAGGTTCCTTCCAGCGTGGACTCTTTGATTGCACTCGCCATCCGCATAGAACGACGGGTAGATCTTCGTCACCGAGCTCGTGGAAGAGAGCTCGCGTTAACGGTGTTTCCCCTCTCCGCATCTCAACCATCTTCTCCCATCAGCTCAGAGACTGAGCCCATGCAGCTGGGAGGTATTCGCATCTCGACTAAGGAGAGGGAACGGAGAATCACCAACCGCCTTTGTCTCTATTGCGGTTCTGCTGGACATTTTGTCATATCATGTCCAGTAAAAGCCAGAGCTCATCAGTAAGCGGAGGGCTACTGGTGAGCGCTACTACTCAGGTCTCTCCATCAAGATCCTGTACTACCTTGTCGGTCCATCTACGCTGGACCGGTTCGGCTGCTTCCTGCAGTGCCTTGATAGACTCTGGGGCTGAGGGTTGTTTTATGGACGAAGCATGGGCTCGGAAACATGAGATTCCTCTCAGACAGTTAGGGAGGCCCACGCCCATGTTCGCCTTAGATGGTAGTTCTCTCCCCAGTATCAGATGTGAGACACTACCTTTAACCCTCACAGTATCTGGTAACCACAGTGAGACCATTTCCTTTTTGATTTTTCGTTCACCTTTTACACCTGTTGTTTTGGGTCATCCCTGGCTAGTATGTCATAATCCTTCTATTAATTGGTCTAGTAATTCTATCCTATCCTGGAATGTTTCTTGTCATGTGAAGTGTTTAATGTCTGCTATACCTCCTGTTTCTTCTGTCCCCTCTACTCAGGAGGAACCTGGTGATTTGACAGGAGTGCCGGAGGAATATCATGATCTACGCACGGTCTTCAGTCGGTCCAGAGCCAGCTCTCTTCCTCCTCACCGGTCGTATGATTGTTGTATTGATCTCCTTCCGGGGACCACTCCTCCTCGGGGTAGACTATTCTCTCTGTCGGCTCCCGAACGTAAGGCTCTCGAGGATTATCTGTCTGTTTCTCTCGACGCCGGTACTGTGGTGCCTTCTTCCTCTCCCGCCGGAGCGGGGTTTTTCTTTGTTAAGAAGAAGGACGGTACTCTGCGCCCCTGCGTGGATTATCGAGGGCTGAATGACATAACGGTTAAGAATCGTTATCCGCTTCCCCTTATGTCGTCAGCCTTCGAGATGCTGCAGGGAGCCAGGTTCTTTACTAAGTTGGACCTTCGTAACGCTTACCATCTCGTGCGCATCAGAAAGGGGGACGAGTGGAAAACGGCGTTTAACACTCCGTTAGGGCATTTTGAATACCGGGTTCTGCCGTTCGGTCTCTCTAATGCTCCAGCTGTCTTTCAGGCATTAGTTAATGATGTACTGAGAGACATGCTGAACATCTTTGTTTTCGTTTACCTTGACGATATCCTGATTTTTTTCACCGTCACTCGAGATTCATGTTCAGCACGTTCGACGTGTACTCCAGCGCCTTTTAGAGAATTGTCTCTACGTGAAGGCTGAGAAGTGCGCCTTTCATGTCTCCTCTGTCACTTTTCTCGGTTCTGTTATTTCCGCTGAAGGCATTCAGATGGATCCCGCTAAGGTCCAGGCTGTCAGCGATTGGCCTGTTCCTAAGTCACGTGTCGAGTTGCAGCGCTTTCTCGGTTTCGCTAATTTCTATCGGCGTTTCATTCGTAATTTCGGTCAAGTGGCTGCCCCTCTCACAGCTCTGACTTCTGTCAAGACTTGCTTTAAGTGGTCCGGTTCCACCCAGGGAGCTTTTGATCTCCTCAAGAAGCGTTTTACATCCGCCCCTATCCTTGTTACTCCTGACGTCACTAAACAATTCATTGTCGAGGTTGACGCTTCAGAGGTGGGCGTGGGAGCCATTCTGTCCCAGCGCTTCCAGTCTGACGATAAGGTTCATCCTTGCGCTTACTTTTCTCATCGCCTGTCGCCATCGGAACGCAACTATGATGTGGGTAACCGCGAACTGCTCGCTATCCGCTTAGCCATAGGCGAATGGCGACAGTGGTTGGAGGGGGCGACCGTTCCTTTTGTCGTTTGGACTGACCATAAGAACCTTGAGTACATCCGTTCTGCCAAACGACTTAATGCACGTCAAGCTCGTTGGGCGTTGTTTTTCGTTCGTTTCGAGTTCGTGATTTCCTATCGCCCGGGAAATAAGAACACCAAGCCTGATGCCTTATCCCGTCTCTTTAGTTCTTCTGTGGTTTCTACCGACCCCGAGGGGATTCTTCCTGAAGGGCGTGTTGTCGGGTTGACTGTCTGGGGAATTGAGAGACAGGTAAAGCAAGCACTCACTCACACTGCGTCGCCGCGCGCTTGTCCTAGTAACCTTCTGTTTGTTCCTGTCTCTACTCGTCTGGCTGTTCTTCAGTGGGCTCATTCTGCCAAGTTAGCTGGCCACCCCGGCGTTCGGGGTACGCTTGCTTCTATTCGCCAGCGGTTTTGGTGGCCTACTCAGGAGCGGGACACGCGCCGTTTCGTGGCTGCTTGTTCGGACTGCGCGCAGACTAAGTCAGGTAACTCTCCTCCTGCCGGTCGTCTCAGACCTCTTCCCATTCCTTCTCGACCATGGTCTCACATCGCCTTAGACTTTATTACCGGTCTGCCTTCGTCTGCGGGGAAGACTGTGATTCTTACGGTTATCGATAGGTTCTCTAAGGCGGCACATTTCATTCCCCTCGCTAAGCTTCCTTCCGCTAAGGAGACGGCACAAATCATCATTGAGAATGTGTTCAGAATTCATGGCCTCCCGTTAGACGCCGTTTCAGACAGAGGTCCGCAATTCACGTCACAGTTTTGGAGGGAGTTCTGTCGTTTGATTGGTGCTTCCGTCAGTCTCTCTTCCGGATTTCATCCCCAGTCTAACGGTCAAGCAGAAAGGGCCAATCAGTCGATTGGTCGCATTTTACGCAGCCTTTCGTTTCGAAACCCTGCGTCTTGGGCAGAACAGCTCCCCTGGGCTGAGTACGCTCACAACTCGCTTCCTTCGTCTGCTACCGGGCTATCTCCGTTTCAGAGTAGTCTTGGTTACCAGCCTCCTCTGTTCTCGTCCCAGCTCGCCGAGTCCAGCGTTCCCTCCGCTCAGGCTTTTGTCCAACGTTGTGAGCGCACTTGGAGGAGGGTCAGGTCTGCACTTTGCCGTTACAGGGCGCAGACTGTGAGAGCCGCCAATAAACGTAGGATTAAGAGTCCTAGGTATTGTCGCGGTCAGAGTGTGGCTTTCCACTCGTAACCTTCCCCTTACGACAGCTTCTCGCAAGTTGACTCCGCGGTTCATTGGTCCGTTCCGTGTCTCTCAGGTCGTCAATCCTGTCGCTGTGCGACTGCTTCTTCCGCGACATCTTCGTCGCGTCCACCCTGTCTTCCATGTCTCTTGTGTCAAGCCTTTTCTTCGCGCTCCCGTTCGTCTTCCCTCCCCCCCTCCCGTCCTTGTCGAGGGCGCACCTATTTACAAGGTACGGAAGATCATGGACATGCGTTCTCGGGGACGTGGTCACCAGTATTTAGTGGATTGGGAGGGTTACGGTCCTGAGGAGAGGAGTTGGGTTCCATCTCGGGATGTGCTGGACCGTTCGTTGATTGATGATTTCCTTCGTTGCCGCCAGGGTTCCTCCTCGAGTGCGCCAGGAGGCGCTCGGTGAGTGGGGGGGTACTGTCATGTTTTTGATCATCATGTCTTGTCCCTGTGCTTCCCTCTGCTGGTCTTATTAGGTTCTTTCCCTCTTTCTATCCTTCTCTCTCCTCCTCCCTTTCTCCCTCTCCCGCTCTCTCTCTATCGTTCCGTTCCTGCTCCCAGCTGTTTCTCATTCTCCTAACGACCTCATTTACTCTTTCACACCTGTCCCCTATTTTTGCCCTCATTAGAGTTCCTATTTCTTCCTCTGTTTTCCGCTTCAGTCCTTGTCGGATTCTTGTTTGATGTTTGCTGTTCTGTGTCCTTGTTCCGCCCTGTCGTGTTTTTGCCTTCATCAGATGCTGCATGTGAGCAGGTGTCTAGTGGTCGCGTCTCCAGTCGTTCATCTCTACTGACGAGAGGATTTCAGTTTTCCTGTTTTGTTTTTACCTTAGATATATCAGGAGTATCGTTTTTGTCTAAGACTGGAATAAAGACTCTGTTTCTATTACGTCGCTTTTGGGTCCTCCTTCACCAGCATAACACATTCAGTTCTAACGTAAATGATTGTGTCATGATTAAGAATAATGGTAATTTCTCACTTAATGACTGGTTACGGGGACCATGCACAGTCGTAAGGATGATATCACCTTTGAATTTCCCTCTGAGAACCTATTGACAGTGTACACCTGCTTTGTCAGGCAAGTGCTCAAGTACGCTGCCCTGGTGTGGCCACTGGGTCTCATACAGACGTGCATGGGAATTATGCTTCACCGCCACTCTTCACCTACGTGCAATGAACTGGGGTTACATGCCTTTGAAGCCTGTCACACCCACCTGTTTATAAGATCTTTACCTTTCCCATTTGTTTCAGGATCCGTCTTCTGTATGGGTGACCCCTTATACTATTGCACGTTTTCCACATGAATATTCCTTGTAAGCCTCTCTATCCTCTCCTCCCTTCTGATCACTGTTTTCTTTTGTGTTGTATCAACACCGATTGCTTTCCAGGCAATTAGTACAAGCAAACAGAGCAGACAAGCAGGCCTGAGCCTTAATGCACTAAACTGCTCTGGTAGTAAATATTGACTGATTCCTGAAAGCATTGTCATTTAAAACCCAGTGGCTCTGGTCTTTGTCTGAGGAGAGAGTTCCTTTGAAATGCCAGGCCACAGTAAAACAACCCGATGTGGATCACAACGGATGATTTTGCCAGATAGAGAGATTACAGTTAACTGTCTTTCATTATCCCAACAGGTTCTGTATTATGGTGTAATGAGGGCAGGTCGCAACATGACTGAGGCTCTTATTAACTGCTGAATTTTATTTTTCATTTAACAAAGCAAAACAGTTAAGAACAAATGGTTATTTACAATGACAGCCTAAGAACAGGAGCAGAATGACAGATTTTTCCCTTGTCAGGGATTTGGGGATTTGATCTAGCGACCTTTCAGTTATTGACCCATCGCTCTAACCACCAGGCTACCTGCTGCCACCAAAAACTGGTTTCAAAGGATGGGATGACTAGCTTGATTCTTGCCTCTGTAGCCTCCACACAATCTACACTGAGGAATATTTTTTTTATTTTTTTTATTTAACCTTTATTTAACTAGGCAAGTCAGTTAAGAACAAATTCTTATTTACAATAACGGCCTACCAAAAGGCAAAAGGCCTATTGCAGGGACGGGGGCTGGGATTAAATTGTTTTATATACAGTATATATATTAACATAGGACAAAATACACATCACAACACTACATAACTAGAGACCTAAGACAACAGCATAGCAAGGCAACAACACATGACAACATAGCATGGTAGCAACACAACATGACAACAACATGGTAGCAACACAACATGGTAGCAGCACAAACATGGTACAAACATTATTGGGCACAGACAACAGCACAAAGGGTAAGAAGTTAGAGACAACAATACATCACACAAAGCAGCCACAACTATCATTGAGTGTTCATGATTAAGTCTTTGAATGAAGAGATTGAGATAAATCTGTCCAGTTTGAGTGTTTGTTGCAGCTCGTTCCAGTTGTTAGCTGCAGTGAACTGAAAAGACGAGCAACCCAGGGATGTGTGTGCTTTGGGGACCTTTAACAGAATATGACTGACAAAGCGGGTGTTGTATGTGGAGGATGAGGGCTGCAGTAGATATCTCAGATAGGGGGGAGTGAGGCCTAAGAGGGTTTTATAAATAAGCATCAACCAGTGGGTCTTGCAAGGGGTATACAGAGATGACCAGTTTACAGAGGAGTATAGAGTGCAGTGATGTGTCCTATAAGGAGCATTGGTGGTGAATCTGATGGCCGAATGGTAAAGAACATCTAGCCGCTCGAGAGCACCCTTACCAGCTGATCTATAAATTATGTCTCCATAATCAAGCATAGTTTGGCAGCTGGGGTGAAAGAGGAGCGATTACGATAAGAGGAAACCAAGTCGAGATTTAACTTTAACTAAAGCTTTGACATGTGCTGAGAGAAGGAGAGTGTACCGTCTAGCCATACTCCCAAGTACTTGTATGAGGTGACTACCTCAAGCTCTAAACCCTCATAGGTAGTAATCACACCGGTGGGGAGAGGGGCATTCCTCTTACCAAACCACATGACCTTTGTTTTGGAGGTGTTCAGAACAAGGTTAAGGGTAGAGACAGCTTGTTGGACACCAAGAAAGCTTTGTTGTAGAGCATATAACACAAAATCTGGGGAGGGGCCAGCTGAGTATAAGACTGTATCATCTTCATATAAATGGATGAGAGAGCTTCCTACTGCCTGAGCTATGTTGTTGATGTAAATTGAGACGAGTGTGGGACCTAGGATCGAGCCTTGGGGTACTCCCTTGGTGACAGGCAATGGCTGAGAGAGCAGATTTTCTGACTTTATACACTGTACTCTATGAGAGAGGTAGTTAGCAAACCAGGCTAAAGACCCCTCAGATACACCAATACTCCTTAGCCGGCCCACAAGAATGGAATGGTCTACCGTATCAAAAGCTTTGGCCAAGTCAATAAAAATAGCAGCACAACATTGCTTAGAATCAAGGGCAATGGTGACATCATTGAGGACCTTTAGGGTTGCAGTGACACATCCATAACCTGAGTGGAAACCAGATTGCATACCAGAGAGAATACTATGACATCAAGAAAGCCAGTCAGTTGATTATTGACAAGTGTTTCCAACACTTTTGATAAATAGGGCACAATAGAAATAGGCCTGTAAGAATAGTCGTGACTCAAAGAACCCTGGAGTTCCTCAAGGAGCCATTGCTAGTCAATGGTTCATATTTGCACTTTTGGTTAGTTAAGGGGTTCTTGGTAGAACTTTAATGGTTCAATGTAGCGACGGGTTCCTGGAGGGAACCTGCAAGCTGACTTCTGTTGTCAGTTGGACGGTGTTTCCTCTGACACAGTGGTGCGGCTGGCTTCCGGGTTAGGCGAGCAGCTTAACAACTTCTACTTCATCTTCTACTTCATCACAATCCCGGATCCGGGAGCACCCCCATCAGTAAAAAAGCGGACTAGCATAGCCTAGCATAGCGTCACAAGTAAATACTAGCATCTAAATATCATTAAATCACAAGTCCAAGACACCAGATGAAAGATACACATCTTGTGAATCCAGCCATCATTTCTGATTTTTAAAATGTTTTACAGGGAAGACAGAATATGTAAATCTATTAGCTAACCACGATAGCAAAAGACAGAACTTTTTTTTCCACCATTTTTTTCCTGCATAGTTAGCTATCACAATTTCGACCAAATAAAGATATAAATAGCCACTAACCAAGAAACAACTTCATCAGATGACAGTCTGATAACATATTTATTGTATAGCATATGTTTTGTTAGAAAAATGTGCATATTTCAGGTATAAATCATAGTTTACCATTGCAGCCACGATCACAACTCTCACCAAAGAAACTAGAATAACATTTAACATTTACATTTAAGTCATTTAGCAGACACTCTTATCCAGAGCGACTTACAAATTGGTGCATTCACCTTATGATATCCAGTGGAACAACCACTTTACAATAGTGCATCTAAATCTTTTAAGGGGGGGGTTAGAAGGATTACTTTATCCTATCCTAGGTATTCCTTAAAGAGGTGGGGTTTCAGGTGTCTCCGGAAGGTGGTGATTGACTCCGCTGACCTGGCGTCGTGAGGGAGTTTGTTCCACCATTGGGGTGCCAGAGCAGCGAACAGTTTTGACTGGGCTGAGCGGGAACTGTACTTCCTCAGAGGTAGGGAGGCGAGCAGGCCAGAGGTGGATGACTACAGAGACCAACGTGTATTACCTAAATACTCATCATAAAACATTTCTGAAAAATACACAGCGTACAGCAAATGAAAGACAAAGATCTTGTGAATCCAGACAATATTTCAGATTTTTGAAGTGTTTTACAGCGAAAACACAATATAGCATTATATTAGCTTACTACAATAGCCAACCACACAACAGCATTGATTCAGGCCAACAATAGCGATAACGAATAAACCAGCAAAAGATATTCATTTTTTCACTAACCTTCTCAAACTTCTTCAGATGACAGGCCTATAAAATCATATTACACAATACATATAGAGTTTGTTCGAAAATGTGCATATTTAGCGGCACAAATCGTGGTTATACAATGAGAAAAGTAGCCAAGCTGCCAACAATATGTCGGGGGAAATCTTGGGAGAGGCACCTAATCTAATCAGTAACTAATCCTAAACTTGACTAAAAAATACAGGTTGGACAGCAAATGAAAGATACATTAGTTCTTAATGCAATCGCTGTGTTAGATTTTTTAAATTAACGTTACTACGACATACAGCGTGCGTTAAAACGAGACCGCACCGAAATTAATGGCGGAATATGAGTTTAACATTTTTCAACAGAACAACGAATTAACATCATAAATAGTTCTTACTTTTTGATGAGCTCCCATCAGAATCTTGGGCAAGTTGTCCTTTTTCCAAAAGAATCGTTGCTCGGTTGTAGATTGTCGCCTTCAACGTTGGAATTAGCAGTAAACATTAGCCATGTGGCAAAGACGTGTCCAACTCACTATAACGCAGCACTAATAAATATCCGAAAATCGCAATATACTGATATAAACTGATATAACTCGATTTAAAATAACAACATTATGATGTCTTTAACACCTATATCGAATAAAAACAGAGCCGGATATATCTAAGGGCTATAACGGGAGCTTTCTAGAACGACATCCAGAGGTCCTTTTTGCGTCATGGCGTAGAGAAGAAAGGAAGGACCCCACGTTGCCAGCCCATTTATAAGCTCTCAGATCTGCCTAGCGACACCATTTTAATTCTCACTATTCACTGACATCTAGGGGAAGGCGTATGCAGTGCATCTCAACCAATAGAAGACAGGCAAATTAATAAAGGGACCTCAGAACAGCCTGCAGATTTCAGCATTCTCACATCCTCATAGGAAAATTGCTCCAACTCCAGTTCTGTTTTACTCACAGATATAATTCAAACGGTTTTAGAAACTAGAGAGTGTTTTCTATCCAATAGTAATAATAATATGCATATTGTACGAGCAAGAATTGAGTACGAGGCAGTTTAATTTGGGAACTAAATTATTACAAAGTGCAAACAGCACCCCCTATTGAGAAAAGGTTTTAAGAAGGAGGACGCATGACTCTCAACCTTTGCCTCTCCCGAGTCCATTGGGGAGTTGCAGCGATGAGACAAGATCAAGGACGTTTTACTATTTGCTGTGAACAAACGTATAATGATGAACTGGAATGATATTTATGCTAACGGATGGCCTCTAATTAGCCACGCCTCCAATCTGATAGGCTGCAACCTCTACCATATATTATTAAAACGGTTCCAGTTTTAACCTTTACACAGGGCTTCCTCGAAGACCCTTTTGAGAGGGGTTCCTTGAGGAACCTTTTTGAACTAGAAAGGTTCCACCGGTGTGGCAACCCAAAAGGTTCTTCCAGGCACCTTTACTTCTATGAGTGTATGAAAACCTATTCTTAGGTTATATCAAGTTACAAAGTGCTGGTTGTACATGTATTTTATGTTGTGATTCAGATATCCTTTTGTAGGTATTCTGTTCGGTAAATGTGGGTGTTAAACATATAGGATTTGTCATCTTACAAAATCTCATTTGTGTAAAGATATGCTTTAGGAAGCTAGATTGTATGCCCGATTTATGTCAATATTAAGCATAGTATTTTACTGAGAACGAAACCAAATCAGATGAAATTAGAAGATTAAAGAGTGTAAGGTAAGAAGAGCAAAGAGCTTGAAAACAAAGGCTGCGAGGCACCTCAACAACATATGAAAGGATGCAAGACAGTGTAAAGAATGCCAGGCATGTAGTTCTTAAGGGAACTTCAGTCGCCAGACCTAGTGGCGGTGATATTGTCACCCTTTCCTCAGAGGCTTTCATACAGAAAGAGAGAGAGAGAGAGAGGGGGAGGGAGGAACGAAAGGAGAGAGAGAGGGAAAGAGAGAAAAGATAGAAAAGATAGAGACACTTCTAACAACGACAGGGGAGCCTGGGGCCAATGGGGCCCAGAAGATGGATAGAGAGGGGACCCCTGCCAGGAGTCCGTCTCGAGGCCCCTGTCTCTCCGACTTCTCCGTGCTCCCATCCAGGCCAGGATAGCACCCCTATTCCACTCCCTCTCACTCCATGATCCCTCCCTCCCTCCCTCCCTCTCATTAGGGCTCATTTCCACTTCAAAGTGGACATTATCAGGCATCTCTGAAGGTAATTAGGAATGGGTGGCTTTGAGTAGTGGACACGCCACGGCTTTAAGGGAGTCATCCCCATTGTGGCCTTTGTGGGCCCACCGACATTGATGGAGGGGATGCCACGCATGTCCCATGCAGGCCCTGCCAGCCCTCCCTTTGACTGGTAAACAGTGGAGTAAAACGGTGTGTAATTAACTGACAGTCAAAGCAGGTCCTGTTATGTTTGTCAGACTGGGGGGAGGGGGGGCACTTCAAGACTTTAAAATGGGTGGTGGTAGGGGGTGGGGGTGTGCTGGACAAAGTCATAAGGGGTCCTTTGGAATGAATGAGAAAAGAAAAGGCAGTAGGGCACAATGGTGAGCCTACAAAACGGAGAGGCCAAAAACCCACTCTGGGCAATGAAATAGAGTCAATGTTTACTCACGCACACCTAGAGACGGTTTCAATGTGTAAGAGAAGGGGGAGGCTTGTGTTGTCAAAGCACTGCCTGGCTGCATCATCTATGACAGAGATAATGAGAAACTGAGAATTGTGGAACATCTGGCAGCAGAACAGCTCTTTTAGTGTCTATGTTCACAACTTTCATTTGGTCATTTATGAAGGCACTTTTTGAATTGTGGTGGATACAGACAGAGAAAGACGCTGTCACCAAATAAATGTGTCATTATTTTCGTGTCTACAGCGACTTCTGCTCTGCAACTCAACAGGGGTGAGAGTCGGTGGAGCCCTCAGTTTTTTGGTACTGAGTGTTATACTGTATGTGGTTTTGAGAATGGCGGTTTGTGTAAATTAAGCCTGATGGCTATTACTGTACTACGGCTGCCTGCCAGGCCAATGAAACTGGTGAATAATAAAGTGCAAAGTGAAGACAGCTGTAGTACTGGAGACCAACGTTAAAGGCCCAGTGCAGACAAAAATTTGATTTTCTTATATTATATATATAAATATTTCCACATTGTGGTTGGAATAATACTGTGAAATGTTTTAAATTATGATAATGCCCTTTTATTGTAAGAGCTGTTTGAAAAGACCACCTGAAATTGACGTCTGTTTTGGTGGGATGGTGTTTTGGCCTGCCTGGTGAAATCACGAGGCAGTTAATTAGTTAATAGACAAATAAGAAAGAGAGTTCCAAATCTCTCTGCCACCAACAGCTAGTTTTTAGTGTTCCCCTTCCCACTTAGACCGCTCCCAGACAGTGCTAGCAAAATTATTGTTTGATAAATTGCTCTTTGCTAAGAAGCTATTTTAGTTTATGTTTGACTATATTAATTGAAAACAATCACAGTAAGGTACTTGTTGCCCAGAAATGTTTTGATATTGAGATAAAAATGACTGCATTAGGCCTTTAAGGGAGAAATGATATATGTATCTACACTGCAAGCATTGAGTGCAGAATAGAGGACCTGCATGGGAGGGTGCTTAAACAAAACTGTTTGTAGTCAAATGCAAGTCATATCTCACAAGGAGTAGGGCCCGAAAAAACTCTAGAACAGATAATGACCACACCTGAATGGACAAGCACTTCCCTCGTCTCTCTGTCTCTCTCTATCTCTTTACTAATACTTTAGAAATTCACAGGTAAAGACATATGGACAAGCATTATTTGTTAAATTAGACTTGTGATTCCACAATCTTCTGTTGACAACAGTAGTGTGAACAGAACATTGGTGCACATCTATCATTCACAGCAGTTTCAGACACTATGAGAAGTGACATGTGACATCTCTGTAATATTAAATCTATGAGAGATTACAAATGAATATACTGTGTGACATAACTTAAAAAGGACCTCAGATTGAAGTTGCGATACTAGGTAACAAAGATCATGTGGACAGAGAAAACAATTAACGGACATGTTTTACTAGGATATCATATTCAAAGCCTACCCGCTGGGCACCAGTGGTGGGAAAAGTACCTAACAGTCATACAAGTAAAAGTAAAGATACCGTAATAGAAAATTACTCAAGTAAAAATGAAAGTCACCCGGCAAAATACTACTTGAGTATACGTCAAAAAGAATTTGGTTTTAAATATACTTAAGTATCAAAAGAAAATGTAATTGCTAAATATACTTAAGTATCAAAAGAAAATGTAATTGCTAAATATACTTAAGTATCAAAAGAAAATGTAATTGCTAACACATACTGAAGTATCAAAAGAAAATGTAATTGCTAACACATACTGAAGTATCAAAAGTAAAAGTATAAATCATCTCAAATTCCTTATATTAAGCAAACCAGCTAGCACGATTTTCTTGTTTAAATTGTTTTTGTATGGATAGCCAGGGGAACACTCCAACACTCAGACATCATTTACAAACTAAGCATTTGTGTTTAGTGAGTCCATTAGATCAGAGGCAGTAGAGATGATCAGGGATGTTCTCTTGATACGTGCATGAATTGGTGTCACGATCGTGTGGCGGATTGACGGACCAAAACGCAGCAGTTGGAAAATAAGCCATCTTCTTTTATTTTAAAAAAGATGACAAAAAATAAACACGAAACACTAACAAAACAACAAAACGACCGTGAAGCTACAAACGTTGTGCACATACATACAGGCTACAAACGTTCTACATAGACAATTACCCACAACCAATGAGAGCCTATGGCTACCCTAAATAAGGCTCCCAATCAGAGACAACCGAAATCAGCTGTCTCTAATTGGGAACTCATTCAGGTAACCATAGACTCTCCTAGACAACTAAACACACATAGACAACACTAGAAACATGTACTCCACACAAACCCATATACTATACACAACCCCTTTACCATAAACAACACCCAAAACCAACAAAACATAAACATTCCCCATGTCACACCCTGACCTAACTAAAATAATAAAGAAAACAAAGAATACTAAGGCCAGGGCGTGACATAACCCCCCCCTTGAGGCGCGAACTCCGGGCGCACCATACACAGTCTAGGGGAGGGTCTGGGTGGGCTTCCCTCCACGGTGGCGGCTCCGGCTCTGGTCGTGGTCCCCACTTCACCACAGACCCTAACCACCTCCTTAGCTTCTTCAAAATGACCCCTCTCCACATTAACCCCATTGCATTAAGGGGCAGTTCTGGACTAAGGGGCAGCTCCGGACTAAGGGGCAGTACCAGGGTAAGGGGCAGTACCAGGGTAAGGGGCAGTACCAGGGTCAGGGGCAGTACCAGGGTAAGGGGCAGCACCAGGGTAAGGGGCAGCACCAGGATAAGGGGCAGCACCAGGATAAGGGGCAGCTCCGGACTGAAGAATGGCAGCTCCGGACTGAGGGACTGCAGCTCCGGACTGAGGGACTGCAGCTCCGGACTGAGGGATGGCCCATGGCTGGCTGACGGATCTGGCTGCTCATGGCTAGCTGACGGATCTGGCTGCTCATGGCTAGCTGACGGATCTGGCTGCTCATGGCTGGCTGACGGATCTGGCTGCTCATGGCTAGCTGACGGATCTGGCTGCTCATGGCTAGCTGACGGATCTGGCTGCTCATGGCTGGCTGACGGATCTGGCTGCTCATGGCTAGCTGACGGATCTGGCTGCTCATGGCTAGCTGACGGATCTGGCTGCTCATGGCTAGCTGACGGATCTGGCTGCTCATGGCTGGCTGACGGATCTGGCTGCTCATGGCTGGCTGACTGATCTGGCTGCTCCTGTCTGGTTGGCGGCTCTGGCAGATCATGTCTGGTTGGCGGCTCTGGCAGATCCTGTCTGGTTGGCGGCTCTGGCAGATCCTGTCTGGTTGGCGGCTCTGGCAGATCCTGTCTGACGGACGGCTCTAGCGGCTCCTGTCTGGCTGGCGGCTCTAGCGGCTCCTGTCTGGCGGACGGCTCAGTAGGCTCATGGCAGACGGGCGGCTTTGCAGGCTCATGGCAGACGGGCGGCTTTGCAGGCTCATGGCAGACGGATGGCTCAGATGGCGCTGGGGAGACGGATGGCTCAGATGGCGCTGGGGAGACGGATGGCTCAGATGGCGCTGGGGAGACGGGCAGTTCAGTCATTGCTGTGCAGACGGCAGACTCCTGCCGGCTGAGGCGCACTGTAGGCCTGGTGCGTGGTGCCGGGACTGGTTGCACCGGGCTGGGGACACGCATCTCAGGGCTAGTGCGGGGAGAAGGAACAGGGCATACTGGACCCTGGGAGCGCACATTAGGCCTAGTGCGTGGGGCCGGAACTGGTGGTACCGGGCTGGGGACACGCATCTCAGGGCTAGTGCGGGGAGCAGGAACAGGGCATACTGGACCCTGGGGACGCACATTAGGCCTAGCGCGTGGGGCCGGAACTGGTGGTACCGGACTGGGGACACGCATCTCAGGGCTAATGCGGGGAGCAGCAACAGGGCACACTGGACTCTCAAGGCGTACTATAGGCCTTGTGCGTGGTACCGGTACTGGTGGTACCGGGCTGAGGACCCGCACATCAAGGCGAGTACGGGGAGAAGGAACAGTGCGTACAGGACTCTGGAAACACACAGAGGGCTTGGTGCGTGGTGTAGGCACTGGTGGTAATGTGCTGGAGACACGCACCACAGGGCTAGTACGTGGAGGAACAACAGGGCTCTGGAGACACCCAGGAAGCTTGATGCGTGGTGTAGGCACTGGTGGTAATGGGTTGGAAACACGCACCTCAAAGCTAGTGCGGGGAGCAGGAACAGTGCGTAAAGGGCTCTGGAGACGCACCTTAGACCTAGTGCTTGGTGCCGGAACTAGTGGTACAGGGCTGGGGACATGCATCTCAGGATGAGTGCAAAAAGTAGGAACAGGACACACCGGGTTGTGAAGGTGTACTGGAGACCTGGTGTGTATAGCCGGCATCAAATCTTCCGGAACTTTAACACGAGTTTCAGGCTGAGTACGAGAAACTGACACAGGTGGCATCGGACAGCTAATACGCTCCTCAGGAAGAATGCATTGCATACTCTGCCAAACCAACAGTTCTCTCTCTTCACTCTCCTCCAATTTCGTCAACAACTCTTCGAATGTCTCATAATCTCCCCTTCGTTCACTCTCCTCCAATCTGTCCAATAACTCCTCGACACACTCAGACTCACCCCTCAACTTCGCCGACTGCTCCAAGTGCCCCCCTCCAAAAAATTTTTTTTGCTGTCTCTTGGGCTTCCTCCCGTGTCGCCGTGCTGCCTCTATCTCTGCCTTGGGGCAGTGATATTCCCCTGGCTGTGACCAGGGTCCTCTCCCGTCTAGAATTTCCTCCCATCTCCAGAAATCCTTTGTGGGTAGGTCCTGTTGCCGCCTTCCATGCCGCTTGGTCCTATGGTGGGTAATTCTGTCACGATCGTGTGGCGGATTGACGGACCAAAACGCAGCAGTTGGAAAATAAGCCATCTTCTTTTATTTTAAAAAAAGATGACAAAAAATAAACACGAAACACTAACAAAACAACAAAACGACCGTGAAGCTACAAACGTTGTGCACATACATACAGGCTACAAACGTTCTACATAGACAATTACCCACAACCAATGAGAGCCTATGGCTACCCTAAATAAGGCTCCCAATCAGAGACAACCGAAATCAGCTGTCTCTAATTGGGAACTCATTCAGGTAACCATAGACTCTCCTAGACAACTAAACACACATAGACAACACTAGAAACATGTACTCCACACAAACCCATATACTATACACAACCCCTTTACCATAAACAACACCCAAAACCAACAAAACATAAACATTCCCCATGTCACACCCTGACCAAACTAAAATAATAAAGAAAACAAAGAATACTAAGGCCAGGGCGTGACAATTGGCCAATTTTAATCTCCAGCAAAGCATTCAAAATGTACTTTTGGATGTCTGGGTAAATGTATGTTGTAAAAAGTGCATTATTTTCTTTAGAAATATTTTTTTTACATTTTATTTCACCTTTATTTAACCAGGTAGGCCAGTTCAGAACAAGTTCTCTTTTACAACTGCGACATGGCCAACATAAAGCAAAGCAGTGCGACAAAAACAACAACACAGAGTTACACATAAACAAACGTACAGTCAATAACACAATAGAAAAATGTAAGTACGGTGTGTGCAAATGTAGAAGATTAGGGAGGTAAGGCAATAAATAGGCCATAGAGGTGAAATAATTACAATGTAGCATTGACACTGGAGTAATGAAGTAGATGTGCAGATGATGATGTGCAAGTAGAGATACTGGGGTGCAAAAGAGCAAAAAGATAAATAACAATATGGGGATGAGGTAGGTGGGTGTGCTATTTATAGATTGGCTGTGTACAGGTGCGGTGATCAGTAAGCTGCTCTGACAGCTGATGCTTAAAGTTAGAGAGGGAGATATAAGTCTCCAGCTTCAGTGATTTTTTTCAATTTATTCCAGTCATTGGCAGCAGAGAACTGGAAGGAAAGGTCGGCCAAACGAGGTGTTGGCTTTGGGGATGACCAGTGAAATATACCAGCTGGAGCGCATGCTACGGGTGGGTGCTGCTATGGTGACCAGTGATCTGAGATAAGGCGGGGCTTTACCAAGCAAAGACTTATAGATGACCTGGAGCCAGTGGGTTAGGTGATGACTATGTAGCGATGGCCAGCCAATGAGAGCATACAGGTCGCAGTGGTGGGTAGTATATGGGCTTTGGTGACAAAACGGATGGCACTGTGACATACTACATCCAGTTTGCTGAGTAGAGTGTTGGAGGCTGTTTTGTAAATGACATCGTCAAAGTCAAGGATTGGTAGGATAGTCAGTTTTACGAGGGTATGTTTGGCAGCACGAGTGAAGGAGGCTATGTTGTGAAACAGGAAGCCGATTCTAGATTTAATTTTGGATTGGAGATGCTTAATTTGAGTCTGGAAGGAGAGTTTACTGTCTAGCCAAACACCTAGGTATTTGTAGTTGTCCACATATTCTAAGTCAAAACTGTCCAGAGAGCATGAGAGCAGAGAGCAGGTTGAAGAGCATGCATTTAGTTTGACTTGCATTTAAAAGTAGTTTAAGGCCATGGAAGGAGTGTTGTATGGTATTGAAGCTCATTTGGAGGTTTTTTAACACAGTGTCCAAAGAAGGGCCAGATTAATACAGAATGGTGTCGTCTGCGTAGAGGTGGATCAGAGACTCACCAGCAGCATGAGCGACATCATTGATATACACAGAGAAAAGAGTCGGCCCGATGCCAGTTATGATATCGTTTAGGACCAGTGTGGCTGAGGTGCACCCATGACCAGCTTCGAAACCAGATTGCATAGTGGAGAAGGTAAGGTGGGATTCGAAATGGTCGGTGATCTGTTTGTTAACTTGGCTTTCGAAGATTTTACAAAGGCAGGGCAGGATGGATATAGGTCTATAACAGTTTGGGTCTAGAGTGTCTCCCCCTTTGAAGAGGGGGATGACCGCGCCAGCTTTACAGTCTTTTGGATCTCAGACGATACGAAAGAGAGGTTTAACAGGCTAGTAATCGGGGTTACAACAATTTCGGCGGATAATTTTAGAAAGGGACGGTCCAGATTGTCTAGCCCAGCTGATTTGTAGGGATCCAGATTTTGCAGCTCTTTCAGAATATCAGCTGTCTGGATTTGGGTGAAGGGGAAGTGTGTGTGGGGGGGGGGGGGGGGGCAAGTTGCTGCAGAGGGTGCAGAGCTGTTGGCCGGGGTAGGGGTAACCAGGTGGAAAGCATGGCCAACCGTAGAAAAATGCTTACTGAAATTCTCGATTATCGTAGATTTATCGGTGGTGACAGTGTTTCCTAGCCATAGTGCAGATGGCAGCTGGGAGGAGGTGCCCTCATTCTCCATGGACTTTACATTGTCTCTAAACCTTTTGGAATTAGTGCTACGGGATACAAATTTCTGTTTGAAAAAGCTAGCCTGAGCTTTCCTAACTGACTGTGTATATTGGTTCCTGACTTCCCTGAAAGTTGCATATCGCGGGGGCTATTCGATGCTAATGCCGACCACCTCAGAATGTTTTTGTGCTGGGCTATATCTGCTCTTAGTCCTATTTTTTTGGGGAAATGGGCATGCTTATTTAAGATGGTGAGGAAAGCACTTTTAAAGAGCAACCAGGCATCCTCTACTGACGGGATGAGGTCAATATCTTTCCAGGACACCCGGGCCAGGTCGATTAGAAAGGCCTGCTCGCTGAAGTGTTTTAGGGAGCATTTGACAGTGATGAGAGGTGGTCGTTTGACGGTGGACCCATTACGGACACAGGCAATGAGGCAGTGATCGCTGAGATCCTGGTTGAAGACAGCAGAAGTGTATTTAGAGGTCAAGTTGGTCAGGATGATATCTAAGAGGGTGCCCATGGTTACGAATTTAGGGTTGTACCTGGTAGGTTCCTTGATACTTTGTGTGAGATTGAGGGCATCTAGCTGAGATTGTAGGCCGACCGGGGTGTTAAGCATATCCCAGTTTACATCACCTAACAATACGAACTCTGAAGATAGATGGGGGGCAATCAATTCACATATGGAGTCCAGGGCACAGCTGGGGGCTGAGGGGGGTCTATAACAAGCGGCAACGGTGAGAGACTTGTTTCTGGAAAGGTTGATTTTTAAAAGTAGAAGCTTGAATTGTTTGGGCGCAGACCTGGATAGGAAGACAGATCTCTGCAGTAGATTGCAACTCCACCCCCTTTGGCAGTTCTATCTTGTCGGAAAATGGCCTTCCTAAAACAGGATTCATACACGGCTAGGACATCAGGGTTGGCGGTGTGTGCTAAAGCAGTGAAAAAAACAAGCTTAGGGAGGAGACTTTAGATGTTAACATGCATGAAACCAAGGCTTTTACAGTTACAGAAGTCAACAAATGAGAGCGCCTGGGGAATAGGAGTGGTGCTGGGGGCTGCAGGGCCTGGGTTAACCTCTACATCACCAGAGGAACAGAGGAGGAGTAGGATAAGGGTATGGCTAAAGGCTATAAGAACTGGTCATCTAGTGCATTCAGAACAGAGAGTAAAGGAGCACATTTCAGGGCGTGGAATAATGTTTTTCAAGGCATAACGTACAGACAAAGGTATGGTAGGATGTGAGTACAGTGGAGGTAAACCTAGGCATTGAGTGACGATGAGAGAGGTTTTGCCTCTAGAGGCAACAGTTAAGCCAGTTGAGGTCACCGCATGTGTGGGGGGTGGGACAAGAGGGCTATCTATGGCATGTAGGGCAGGGCTGGGGGCTCTACAGTGAAATAAGACAATAATAACTAACCAAAACAGCAATAGACAAGGCATATTGACACTAGGGAGAGGCATGTGTAGCAGAGTGATCATAGGGTCCAATGATCAGCAATAGGTGAGTCAGGGAGCCGTTCAGTGGTGTCTACTACGCTAGGCGAGCTAGAGACACGACGATTCAGACAGCTAGCGGGCCGGGGCTAGCAGATGGGCCTTCGGCGACATCGCAACGGAAGAGCCTGTTGAAACCACCTCGTACGATTACGTCGGCAGACCAGTCGTGATGGATTGGTGGGGCTCCGTGTCGGCAATAAAGGGTCCAGGCCAATTGGCAAAGCGGTATTGTAGCCCAAGAATTAGCTGGTAGACCTCTTCTGCTAGCCGGGAGATGGGCCAAGCTCGAGGCTAGCTCAAGGCTAACTGGTGCTTGCTTCGGGACAGAGGCGTTAGCCAGCAGTAGCCACTTGAATGCAGCTGGCTAGCTGCGATGATCCGGTGAAATCGACCAGGGCTTGGCAGGAATCCGGTGTTGAGGTAGAGAAAAAGCAGTCCGATATTCTCTGGGTTGATATCGCGCTGTGCAGACTGGCAGGTATTGACCGAGCAGAAGCTGGCTGGAGTCCGAGTTAACGTTGAAGACCGCTAGCAGTGGCTAACTGACTACTAGCTAGTAGCTAGTTAGCTGGCTAGCTTCTGATGGAGGTTCCGATTCTAAAGTATAAAAATAGCAGATCCGTACCACATTGGGTGAGGTGGGTTGCAGGAAAGTATATTCAGTCCGTGGATGGAAAGTGAGATTAAAATATATACGAAATATATACGAAAAAACGAGGAAAACGGCTATGTACATGGGACAAGACAGGACAAGCCAAATACACGTCAGACTGCTACGCCACCTTGGAACAGAATATGATATACTGGAGTAAAAGTAAATGTTGCCAAAAATGTAAATAGGAATGTACAGATACCCTTAAAAACGACTTAAGTAGTACTTTAAAGTATTTTAACTTAAGTACTTTACACCACTTTACTTTACACCAGTATTTTAACTTAAGTACTTTACACCACTGCTGGGTACAGATGTCAGTTCAATCAATTTTCCATATTGATACAACGTCATCATATATAATTTTTGTTTTAGGAAACAACGTGGATTCAACCAGTTTTTGTCAAGTGGGTACTCAGTGGGATGTTCTGGCTTACAATAGAGTTTGGCTTTCAAGGGGATTTCTGAAAGTCTTGATTGAAAAACGTATAATGAATCAAAGTTGCAATCCGTCATCTTTGTAATTGTCAAGATGTGCAATAATAAGCAAATTCAGCAAGGAGAATAGAGAAAGCTAAGAGAAAGCATTTCTTTAGGATACATTTCTAAATTTCATATTTTCACTACCAAGTCAGAGAAAACATTTATGTCCTATTATGTCACCAAAGTCACATATAACTAATATGTCACCTAAAGTGACATATAACTACCATGGTTAAATGTCACCATTCTGACATATTTCTAATGGGATCTAGGTCTGGTCTTTAGACAACATTGTTCCTTTTAACACTTTTTTACAAAGCGAGTCATCAGAATTAAATTATTTAGTCATTCTTTGATGCTCTCCCTAGTTGGCAACCTCCCACTGAGCACTGACATCCTGTCTGCTTGAGCCTGTCAGCAGGAAGCCCCCTGGGTTAATCAAAACATGACTACAAGATAGCCAAAGACGAGGGAGGAGAGAGAGAGAGAGAGAGAGAGAGAGAGAGAGAGAGAGAGAGAGAGAGAGAGAGAGAGAGAGAGAGAGAGAGAGAGAGAGAGAGAGAGAGAGGAGGCAGTAGATGGAGTAGAGAGAGGGAGGGAGAGAGAGAGAGGAGGCAGTAGATGGAGTAGAGAAAGGGAGGGAGAGAGAGAGAGAAGAGGCAGTAGATGGAGTAGAGAGAGAGAGAGACAGAGAGAGGAGGCAGTAGATGGAGTAGAGACAGAGAGAGGAGGCAGTAGATGGAGTAGAGAGAGAGAGAGAGAAGAGGCAGTAGATGGAGTAGAGAGGGAGAAGGAGAGACCATCAGAAGGAGGAGAGAGAGATAGAGAGAGACCATCAGTGTCAGAGTTAATATGCTTGAGCATACTTTTTAGTCCAATAGTAGGCTTCACTTGTGACATTTTTACTATTCCTTGTCATCATAACCATTCCTTGCCCACTCCTTTATCCCATGTAGTTCTTCAGTTCTGTTTCCCATACATTATGACAAGCAGTGACACAGAGCTTTCCCTGCAGCTATACATGACCTGGGAGATTATCAGGAATGGGTGGAATTAAGGGAAATTACTATAGATAATTACTTATGCTAAACAATCCCAATAAACCCATTCACACTGCCTCCGAGGGGTTCTTACACTGTCATTTAAATGTGGCATGGGAATGACGATCTAAAAAAACGTTTAAAAAACTTGGGTTTCACGCCACCTTAATTGTATAGTGAAAGGGGCCTGTAGGTATTTGGAGGTTCATAATAATGTAATTGCAGAGAAGAAAGAGGCACTATACAGGTAACAACAATCATTTAGGAGATGTAAATGTTAGAATGTATAGCTGAATGTTGGATACATCCACAAACAAAAATGGAGATTAAGGTAATGTACTCTATATCGCCGCAGTCACAATGAATGGGTACCCAAGGACCATGCCTTTTAGCTAATGCTAAAATCTATTACAATGTCAAATGTATTTATTTGGTTTCATAAAACAAATAAAGCAATACCTGATAGATGCACAAACACACTACATGTTAATGTTTTTAAATGTATGTAAATTGTAAAGTCTTTTTTATTATTTGTCAGACCCCAGTAACAATAGCTGTCGTCATTGGCATTGGCTAATGGGGATCCTAATAAATCAAATCAAAGCAGTTACTATGTAACTATCTAACCTCCAAACGAGCTTCAATGCCATACAACACTCCTTCCGTGGCCTCCAACTGCTCTTAAACGAGGAGTAAAACCAAATGCATGCTTTTCAACCGGTCGCTGCCTACACCCGCCCGCCCGACTAGCATCACCACCCTGGATGGTTCCGACCTAGAATATGTGGACATCTATAAGTACCTAGGTGTCTGGCTAGACTGCAAACTCTCCTTCCAGACTCATATCAAACATCTCCAATCCAAAATCAAATCGAGAGTCGGCTTTCTATTTCGCAACAAAGCCTCCTTCACTCACGCCGCCAAACTTACCCTAGTAAAATTGACTATCCTACCGATCCTCGACTTCGGCGATGTCATCTACAAAATAGCTTCCAATACTCTACTCAGCAAACTGGATGCAGTTTATCACAGTGCCATCCGTTTTGTTACTAAAGCACCTTATACCACCCACCAATGCGACCTGTATGCTCTAGTCGGCTGGCCCTCGCTGCATGTTCGTCGTCAGACCCACTGGCTCCAGGTCATCTACAAGGCTGGATGTGTATTGAATCTGTATTGGATCTCATTGGATCTGTATTGGATCTGTATTGGATCTCATGGCCGTCCTGCTGCGGTATGCACTCACTCCTCACCTCTCAACTCTCTCCAGAGTACATAGGGCTTAGGCACACATAGCTAACTAGCTGACATGCTAATTGGGTGGTAGATAGACACAGTGTTGTGTTTGGAGCAATAGGACACTGTGAAAATGTACTGTCTATTGACTGCTGGTAGATACTTATCACAGTGGGAGGCCATTTGTTCTCCGAAGTGGTGCTTGCTGCATTCTGATCCAGTAGCGATGAACCTACCGATTCTACTTGTAGAATTGCAATGCTCGTCAGTGGCCAAAAACTTGACAATGAGCCAATCAGAGAGCACATGGGTGAACCAATACAAATATTGAGAACATTTGGCATTTTCTCTGTACACCCATGGATGAGGCAGTCACACTTCATACGGTAACTAAGTGCATAGTGCAGTGAAGTGTCCCTAGCTAGCTATGTTATGCTAGCTAGTGTATATGCTAATGTTAGCGAGCTAGCTATACATTTGGCTATGGGCTGGCACTCGCAGTATGGAATTATGGAGGGTAAATTAAATAGTTTCTTTGCCATCTTGTGCAGATACCATTGCCAAACAACGCTACTGCCACCTTCTGGTTTGGAGTATTTTCACAAGGCTGAGTGGCTGACGACATCCAAGGTCTTTGCTGTGTGAACAAAAAAGACTGTCTGTCGAAACTGTTCAGAGGTGCTAAGTAATGTCGGCAGGCAAATGTTTGACAATCCTACCGGTGTGTCCAAGCTTTAACAGATTGAACAGATTTTACAGATTGAATAGAGCCTTTAGTCTACCATGGACTGTTAAAGGCCCAGTGCAGTCAAAAACATAATTTATTGTGTTTTATATACAGTTGAAGTCGGAAGTTTACATTCACTTAGGTTGGAGTCACAAAAACTTGTTTTTCAACCACTCCACAAATTTCTTGTTAACAAACTATAGTTTTGGCAAGTCGGCTAGGACATCTACTTTGTGCATGACACAAGTAATTTTTCCAACAATTGTTTACAGACAGATTATTTCACTTACAATTCACTGTATCACAATTCCAGTGGGTCAGAAGTGTACATACACAAAGTTGACTGTGCCTTTAAACAGCTTGGAAAATTCCAGAAAATGATGTCATGGCTTAAGAAGCTTCTGATAGGCTAATTGTCATCATTTGAGTCAATTGGAGGTGTACCTGTGGATGTATTTCAAGGCCTACTTTCAAACTTGGTGCCTCTTTGCTTGACATCATGGGAAAATCTAAATAAATTGGCCAAGACCTCAGAAAAAAAATTGTCGACCTCCACAAATCTAGTTCATCCTTGGGAGAAATTTCCAAATTCCTGAAGGTACCGCGTTCATCTGTACAAACAATAGTACGCAAGTATAAACACCATGGGACCACGCAGCCGTCATACCGCTCAGGAAGGAGACGCGTTCTGTCTCCTAAAGATGAACGTACTTTGGATCGAAAAGTGCAAATCAATCCCAGAACAACAGCAAAAGACCTTGTGAAGATGCTGGAGGAAACAGGTACAAAAGTATCTATATCCACAGTAAAAAGAGTCCTATTGTCACGGCTGTTGAAAGGAGAGGACCAAGGTGCAGCGTGGTGAGTGTACATTTTATTTTATTTCATCAAAATGACACCGAACAAAACAATAAACACTACAAAAATAAACTGTGAAGCTCAAAAGCTATGTGCCCTAAACAAAGTCAACTTCCCACAAAGACAGGTGGAAAAAGGGCTACCTAAGTATGGTTCTCAATCAGAGACAACGATAGACAGCTGCCTTTGATTGAGAACCACACCCGGCCAAGAAATACACAACATAGAACATAGAATACCCACCTCAACTCACGCCCTGACCAAACCAAAATAGAGACATAAAAAGTATCTCTAACGTCAGGGCGTGACACCTATATCGACATAACCTGAAAGGCCGCTCAGCAAGGAAGTAGCCACTGCCTTGAAACCGCCATAAAAAAGCCAGACTACGGTTTGCAACTGCACATGGGGACAAAGATTGTAATTTTTGGAGAAATGTCCTCTGGTCTGATGAAACAAAAATAAAACTGTTTGGCCATAATGACCCTCTTTATGTTTGGAGGAAAAAGGTGGAGGCTTGCAAGCCGAAGAACACCATCCCAAACGTGAAGCACAGCGGTGGCAGCATCATGTTGTGGGGGTGCTTTGCTGCAGGTGGGACCGGTGCACTTCACAAAATAGATGGCATCATGAGGTAGGAAAATGATGTGGATATACTGAAGCAACATCTCAAGACATCAGTCAGGAAGTTAAAGTTTGGTCACAAATGGGTCTTACAAATGGACAATGACCCCAAGCATACTTCCAAAGTTGTGGCAAAATGGCTTAAGGACAACAAAGTCAATGTATTGGAGTGGCCATCACAAAGCCCTGACCTCAATCCTATAGGAAATTTGTGGGCAGAACTGAAAAAGCGTGTGCGAGCAAGGAGACCTACAAACCTGACTCAGTTACACCAGCTCTGTCAGGAGGAATGGGCCAAAATTTACCCAACTCATTCTGGGAAGCTTGGGGAAGGCTACCCGAAACATTTGACCCAAGATGAACAATTGAAAGCCAATGCTACCAAATACTAATTGAGTGTATGTAAACATCTGAGCCACTGAGAATGTGATGACAGAAATAAAAGCTGAAAGAAAGAAATATCTCTACAATTATTCTGACATTTCACATTCTTAAAATAAAGTGGTGATCCTAACTGACCTAAGAAAGGGCATTTTTTTCAGGAATTGTGAAAAACTGAGTTTAAATGTATTTGGCTAAGGTGTATGTAACCTTCCGACTTCAACTGTATATATTTCCACAAGTTGGAATAATACTGTGAAATTGTAAAAATTATGATAATACCATTTAAGTTTAAAAGCTGTTTGAGAAATTTCAGCCTGTTTTGATGGTAAATTAGTTAATAGACCAATAAGAATAAGTGTTCCAAACCTTTCTGCCAATAACAGCTAGTTTTCAGTTTTCCCCTCACGCTCACTAACAGTCCAAGCAAAATACTTGCTTGATCAATTTACAATTTTAATTTAAAACAGTCACAGTAAGGTACTTAATTATTACCAAGAAATGATTTGATATTGAGATCAAAACAGCTGCATTAGACCTTTAATGTTGGTAATATGCCTATAGGTAATAATAAATAAATTTTCAAGACAATTAACATAATACCATATTATGTTTCGGATATGTTTAGGAAATGTGTATTCTTGAGTGAAAAGTTTGTTTCGTGTTTGTTTGTTAGTGATGCCCTGAGTGTACAAGACATTAGGAGCTCTTTCCATGACAAAGACTGACCAGGTGAATCCAGGTGAAAACTATAATCCTTTTTTGATGTCACTTGTTAAATCCACTTCAATCAGTGTAGATGAAGGGGAGGAGATAAGTTAAAGAAGGATTTTTAAGCCTCAAAACATTTGAGCTATGGATTGTGTATGTGTGCTATTCAGTGGGTGAATGGGAAAGACAAAATATTTAAGTTCCTTTGAACAGGGTATGGTAGTAGGTGCCAGGCGCACCGGTTTGTGTGTGTCAAGAACTGCAACATTGCTGGGTTTTTCACGCTCAACAGTTTACTGTGTGTACCAAGAATGGTCGACCACCCAAAGGACATCCAGCCAACTTGACACAACTGTGGGAAGCATATAGAGTCATATAGAGACACCTTATAGAGTCCATTTCCCCTGACAAATTTAGGCTGATCTAAGGGCAAAAGGGGGAGCAACTCAATTTTAGGAAGGTGTTCCTAATTGTTTGTACACTCAGTGTGATTTTTTTAATCTTATTTCATATCATACATGCATTCAGTAAGTATTTTGGTTGAACTTGGGTTCCCTGTAGCTATCTACTTGAATACCATTAAAATCACATTTGTTCCCTCATCTCACTGTAAATAGATTTGGAATCCAAGTGGGAAAAGTACATAACATTTCATGCAGAGGAGGCTGGTGGAAGGAGCTATATGGGGACGGGCTCATTGTAATGGCTGGAATGGAATAATGGAATGAACAGTATCAAACACATCAAACATATGGAAACCACATGTTTGACTACGTTCCAATTATTCCATTCCAGCCATTACAATGAGCCTGTTCTCCTATAGCTCCTCCCACCAACCTCCTCTGATTTCATAGCTATATGGTAGTTAATGAAGTCATTAGAAACAAACATTATCAGTGGCCCTTTACTACACAGCACAAAAAAATGATGTCACAATAAGTTATACAAACATTTCCAGTGGCCCTTTATTACATAGCACAAAACAATTATGTCACAATAAGTTATACAAACATTTTCAGTGGCCCTTTATGACCTCGCACAAAAAAAATATTGTCACAATAAGTTATACAATCACTTAAACTGTTTGTTGCTTGATTGTTCAGTAAATTGTAAGCAGTTAGGAGGCCCTCCAAGTCAAGTCACATTGTACATATTAGGAGCATGGTGGGTCCATTTGTTTGAATCTCAGATGCGAGTCATCAGCCAAAACGTAAGTGTTATGATTTGAAATTCATGGATGTTTGGACTATTACCCTTCACGGGCTAAATCGAGGGGCTCTCAAGTTGGAGCTTTTTGTAGACTTTGCTAACATGCTTTGAGTCACTCTCAGCATCTACTGTTCAAACAATTCAAGTTATCTAGGCCTAGGATGCACACAAAGAATTGGACACAAATGAGTATATCTTATCTAAACCTTGAGGCAGACGTGGCTTTGTCTCACTAGCACTCTACTTTGTGATTGATAACGTGTCGTTATTGACATTGAAACAAGGCGCTACCAGACAGGAGAAGCAAATGCTGCCATTCACCCTCTAAAGTCATTAAGGAGGTAGATTCAAAATGTGTGTAGGGACACAATACTGTCCATTAAAAATGTCAAGCTGTTATCAAATGTGATCCGATTCAGGAAACTAGGCATATGTCGCAAGTCATGACTTCACAGGAGAGCAATTTGAACGAAAAAAATATTTATTTATCAAAATGTGTTTTTTTGGGGGGCAGAAATGCCTTCTCGAACATGTGAACTTTCATGTGCCTTAATATCAAACTTGTATGCCATCTGTAAATACGAATAAAATTGTTTAATTACGAGCCTAGTTGGTTTAGCCACAGAAAAATAGCAACCTTCCCGCTAGCCATGATTGGCTGAGATAATGAGTGGGCTGGACATGCCGAGAGATGAGTTTGGATTGGTCTACCATATAGAAGGCGTCTGTCTATTGGAGCTGGTCAGTATGTTTAGGTAATCGTGTTGAACGTGGATTGAATTTGAATTGAATTTTTTTATCAAGTAGTTAAACTGCATAAACCTAATGTCAAGTTAAAGTATATTGTTAGCTAGCTAACATTAGCTGGCTGGCTTGCTAGCTAACATTATGTGTATGCTCTCCACTTTCTGTAGGACCGAGTTTTGAAATCAGTGGAATTTGAGTATGATAGATAAGGAGATAGAGAAAACACCAGTCTGGAATATAACGTCAAACTAAGGCAGCCATGCATGTCATCAGACAGGAGACGCGTCCAACCATGATGTATACTACTGGTAAGATTTTCAGATGTTACACGTTTCTAATTTTGTGTATGATCTTATTCTTCGTATCTCAGACACATTTGCTTGACCAGTAATAGCCATAGAACCTGGTTGGTTAACTACCTGCAGATTCATGCAGGGTAGGAACATCATGAGTTGTGATTATGGTCCATTGTTTAGCTAGCTACATGTCTTAGAAAAAGACTCCACTATAATTTTGACAAAGTATTTTCATTTCAACCTAAAGTGTACTGTTAGCTAGCTAGCTAGCTAACATTAACTGGCTGGCTCGCAAACTAACGTTATGCCATTTTATTTTATTTTTTTATTTTATTTAACCTTTATTTAACCAGGTAGGCAAATTGAGAACACGTTCTCATTTACAATTGCGACCTGGCCAAGATAAAGCAAAGCAGTTCGACACATACAACAACACATAGTTACACATGGAGTAAAAACAAACATATAGTCAATAATAGAGTGAAAAAAAATAAGTCTATATACAATGTGAGCAAGTGAGGTGAGATAAGGGAGGTGAAGGCAAACAGATATATGTATAAATAAATAAAATATAAAAAGGCCATGGAGGCGAAGTGAGTACAACACAGCAAGTAAAATAAAAACTAAAAAACACTGGAATGGTTGGTTTGCATTGGAAGAAAGTGCAAAGTAGAGACAGAAATAATGGGGTGCAAAGGAGCAAAATAAATTAATAAATAAATACAGTAGGTAAAGAGGTAGTTGTTTGGGCTAAATTGTAGATGGGTTATGTACAGGTGCAGTAATCTATGAGCTGCTCTGACAGCTGGTGCTTAAAGCTAGTGAGGGAGATAGGTGTTTCCAGTTTCAGAGATTTTTGTAGTTCGTTCCAGTCATTGGCAGCAGAGAACTGGAAGGAGAGGCGTCCAAAGGAAGAATTGGTTTTGGGGGTGACTAGAGAGATATACCTGCTGGAGCGCGTGCTACAGGTAGGTGCTGCTATGGTGACCAGCGAGCTGAGATAAGGGGGGACTTTACCTAGCAGGGTAACGTTATGCCATGCATTGGGATTCATTGTTTACCTAGCTAGCTATCTAGCTACATTTCTTACCAAAAGACTCTTGTCTTAGTGTGCCAGAGGGCAAAATAACTGATGCATTTTTGAACGCTCAATACCTGCTGAATATGTCCGGTGTCAGTAAACGTCGGCAATAAAGTGTAATTAAATTGTTGCCAGCAGCACAGTTACAGTCACCAACGCTCTGGATAACATGAAAAAAACCTAATCAGCTCTGCTAGGGCAAGTAAAATGGTCAGAGTGGGATGTTCTCTCATTACGTGTCTGGAAGTAGCTAGCCAATGTTAGACAGTTAGCTTGGGTGCTTGACTGTAGTTGTGAGCTCTGAGCTTTCGGAACAACCCTACTTATTGGCCAGATCATCCAGTGTGCGCTCTGAACGCAAAACCACAGATAGAGCGATAGGGCGCGTAATTTTCAGTGAGCTGTTCTCTCTCTCTTAGATGTCTGGAAGTAGCTGGCAAGTTAATACAGAATGCTCGGATCAACCCATAAAGAGATGGGTGGGGCTAAGGATTAATTAAGAGGGTGTGAACTATGCTGAATGGGTGTAGACAAAGAAGGGGTCTCCAATACTAGTACCAAAACATTGAAAGATGGTTTTCTAAAAAGTGAGTTTACAAGTTAATCAACTTTCAAAGCAGAATTACATTCCCATTGTGTCCTCAAATGCAGTGTATGATATACAATGTTGTAGCTCTGAGTCTCTACTTTAATCCAATGTAAAAAACAGAAATTCAAATTTGGCCTGGTAAGACCGAATCCAGGTGGTGAGTCACAAATTACCAGAACCTCCTGCTCTTGCACTGGACTCTAATTTGAGAACAAGGCTACGTAAATTATATCAGCATATTGATTGCAGTACTCGCGGGGGTAATAAACTCAATCACTGCTACTCTAACTTCCCCGATGCATACAAAGCCCTCCCCCGCCCTCCCTTCGGGAAATCCGACCACGACGCCATCTTGCTCCTACCGTCTTATAGGCAGAAACTCAAACAGGATGTACCAGTGACTAGAACCATTCAACGCTGGTCTGACCAGTCGGAATCCAAGCTTCAGGAGTGTTTTGATCAAGCGGACTGGGATATTTTCCGGTCAGCCTCAGAGAACAACATCGATCTATACGTTGACTCGGTGAGCGAGTTTATAAGGAAGACCATTTGAGATGTTGTACCCCTTGTGACTATTAAAATCTACTCTAACCAGAAACCATGGATGGATGGCGGCATTCGCACAAAACTGAAAGTGAGATCCAACGCATTTAACCATGGAAAGAGGTCTGGGAATACGGCTGAATATAAACAGTGTAGTTATTCCCTCCACAAGGCAATCAAACAAGCAAAATGCCGGTACAGGGACAAAGTGGAGGCACAATTCAATGGCTCAGACACGAGACGTGTGTGGCAGGGTCTACATGAAATCAAGGCCTATAAAAAGAAAACCAACCACGTCTCGAACACTGACGTCACGCTTCCAGACAAACTAAACACCTTCTTTGCCACTTTGAAGATAATACAGTGCCACCGTCGTGGCCCGCTAACAAGGACTGCGACCCACCTCTCCTTCTCCGTGGCCGACATGAGTAAAACATTTTAACGTGTTAACCCTAGTAAGGCTGCTGGCCCAGACGGCATCCCTAGCTGTGTTCTCAGACCATGTGCAGACCAGCTGGCTGGTGTGTTTATGGACATATTCAATCTCTCCCTATCCCAGTCTGCTGATCCCACATGCTTCAAGATGTCCACCATTGTTCCTGTACCCAAGAAGGCAAAGATAACTGAACTAAATGACTACGGCCCCATAACATTCTGTCATCATGAAGTGCTTTGAGAGACTAGTCAAGGATCATATCACCTCCACCTTACCGGCCACCATAGACCCACTTCAGTTTGCATACCACCCCAACAGGTCCACAGACGATGCAATCGCCATCACACTGTACACTGCCCTATTCCATCTGGACAAAAGGAATACCTATGTAAGAATGCTGTTCATTGACTACAGCTCAGCATTTAACACCACAGCTCATCATCAAGCTGGAGGCCTTGGGTCTCAACCCCGCCCTGTGCAATTGGGTCCTGGACTTTCTGACGGGCCGCCCCCAGTTGGTGAAGGTAGGAAACAACATATCCACTTCGCTGACCCTCAACACTGGGGCCCCACAAGGGTGTGTGCTCAACCCCCTCCTGTGCTCCTTGTTCACACACGACTGCGTGGCTGTCACGCCCTGACCGTAGAGAGCTTTTTATGTCTCTATTTTGGTTTGGTCAGGGTGTGATTTGGGTGGGCTTTCTACGTTCTTTTTTCTATGTTTTGTATTTCTTTGTTTTGGCCGGGTATGGTTCTCAATCAGGGACAGTTGACTATCGTTGTCTCTGATTGGGAACCATACTTAGGTAGCTTTTCACCACCGATGCTTTGTAGGTAGTTATTTTCTGTTTTGTGTTTCTGCACCTGACAGGACTGTTTCGGTTTTGTTCATTCTCGTTGTTATTTTGTTAGTGTTCAGTTTAAATAAAAAGCATGACCACTTACCACGCTGCGCTTTGGTCCGATTATTTCTCATCCGACGACGACACCCGTTACAGTGGCCATACACGCCTCCAACTCAATAATCAAGTTTATAGACGACACAACAGTAGTGGGCTTGATTACCAACAACGACAAGACAGCCTACAGGGAGGAGGTGAGGGCACTCGGAATGTGGTGTCAGGAAAACAACCTCTCACTCAACGTCAACAAAACAAAGGAGATGATCGTGAACTTCAGGAAACAGCAGAGGGAGCACCCCCTTATCCACATCGAAGGGACAGCAGTGGAGAAGGTGGAAAGTTTTACGTTTCTCGGTGTACACATCACAGACAAACTGGTCCACCCACACAGACAATGTGGTGAAGAAGGCGCAACAGCGCCTCTTCAACCTCAGGAGGCTGAAGAAATTTGGCTTGTCACCCAAAACCCTGACAAACTTTTACAGATGCACAATCGAGAGCATCCTGTCAGACTGTGTCACAGCCTGGTACGGCAACTGCACCGCCCTCAACCGTAAGGCTCTCAAAAGCCTTGGTGCGGTCTGCACAACACATCACCAGGGGCAAACTAAATGCCCTCCATGACACCTACAGCACCCGATGTCACAGGAAGGCCAAAAAGATCATCAAGGACAACAACCACCCGAGCCACTGCCTGTTCACACCGCTACCATCCAGAAGGCGAGGTCAGTACAGGTGCATCAAAGCTGGGACCAAGAGACTGAAAAACAGCTTCTCTCAAGTCCATAAGGCTGCTACACAGCAATCATTAACTCAGTGAGGCTGCTGCCTACATTGAAACCCAATCACTGGCCACTTTAAGAAATGGCTCACTAATCACTTTAAACAATGCCACTTTAAATAATGCCACTTCAATAATGTTTCATATCTACATAACTCATATTATATGTATATACTCTTTTTTATACCATCTATTGCACCTTGCCTGTGCCGCTTGGCCATCGCTCATCCATATATTTATATGTACATATTCTCAATCACCCCTCTAGATTTGTGTGTATTAGGTAGTTATTGGGGGATTGTTAGATTACTTGTTAGATATTACTGCACTGTCGGAACTAGAAGCACAAGCATTTAGCTACACTCGCATTAACATCTGCTAACCATGTGTATGTGACCAATAAAATTTGATTTCATTTGATTTCATAACTCTGGAATAATGAAACTGCCAAACTGGTTGCTAGTACAAACATTTAAAGTTGACAACGATACAGGGTTTGGTAAAGCTATCAGGACTATAACATTTTTAAACCAATCAAAATGTTCATAGTTCGAGCTTTTACTCAACGGTCCCACCTAATAGGTCCGCTGATGGCTTCTTTGGCATTAGGCGATCCCTGACTGGTGCATGGGTTTACCTGGGCAGCCAATTGCATCATGCCATTGGAGGTGAATTTAAAATATAGGTTTTAACTATAGGTGCATTATGGCATCGTTTTTACTGTCCTATCGTTCACTCTTTGTGGTTGTCAGCTATAATGAGCGGACAGGAACGGGAAGAGTTGAGTGAAAGAGGTAATGACAGGGCCCGAGGCGGCTCTAACACTACTAAAACTGTGTGACAACGCTACAGGAATGTTGCTGCAATTAATGAACCTCCCGGCCTTCTTGCTGTCTGGTGCCAAGGCACATGTGGAACCTCTAAAAGGCTGTGTTTCTGAGGGAGCAGATTATCCCCTGGAACCAGACAGTCACACCAGGGTATCAGGATGCAGCTCTCTGTTTTATTGAAGTTAAAGCGCCTTTCAGGACTCCGTATCCTCTCAAAGCACAGTATTCTCACTTGCATGCACACACACGCGCACACATTCAATCAAGCACGTGAACGCACACACACACACACACATACACTCAGGAACACACTGTCAAAAATATTGTGCAACTTCCACTTAAAAAAATTGAAGCAACTATTTTCATCAGCTTTTTTGGTATTTCCAACTATATATTTTTATGTATAATATACTTAACTTTAACTTTTTCACAAACACTCATATATCACGTCCAGCCTAAAAAAATTGCTCAATTCCAACTTGATCAAATCCCAAACTGTTATTGTACATTAGATCTACTTAATCTTTCTGATTAGTTACTTTCATTGATCGTGTCTTACTGTTAGACATGGCTTTATGTATTTCATCGCTTGACATTTTTATCCACTTTAGCAGGAATTGTTAAATGCAGTGCTCCAGTGGTGATTTTAGTATTTCATCTTTGTGGGGAAAATAAAAAACAAAAACATTTTGATGCATGCCAGCAAAGCCACTACACAAAACAATACATTCATTGGACTATAACGGTGACAAATGGTGCCCGCAAACTGTTAGGGCCTACATAAAGCTGTCCCAACAGGAGAGTCCCAACAGAAATTCCAACACCTTATCACTGTTACACTTGGCTATCAGCGAAGCCTTGTCTGGCAGCGAAACAGTTCATTCAGCCTCATTTACTGCCTTTAAAAAAACATAGCTGAAATAGCTGACTTGCTTAAACAAATGTGGCTTCTACTGACAATTGAGATGTACAAACTATGGCATAAGGGGACGACGAGTGCATAAGAGGCAATCCGTAATTTCGATTAGGACATTAATGAGCGAGCTAGGATAGATGTAGTCTATATAGCTTTTTGTTCAGCACTTTTGAAATGTACAGTGACAGAATTCAGAACATTGGCCATTCTTACAGTATTCTCCCTGCACACCAAGTCAGAACTGTAGAATAAATAAAGGGGGCATATAAGCAGACAATGAAAGCTCTTACAATATTTGATGATGACATTTCTCTAAAACAGGCTATAGGCTACATGTGCACCACCAAGTCAGAACAGTAGGCTAAATTATAATGGGAAAAGGGACCAAATTATTAGGGTGAGGCACATGGTCAACTAACAGCTTACTACACAACATACACTTAGTATTACTTTATTAACTAGTATTACTTTATTAACTACTGTATACATATCTCCCTGGCATATTACATAATTTATGAAGCAGCAGTGACACTGGTGACACTGTCAGTGAATTATTTAGAATTAAAGGCACACTTAAGCAGTATGGCTACCACAGCATTCTGCAGCAATATGCCATCCCATCTGGTTTGCGTGTAGTGGGACTCATTTGTTTTTCAACAGGACAATTACCCAACACAAGGCTGTGTAAGGGCTGTTTGACCAAGAAGTAGAGTTATTGAGTGTTGAATCAGATGACGGCTTGGGATGAGTTGGACCGTAGAGTAAAGGAAAAGCAGCCAACAAGTGCTCAGCATACGTGGGAACTCCTTCAAGACTGTTGGGAAAGCATTCCCGGTGAAGCTGGTTGAGAGAATACCAAGAGTGTGCAAAGCTGTCATCAAGGCAAAGGGTGGCTACTTTAAAGAAACTAAAATATTAAATATATTTAGATTTGTTTAACACTTTTTTGGTAACTACATGATTCCGTGTGTGTTATTTCATATGTTTGATGTATTCACTATTATTCTACAATGTACAAAATAGTAAAAAAGAAGAAGAAAAAAAGAAACACCCTTTAATGAGTAGGGATGTCTAAAATTTTGACTGGTACTGTATGTAGAGAGAGAGAGGGGAGAGAAATAAAGGGAGGGAAAGAGAGAGAGAGAGGGAAAGAGTGAGAGTGAAGGAGAGAGAAGTATGAGAGAGAGAGCAAGAAAGAGGGAGGGATGGAGACATAATTGAATTGAGAAAGAGAGAGAGATGGGAGAAATGGAGAGAGGGAGACAGAGAGGGAGAGACAGAGCAAGAGAAAGATAACAAAGAGAGAGAAAGCAAAGGAGAGATGCCGGGAGAGGTACATGCTATCCAGCTGAAAAGGCAGACTACACAACAAAAAGTGAAGGAAGGAGGGAGGGGATTTTCCAGACAGCAATTGCTGGAGCTGCATGGGGGCAGATCCAAGGCCTTGGGCTGATATCAAAGTGACCTGTGTGGAGCAGGCACAGACAGACAGGACATGCCTCTAAACAAGGCTGGCTCCACTGAGGAATGGGCCTGACCTTCCTCCCATCCTTGTAGCCCACGTTAACTAACCCTCAAACACAGTACGCCTACCTGCTGGGTTTCCAGGTTGGAGGAAGTTTTGTGCAATGTTTGAAAGTTCTTGAGATGTTCATCTAACTGTTGAAAGGGATAAAAGATACATGCACCAACTGGGTTGCCAGGGTGAGGGAGGTTATGTACAAAAGTTATGGAGATGCTCCAACTGTTGGGCAAGGTAAAGTGAGAGATTAAAGCTACACCTCGACTGTGAAGATATATCGGGACAATGTCCGTGAGTTGACTACTGGTAGACTGAGCTGCGGTCTACTAACTAGATGTAATACTCTTGTGCTCAAGGTATGTTTCTTGAATGCTGTGTTATGGGGCTTTGAAAAGTTATATTTCTTCTCTTTGTGCATCCCCAAGAAAATAAATTCAAGTTGAGGAAGGGAGAATGATTTCCTTCAGTACAGTACCTATGTATAGCATTTACAGAAATGTCTCTCATATTGCTAATATTTTTTCACAAAAATACTTGCAAACTCATTAAAAATCCTGCTTCTCTATAAGAGTAGCCAAGGCAGGTGGATCCGACCTCCACTATATAAAAACACAAACAGTGTGTTTGCACCAAACTCCATGTAATGATAACGAATCGGCTTGATTGCCCAGTTATTGTGACGGGCAAAAATAATCACAATATACATAATTGGTCTGAGAAGATGTCATTAAGTTGAATTAAACATAATTGTCAGTTTGGATGTAAACAGGTTAAATTACACTTGTTCTTAGTTTGTGGGAGACCAGATCAGTATTCTACTACCATAGTAAAAAATTGAATTGCCTGAGGTTATGGTACTGAGTTATAGACCTAGGTTCAAAAACTATTTGAAATCATTTAAAATACTTTAGTTAGGTCTGACTGAGCTTGCCTGGCACAATGGAACTAATAGGTTAGTCTCACAATTGCAAACCCTGCCCAACTGGCAATCGAGGCAGACAAAAGCAAATGCTAGTATTTCTCATAGTATTTGAACCCAGGACTTATTTATAGTCTACCAAACACATTGAAAAAATATCTGTACAAATTCGATACTGGTAAGAAAATACTTTGCATTGACAATCTGTGACGATTCTAAACAAAATTCATAGGATGTTGAATATCCCATACGGGTTCAAACAACCCGAACTCATGCCAGGGGAACAGAAAGATATGCACGCATTTAATTTACAGTTACAAGCATTGTTCATGGAAACATACCAAACAAGAGATACATATACATATCTAACCCGAATCCCCTACTGCTGTCTCTGCTTTATACACACACAATCCCACCCTATCAAAGCACTCACATGTTGCAGTGAGCCTATGCAATACCTGTGTGAAAGAACAGTGTTAAGACTCAAGGGTCCAGTAAGGTCAAGATTTGGGCAGCGCTGGCCTATCGATTATGTTTGTGACATACTCGTGTGTGTGTGTGTGTGTGTGTGTGTGTGTGTGTGTTTGTGCTTGCATGCATGTGTATGTGTGTGTGTGTGAGACTCAGTGTTTGTATGTGTGAGCATGTTTGCATGAGTGCATGCGTGCTTGTGTTCACACTCTCAGTTGTTTGTGAGGCTGTGCAGTAGTGTGTGTATCCCAGTAGCCGTGTGTTCCCTGATTATGTGTTTATTGCTGTAAGTCAATGGGGCTTTGATGCCTTCAGTTGCCTGGTCTGACACGGTAGTTAACAGTCCAACTGGCTCCATAGAAGGTGGGGTCGGTAGACAACATAACTTAGTCACAGCAGCCACTATAATTACGCTTATTGGACCTGTCACTCAATGACCCATACGGGATGGCTGACTTCAGCCTGACTTCAAGGGGAGTTGCTACAAGCAGCCTCTGTAACGGTTAACCTTGAAATGCCAAAGGGCCGAACGAGGTATCCTTTACTCTCTCAATATCGGCAGTTGTCACATACCTCTGACAGTACTTTGTTCTCAACTTCTCCACTTCTTTTTCCCTCCATTCGCGTATTTTTTGTTTGTTGTCGTTTTCATGCTCTTTCTACCCGTCTTGAAATGTGTTTTGACAAACTGATTGTCCTTTTGCATGACGTCATGTAACGAGGCACATTATGTTACTGGAAAAGAGTAGGAATATGAAAGTAAAATCTCTTGAAAAGTCTCTTGAAGAGGAAAATCCAATTTCACCCAAAAGTTCAACCAAATATGACTCATCTTCTTACAGTGTACTGTGTACCTTTTATGATGAGATTTTCCAGGAGCCAGGCAGCTAGTGTGGTTTTGACGGAATGAAAGAACAAGTAGAAAGTACGTATGAGTGACAACACCGATTCATCATTCATGGGAGGTTTTACAATGTTCTATCATTGCTCCTGTGTCTCAATGGGTTTCAGCACTGTTGGAAGTACCCTAGATACGTGGAGCTTCACGCACAGTGATGCTTTAGAGTTTGACTAATGTACACAGTGACAATACATAATCACTTACATAAGGTAAGCTACAAAAGTATTGGGACAGTGACAAATGTTTTGTTGTTTTGGCTCTGTAATCCAGCACTTTGAATTAGAAATTATATTTGTGGGCATTTTCATCCATATACGGTGAACCGTTTAAAAATGACACCACTTTTTGTACATAGCCCCCCCATTTTAGGGGACCAAAAGTATTGGGACAAAGTCACTTATATTTGTATTAAAAAGTTGAGTATTTGGTCCCATATTCATAGCACACAATGATTACATCAAGCTTGTGACTCTACAAACTTGTTGGATGGATTTGCTGTTTGTTTGGGTTGTGTTTTAGATTATTTTGTGCCGTACATCATGGTAGCATCCACATTAATGTAGAATTATTTAGAAACATATTCTATTCTTATTTACAATAAAAGTTACTCCAAAATGACACAATACATTGTTTACTATTAATTTCTATTGGGCACAAAATTATCCGAAACAAAACAAATGCATCCAACAAGTTTGTAGAGTCACAAGGTTGATGTAATCATTGCGCGCTAGGAATAAGCAGTGGTGGAAAAAGTACTTACTTGAGTAAAAGTATAGATATGTTAATAGAAAGTTACACAAGTAAAAGTCACCCAGTAAAATACTTTTTGACTAAAAGTCTAAAAGTATTTGGTTTAAAATATTCTTAAGTATCAAAAGTCAATTAAATTGCTAAAATATACTTAAGTATCAAAAGTAAAAGTATGAATAATTTCAAATTCCTTATATTAAGCAAAGCAGACGGCACCATTGTCTTATTTTTAAAATGTATGTATAGCCAGGGGCACACTCCAAAACTCAGACATTATTTACAAAAGATGCATTTGTGTTTAGTGAGTCCACCAGACCATAGGCAGTGGGGATGACCAATTGTTCTCTTGATAAGTGTGTGAATTTCACAATTTTCCTGTCCTGCTAAGCATTCATAATGTACTTTGGGTTGTCAGGGAAAATATATGGAGTAAAAAGTACAAAATTGTCTCTAGGAATGTAGTGAAGTAAAAGTAAAAGTTGTCAAAAATATAAATAGTAAAGTAAAATATACAGTTAAGGGGGCCTTTGATTTCCATCAGGGTTCAAGAAGTTAGAGTACATGCATCCTGGTGAGGCAGTAAAAGTATTTTTTACGAAAGCCTGAGATATTTGTGGTCTTAATTACATTCATTTAGCTCCCGGCATTTTTAGGGTAAAACACTTAGCTCTGGTATTTTCATTCCCTTTGTACACTATTGTAATGAACAAAAACCCATAATCGTTTCTCACCCACGGGCACAAGATTTTCCTATTTTCCATTGCGCGTTCGGCTGCCGTGCCAAGTTCTCCTCAGGTAACGCAGGGACTTTGACTAAGCCAAGAGTGTGTTTAATAAAGCCATATATATATATATATATATATATATATATATATATATATATATATATATATATATATATATATATATACTGTATACATGTATTTATTTATAAATGCCTTCCTGTGTTTTGCATACGCTTCCAAAACTCTACCTGTAGAGTCTTTGGAAAGAAACTCACTCATGAGGTCTACGTTTTGTTCTGAAGTGGGATAGGGGCTCATCTCATTTAAACAGTATTTTTTTTCACCCGAATGTGTACAGATGTATGCTTGCTAAATAATAGATAAGTGTGTTGGAATTAGTAGCCTAGTGGATGTTTTCTTAAATGTCTTAGAATGAACAACTTATTTTGTAGTAGTCCTAAATCCTGGCATAAAACCCCTGGCCTAAACATCCTGGCCTAAATATCCTGGCCTAAACATCCTGGCCTAAAATGCTGAAAAGTAACTTTTGTACATGAAGCATTAGGGTCAACAATAAGGAAAAGCATAATTGGTGGGGAAAACAACCTTGCTGGCACAAAGAGAGCATTAATTTAATGGTTGTTTGTTTCTCACCCTTGACTTGAAAGTGGATGTCATTCACTTTATTCTAATTTTTTTGAGTATATTGGGACATTTTTTTACGTTAATAAAATGTTACTTGACACCCAGACTATGGGGAGCAACATTTGGACATTGGATGCATATTGTCTAACCTATCATCTTCAATTTAATGGATAAGCTCTCAGAACATAAATCATTCATGAAATTAATTGATAAATTAAATGGTTATAATTTATACATCAATCCGTTAAGGGATAACTATTTCAACAAGATCTTAAAGGAGCTTTGACTATATAAACTGTACACTGCGATACAAATCAAATCAATCAAATTGTATTTGTCAAATGCGCCGAATACAGAAGGTGTAGACTTTACTGTGAAATGCCTACTTTACAAGCCCTTTCCCAGCAATGCAGAGTCCAAAAGTAAGAAAATTGTGTGAAATGAGACCCCCAAAAAATTGTAACACAATAAAATAGTTATAACAAGGCTATCTACAAGGACTACCGGTATTCCTTGTAAATTAGTCAATGTGCTGGGGTATGAAGTAGTTGAAGTAATATAGTATGTACATGTGGGTAGGGGTAAAAGTGACTAGGCAATCAGGATGAAAGTGTGTCTATGTGTGTGTGTGAGTGTATATAGTGTGTGTGTGGGTGTGTGTTGGAGTGTCAGCGTAGTATGTGCGAGTGTGTAGGTAAAGTCCACTGAGTGTGTAGGTAAAGTCCACTGAGCGTGTAGGTAGAGTCCAGTGAGCGTGTGAGTAGAGTCCAGTGAGTGTGTAGGTAGAGTCCAGTGAGCGTGTAGGTAGAGTCCAGTGAGCGTGTAGGTAGAGTCCAGTGAGCGTGTAGGTAGAGTCCAGTGAGCGTGTAGGTAGAGTCCAGTGAGCGTGTGGGTAGAGTCCAGTGAGCGTGTGGGTAGAGTCCAGTGAGCGTGTGGGTAGAGTCCAGTGAGCGTGTGGGTAGAGTCCAGTGAGCGTGTGGGTAGAGTCCAGTGAGCGTGTAGGTAGAGTCCAGTGAGCGTGTAGGTAGAGTCCAGTGAGTGTGTAGGTAGAGTCCAGTGAGTGTGTAGGTAGAGTCCAGTGAGTGTGTAGGTAGAGTCCAGTGAGTGTGTAGGTAGAGTCCAGTGAGTGTGTAAGTAGAGTCCAGTGAGTGTGTAGGTAAAGTCCAGTGAGTGTGTAGGTAAAGTCCAGTGAGTGTGTAGGTAAAGTCCAGTGAGTGTGTAGGTAAAGTCCAGTGAGTGTGTAGGTAAAGTCCAGTGAGTGTGTAAGTAGAGTCCAGTGAGTGTGTAAGTAGAGTCCAGTGAGTGTGTAAGTAGAGTCCAGTGAGTGTGTAAGTAGAGTCCAGTGAGTGTGTAAGTAGAGTCCAGTGAGTGTGTGGGTAGAGTCCGGGTGAGTGTGTGGGTAGAGTCCGGGTGAGTGTGTGGGTAGAGTCCAGTGAGTGTGTGGGTAGAGTCCAGTGAGTGTGTGGGTAGAGTCCAGTGAGTGTGTGGGTAGAGTCCGGGTGAGTGTGTGGGTAGAGTCCGGGTGAGTGTGTGGGTAGAGTCCGGGTGAGTGTGTGGGTAGAGTCCAGTGAGTGTGTGGGTAGAGTCCAGTGAGTGTGTGGGTAGAGTCCAGTGAGTGTGTGGGTAGAGTCCAGTGAGTGTGTGGGTAGAGTCCAGTGAGTGTGTGGGTAGACTCCAGTGAGTGTGTGGGTGGAGTCCAGTGAGTGTGTGGGTAGAGTCCAGTGAGTGTGTGGGTAGAGTCCAGTGAGTGTGTGGGTAGAGTCCAGTGAGTGTGTGGGTAGAGTCCAGTGAGTGTGTGGGTAGAGTCCAGTGAGTGTGTAGGTAGAGTCCAGTGAGTGTGTAAGTAGAGTCCAGTGAGTGTGTAAGTAGAGTCCAGTGAGTGTGTAAGTAGAGTCCAGTGAGTGTGTGGGTAGAGTCCAGTGAGTGTGTGGGTAGAGTCCAGTGAGTGTGTGGGTAGAGTCCAGTGAGTGTGTGGGTAGAGTCCAGTAAGTGTGTGGGTAGAGTCCAGTGAGTGTGTGGGTAGAGTCCAGTGAGTGTGTGGGTAGAGTCCAGTGAGTGTGTGGGTAGAGTCCAGTGAGTGTGTGGGTAGAGTCCAGTGAGTGTGTGGGTAGAGTCCAGTGAGTGTGTGGGTAGAGTCCGGGTGAGTGTGTGGGTAGAGTCCGGGTGAGTGTGTGGGTAGAGTCCGGGTGAGTGTGTGGGTAGAGTCCAGTGAGTGTGTGGGTAGAGTCCAGTGAGTGTGTGGGTAGAGTCCAGTGAGTGTGTGGGTAGAGTCCAGTGAGTGTGTGGGTAGAGTCCAGTGAGTGTTTGGGTAGAGTCCAGTGAGTGTTTGGGTAGACTCCAGTGAGTGTGTGGGTGGAGTCCAGTGAGTGTGTGGGTAGAGTCCAGTGAGTGTGTGGGTAGAGTCCAGTGAGTGTGTGGGTAGAGTCCAGTGAGTGTGTGGGTAGACTCCAGCGAGTGTGTGGGTAGAGTCCAGCGAGTGTGTGGGTAGAGTCCAGCGAGTGTGTGGGTAGAGTCCAGCGAGTGTGTGGGTAGAGTCCAGTGAGTGTGTGGGTAGAGTCCAGTGAGTGTGTGGGTAGAGTCCAGTGAGTGTGTGGGTAGAGTCCAGTGAGTGTGTGGGTAGAGTCCAGTGATTGTGCATAGAGCCTGTGCAAGAATGTCAGTGCAAAAAAAGAAAAAATGCGGGTCAAGGCAAATAGTAAGGGTAAGCATTTGATTAACTGTTCAGCAGTCTTATGGCTTCTTTAGGAGCCTTTTGTCCCAGACTTGGTGCTCCGGTACCGGACACTCAAATTGGAGATTAAATCCAAACAGTAAAATCTGATCACAACAGTCTTCAAGTACAGTAACCCCCTGGGGATTATTTTCCAAGGTAATGGGAAGTCATTGTTTTCATGAGACACACTCATGAAACACATTTTACAACCTCTTAAGCAAGCTATTACTCAGGTAGAGTGTGGCCCATTTGCCAACTGTTTTCATGCTTCGAAGCAGCTAGCATAAGATGTTTGTTTCATTTGGGGCTCCCACATTTGGGGCTCCCAGTATGACGGTCTCGATGTCAACTGTTATTTTACACAACTACAATTTATGAGCATTCCATACTGTCCTTTCAATGGATTGAAGTATCTTGGCGAGTTATGGAGAACTGGTCAATGGTCTAGCTGTAATGGTGTGACTAGGGTTCTCCAGAAGTCTTTGTTGAAGGATTCTCGATTTCCTACGTATTCCCTCTCGATCCCGGGGATCCTCCAACTGGGATTTTGGGGAAAACAGGGAATTTATTGAAGTTCCAGACATTTTGCAACCCTAGGTGTGACTTTGAATGGGAGACATGGAGAATGTTCCTGTGTTGCTTACCCATTTATGTGTGTAAATTACTCTATGCTTAAATTCAAATATTGTCTCTAGATTGAGAGTCAAGAAAGCATTGAAAAAATAAACAGATTAATATGAATTATATGAATTACACCTGCATTGAATGAATGATAAAGTAGAAACAAAAAGACAGTGGAGGACGGGATCAAATGAAGTTGCATGTGTGAGTGCTTAGTGGTTGAGATGCAGCCCTCTTTACTAACACAGGAGGGTGCTAGCTTAGCTTACCTTTATTGCCTGTAGCCCTTCGGCACTGACCGAGGATCAGCTTATACACCCCATGTCTAAACCTTAACCATTAGTGGAGAAAATGTAAGACCGACCTTAGATCAGTTTCTAGTTTAACTTCAGCCTGTACTCTGTATCACACATCCACAGAGGAGGGGATGTTGCTGTGAGATGCAAATGTGTGTGTGTGTGTGTGTGTGTGTGTGTGTGTGTGTGTGTGTGTGTGTGTGTGTGTGTGTGTGTGATTGCACCCCTCACCACATCACGCTATGGATGGTGCTAGTTTCACGTTCACATGTTGAAGTGTATAATGACGAGAAACAAATCTCATCAAGATTCAAAGATATGACCTGCTACGTACATGAACACGTGTTTATGTACGTAGCAGGTCATATCTTTGAATCTTGATGATATTTGTTTCTCTGAATTATACACCTCAACATGTGAACGTGAAACTGCATGTTTCCTAAACAGATTTCAAGATATGTTGGCTTGTCTTTAAATGTATCTTTTTATGACTGTCTGGGATGTATGGATCAGTGGAGGCTCCTCAGAAGAGGAAGGGGAGGACCATCCTCCTCAGTGAATTTCATAAAATAATCTGAACTTTATACGTCTGTGGAGTACAGTTGCCCTCATGATCCTGTCAAACATTTGTTTGTGTGTGTGTGTGTGTGTGTGTGTGTGTGTGTGAGTGCGTGTGTGTGTGTGTGTGTGTGTGTGTTTATGTCCCAGACTTACTGACCTTGGAATACACATGCATACACATGCATGCACATATGCACACACACACACATAAAAACACATGCATGCACACAAACACACACACACGCACGAACAAACACACACACATATGTGTGACAGGGTCATGAGGGCAACTGTCCTCCACATACTTTTAAAGTTCACACTTGCTTACAGTAAAATATGTAGGAAAACACACACACATGAACGCACACATACACATATGGCATTCCACAGAGACTGTAAGTGACAGGGTCATCAGAGTGAACACTGTGAGAAATGGACAGAGTCCTACAGATCAAGCTGTTTAATGAGACGCTAGCTTACATTCTGGGTGGTATTGTCACTTCACTGAGTGTCCAAAAATCTGCATGTGTTTTCAAATGTGCATGTGATTAAAATATGATCTTTCTTTCTCTGTGCTTTGAGAAATCAAACATACACATTTTCTGAAAATCCCACCATAATCATAATGATGTTTTGTTAAGTAGTCCAATATATCAGTAGGTCTACTCAGTGGTGTCAAGTGTCTGGAAGGAGCAAAAATGTGAGCAAGTATGTGGACATTGTTGCCAGAAATGTTAGCACATATGTATGAACTGTTGGTGACTGTATGGATGAGTAAACAAGAAAGCCCTGTGGTGTGTATGCATCTGCCTGTTCCCAGGTTAACCTGCCTGTTCCCAGGTTAACCTGCCTGTTCCCAGGTTAACCTGCCTGTTCCCAGGTTAACCTGCCTGTTCCCAGGTTAACCTGCCTGTTCCCAGGTTAACCTGCCTGTTCCCAGGTTAACCTGCCTGTTCCCAGGTTAACCTGCCTGTTCCCAGGTTAACCTGCCTGTTCCCAGGTTAACCTGCCTGTTCCCAGGTTAACCTGCCTGTTCCCAGGTTAACCTGCCTAGGGGTGGCAGGTAACCTAGTGGTTAAAGCATTGGGCCAGTAACCAAAAGGCTGCTGGATCAAATCCCCGAGCTGACAAGGTAAAAATATGTCATTCTGCCCTTGAACAAGGCAGTAATAAGAATTTGTTCTGAACTGACTTGCCCAGTAAAAAAATAAGAAAAAGGGGAGTCTCTCTGAGGGGAGTTTGCTGTGGTGCACTAGCAGTGGACATGTGCTGATACATACACTCTCTCTACAGGCACAGGCAATAGGAGCCAGGCAGTGTATCCCCTTGGAGGATATATCATCTACTGTTACATCCTGATAGAAGAGGAGATTAGCAAAAGCACTGTCAACTTTATTGACAAAACGTTGGCCAATATGACCATGCAAGTGTCATTGGTCTGAAAGAAAGAACAATGTATAATAATAGCAAGATAAAAGTTAGGTAATTGTGAAATGCATAACTATCATCAACTGCCAAGTAATTTCCTTTGTTCTCTGATTGAATCTAGTCCAATCTAATATCTGCAGTTAAACATAACATTTTATTGGAGAAGATCCCATAAACACAGATTGTACAAATTGCTACACTGTCCTGTTTCAAATATTTGCCATAAAACTCAATAACCCGAAAACAACCTTACTAAAATAAACTGCTTAAGTACAATTCAAATCTGCTGTTAAGAACATTATATCAAGCATTTTTTATTGTACAATTTTGTGTGTTTTTTATGACCAAATTGAATCTGGAAATCTGGTTTTTAGACTTACAAATAAAATTATATAATGCATGCCTAAGAAGTCAGTGGAAATGCATTAACACATGTGAAGCAAGGAAAAGATAAATCTTAATTTTGGTTTGACAGAGAAATAAAGAAAGATTATGATGATGGTTTGGTTTATCAGGTTATTTCTCTGATAGTTAAGCGGTTACAAGATCTCTTTACCTTCGCCAAAATGTCTCAGAGTAGGAATGAAATGGAAAAAATTATATGACATGATGACACAACTCTATACCATTTAGGACATGTTTATAAATTAAGTATAACAATGATTGCCCTAATGTACAGAAATTTACATTTTTGCTTGTACTTAGCTTAATCTCTGTAATTGTATTTCACGTACAGAATACCCCATATTTCAACTACATTGGGAGTATTGTGAACCCAAGTGTTTACAAGTAAAAAATTACAGACAATAAGGCTCTTATATTGGAAAAAATCCTGGCGCTTTAATCAAATTGACATTTAAATCATAAAACAAAAACATTAAAAAAAAATATTTTTTCACTTAATCTCTGAACTGGTATTTTCTACTGGTCATTATTACATTTCTACAAGTGGAATGAAACAATTTCAAATACATTTTTATCTTATCTTGATATTTGATCTTAATTATCTATCTTTATTTTATCTTATCTTTATATAATATCTTAAAGGTATTAAGAGCAGTTTTCTTCTTGTGGAACACACTAGTAAGTAGAATAGTTGAAGCAGCTAGCTATGGTTTCTCAGGCTAAACAACAAGCTTCTGTTTCACTTAGTGGAGACGTGGTCTGAAGTGGCTAGGAGGTGGCTAGACTGTGGCTAGCATTTATCTGCCGAGTGCTATGTTAGCGTTAGTGCAGAGCTACTGTAGTGTAATGCTAACCTACTGTACCATAACAGACCTCTCTGCCAGAGTTGTCATATGATACAAAGATAAAATAGGGTTTTGTTTACCTTTGTTTGCTTTGGGACACACTTTCTAAGCCATGGGAATGTAATGTGACGGGATAAATAACTAGTTTTGCAGAAACCCAAGAACATGTTGTCTACCATGTCCTGGCAAATTGCTGTATATGTATGGGAATTATTTCCAAAGTATGAAATGGTGGTTGCAAAAACAGAGCTATACTCGCAGAGCTATACTCAGGGTACTTAAAATGGGACTCCAGTTATGTTCAGATTACAAATTATCATCCAAACCTTTCCACGCAGATGTGAATAGAGTCAACTGAAATGTGAGAGTTTAAAAACCTGTAAACTTCAATAAATAAGTGCACTAACAGGCTGCAAACTCTTTGTGTCTAGTACAAGCAAAGAAAGCGGTCCATAATACATTCGTTATTGCCCAGCTAATGAAATTGAAAATCAATTCTCGAGCTGTGTTACACACAGAGCATCTACAATTCGTTTCAAGTAAATCAAACTGTCAGTTGTCAAACGACTAAAGAGGCACTATGTAACAAGGACTGATTGGTAGGTTTGGAGTCCGCTCTCCTCACATGTTTAACATTATTATAAGAACTGCCATGTAATCCGGAGTAAATCCTCTGTCCAGTCTCATGGTTTCATAGAAGTTCCTTATCTGCACGGGAGAATGTTTGTGTGGATGACCCTTAAAATTTGAGCGAAACCTTAAATTGTTCGAGAAGCTCTGATCTACAATCTAATTTGGATAATCCTCGGACAAATGTATTGTTCATAATGTGGTAATAATGTAGTAATCAGACACAAAGTTTCCCAGGGTGTAAATAAATCCTTGCTCACAGAGACCAGCGAGATCAAATCAAAAGTCAATGACTCAACTATTTGAATACTGGATATGGATTATTTTCCCACTCTGGATATGGATTATTTTCCCACTCTGGATATGGATTATTTTCCCACTCTGGATATGGACTATTTTCCCACTCTGGATATGGATTATTTTCCCACTCTGGATATGGATTATTTTCCCACTCTGGATATGGATTATTTTCCCACTCTGGATATGGATTATTTTCCCACTCTGGATATGGATTATTTTCCCACTCTGGATATGGATTATTTTCCCACTCTGGATATGGATTATTTTCCCACTCTGGATATGGATTATTTTCCCATTCTGGATATGGATTATTTTCCCACTCTGGATATGGATTATTTTCCCACTCTGGATATGGATTATTTTCCCATTCTGGATATGGATTATTTTCCCACTCTGGATATGGATTATTTTCCCATTCTGGATATGGATTATTTTCCCACTCTGGATATGGATTATTTTCCCATTCTGGATATGGATTATTTTCCCATTCTGGATATGGATTATTTTCCCATTCTGGATATGGATTATTTTCCCACTCTGGATATGGATTATTTTCCCATTCTGGATATGGATTATTTTCCCACTCTGGATATGGATTATTTTCCCACTCTGGATATGGATTATTTTCCCATTCTGGATATGGATTATTTTCCCACTCTGGATATGGATTATTTTCCCACTCTGCATATGTCGAGGTACTTTATGAGGTTGTTGCAAATATTTGAAGAATTGTGTTACAAAACTCTTATGACATTTTTCTAAGAGTACAAGTCTTTCATAACAGGACAAGAGTTTCGGAACAGGAAAAATGGTGTAACAGGTCACGAGGATGTCTTTTGTCAGGTCACAAACACTTCATAGTCAGAGTCACCTTTATATAATGTTATGATTTTGCACCTAAAATCAACGGAGGTTGAAGTACAAATTCCAGGCAATGTCAGCTACTGGAAGTAACAGCTTTAAGCAAATATAAAAACACAACAATTGTTGTTTGTGAGAAATCAATTTTTACCAAATGGTAGTCAATAAAATTATCATAAAGCTTTTCTTGGAGATGAGCATCGCTTTAAGTATTAATACAGGACTCCCACTTCAACTAATAACCCTGTCGAGTTCAAAGAATATATGAAAATTGTGCAGACTGTTCATAAATGACTCTACTCTGACATGTCCAATGCTCTCTCTTTCTTTCTCTCTTTTTTCTCTCGCTCTCTCCATTCCAGAGCCATTATCCCCCATTAGTGTCGAGGCACAGAAATGCTGCACTACTCATCGTCTTTGAAGAGGTCGTAATTACAGGAGAGGTTGGAGGAAAAGGCTTGAAACGTCTTTGGCAATATTGTCTGACGAAGACAAATTCCCCACAGGTTGCAACCACTCCTCCTAACCTGTCACGCATTAGTGTGAGGGAAGCCATTTTGAACTACACATAGGCCTACAGACAGTACACACTGGGGAAAGGGAATACCTAGTCAGTTGTACAACTGAATATATTCAACTGAAATGTGTCTTCTGCATTTAACCCAACCCCTTTGAATCAGAGAAGTGCAGGGGCTGCCATAATTGAAACCCACATCTTCAGCACCCAGGAAACAGTGGGTTAACTACCTTGCTCAGTGGCAAAACAACAGATTTTTACTTTGTCAGCTCAGAGATTTGATCCAGCAACCTTTTGGTTACTGGCCCAACGTTATAACCACTGGCGGACTTGCAAATTATCATTCAAGATTTGTTTTGTTTTTCTGTAAAGAAGACTGTACTGTACTTTCTAAACAGACATTATGTAATTGTGTAATTGTTTTTATTCACCTAAAAGTCTACCAAAAGACGTTCAGAAAGATATATGAAATGATTTTGAATTATTTTATACAATATGTTTTTTTAATGATCAAGGCGAGTCATGTACTTATATTTTTGACAGCAATAATATTGTATTCAGAGTTATTCTCATTAAAACAGATGCATGACTGACTATTGGAACATTTATATTGATAACAGGTCAATGAGGGCATTTTTTCAAATATACAGTCAATGACAAGGGCCATTTATAAGTCCATTGTCTGTTTTTTACTACAAAGAGCCACTTTTGTGTGGCAATCTTGACAAGAAATCCTTGTGACCATGTAAGAATCCAATACCTTTGAGGTAAACCAATACCTTAAATTCTTTGAACAATCCCTGGATGGCAAGATAATTTAGCTGCTCAAAGACAGTAAGCCAGTGGTAACTAACCGGTTGATCACGATCGACTGGTCCATCTCCATGGCATTCCTAGTCAATCACCAAATATTTCTGTAAAAAACCCAATGGTAAAGCCTTGCGTTCCTATTTGTTTATTTGTTTTACGCTCTGTACTAGACTCAGCAGCCCCATTACCAGGAAGGCAAAGTGTTCACATTTGTGACTCGATTCAAGAAATTAGGAGTATGTCGCAAGTCCCGACTTCACAGGAGAGCCGTTTTAATGTAAAAAATATTTGTTTATCAAAATGTGTTTTGGGCAGAAATGCCTTCTCGAACATGTGAACTTTCATGTGCCTTAATATCAAACTTGTATGCCATCTGTAAATACGAATACAATTGTTAAATTACGAACCTAGTTGGTGGAGCCACAGAAAGAGAGGGCAACCTTCCCTCTAGCCATGTTTGGCTTAGATAATGAGTGGGCTGGACATGCCGGGAGATGAGTTTGGATTGATCTGCCATATAGCACGTGTCTGTCTATTGGAGCTGATCAGTATGTCTAGGTAATCGTGTTGAACGGGGATTTTAAAAAATGTATCTCATAGTAAAACTACATAAACCTAATGTCAAGTTAAAGTGTACTGTTATCTAGCTAACGTTATGTGTATGCTCTCCACCAAGTTTTGAAATCAGTGGAATTCGAGTATGATAGCTAAGGAGATGGAGAAAACACCAGTCTGCATTACATTATCAAACTAAGAGCAACCATGCATGGCATCAGACAGGAGAAGCATCAAACCATGATGTATACTGGTAAGATAGTCTAGATAGCTACATTATCAGATATTACACGTTTCTAATTTTGACAGAAAGTGGTTTAATTTCAAGTGTACTGTTAGCTAGCTAACGTTAGCTAGCTGGGTTGCTAGCTAACATTATGTGTATGATCTTATTCTTTGTATCTCAGGCACATTTGCTTGACTAGTTATAGGACCTGGTTGGTTAGCTACCTGCAGATTCATGCAGGGTAGTAACACCGTGAGTTGTGATTGTGGTCCATTGTTTAGCCAGCTAGCTACATGTCTTAGCAAAAGACGCCACTATAATCTTAAAGTGTACTGTTAGCTAGCTGGCTAACGTTGGCTGGCTGGCTCGCCAACTAACGTTATGTCATGCGTTGGGATTCATTGTTTACCTACATTTCTTACCAAAATACTCTCATCTTAGTGTACCAGAGCGCAGAATAACTGATTCGTTTTTGAATGCTCAACACCCGTTGAATATGTCCGGTGTCAGTAAATGTCGACAACATAGCGTAATTCAATTGTTGCCAGCAGCACAGTTACAGTCACCAATGCTCTGGATAACATGAAAACTGCCTAACCAGCTCTGCTAGGGTGAGTAAAATGGTCAGAGTGGGGTGTTCTCATTTTACTGTCTGGAAGTAGCTAGCCATTGTTAGCCAGTTACTGTAGCTTGGGTGCTTGACTATCGTTATGAGGTCAGAGCTTTCAGAACAACCCTACTTATTGGCCAGAGCATCCAGTGTGCGCTCTGAACGCGAAACGCTCTGAATTTACGAAAGGACAATCTGACAGCACAGTTGCAGTCACCAACGCTCTCGATAGCATAAAAGCCTAACCAGCTCTGCTAGGGCGAGTAATGTTCAGTGAGCTGTTCTCTCTCTCTTAGATGTCTGGAAGTAGCTGGCAAGTTAGTACAGAATGCACAGATCAACCCTTAAAGAGATGGGTGGGGCTAAGGCTTAATTAAGAGGGTGTGAACTATGCTGAATTGGTTTCGACAAAGAAGGGGTCTCAAAGTTGTACCAAAACATTGAAAGACGGTTTTCTCAAAAGTGAGTTTACAAGTTAATCAACTTTCAAAGCAGAATTAATTTCCCATTGTTTCCTCATGCAGTGTATGATATACCATGTTGTAGCTCTGAGTCTCTACTTTAATCCAATGTAAAAAAAAACAGAAATTCTAATGTTGCTACATAAGACCTATTCCAGGTGGTGAGTCACATTTTGAACCATTTCATGTGTCTGAAGGTAGAACTCCGCCTACCCGGCAGGCCCAGAGGGCAAATTTAGTGCACCTATAGGCCTTCGGCTGGTCATTCAGTTAACTCAGATCAACATGTCTGCACAGTTTCCTCGAGCCATAGACTGTAAAAAGAAGCCTTGAATGCACAAACCATGACTAGAGAGAGACTCAACAAATACAGAAAAGAGCTGCTGTTTTTATGTGTTAGTTCATGTTTAAATTCTTATTCAGCAGTCAACACTGTTCAACACCTTTATTAGCCATAAAATGCACTTTCTCCCTACTTCCACATGCCACAACCAACATTGCAGCTGCAATGAATGAGTTCCGATAAGCTTGCGTTGCTATTATTAGCGGCTTGTGACTTTTTTAATATTGAGGAATATTTCACTTTATCTGGTCATAGGATTTACCTGGGGTGACAGGTAGCCTAGTGGTTAGAGTGTTGGGCCAGTAATCAAAAGGTTGCTGGTTCAAATCCCTGAGCTGACAAGGTAAAAATCTACCCCAGAACAAGGCAGTTAACCCACTGTTCCCCAGTAGGCTGTCATTGTAAATAACAACATGAATTGGTGCATGAGGCAGTGTGACTTGAGTTTCGCTGGAAGACTATGTCTCCTTTTCTCAGCGGATGGATGGTGAGTTGGGTGAGAGGCAGCCGCACTCACCGTGCTCCTTACTTTCCCTGATTGATCATCAGATGCAGGCCATCAGTCCAGTAATTAAAATATTTAAAAAATGATTATGCTCACCTACCTATGCCTCACAAGTAATACAACAAATTATCTATTACCAGTGTGATCATATACCTACATTTTTTACGTATAATTTCAAAATGGTCTGAGAACAACATTGGCAGGACAATTCAAGCATAGACAATATGCAGTGATAATTTATTGGGCCTATAGCCTACTGCACAAACCTCATTGCTACACAACTGTTTTTTTTTTGGTTAATGTTGCATAGGCTTAAGTTTGCATAGGCTTATGTTTCTAAAAAATCTGAGCGGTAGATGTCGGCTTGCATCTTTACTCAGAAAGGGATCTTGACTCAAAAGATTGGTGACCAGTGCAGGTAGCAATTCTTTGAATATTTGGGAAAGTTGAGGTAGTAAAATAAGCAGTAAGCAGTAGCGGCGTGTGGGTAAAATCACTGGGGAAGCCGAGCCAGAAAAAAAGCCATAGAACAACAACCTATTGCGTTGTTTGCTTTATAACCTGTGAGTTCATATTTCTTGATACCGTGATATGTAGGACTAAGGCCGAGACAATAAGAAGACACAGTAGAAGAATATATTCAAACACACCTTTGTTTCACCACAAAACCGGAGAGCAACTTTTGTCCGGTGAAATCCAACAAAGCATATTGCATTTAACAAACTTCAATTTGTAATTTTAAAAATGTAACATGACCTACAGCAAGTACATTTTTTGCCTAAGTTTTCAGACTACTCAACAGCTATTGATTTAGAACCACGGAGCATTACTGCAAGTCAGGAGCTGCCTCCACTATTCAAGCCATTTCAACTTCAACATCATCAAATCACCTATGCTTAGTCTAATACAGTAACAACTAATAGATAACAAAAACTAAATAGGATGTGGCTGTCCATGGTTCTGATTTGTGTGTGTGTGTGTGTGTGTGTGTGTGTGTGTGTGTGTGTGTGTGTGTGTGTGTGTGTGTGTGTGTGTGTGTGTGTGTGTGTGTGTGTGTGTGTGTGTGTGTGTGTGTGTGTGTGTGTGTGTGTGTGTGTGCGAGTTCATGCAAGTAGAAAAAACATGTTCTCTCACCCTACTTGTAGAGAAATGTCAATGCCATCCTCCTCTTTTCTGTTGACAAAACAGTCTATGACTATCATACAGTACACGCTTTTATTTTTTGTTGTCCTAGGCTACCTGGCTAAAATCCTTGCTCGCTAGCCTAACTTCCTTTCATGGGCAATGTTAGCTAGTTAATGTTAGCTTTCTACATCTAGCTTTAATTGAACTTCCATCCTCTCAGTCCAGGGGCACAATGTATGACTGAATGGTTAGATCAGAATCGCCGTTATAATCATTGGCCAGTACAGAGAATTAAGTAAAACCACAAGTCCAAATGTCTAACTCCATCCATGGTTAATTTAGGAAAGGGACAATTTTAGCTAGCTAACTAGAAACTGGAGGACAACAACACAACGAGATGCAACAATTCAAGTTGCTTCTGTTAATGATGTCTTATGCTCGATCTGATGTGATTGGAGTGAAGATAGATCCAAACTGGCTTCCCTTGACACCTTTTTTTTTTGGTGTGCAGGACCATTCACAGTTGAGCTGACTCAGTTTAGCTCAAGGCTAATTGGTTATTATTTTATACTTTTTTTATAGGCCAAATGCTCACTGGCTTCCCTTGCATTCAATGCTATGGGCGGCAACAATGTGACAAGACAGAATCAGATATATGGCCTACACATACAGAGACAGAGGGGTGCTGTTTCGCTTTCTCGGATGCTTTCTCCGGTGAGATGCATTGATCCTCTTGCAAATTGAAGGAAATTATGAAACACAGAGATGAAAGATACATTATTTTGTATGTTTTTTTCTTGCTCCATTTTTTGGGGAAGTGTGGCTTCCCTTGGCATCTATGCACACATGCCACTGGCAGTAAGATTCCATATTTTCCATTGAATTTGTCTATTTGTACATCTATCTCAAATCAATCAAATATCAAATCAAATTTTATTGGTCACGTAGACATGGTTAGCAGTTAATGCGAGTGTAGCAAAATGCTTGTGCTTCAAGTTCCGGCAGTGCAGTAATATTAACAAGTAATCTAACAAATTCACAACGACTACCTTATACACACAAATGTAAAGGGATGAATGAGAATATGTACATATAAATATTTGGATGAGAGATGGCCGTGCGGCATAGGCAAGATGCAGTAGATGGTACAATATTTACATATGAGATAAGTAATGTAGCATATGTAGACATTATTAAAGTGGCATTATTTAAAGTGAATAGTTATACCTTTTATTAAATACATTTATAAAATGTGTTAAAGTGGCAAGAAATTTGAATCTGTATTTTGGCAGCAGTCAGTCTATGTTAGTGATGGCTGTTTAACAGTCTGATGGCCTTGAGATAGAAGCTGTTTTTCAGTCTCTCGGTCCCAGCTTTGATGCACCTGTACTGACTTCGCCTTCTGGGTGATAGCAGTGAACAGGCAGTGGCTCAGGTGGTTAGTATCCTTGAGGATCTTTTTGGCCTTCCTGTGACATTGGGTGCTGTAAATGTCCTGGAGGGCAGGTAGTTTTCCCCCAGTGATGCGTTGTGCAGACCGCACTACCCTCTGGAGAGCCTTGCGGTTGTGGGCGGAAAAGTTGCCAAGGGGAGATACAGCCCGACAGGATGCTCTCGATTGTACATCTGTAAAAGTTTGAGTGTTTTGGGTGACAAGCCAAATTTCTTCAGCCTCCTGAGGTTGAAGAGGCGCTGTTCCTGACACAACACTCCGAAGGCCCTGACTACTGTCCCGTCTCGTCATTGTTGGTAATCAAGCCTACCACTGTAGTGTTGTCTGCAAACCTGATGAATGAGTTGGTGGAGTGCATGGCCATGCAGTCATGGGTGAACAGGGAGTACAGGAGAGGTCTGAGAACACACCCTTGTGGGGCCCCAGTATTGAGGATATAGAATAACTATCTTCAAAGTAATGACTCGGTACGTCGGGTTTGAAATGAAACCTTCTTTTAGTAATACTACTTGTTCACATTATATTTAACAACTTTAGATTCTACAAAAACAGTAAAAGAAAGTTGCTAGCAAAAGTCAGGATAATCACTTGTCACTTGTACATAACTGGCGCATTCTTTCACTCCTGTCGCAAGGCATTCTGGAAATTGCAGTCAATAGCGTAATCCAATACAACAGAAATATGTATGTAGTTCTCTCAATCTCCAACACACAAATTCTAATACAATTACATATGTAAATAACTCTAAAGAAAATATCCTTAGATACAGCTCAATTAATTAACTGTAAACATTTAACTCTGTAACCCATTAAAGTTACAACAGAGGATCAGCGGGGTGGAGATGTTGTTTCCTACCCTCACCACCTGGGTGCGGCCCGTCAAAGTCCATCACCCAGTTGCACAGAGCGGGGTTGAGACCCAGGGTCTCGAGCTTAAAGACGAGTTTTAATGGTACGATGGTGTTCAATGCTGAGCTGTAGTCAATGAACAGCATTCTTACACAGGTATTCCTTTTGTCCAGATGGGATAGGGCAGTGTGCAGTGTGATGGCGATTGCGTCGTCTGTGGACCTATTGGGGCGGTAAGCAAATTGGAGTGGATCTAGGGTATCAAGTAGGGTGGAGGTGATATGATCCTTGACTAGTCTCTCAAAGCACTTCATTAAGACAAAAGTGAGTGCTCCTGGGCGATAGTAATTTAGTTCAGTTACCTTAGCTTTCTTGGGAACAGGAACAATGGTGGCCATCTTGAAGCATGTGAGCACAGCAGACTGGGATAGAGATTGATTGAATATGTCCGTAAACACACCAGCCAGCTGGTCTGCGCATGCTCTGAGGACGCTACCGTCTGGGCCGGCAGCCTTGCGAGGGTTAACACGTTTAAATGTTTTACTCACGTTGGCCATTTTGAAGGAGAACCCACAGGCTTTGGTAGTGTGCCGTGTCAGTGTATGTATGAGTTTTCTTTTTGTAATCCGTGATTGACTGTAGACCCTGCCACATACGTCTCGTGTTTGAGCCGTTGAATTGAGACTCTACTTTGTCTCTATACTGACGCTTTGCTTGTTTGATTGCCTTGCGGAGGGAATAGCTACACTCTTTGTATTCGGTCATGTTTCCAGTCCCCTTGCCATGATTAAAAGCGGTGGTTCGTGCTTTCAGTTTTGCACGAATGCTGCCATCAAGCCACGGTTTCTGTTTAGGGAAGGTTTCAATAGTCACAGTGGGTACAACATCACCGATGCACTTGCTAATGAACTTGCTCACCAAGTCAGCATATACATCAATGTTATTGTCTGAGGCTACCCGGAACATTACCCAGTCCATGTGATCAAAGCAATCTTGAAGTGTGGAATCCGATTGGTCAGACCAGCATTGGATAGACCTAAGCACGGGCGTTTCCTGTTTTAGTTTCTGTCTATAGGCTGGGAGCAACAAAATGGAGTCATGGTTAGATTTGCCGAAGGGAGGGCGAGGGAGGGCTTTGTATGAATCGCGTAAGTTGGAGTAGCAATGGTCCAGAATGCTACCAGCCCGTGTCGCGCAGTCGATATGCTGATAGAATTTAGGAAGCTTTGTTAAAATCCCCAGCTACAATAAATGCAGCCTCAGGATGTATGGTTTCCAGTTTACATAGAGTCCAGTGAAGTTCTTTCAGGCCTGTCAAGGTATCTGCTTGGGAGGGGGGATATACATGGCTGTGACTATAATCAAAGAGAGTTCTCTTGGTTGATAATGCTGTCGGCATTTGACTGTAAGGAATTCTAGGTCAGGTGAACAAAAGGACTTCCTGTATGTTCCTGTATGTTGTTATGATCACACCATGAGTCGTTACTCAGAAGGCATACATCCCCGCCCTTCTTCTTACCAGAGTGTTGTTTCTATTGGCACGATGCGTGAAGAAACCGGGTGGCTGTACCGACTCTGACAACATATCCCGAGTGAGCCATGTTTCCGTGAAACAGAGAATGTTACAATCTCTGATGTCTCTCTGGAAAGCATCTCGTGCCATAATTTCGTCCACCTTGTTGTCTAGAGATTGGACTTTGGCGAGTAATATGCTCGGAAGAGGTGTATGGTGTGCTCGCCTTCTAAGTCTGACCAGTAGGCTGCTCCGTCTGCCCCTCCTGCGGCAACCTCTTTGTTTTGGATCGGCCTCTGGGATAAGATCCCACGTCCAGGGTGGAGGTCTGAACAAAGGATTCGCTGTATGCAATAACACTTGAGATTTTCTGGGCTAACAATGTAAAAAATAATACAAAACAAATTACTGCATAGTTTCCTAAGGACCTGAAGCTAGGAAACCATCTCTGTCGGCGCCATCTACAGTATCTAATATGTCATCTCACGTGACATTCACTGAGAATACAAAACATTAAAAACACTTGCTCTTTCCATGACATAGACTGACCAGGTGAAACCAAGTGAAAGCTATTATCCCTTATAGATGTCACTTGTTAAATCCACTTCAATCAGTGTAGATGAAGAAGACTGGTTAAATAATTATTTTTAAGCCTTGAGACAATTGAGACATGGATTGTGCATGTGGGCCATTCAGAGGGTGAATGGGCAAGACAAAAAATTGAAGTGCCTTTGAACGGTGTATGGTAGTTGGTGCCAGGCCCGCCGGTTTGTGTCAAGAACTGCAACGCTGATGGGTTTTTCATGTTCAACAGTTTCCCGTGTGTATCAAGAATGGTCCACCATCCAAAGGACATCCAACCAACTTGCCACAACTGTGGAAAGCATTGGAGTCAACATGGGCCACCATCCCTGTGGAAGGCTTTTGACACCTTGTTGAGTCCATGCCCTGATGAAATGAGGCTGTTCTGAGGGCAAAGGGGGGGGGGGGTTAATTCTAATGACACCATTATCCTATCTAACAATCCATCCATATCAGAGGGAGAGAGACCCTGGGATAACCTGTGCAGGCCACAGAGAAGAACGAGAGACTGCGGTGGGGATTCTGCTGGGCTGTGAGAACCAGTGGAGGCTTCTGAGGGGATGACGGCTCATAATAATGGCTGGAATGGTATCAAATACATCAACGATGTGGTTTCCATGTGGTTGATATCATTCCATTGACTCCATTCCAGCCATTATTAATAGTCGTCCTCCCCTTAGCAGCCTCCACTGGTGAGAAGGTGGCGCGGAGGCCCCTGTTCTTGTGGGCCCTGTTTTCCTTTCTCCTTGTGTTTGGACAAACAGCAGACAACTGGAGGTTAGAACAACACTCTCCACGGAGCCAAAGGATTTAGACTACAAGTCATTAGGACCGGGGTCAAGTTGAGAGAGCTAAACCCCTGTAATTCCCCCCAAATGTCACGGTCAGGTAGGGCCCTACTTCAGGTTCCAGCTTATTTTCTGTTTCCTTCCCAGAGAAGTCACTCCAGGTTCTAGTAGAAAAGTTAGAGTGACAGTCAGAGACGAACAGATGAGAGATAAATGGAGGGATCGTGACAGGATAAGGTTGTTATTTGACAGATAAAAATAAATGAATAAAATGAATCTACAGGTGTGTAGTTGTCCTACATTTTGAATAGCGTGTCATCGCAAAATCAACTTCTACTACCATGTTGATGGATTAGTTCTTTCTAGTGAGCCATCTTTGAGGTCTCTACCTTTCAAACACTCAGACAATCATTTGATTCTATTAAATGGGTCATTATTGATTTATGAATTTTAGTGCTCACCCTCTCAAACCTCTACATAGCAACTCTGTCAATCAGTTGAGATCTGTCTCTTATCACTACTCTGGACGGTTCTGACTTCGAATATGTGGACAACTACAAATACCTAGGTGTCTGGCTAGACAGTAAACTCTCCTTCCAGACTCACATTAAACATCTCCAATCGAAAATTAATTCTAGAATCGGCTTCCTATTCGCAACAAAGCCTCCTTCACTCATGCTGCCAAAAAATACCCTCATAAAACTTACTTTCCTACCGATCCTTGACTTTGGCGATGTCATTTACAAAATAGCCTCCAACACTCTACTCAGCAAATTGGATGCAGTCTATCACAGTGCCATCTGTTTTATCACCAAAGCCCCATATACAACCCACCACTGTGACCTGTATGCTCTCGTTGGCTGGTCTTCGCTACATATTCGTCGCCAAACCCACTGTCATCTATAAGCCTTATCTCAGCTCACTGGTCACCATAGCAACACCCACCCGTAGCACGCGCTCCAGCATGTATATTTCACTGGTCATCCCCAAAGCCAACAGCTCCTTTGGCCGCCTTTCCTTCCAGTTCTCTGCTGCCTATGACTGGAGAGAATTGCAAAAATCACTGAAGTTGGAGACTTAAATCTCCCTCACTAACTTTAAGCGTCAGCTGACAGAGCAGCTTACTGATCGCTGCAGCTGTACACAGTCCATCTGTAAATAGCCCATCCAACCAACTACCTACCTCATTCCCATATTTGTTTTGTTTTTCTGCTCTTTTGCACACCAGTATATCTACGTGCACATCCTCATCTGCTCATATATCACTCCAGTGTAAATTGCAAAATTGCAATTACTTTGCCACTATTGGCCTATTTATTGCTTTACCTCCTTACTTCATTTGCACACACTGTATACAGCTTTTTCTAGTGTGTTATTGACTGTACCTTTGTTTATCCCATGTGTAACTCTGTGTTGTTTTTGTCACACTGCTTTACTTTATCTTGGCCAGGTCGTAGTTGTAAATGTGAACTTCTTCTCAACTGGCCTACCTGGTTAAATTAAAAATAAAATAAAAAAAATTGACATTTTTGGTTCTACCTCAGGCACTACCTTAACTTTTTAATTCAAGCCTTGTCTACTAAATTAGTAACAAATATTCCTGGACAGACAGATTCGCTGGCAACACCGAGCTTTCAACCTGTTATGGCTGCACGCTGAATATTGAAAAAACTGGAAAATGTGTGCACATTTTCAAACGGCCTCCTAAGAAACTTTTTATTTCCCCCCCCCCCCCCCCTCAAGGTGTGATCTCCGGACGCACCACCAAAAGTCTAGGGGAGGTGGCGGCTCAGGCTCTGGGCGTGGTCCCCATCCCACCATAATAAATCCCCGCTTTTTTAGCCTCCTCCCAATGACCACCCTCCAAATTAACCACACCGGACTAAGGGGCAGCACCGGACTAAGGGGCAGCACCGGACTAAGGGGCAGCACCGGACTAAGGGGCAGCACCAGTATGAGGGGCAGCACCAGTATGAGGGGCAACACCAGAATGAGGGGCAACACCAGAATGACTGGCGGATCCTGGCTGGCTGGCTCTGGCGGATCCTGGCTGGCTGGCTCTGGCGGATCCTGGCTGGATGACGGCTCTGGCGGATCCTGGCTGGATGACGGCTCTGGCGGATCCTGGCTGGATGACGGCTCTGGCGGATCCTGGCTGGATGACGGCTCTGGCTGGTCATGGCTGGCTGACGGCTCTGGCTGGTCATGGCTCGCTGACGGCTCTGGCTGGTCATGGCTCGCTGACGGCTCTGGCTGGTCATGGCTCGCTGACGGCTCTGGCTGGTCATGGCTCGCTGACGGCTCTGGCTGGTCATGGCTCGCTGACGGCTCTGGCTGGTCATGGCTCGCTGACGGCTCTGGCTGGTCATGGCTCGCTGACGGCTCTGGCTGGTCATGGTTCGCTGACGGCTCTGGCTGGTCATGGCTCGCTGACGGCTCTGGCTGGTCATGGCTCGCTGACGGCTCTGGCTGGTCATGGCTCGCTGACGGCTCTGGCTGGTCATGGCTCGCTGACGGCTCTGGCTGGTCAAGGCTCGCTGACGGCTCTGGCTGGTCATGGCTCGCTGACGGCTCTGGCTGGTCATGGCTCGCTGACGGCTCTGGCTGGTCATGGCTCGCTGACGGCTCTGGCTGGTCATGGCTCGCTGACGGCTCTGGCTGGTCATGGCTCGCTGACGGCTCAGGCTGATCCTGTCTGGCGGAAGGCTCTGGCTGATCCTGTCTGGCGGAAGGCTCTGGCTGATCCTGTCTGGCAGAAGGCTCTGGCTGATCCTGTCTGGCAGAAGGCTCTGGCTGATCCTGTCTGGCGGAAGGCTTTGGCTGATCCTGTCTGGCGGAAGGCTCTAGCGGCTCCTATCTGGCGGACGGCTCTGAAGGCTCATGGCAGACGGGCGGCTTTGCAGGCTCAGTACAGACGGGCGGCTTTGAAAGCTCAGTACAGACGGGCGGCTTTGAAAGCTCAGTACAGACGGGCAGTTCATGCGGCGCTTGGCAGACGGACAGTTCAGACGGCATTGGGCAGATGGGCAGTTCAGGCGCCGTTGGGCAGACGGGCAGTTCAGGCGCCGCTGGGCAGACGGGCAGTTCAGGCGCCGCTGGGCAGACGGGCAGTTCAGGCACCGTTGGGCAGACGGGCAGTTCAGGCGCCGTTGGGCAGACGGGCAGTTCAGGCACCATTGGGCAGACGGCAGACTCTGGCCGGCTGAGACGCACTGTAGGCCTGGTGCGTGGTGCCGGAACTGGAGGTACCGGGCTAAAGCTACGCACCTTCAGGCTAGTGCGGGGAGTAGCAACAGGGCACACTGGACTCTCAAGGCGTACTATAGGCCTTGTGCGTGGTACCGGCACTGGTGGTGTCTGGGATTGAAGGAGACTCGGAGGGGTCTGGGAAATGTGCCCTTCATTGGAAATAGACCTCTGTTTTATAAAGAGGCATTAGCTTTTATTGATGAGACAAATGTGTGTATTTAAAGTAAATGATAAGGGGAGAGGCGGTGCTTCAGGGGAAGGGGTGATGAAAGGCTTGTATTAATGTACATGGCGGACTGCTGTTTTCCATTTGCAGTAACCGCTTTCCCCTTTCTCTCTCCTCAATAGTCACACACACACACACAAACACACACACACCATTCCCTCCCTTTCTCCCGTCGTACACATGTAAGTCATATACAAACCAGAAAGAGTTTTGGCGCCCAGGGACAGCGGCCTGGAATTGCCCCCAAGAAACCAAATCCACTCCATCAAATTGCCAGATGTCACTCCCAACCTCGATCAGTTGGACATTGGTTTCACCGGGGGGGAGGAGAGAGATTGTGTGTGATTCAAATAATATTATAAGCTGGATGGTTCGAGCCCTGAATGATGATTTGTTGAAAGCCGTGGTATATCAGACTGTATACCACGGGTATGAATAACATGTATTTTTAGTGCTCTTATTACGTTGGTAATCAGTTTATAATAGCACTAAGGCACCTCTGGGGTTTGTGGAATATGGCCAATATACTACAGCTAAGGGCTGTATCCAGGCACTCCACGTTGCGTCGTGCTTATGAACAACCCTTAGCCGTGGTATATTGGCCATATACCACACCCCCTCGGGCCTTATTGGGTGTAAGCCTGTTTAAAACTAATTAATAAGTTACCAGAAAAAGTGTGTTGAATGTCTATATCTAACTATATCTAAGGTGGCAAATAAGTATCTTTATACCCATCTGTATAGCACTACGAAAGTTAAATAAATATATTATTATTATCCTTGTTTGTGAACTATGAACTATGCTCGTGTGATGAGTAGCTCCCCTAGCTCATGCCTAAGATTTACCTCAGAGGGCAAAGACAAGGCTGTGTATCTGTGAATAACTTTGACAAGGTACGTTTCTTGTAGTTATCAATATTTGTGGTAGTGAAGCACAGTATAAACAATGACTATTGTGCCCAACAACAACAAAAAACAGTGAGATGGATATGGAGTCACTGGGTCATAAAGTTGAACTGGATTCCTAACGTCCTTGGACAGTTGTTGATTGAGTTGCTGGTGTCCTGTGGCCTATGCCAAATTCACTTTCTCATTTCTCATTTCCAAGTTATAGGCATGGATTTTTTAAAAATGATCAGGTTTCTTTCATGTGTTTTACATAAATGAGTACATTGTCATGTACCTGAGTAAAAAAAATCTATAGCAAATGGAAAAGACATCAAGAACAGTAAATATTTTTGGAAAACAAAAGATTGTATTCACAGTGCGGTTTAAGGATTGGGTTGAGTATGGAGACTTCCAGAACACAGACAATGTGTTTTAAATCAAGTTTATTTTGCCATGATTATGTCACTAATTACATTTCAGGCTTTTCCATTATGAAAATGGATGTTGTTTTCGCTGGGACAGAGACATTTTATCACATTTCCACGCCTTAATTAATCTGTTATGCTAAATAACTTGGAAGAGGCCCTTGATTGTCTAAGCAACAAAAAGCTTTTGCGTAATCAAATCCAGCCCATATCAATTAGAAACTATCTGAATTGGTGGTAGGCGTACTTGAGTCTAGGTAAATAGGCTTTAAGGAATCATTAGTATATCATTCAATGTATTTCCATGGGATATTTATACAATATTATCTGAAATATAAACAAATAAATGATGGAGAACTAACAGGAAGGTATATTTAGTCAGATGTTTTTGGAATGGCAATTTAGGAAGCAGTGAAGCAAAAGAAGCAAAAATTATACATTCAAGCCAAGGTGATGGGTGATTTTCCCCACGAACTTTCATAGTTACATAGCATATGAATACATTTGTATAATTACATGTAACTACACTGGTTAATGTATTGAATTACATTGGAATTGGTCCAGTTTCCTTTCATTGTGATTCAGTTTCATGTACCTTTTCTTCAGTATACACTATACAGCTGAGCAGTGCATAAGTGATGCCGAAAGATGTCTTTGAAAGAGCACAGATGTCACCATAAATGTATGAAAAGCAGAGATAAAATACAATAATTTAGGCTAATGCCCAATGCGGGAATCAAACCCAATGTAGGGTTGCAAAGCACCATCATCCAACCAATGGACCTTCTGGTTTAGCTGATGTCTTGCTCCTCATAAGGGACATGTGGTGACACTTCTGGTCAATGGTCTATTTTGTAAGATGAAATATGAAGCAGACATCAGAGTTCACCAATGTCACAAGCACGAACGCAAGTATGCACACACACACACACACACACACACACACACACACACACACACACACACACACACACACACACACACACACACACACACACACACACACACACACACACACACACACACACACACACACACACACACACAGAGTGCTGCATTGTTCCACTGAGATCTATTCTGACATTCGTTTCCTCTCTAAAGCACACAAAATATACATCTACATATGTGCACACATTTACAGTAGATACAGATACTGTAGACTGCACACACACACACACACACACACACACACACACACACACACACACACACACACACACACACACACACACATTTACAGACACCAACAGTGAACTTGTGCAATTTTCCCATCATAAACAGGAAGTGGTTTCTTAGCCATCATCATTCCCAAGTTGCTATGGGTAACATGATGTTTCCTTACCCCCCCTCGTCTATCCCTCTCCCCTCGTCTCTCCCTCTCCCTTTCCCGCTCCCCTTGTTTGTTTGTTTCCCAATGTTTTTATTTAAAACATCAAAAGGCAGCCCCTTCCCTCTCGATGGCCCCCTCAGCCCCAGAGCCTTCAGAATGATTTGTAAACTTCAAAAGGCTAAGAACCCCAGTCTGGTCTCCTCAGTTCATTTAGGTCATTCAATAAGCCAGCAGCGCACAGCTTCCCCCCGGCCCCCGCTGCCGCCACCACCCCGTTGTCCTCACTCTCGCCAACTGAAGCCTCTCTGGACTATGGGGAACATATGTCAACTACGCTGGACCAAACTCCCACAAAATAAGCATTTATTTATTGATGTCTTGTTCAGAGTGTCTTTTGGAGGGGTGGGAGGGTGGGGTTAGCCACTGATGTGTTTGTTTGTTTTCAGAGTGCATGTCATGTTTGTTGGGTATCCCTGTCAATGCAACGTCCGTTAAGCTGTGGAGTTAAGCTGTGGAGTTAGTAGACCTAAAGTACACTTTAGGTCTACTGGAAGGAAATAATATACAACCAAATGTATATCGGGACAAGCCACTAACCAACTGTACCCATACCTTTGGTGACCTCACTTCCGTGTTGGGATAATATACAGTGAGCTCCAAAAGTATTGGGACAGTGACACATTATTTGTAGTTTTGGCTCTGTACTTCAACACTTTGGGTTTTAAATGATACCATGACTATGAGCTTAAAAGTCCAGACTGTCAGCTATCATCAGAGGGAATTTTAATCTACAGTTGAAGTCGGAAGTTTACATACACTTAGGTTGGAGTCATTAAACCTTGTTTTTCAACCACTCCACAAATTTCTTGTTTACAAACTATAGTTTTGGCAGTCGGATAGGACATCTATTTTGTGCATGACACAAGTAATTTTTACAACAATTGTTTACAAACAGATTATTTCACTTATAATTCACTGTATCACAATTCCAGTGGGTCAGAAGTTTACATACATTAAATTGACTGTGCCTTTAAATAGCTTGGAAAATTCCAGAAAATGATGTCATGGTTTTAGATGCTCCTGATAGGCTAATTGACATAATTTGAGTCAATTGGAGGTGTACCTAGGGATGTATTTCAAGGCCATACTTTCAAACTCAGTGCCTCTTTGCTTGACATCATGAGAAAATTAAATCTAAGTCAAAAGAAATCTAAGTCAAGTCTAGTTCATCCTTGGGAGCACTTTCCAAATGCCTGAAGGTACCATGTTCATCTGTACAAACAATAGTACGCAAGTATAAACACCATGGGGCCACGCAGCCGTCATACCGCTCAGGAAGGAGATGCGTTCTGTCTCCTAAAGATGAACGTACTTTGGAGTGAAAAGTGCAAATCAATCCCAGAACAACAGCAACGGACCTTGCGACGATGCTGGAGGAAACAGGTACAAAATCCACAGTAAAATGAGTCCTATATCGACATAACCTGAAAGGTCAGCAAGGAAGCAGCCACTGCCTCGAAACCGCCATAAAAAAGGCAGACTACGGTTTTCAACTGCACATGGGGACAAAGATCGTACTTTTTGGAGAAATGTCCTCTGGTCTGATGAAACAAAAATAGAACTGTTTGGCCATAATGACCATCTTTATGTTAGGAGGAAAAAAGGGGAGGCTTGCAAGCCGAAGAACACCATCCCAACCATGAAGCACGGGGGTGGCAGCATCATGTTGTGGGGGGGCTTTGCTGCAGGAGGGACTGGTGCACTTCACAAAATAGATGGCATCATGAGGACGGAAAATTGTGTGGATATATTGAAGCAACATCTCAAGGCATCTGTCACGAAGTTAAAGCTTGTTCGCAAATGGGTCTTCCAAATGTACAATGACCCCAAGCATATCTGTCGCTTTGGACATTGTGTTAACAACCCTCCAGACAAGCTTCAATGCCATACAACTCTCCTTCGGTGGCCTCCAATTGCTCTTAAATACAAGTAAAACTAAATGCATGCTCTTCAACCGATCGCTGCCTTCACCTGCCCGCCCGTCCAGCAATATGTGGACAACTACAAATACCTAGGTGTCTTGTTAGACTGTAAACTCTCCTTCCAGACTCACATCAAACATCTCCAATCCAAAGTTAAATCTAGAAATGGCTTCCTATTTCGCAACAAAGCATCCTTCACTCATGCTGCCAAACATACCCTTTTAAAACTGACCATCCTACCGATCCTCGACTTCGGTGATGTCATTTACAAAATAGCCTCCAATACCCTACTCAATAAATTGGATGCAGTCTATCACAGTGCCATCCGTTTTGTCACCAAAGCCCCATATACTACCCACCACTGCGACCTGTACGCTCTCGTTGGCTGGCCCTCGCTTCATACTCGTCGCCAAACCCACTGGCTCCAGGTCATCTACAAGACCCTGCTAGGTAAAGTCCCCCCTTATCACAGCTCTCTGGTTACCATAGCAGCACCCACCTGTAGCACGCGCTGCAGCAGGTATATCTCTCTGGTCACCCCCAAAACCAATTCTTCCTTTGGCCGCCTCTCCTTACAGTTCTCTGCTGCCAATGACTGGAATGAACTACAAAAATCTCTGAAACTGGAAACACTTATCTCCCTTAATAGTTTTAAGCACCAGCTGTCAGAGCAGCTCACAGATTACTGCACCTGTACATAGCCCATCTATAATTTAGCCCAAACAACTACCTCTCCCCCTACTGTGTTTATTTATTTATTTATTTTGCTCATTTGCACCCCATTATTTCTATCTCTACTTTGCACATTCTTCCACTGCAAATCTACCATTCCAGTGTTTTACTTGATATATTGTATTTACTTCACCACCATGGCCTTTTTTTTGCCTTTACCTCCCTTATCTCACCTCGTTTGCTCACATTGTATATAGACTTATTTTTCTACTGTATTATTGACTGTATGCTTGTTTTACTCCATGTGTAACTCTGTGTTGTTGTATGTGTCGAACTGCTTTGCTTTATCTCGGCCAGGTCACAATTGTAAATGAGAACTTGTTCTCAACTTGCCTACCTGGTTAAATAAAGGTGAAATAAAATAAAAGAAATAAATACTCCCAAAGTTGTGGCAAAATGGCTTAAGGACAACAAAGTCAAGGTATTGGAGTGGCCATCACAAAGCCCTGACCTCAATCCTATAGAAAATGTGTAGGCAGACCTGAAAAAGCATGTGCTAGCAAGGAAGCCTACAAACCTGACTCAGTTACACCAGGTCTGCCAGGAGGAATGGTCAAAAATTCACCCAACTCATTGTGGGAAGCTTGTGGAAGGCTACCCGAAACATTTGACCCAAGTTTAAAAAGGCAATGCTACCCAATACTAATTGAGTGTATGTAAACTTCTGACCAACTGGGAATGTGATGAAAGAAATAAAAGCTGAAATAAATAATTCTCTCTACTATTATTATAACATTTCACATTCTTAAAATAAAGTGGTGATCCTAACTGACCTAAGACAGGGAATTTTTACTCTGATTAAATGTCAGGAATTGTGAAAAACTGAGTGTAAATGAATTTGACTAAGGTGTATGTAAACCTCCGACTTCAACTGTATATTCGATGAACCGTTTAGAAATGACATCAATTTTTGTTCCTAGTCCCCCCATTTTAGGGGACCAAAAGTATTGGTAATAACGTATGGTGTCATTTTGGAGTCACCTTTATTGTAAATAAAAATACAATATGTTTCTAAACACTTCTACATTAATGTGGATGCTACCGTGATTACAGATCATCCTGAATGAATCGTGAATGATGATCATCAAATCAAGTTTATTTTATATAGCCCTTTGTACATCAGCTAATATCTCGAAGTGCTGTACAGAAACCCAGCCTAAAACCCCAAACAGCAAGCAATGCAGGTGTAGAAGGACGGCGGCTAGGAAAAACTCCCTAGAAAGGCCAAAACCTAGGAAGAAACCTAGAGAGGAACCCGGCTATGAGGGGTGGCCAGTCTTCTGGCTGTGCCGGGTGGAGATTATAACAGAACATGGCCAAGATGTTCAAATGTTCATAAATGACCAGCATGGTCAAATAATAATCAGGAGTAAATGTCAGTTGGCTTTTCATAGCCGATCATTGAGAGTATCTCTACCGCTCCTGCGGTCTGTAGAGAGTTGAAAACAGCAGGTCTGGGACAGGTAGCACGTCCGGTGGACAGGTCAGAGTGAGAAAGTTATCATACCACACCAAAACTGCTAACCTCCCCTGTAATTATAATGGTGAGAGGTTAGCATGTCTTGGTGGTATGACATTTGTGTGTCTGTAACTTGTGGTGGTGAGAAGAAGGCTGTAACAGATATCCACCTTTCCCCTTGCACTGTGTCCAGACAGAGTGGGTGACGCAGGGGTTACATAAGGCAATGTAGCGAAGGCCAGTAAATGCTGGAGGAGCATAAATCTCAGCTTCTCAAAACCACTCAGAGACATCGGTGGCCTCTCCCTGTGGCGGGCTGTCTTTGTACAGCTCCGTGACATGTTGTCTTAGTCCAGCTCCGTGATGGGTTGTCTTAGTCCAGCCCTGTGGTGGGTTGTGTTTGTCCAGGCCCGTTGCGGGTTGTCTTAGTCCGGCCAAGTTTTGGGCCTTCTTAGTTCCTCCAATCTGCATCTGATAAAGGGAGGGGCCCTCCTCCGGCCCTGCCTTCATGGGAGAGACCACAGCAGGTTAATAGCGCTGTACACTACCGGTCAAAAGGTTTAGAACACCTACTCATTCAAGGGTTTTTCTTTATTTGTACTATTTTCTACATTGTAGAATAATAGTGATGACATCAAAACAATGTAATAACACATGGAATCATGTAGTAACCAAAAAAGTGTTAAACAAATTAAAATGTTTTATATTTGAGATTCTTCAAATAGCCACCCTTTGCCTTGATGACAGCTTTGCACACTCTTGGCATGTATACATCATCAAAAGTTCTGGGATTATGAGATTTTGTCCTATGGTGCGACATGAGGCCCTAACTTCCAGCATCCTCAAGACATTTTAATTGTTCATTTTTTTAAACTTTTATTTGGAATGGTAATGGAGTCAATTACATGTTGTACAGATATAGGATCTTAATTTGATAACTCTTTTGCAGATGAGCTTCATGATTTACATAAATTCACTGAAAACCTGCACTAACACACGGTTATATTAATCCTACCGCTGCACCATCGAGAGCATCCTGACAGGAAGCATCAGGGCTGGTGTGGGAATTGCTCTGTCCATGACTGCAAGGCCCTCAAGCGGGTGGTGAAGACAGCCCAGTACATCACTGGGACCGTACTCCCACTCATCTAGAACATCTACTCAAAATGGTGCCTGAGGACAGCATGGAGCATCATCAAGGACCCCACACACCCCAGCTATGATCAGTTCTCTCCTCTACTGTTGGGCAGACGGTATCGGAGCATGAGGTCTGATACCAACAGGTTCAAAGACAGTTTCTATCATGTGTATGTGACCAATAAAATCTGATTTGATTTATCTACGAGCCATCAGACCGCTGAACACTTGAACTGGACTGATTTCCGCACCTTAGCACACATGGACTCACTCATGCACAAAACCACAGACATACACACACATACCTGCATTCATGCTACACACACACATCACAACTGCTGCTACCAGACTCTTATTATATGGCTCAGTGTCACGATAATCCTCCTCCTCTTCATCAGAAGAGGAGGAGCAGGGATTGAACCAAGGTGCAGCGCGTTGAAATGACATGATGAATTTATTTAACAAGACAAAACGGACTATACTTGAAAATGATACAAAATAACAAAACGAAAGTAGACAGACCTGAACGACGAACTTACATACAACGTGAAGAACGAAATGAACAGGAACAGACTACATGAAATGAACAAACCGTAAACAGTCCCGTATGGTGCAAACATTGACACAGACACAGGAGACAACCACCCACAAACAAACAGTGAGAAATGCCCTACCTAAATATGACTCTTAATTAGAGGCAAACGCAAACCACCTGCCTCTAATCAAGAGCCATACCAGGCAAACCAAAACCAACATAGAAACAGATAACATAGAATGCCCACCCAACCTCACGTCCTGACCAACTAACACACAAAAACTAACATAAATAGGTCAGGAACGTGACAGTACCCCCCCCCACAAGGTGCGAACTCCGGACGCACCAGCACAAAGTCTAGGGGAGGGTCTGGGTGGGCATCTAACCACGGTGGTGGCTTAGGCTCCGGGCGCGGTTCCCACCCCACCATAATCCATCCTAACTTCCTCCCACAAAGAATGTCCACCCTCTTTCTTCCCCCACACAATTCTCTTAATAATATATTAAATAAGGATAACACCAGGACAGAGAGATAAATCAAGATAGAGGGATAGATAAGACTATAGAGATAGATGAAGATAGAGAGGGAGATTAGGATAGAGGGGCAACTCCGGACTGAAAGGCAGCTCCGGACAGAGAGACAGCTCTGGACTGATGGGCAGTTCTGGGTATCCAGCCTTTTCAGGCTGAAGGGCAGCTCATGGCTGACTGACGACTCTCGATGCTCATGGCTGGCTGACGGCTCTCGACGCTCATGGCAGGCTGACGGCTCTCGACGCTCATGGCAGGCTGACGGCTCTCGACGCTCATGGCAGGCTGACGGCTCTCGACGCTCATGGCAGGCTGACGGCTCTCGACGCTCATGGCAGGCTGACGGCTCTCGACGCTCATGGCAGGCTGACGGCTCACGACGCTCATGGCGCTCTGACGGCTCTGGCTGCTCATGGCTCTCTGACGGCTCTGGCTGCTCATGGCTCACTGACGGCTCTGGCTGCTCATGGCTCTTTGACGGCTCTGGCTGCTCATGGCGCTCTGACGGCTCTGGCTGCTCATGGCTCGCTGGCGGCTCTGGCAGATCCTGTCTGGTTGGCGGCTCTGGCAGATCCTGTCTGGTTGGCGGCTCTGGCAGATCCTGTCTGGTTGGCGGCTCTGGCAGATCCTGTCTGGTTGGCGGCTCTGGCAGATCCTGTCTGGCTGACGGCTCTAGCGGCTCCTGTCTGGCTGACGGCTCTAGCGGCTCCTGTCTGGCTGACGGCTCTGTAGGCTCATGGCAGACGGGCGGCTTTGCAGGCTCATGGCAGACGGGCGGCTTTGCAGGCTCCTGGCAGACGGATGGCTCAGACGGCGCTGGGGAGACGGATGGCTCAGATGGCGCTGGGGAGACGGATGGCTCAGATGGCGCTGGAGAGACGGATGGCTCAGATGGCGCTGGGGAGACGGATGGCTCTGGCCGGATATGGCGCACTGTAGACCTGGTGCGTGGTGCCGGAACTGGAGGCACCGTGCTAATGATAAGCACCTTCCTACTAGTGCGGGGAGCAGGGACAGGGCACACTGTATTCTCAAAGCCTACTCTATCCCTGATGCGTGGTACCGGCACTGGTGACACCGGGCTGAGGACAAGCACATCAGGATTAGTAGGGGGAGAAGATACAGTGGGTTCAGGGCTCTGGAGACGCACTGGTAGCTTAGTGCGTGGGACCGGAACTGGAGGCACCGGGCTAGATACACGCACTACAGGGAGAGTGCGTGGAGGAGGAACAGGGCTCAGGATACGCACTGGTAGCCTAGTGCGTAGTGTATACACTGTAGGTACTAGGCTGGGGCGGGGAGGTGGTGCCGGAAATACCGGACCGTGGAGGCGTACTGGCACTCTTGAGCATTGAGCTTGCCCAACCTTACCTGGTTGAATGCTCCCGGTCGCCCGACCAGTGCGGGGAGGTGGAATAACCCGCACCGGCCTATGTAGGCGAACCGGAGAAACCATGCGTAAGGCCGGTGCCATGTATGCCGGCCCGAGGAGACGCACTGGTGACCAGATGCGTTGAGCCGGCCTCATGACACCTGGCTCAATACCCAATCTAGCCCTCCCAGTGCGGGGAGGTGGAATAACCCGCACCGGGCTATGCACTCGTACAGGAGACACCGTGCGCTCTACTGCGTAACACGGCGCCTGCCCGTACTCCCGCTCTCCACGGTGAGCCTGGGAAGTGGGCGCAGGTCTCCTACCTGCCCTTGGCCCACTACCCTTTAGCCCCCCCCCAAGAAATTTTTGGGAGTTACTCACGGGCTTTTTCGGCTTCCGTGCCAGACGCGTTCCCTCATAGCTCCGGTTCCTCTCTCCGGTAGCCTCCGCTCTCCTCAGTGCCTCCAGCTGTTCCCATGGGAGGCGATTTCTACCAGCTAGGATCTCCTCCCATGTGTAGACACCCTTTCCATCCAGAACATCGTCCCAAGTCCACGAGTCCTGATTATTTGGTCGCTGCTCGTAGTCACACTGCTTGGTTCTGGACATTTGGTGGGTGGTTCTGTCACGATCGTGTACTGGAGAGAATGAGGACCAAGGCGCAGCTGGATAAGAATACATCTTCTCTTTTAATGAAACGAACGAAGATGAACATGGAACGAAAAAACACTATTACAAACAAACAAAACAACAAAACGACCGTGAAGCTACAAACGTTGTGCATAGACAGACAGGCTACAAACGTTCTGACCTAGACACAGGAGACAACCACCCACAAACAAACAGTGAGAAATGCCCTACCTAAATATGACTCTTAATTAGAGGCAAACGCAAACCACCTGCCTCTAATCAAGAGCCATACCAGGCAAACCAAAACCAACATAGAAACAGATAACATAGAATGCCCACCCAACCTCACGTCCTGACCAACTAACACACAAAAACTAACATAAATAGGTCAGGAACGTGACACTCAGTTTATACACTTTCCCCCATTCCCGCCCTTCCCTAATATATATAAATATTGGACTATAAATTGTGCCTTCCTGTATGCTAAAATATTTATTATATTCTACTGAGCCATTTATTTAATGTTTGTATTCTTATGTTTTATTATTTCTTATTGCTGTTGCATTGTCGAGAAGGAACCTGCAAGTAAGCATTTAATTTGAAGATGTATACCATGCGTATTAGTGATGTGCTGGTTGTCTTATAACCTGCAGTACCCTTGGTTATATCCGTGGGGCGGGCAGGTTTAGGGTTGAAATATTGTGTGGATGAAGGGCGGTAAGTGGCGGGCGGGTTGAATATAGAGAAAACAATACCTTAAATAATCCATAAATGTATAATTCTGGTGCAATTTATATTTATAGACTACATTTAGGGGTTTTTGTTCATTGTTTTAGGCTATCTGGCATTACTATATAAGCCTAAGGTTTAGGGCCTAACTGTACTTGCGCCAAATAGCCTACACGCCAATCGCCAAACGCTTTTGGGAATGGTCAGAAAAAATGTAGTCTATAGATATAATCCTCAGAGGCAAAAAGGACAATGTCGGAGTTTAATGCACTATGAGAAAAGCTGAAAATAAAGAGAAGGGAGGGACAGAAAAGTAATGTTTGGGCAAGATTTGGTGAAGTAATAAAATAGGATGATAGCAGTACCTGCTATATTATGTGTGATGATTGTAAGACGCTATACACATTCGTCAGTCACAAGATGGGGACTTCAAATAGGCCTATGGCACGTCAAGAGAACTGTAGCCTATTGTTCAGATTGGTTAAATAGTAACTGAAATCTGGACACTGACTGTAAGTAGATCTATAACCTCACATAGCCTTAATATTAACTCCTGCAGAATTAAACATTTCACTTGCAGTAAAATGATACACCAAACATGGGCACAATTCTGGTGAGCAAGGGTTTATTTAGTCTTCTATGGCAATATATAATGACAGAAGAGATGCTGCATGTATCTAATGATAGACACATTTACTAAAAAATAGCTTACCAAAATGTTGGAAATGATAAGCAGAAACATATCAAAATCAGGCAGAAAAAATAATCCTGAACCTCCTGTTAAAAAATCTTTCTGCTGTCTCTGACTGTAGACTACAGCACATTTTCTATATTAGCGGTTAGGGTCTGGCGGGTGCAGGTGAACAAACAGCTGACTCGCGCACCACTAATGTGTATCCCATACATATGACTAATAAAATATGAAACGAGAAACTATTGCATTTTTCATCTAGCCTAATTTTATCCAGCTAATAACCTAATCACCGATCAAGCAACATTATGGACTAAACGTTCAAATCCTGTTTCTGGAGGATTCTTTTGTTGTGACAATACTGGTCAAATGAATATCCTACATCTGTTGTTGTTCTTCTCTTACGGAGAGTGCAATTCAACCCCCAAAGAAAACCCAGTCCCTGTGCATAACTGCAGCAACAAAGACATGCATTTGGGGCCGTATTAAATCAAATAAAATTGTATTTGTCACACGCTTCATAAACAACAATTGTAGACTAACTGTAAAATGCTTACTCACAGGCCCTTCTTAACAATGCAGAGAGATCAAAAATAGAAAAATAATAGCACATGGAATAAATACACAATGAATAACGATACCTTGGCTATATACATGGTACCAGTACTGAGTCGATGTGCAGGGGTATGAGGTAATTGAGATAGATACAGTATGTACATATAGGTAGGGATAAAGTGACTAGGCAACAGGATAGATAATAACAGTAGCAGCAGCACATGTGATGAGGCAAAAGAGTTAGTGAAAAAAGGGTCAATGCAGATAGTCCGGTTAGCTATTCGTTAACGATTTATCTAACTATTGATCAGTCTTATGGCTTTAGGGTAGAAGCTGTTCAGGGTCCAGTTGGTTCCAGACTTGCTGCATCGGTACCACTTGCCATGCGGTAGCAGAGAGGGCAATTTATAACTTGGGTGGCTGGAGTCTTTGACAAATTTGTAGGGCCTTCCTCTGACACCGCCTGGTATAGAGGTCCTGGATGGCAGGGAGTTGTGAAGAATGTGAAGCTCTCGACTTGCTTTACTACAGCCCCGTCAATCAAATCAAATGTATTTATAAAGCCCTTTATACATTAGTAGATGTCACAAAGTGCGTATATAGAAACCCAGTCTAAATCCTCAAACAGCAAACAATGCAGATGTAGAAGCACAGTGGCTAGGAAAAACTACCTAGAAAGGCAGGAACCTAGGAAGAAACCTAAAGAGGAACCAGGCTCTGAGTGATTGCCAGTCCTCTTCTGGCTGTCCCTGGTGTAAATTATAAGAGTACATGGCCATCAAGGCCAGGTTGTTCTTCAAGATGTTCAAATGTCCAGCTAGGTCAAATAATAATCACTGTGCTTGTAGAGGATGCAGCAGGTCAGCACCTCAGGAGTAAATGTCAGTTGGCTTTTCATAGCCTATCATTCAGAGGTCGAGACAGCAGGTGCGGTAGAGAGAGAGAGAGAAAGGGATGAAAACAGCAAGTCCAGGGCCTCCCGAGGGGCGCAGTGGTCTAAGGCACAGCATCGCAGTGCAAGAACCGTCACTACATATCCGGGTTTGATCCCAGGCTGTGTCGCAGCCGACCGTGACCGGAGCACAATTGGCCCAGCGGCGTCCAGGTTAAAGGGAGGGTTTGGCCGACCAGGATCTCTTTGTCCCATCGTGCTCTAGCGACTCCTTGTGGCGAGCCTTGCGCACGCTGACTTCGGTCGGCAGTTGTACGGTGTTTCCTCCGACACATTGGTGCAGCTGGCTTCCGGGTTAAGCGAGCAGTGTGTCAAGAAGCAGTGCGGCTTGGCAGGGTCATGTTTCGGGGGACCTCTCTCTCTCTCTCTCTCTCTCTCTCTCTCTCTCTCTCTCTCTCTCTCTCTCTCTCTCTCTCTCTCTCTCTCTCTCTCTCTCTCTCTCTCTCTCTCTCTCTCTCTCTCTCTCTCTCTCTCTCTCTCTCTCTCTCTCTCTCTCTTTGTACAGGAGTTGCAGCCATGGGACAAGACTGTAAATATCAATTTGGGAGAAACGGAGTCAAAAGTACTAAAAAATAAAAAAAATAAAAATATGCAGGTCCGGGACAAGGTAGCATGTCCAAGAAACACAAGCAGAACAGTTGAACATGGAGCAGCAGCAGGATAAGGTAGCGCGTCTGGTTAACAGGTCAGGGTTCTATAGCCGCAGGCAAAACAGCAGAACCTGGATCAGCAGCACGACCAGGTGGACAGGGGACAGCCAGGAATTATCAGGCCATATAGTCCTGAGGCATGGTCCTGGGGCTCAGATCCTCTGGGAGGGGAGAGGGAGAGAGAGAGAGAGAGAGCGAGAGCGAGAGTGAGAGAGAGATAGGAGAATTAGAGGGAGCATACTTCAGTTCACACAAGACACCAGATAAGACAGAAGAATTTCACCACCAAGGACAGACTAAACCTAGCCCCCCGGCACATAGACTATTGCAGTATAGATACTGGAGGCTGAGACGGAGGGGGCACTGTGGCACTGTGGCCCTGTCCGACGACACCTCTGGTAGGTAAAAATCCCTGCCTCTAGCTGTTTGCTTAGACATTCTAGGGACAATAAGGAGGCTTGTTCCTTGTGACCATAGCATACTTGTAGGTATGTAAGGCAGGACCAAATTGGAGTGATAGGTAGGAGAAAGTCCATGTAATGCTTTGTAGGTTAGCAGTAAAACCTTGAAATCAACCCTAGCCTTAACAGGAAGCCAGTGGATGTGGATGGAGACGTGCTCAGCCCTCTGTTTCCTGTTGTCCACGATCTGCTCCTTTGTTTTGCTGATGTATAGGGAGAGGTTGCTGTCCTGGCACCACCTTGCCGGGTCACTGACTTCCTCCCTATAGACTGTCTCTTTGTTGTCGATGATCAGGCCAACCACCATCATTTAGTCAGAAAACGTAATGATGCTGTTGGAGTCGTGCGCAGTCGTGGGTGAACAGGAATTACAGGAGGGGACTAAGCATGCACCCCTGAGGCGCCCCTGTGTTGAGGGTCAGTGTGGTGGGTCAGGAATTCCAGGCCCGTCAGGAATTCCAGGATCCAGTTGCAGGGAGGTGTTCAGTCCCAGGGTTCTGAGCTTAGTGATGAGCTTGGAGGGCACTATGGTGTTGAATGCTGACCTATACACAATGAGCAGCATTCTCACGTAGGTGTTCCTCTTGTCCAGGTGGGAGGGCCGAGTGGAGTGTAATAGAGATTGCGTCTTTTGTGGATCTGTTGGGGTGGTATGTGAATTGGAGCGGGTCCAGGGTGTCTGGGATGACGGTGTTCACATGATCCATGACCAGCCTTTTAAAGCATTTCATGACTACTGATGTGAGTGCTATGGTGTGACACTTGCCAGCTGGTCAGCGCATGCTATGAGTACGCGTCCTGGTAATACGTCTGGCCCCCTGGCCTTGTGAATGTTAAACCGGTTTAAAAGTCGTACTCACATCGACTACAGAGAGCGAGATCACACAGTCGTCCGGAACAGCTGGTGCAGCACGGTTCAGCATTGCTTGTCTCGAAGCGAGCATAGAAGGAATTTAGCTAATCTGGTAGGCTCAGCTGAGCAGCTCATGGCTGGGTTTCCCTTTGTAATCCATGATAGTTTGCAAGCCCTGCCACATCTGACAAGTGTCAGAGCCAGCGTAGAAGAATTTGATCTTAGTCCTGTATGGACATTTTGACTGTTGGATGACTCATCAGAGGTCGTTGCGGGACTTCTTGTAAGCATGTCCCGCTCCTTGAATGCGGCAGCTCTAGCCTTTAGCTCAGTGCGGCTGTTGCCTGTAATCCATGGCTTCTGTTTGGGATATGTAGGTACAAAATCGTCAATGCACTTATTAACTTCTCTAAGATAGGGGGCAGCATTTTCACTTTTCAAACTACTTTTGTAATACAACTTTTGGTATTTTTATACGTTAATAATTGATCAAATTGAAGACGGGTCTATCTGTTTTCAATACAGGAGGACAACAAACTAACGCTACTTTTCTAGTCTTGTGCAACTCTCAAACAGTACACATAACGTTACACTGATTCAAGATGTCCGTACTTCTTCATTGCACAAAGGAATAACCTCAACCAATTTCCAAAGACTGGTGACATCCAGTGGAAGCGGTAGGAACTGCAAACAAGTCCCTTAGAAATCTAGTATCCCAATGAAATCTCATTGAACAGACAGTGACCTAAAAAACAAACATCTGAAGGGTTAGTCCTTGGGGTTTTGCCTGCTACATAAGTTCTGTTATACTCACAAACATGATTCAAACAGTTTTAGAAACTTCAGAGTGTTTCCTATCAAAATCTACTAATAATATGCATATCTTATATTCTGGGGATGAGTAGAAGGAATTTGAAATTGGGCACGCTATTTATCCAAAAGTGAAAATGCTGCCCCCTATCCTAGAGAAGTTAACCTTACCCAAAGCTGCAGTTCGCTTTTGACAATGCAAGGAAAAAACAGCTAGATGTATATTATCCATGTCCTTGTTCAGCCATGACCCCAAGAAACAGGATATTACAGTTCTTCAGGTCCCGTTGATAGGATAGTCTCAAACAGCGCTGTCCAGTTTGTTCTATAGTGATTGTACTACGTTCGCCAATAGAATGGAGGGTAGAGGAGGTTTATTTACTCGCCGATGTAGTCACGTCAGGGAACCCGCTTGTTTGCCTTTTTATGGGACGTCTCTTTCGAGTTCCGGAGAGTGGAAATCTTCATCCAAATCGATTTGAGTGATCGATGTTCTGATGTCCAGAAACTGTTTTTGGTCATAGGAAATGATGGCGGAAATATTATGTACAAAAAAAGTTATGAACAGAAGCGATCCCCTGCAGTGCCATCTTTATTAATTATGCAGCGTGGGGCCGTATGTGGTGTTGTCTGTAGATTATGCCCTGTGTGGCCATTTTAATTATATTTTGACGTATGTTAGCTGTCAGTCAAACTGCACAGAAGTTCAACCAAAACACAACTTGATGTTTAAGTTAAGGCATTCATTCTGAGTGGTAAAGGGTTAAGGTTTTGGATAGGGTTAAAACAGAAAAAATGTAAATGAGTGCCTAGCACTGGGATTTAACTCGTTACCCTCTGAACCATAGCTTGCCGTTTAAGCCCATCCTACCCCATCAACACTGCCTTAGAAAGTCACGAGCCTACTAGATAGGTGCTGCTTTTGCCCCTAGTGGACGGTATGAAAATGTAATAGTAATAATAATGACTCCTGGGACTCGGAATCTGATACCAGCAGTTATGCACACAGGAGTCATATTCGTATGTGAACGGCTTGGTGTAGCTTCCCTATGCCTCGAATCAGATCGAAGATAATTTTATTGGATCTTTTGAAACAAACAGGATAACCTGGATTAATTCATGAAGCTGAGAACGAAATGTATAATTTGTCCACATTTTTCAAGTGTAATTTTCCCCTGACACCACTCTGGCTTCCCCCACCCCCCAATCCACTGCTCCGCTCCACCCCCAAAGGAGGGCAGTAAATGGAAAATGTTATCTATTTTCCATCAACCATGACAGTAAAAGCACCAAGATATTTATCTGACGGAGAAGAAAAAACTATTCAACTGCCTGATTGTTCTTACAGTTCTCTGAACTTTTCAAAGCAACATTTAATTGGGATGAAATTAGAGGGCTCTTCCGCAGGAAGGAAAGCATTTTAATCACCATGTCGTTAACCCCTGTAGGTCTAATCCTTTAGATCGCAATATCTACTAAGCTAACATATGGAATTGTTTTAAGATGATCATAAAATGTATAACTTAGTCATTTGATTTAGGCAGAAAAAAAATACAAATTATTTGATGAAATATTGAATTTGGCCCTTACTGCTGTAGCCCATAGATTTCAATTTACATTTGAGACATTTAGCAGATGCTCTTATCCAGAGTAACTTATAGTTAGTGTATTCACCTTTGAACAGAGCCTGAACGTAGGGAGAGACAGTTCTTCTTGCTGCTCCGTCGGCAAGTACCATGGTCTTGTAGTGGATGCGATTTTCGAATGGAAGCCAGTGAAGTGTGCGGATGAGGGGGATAACATGGGACAATTTTGGAAGGTTGAACACCAGGTGGGCTGTAGCGTTCTGGATAAATTGCAGGGGATTGATGGCACAAGCGGGGAGCCCAACCAACAGTGAGATGCAGTAGAAATGACAAGTGCCTGGATTAGGACCTGTGCCGCTTCCTGTGTGAGTTGTACTCTACAGACGTTGTAGAGCATGAACCTGCAGGAGGGAGTCACTGCTTTGATGTTTGCAGAGAACGAAAGGGTGATGTCCAAGGTCACACTAAGGTTCTCTGGGAGGGGGACACCATTGATTTGTCAACCTTGATGGCGAGGTCTTGGAGCGGGCAGGCCTTCCCTGGGAGGAATAGCAGCTTGAGGTGGTGGGCCGACATCCAAGCTGAGATATCTGTCAGGCACACAGAGATGCATGTCACCACCTGGGTGTCAGAAGGGGGGAAAGAGAAGAGTAGTTGAGTGTCATTCGCATATCAATGATAGGAGAGACCATTTGAGGATATAACGGAGCCAAGTGACTTGGTGTATAGAGAGAAGTGGAGAGGGCCTAGAACCTTGTCCTGGGGGACACCAGTAGTTAGAGTATGTGGTGTAGACACAGATCCTCTCCACATCACCCGGTAGGAGCGGCCTGCCAGGTAGGATGCAATCCAAGAGTGTGCAAAGCCTGACACGCCCATCCCTGAGAGGGTGGAGAGGAGATGATGGTTCAAAGTGTTGAAGGCAGTGGATAGATCTAGGAGGATTAGAACAGAGGAGAGAGAGTCAGCTTTGGCAGTGTGGAGAGCCTCCGTGACATAGACAAGAGCAGTTTCGGTTGAGTGACCCGTCTTGAAGCCTGACTGGTCAAGGTGAAGAAGATCATTCTGAGAGAGATAGAGAGAGAGTTGGCCAGAGACAGCACGCTCAAGCGTTTTGGAAAGGAAAGAAAGACGGGATACTGGTCTGTAGTTTTTGACATCAGAGGGTTGAGTCTTGTTTTCTTGAGGAGGGAGCGACTAGTCCCATTTTTATGTCTGAAGTGTGCGGATGAGGGGGATAACATGGGACAATTTTGGAAGGTTGAACACCAGGTGGGCTGTAGCGTTCTGGATAAATTGCAGGGGATTGATGGCACAAGCGGGGAGCCCAACCAACAGTGAGATGCAGTAGAAATGACAAGTGCCTGGATTAGGACCTGTGCCGCTTCCTGTGTGAGTTGTACTCTACAGACGTTGTAGAGCATGAACCTGCAGGAGGGAGTCACTGCTTGGAGAAGGTTTAAAAGTTTGAGTTTCCTAGGGTTAAAGGCAGAAGCTTGAAATTTACAGTGATAGAAAGTGGCTTTAGCTGTGGATACAGATGAAATAAGGTAGTGAGGACGGAGTGAAAGGATGATAGGTCCTCCGGAAGTTTAGTTTTCCTCCATTTTCCCTCAGCTGCCCGCAGCCCTGTTCTGTAATTTTGCAATGAGTCACTCATACAAACACATTGAATAACACATTCATAAATGGCAAAACAGAAAGTCACAAAATGTATCATAAGGAACATGGTTTTGAAATGTCTGTCCTATATCTGAGAGATATAAAATTATTTAGACATGTTTGGTCACGTTATGGACATTTAGCAATTTTTACAGCCCAGTACTGCGTTCCATTCAGAAAACTTCCCTGAAGCTTGTGTGCATTGTAGAGCAGAACAACAGACACCTCTGTGAAAGTTTCCTCTTTAGATCGTAGCTCCAACAGTTCTGTCTGGACAGTCAGTTTTGTGAGAAGACCTCTTCGAAATGAGGAAGTCCACGCCAGAGATGTCAGACGACTGCCATAAAGCTTGTGGATGTCGTAGAGCCAAAAAACCGACACTGTCCGGTTCGTGATAATCTTTCCATTCAATATTGATGACATACTGTATTAGTTTAGCTCACACGGTTTGAGTTTAACAGATGATTTCGTAAGGACTTTCTTGTCCGGATCCTCTCATGTGTAGAACAAGCAAGCTTTCACAAGCCCCATATTATGAAATTGACACAAATTATATTGGCTGAAAGGAGGGATTGAGCCAAAGCCACTACAATAAACGATAAGTCTCTAGCATAAACACATGGGGAGCTATTCAATTTTCAAAATGGCATCACCGTGTGACGCACCGCATGGGTTTTAATGTTGAAAGATCGTCAGGGCATTGGCCCTCATGGCCACCCTACGCCAATCAACCAACCGGACTTCGCCAGGGGGTTGAATTTAAATCATGAAAAACATTTAAACAGCTAACAGAACCCCAGAAAACACGTTTGCATTCTGCTTGTTCAAATATTATGAGTGGCTGACATCGCCACCACCACTGCAGCCGCCATTGGAGCCAAGGGAGAGAAGCTCTCTAATCAACGTAATTATTGGTAATTAACCAACTTTGTTTTTGTGTACATTTTGGAGTATGAGGGGATGGAGGAGCGGGAGGGACACGCTGGGCTGCTCTGTTAACTATGTGTTCCATGGTAATTAATGCTGTGGCTCAGCCTTGTTAAAGCCCAGTTGTACCAGTTAGATTGAGTTGTAATTTGGGCCCATTTTGACACAGATCCACACTGAGGGTGGCAGTCTGGCAGTCAACCGGGGTACAGTCTGGGAGCCACTGTGGAATGGTGGAGTTTTGAAGTTAATGTGCTAGGGTGAAATGGAAAATTATTTTGTTCCCTTTTCTGATGCTTTTGAAAGTTTTGGCGAGAAACTTACTTGGAGAGACATTATGTGTTTTGACCTACAGAGTTGCTAAGCAAGTGGTTCTCAAGATGGAGACACTCAAGGAAACTGCATTTCACATACAGTAAAATATTTCAGCGTAGAAAAATGGCATAGTTAGCATCGTGCAGTGACGTCACCTTCTGATGACTGACCAGAGAATACACAGGAATGAAACTGCAGGATGCTTTGGGATGGACACAGTAATTTGACCACAGTCAGTATTACATATTTTATCTCACCACTGCAGAATCATAGACTGTCAGCTTAAAGGAGTGAGAGTGTGGGGATGTGAGAGGGGGAATAAGTGAGTGAAAGAAAGATGCAGAACGGTGAGAAAGAGACAGAGAGAGAGAGAGAGAGAGAGAGAGAGAGAGAGAGAGAGAGAGAGAGAGAGAGAGAGAGAGAGAGAGAGAGAGAGAGAGAGAGAGAGAGAGAGAGAGAGAGAGAGAGAGAGAGAGAGAGAGAGAGAGAGAGAGAGAGAGAGAGAGAGAGAGAGAGAGAGAGAGAGAGAGAGAGAGAGAGAGAGAGAGAGAGAGAGAGAGAGAGAGAGAGAGAGAGAGAGAGAGAGAGAGAGCATTAGAGCAAGAGCAGGAGAGGGTGGGGAGACTGTTATAAGTCCTGGCCTGTAAACGTCATGTTTGGAAGGAGATTTCCGTTTTTGTCTTCTAATTGGTGTCGGGGGATTTGTGTTTTTACAAGGGAGTGGGGGAAAGAGAGAAAAAAAGAGGGAGAGAGAGACAAAAGTGAAAAACGAAACCCACAGGAGTGCACTACTTAAGTTGAGTTGCACTGAACCCTGACTGAGTTTTAATGGCCCCTGCCCCAGTAGACCAAACCTCGCTTCATTACTGCGGCAAAAAGGGGTCACCTTAAAATAATAATCGGCAGCTTTTATTTGACAGCTTAAGAAAAATATTGTGTCAACACGTAAAAAAGGGTACGGGCGATCATAAAGTATTTTGGACGCTCCAAAGGGGAGTCGCTTTGACAATTTCAATTTGGGAAATAAAATCCGTCGTTAAAGACAACGACGAAAGACTGCTGCCGCAGCATGATCTCAATATCTCTTCACTTTGTTGAAGAAATGCAGAGAGAGGTGAAAAAATGGTTTCTTCTTACCTTTCTATGCCTCGTTTTCATAGGACTTCTTTTGGAGGTGGCTTCAAATGGAGGGAGGTTGTTGTTTCCCTTCAATATGTGATCCTTTGTACGCCTGGTTATAAAATGAAAATCTGAAAACACTTTATTTTCACACGCTTGACTTTTCATCCGTAACCCCCACTCCTCTCTCGGGTCTCGACAGTGAGTGGGTTACTATGCTGTTTACAGTATTTCAAATTCTTTCTCCAAGTGTTTGCTTTGGCAGTTATCGCAGGCCTTTCCTTAGCAATTACAGGCTTGCAGGGTTTCTCAAATGGGCCTTTTGAAGAAATAACACTTTTCTTTCGGAGCTAAAGGGGAAAAAAGGAGACATGTGGCCAACAGTCAATCACACAGACCCAACTCTTCCTCTGTCTGACGCATTTTGCTACTAAAATATCCATACCTTCTCACATTGTGTGTTGGCCACAAGCGCTAATATGTTTGCACATAGATGCATACAGGCGCACAGCCAGGTCAGCTGTGATACAAGTCAGAATTCGACGTCCATCCTTGTCTGAGGACCTCGGGAGATGACGTGGAAACCGACCACAAGGGGCTGAGTGAGCGCTGTTCCCTTCAAGTAGGTTTTGGTTTTGCTTGGAATTGTGGACAGGGATGGTGGAAGTGTGTTAGCATTTGCCTATGGTGCAAAAAGTAAAATGTTCAAATCCAGTGATAGAAAGTTATTTTTGAGATTTTAGTTTTAAGCCAATTCCAAACCTTAACCCTTACCTTAACCATTCAGAATTATTGCCTAACCTTAATATTTCTGAGTTAATGTCTAAACTTAACCCTAACCTTAAACATTTGGGAGTAAATGCCTAAACTTAACCTTAAACACTTCGAAATTTGACATTTGGAACAACTTCAAAATTTGACATTTGTGAAAAACGGATGAACGTCTAATTCTGACGTGAGACAGAGCTTGTTGTGCACACACACACACACACACACACACACACACACACACACACACACACACACACACACACACACACACACACACACACACACACACACACACTGTCACTTCTGCTCCCGCTCTCCCTCTCTGGCGCTCGAGGGCACCAGACTGCCTACCATTACGTACACCTGTCAACTTCATTACGCGCACCTACGACTCATTGGAACCACCTGAACTCCATCATTATTTGATTGCCTCCCCTTTATCTGTCTGTTTCCTCTGTTCCATCCCTGTGTCAGCATTGATGCCCTCATTTTGTCTCCTGTCCAGATGCTGTTCCTGTCCTGTTTCATGTCTGTAGTTTATTAAATGTTCCCCCTGTAGCTGCTTCCTGTCTCCAGCATTGATTCTCACAGAATGCTGACACCAAAATTGGAAGCATCAGCGAGGCTTTGTTTTTTGTTTGTGACGTCGAGTCCGGGTGCTGTCACCGATGGAACTGGGCGTGCCTCAGCTAGCTCGTCTGGCTTCCACGCCATAGCTGGCTCGAGAGGTTTTTCTTTCCCCGATGGGCTCGGCAGGCGCCCACGCAACGTCATGCTTCAGTCGGCTATCAGGCTCCCACGCCTCAGCCAGGTCGTCAGGCTCCCACGTCTCAGCGGGATCGTCACTCTTTCACGCCTCAACCGGGTCGTCAGCCTCCCACGCCTCAGCCGGTTTGTCAGGCTCCCACGTCTCAGCGGGATCGTCACTCTTTCACGCCTCAACCGGATCGTCAGGTTCGTCGGGTTCCCATGCCTCTGCCATTTCGTCGGGCTTCTACGCCCCAGCCGGCTTGTCCAGCGCCCATGCCTCGTCCGGCCCGTCAGGCTCACCCAGGTGGGACGCCGGATGGTGCCCCTAGAGGGGGGGGGGGGGGGTACTGTCACACCTGCTCCCACTCTCCCTCTCTAGCGCTCGAGGGAGCCAGGCTGCCCTTCATTACGCACACCTGTTACCATCATTACGCGCAGTAGCGCTGATTGGAAGCACCTGGATTCCTTCCCGTTGCTGATTAACCCATCTATAATTGTCTGCTCCCCCAGTTGTTCCTGGTGTCTGCATTAATGTCATTATTTCGTTCCCTGTCCAGACGCTGGTCCTGTCCTGTTTCATGTCCATTATTTATTAAATGTTCTCCCTGTACCTGCTTCCTGTCTCCAGCGTCAATCCTTACAGAATGCAGACACCACCAAAATTGGAAGCATCAGGGAGGCCTGGGGTTTTGTTGGTGTCGTCTGGTCCGGGTGCCATTGTCGATGGAACCAGGGGTGCCTCAGCTAGATGGTCGGGCCCACCTGAACTCCATCATTATTTGATTGCCTCCCCTTTATCTGTCTGTTTCCTCTGCTCCATCCCTGTGTCAGCATTGATGCCGTTATTTTGTCCTCTGTCCAGACGCTGTTCCTGTCTCGTTTTATGTCCATTCTTTTTTAAATGTTCTCCCTGTACCCGCTTCCTGTCTCCAGCATCGATCCTCACGTACACACACAAACACACACGCTCCTCTGTTCTCATAGCTTAATGACATTAGGGAGGTTCTTACATGGTGGTGAATCAATTAATCCGAGAGCTACTATGCATGAGGAGGCATTGAAGTATTCAAGCTGCTTGGGATATCTATATAAGAGGTCTGGGCAAAAGCTGGTAAAACGCTATTCACGTCTAACTTATGGTGCTACAGAAATATAATTGTTTTCTCTCAAACATTGGCGTTCAACGTTGATACAAGTATAAGGATTTTGACTTCAGTCAAAATCTCAGTCTCCAGAGAGGTGTGTGTGATGAGAGAGAGAGGTGGGAGGGACAAGGGTATAAAATAGCTGTTGAATGTCTCAGTAGCACGGTAATTGTTTGTTTGTTCATATTGGGGTAAGTAGTCCTTCAGAGGCTCTGTTCCATCTCACTGATCCTTGAGAGAGAGAGAGAGAGAGAGAGAGAGTAGTAATAGAAATGAAGCAGAGAAAGAAAGAAATAGTTGAATAAATAAAGGGGAGAGAGCAAAATAAATAGATAGAGAGAAAGAGAGAGAGAGATCAAATGTGTGTGAAAGAGAGAAAAAAAGATAAATAAATAGCAAAGGCAAAATAAACAGTGAGATAAGAGGTCAAGAAAAAGAGGCTTTGAGAGAGAGCGAGGAAGATGAACAGACGGGGCATTTGTTAAGAATTCGTCACAGAAACAGGGGACATTGGCCGCATCAATGCCTTATCACATATTGGATAATTGCAATAATTTCTTAGTGACGATTATGACTCGGCATTTGGGATGATGAAAGGCATAATAACATCAACACAGTTGGCCTTTGGATTGTATAAGCAGGGTGGAGGAGGAGGGCGAGGGGGGGTCCTAAGTTTCTTTCCCTTGAGGCAAAGAATCCTTCTACTCCCTCTCTCTTTCTCTCTCTTTCCTTCCCTCCCTCCCTCTCTCTTTCTCTCTCCACCCAGAGAGAGTAAAAATCCCATTACTCAGACTGGAGCCGGAGTCGGCAGTGAAAAGGCAGATGGACAAAAAGCGATTTTCAACGGTACAAAACCATTACAATGGTGCACCTTTGATCTCGCTCCCCCTTCTAACAGTGCCAATTGAACTTTGTCACCATGCAACTGTCATCCGCAAAGGGAGCGCCACTCTGAATGAAACGGTCCACAGCAATTTACTCCTAGACAGGGCTTTGAAGTGTCAGTGAAAAGTCAGGGCTCCTTCCCTCTTCTTCTTCTTCTTCTTCTTCTTCTTCTTCTTCTTCTTCTTCGGACTCCATACTCTCACTCTTTCCCTCACTCTCTCTGTTTGTCAAATGGCCAGCGGGGTTGACTGGATGGCAGTTTATTAGAGGGTCCAGCGGGGGGAGGGGGGGAGTAAAGGAGAGCAACTGCAAGCCTACAAAACTTCTCTCTCTCTTTTTCTCCCCCTCTCTCCATCTAAGTAACAGAGGTATGCAGCGCTGGCATGTAGATAATCAGGCCGGGCCTCACAACTTCAAAAGCCTGAGAGCCCCTAAGAATACAAATGTGAGGCCTAATGGTACACTTCATTAATGTCCCTCCTTCAAAAGCCACTTTACTGACTTTGGAGATTGACTAATTTACACATTGTGGGAAATTGCTCCCAGCCATGCGTGAAACTGCCAAGCATTTATAGAGAGAGAGAAAGAGTCCGAATGAGAGAAGAGAAGAGAACGAGTGGGATAGGGAGGGAGGGAGGGAGAATGGGAAAAAGGGAGAAAGGAGGAACGATAGAAAGTGGGATGGAGAAGAGAGAGCAAGGGCTGTCCAAGACAAATTCTCACACATAGCATACTGTATGTCTTTGGGTCTCAAGCAATGTATATGTTTTACCGGTCTCTCCCTCCCTCCCTGCTCTCTCTCTCTCTCTCTCTCTCTCTCTCTCTCTCTCTCTCTCTCTCTCTCCCCCCCCTCTCGCACCTCCTCTCTTTCTCTTTCTCTCCCTCCCCCCTCTCTCTTTCTCTCTCTCTGTACCTTTTTGTTTTTTCAGGTAAATCCCAGTCTCTCTTTCTTCTCTCTCAACACACACACTCATATTGCTGTCGTCACCACTTACTACTAGCACAAGACCGTATGTAACCCAACATGATTTACAACTGCGTTAACCATGCTCGCGGACTTAAGTGACTGCTTTAAATATTTTCTATAGCTCTCTTATAGACTTCAACAAGTCGGGGAGAGAGGGAAGGAAGTTAACGCTTGCATTCAGCCAGGCACCTGTGATACAGAGGGAGTCTTTCACCAAGGAATTATATGGCTTTAATGTGTCTTTTTGAAAAAGACTGTAGCGGCAGCTAGCCGACGTCGAGGCCAAATAGTAAGTGTAGCGAGGGAGAATGTTAAAAGTGTGTTGAGTGTCTGTATATGCAAGCACACGTGTTGACATAAGTAAATACACTGGTCTGGGTGAAAGACCTGTTTATGTTGGAACCGCAGAACTGACAGAAATTAGAACGGAGTTTTCAATGTAGAAGAGTATTCTAATGTAGCGAAAAAGTAGCAATGGACTTTTTTGGAAGAGCAAAACAGACAAACGAAGTATGCAACTGGACTTGGGTTAAGTTTGCTGGCAGGGAGGGTATAGCATCAGCCTAATGTGTCCAGCTAACTGTGCATGGTTTCTCTAGCTAGCTGTTGACAGCCAGTGGAAACTACAAACTTCTCCCATTGGCTGTCTAAAACCAAATATTTTAATATCATGACTAATTCTACCAATTAAACTATCACAGCCTTTTTTTCTCTCACACGTTCACTGCGTGTGTGTTTCTCAGGGCTGCTCATCCATGATGTTCTCTACTGTTGCTTCGCAGCGCTCCGGGCTGTTCAGTTAACTCTGCCCGTATTAACATTGAGGTAGATCACAGAATATGTCGGTCTGTAGCCAGAGGCTCTCACTTGGGCCAAACCACAGTAGGACCAAAGTTTCTTCCTCTCTACAAATTGAACAATGGAATCAGTGTAAATGGTGAATAGTTCACTACCAATCAGTGAAAGGCGTTCATGCACTTCGTAACGTCCCAACACTGCTAATGATATGCCTAATGAACAAAACAAACACATCTGCATACTCATATTGCTCTTTGGATAGGCAGGTTTGTTGATAAATGACAGTAAACGAAGCGCTAAACTTGTGTATAGTTGCAGCTTATCCAAAGCTGCTCTTACCAGCTTGTTGGATAACTTAGAAAAAACATTTATTTTCATAACATACCTACATTAATATGAAGTGCTGTTGATGCCAAAAGAAACTTGAAATTCTATCAATTAAATTCAGGCACAAATGATTGCAATGCACATTGTAGGCCTATATGCTGATGATATGGTGTCTCCTCCCAAATTCCTTTTCTATCCTTTTCTTAAATTGTTTTATGTTTGATGTAGAACTTAAAGGGGGTGAGTGGTAGCCTAGTGGCAGCCTAGCGGCAGGTAGCCTAGTCGTTAGACTAGTAACCGAAAGGTTGCAAGATCGAGTCCCCGAGCTGACAACCCACTGTTCCTAGGCCATCATTGAAAATAAGAATTTGTTCCTTGCCTAGTTAAATTTAAAAAAAGAGTTGTTGGATGTAGAACTCAAAGGGGGAGAATGTTGTTGAATGTAGATTTTAAAGAAGGAGAATGTTGTTGAATGTAGATTTTAAAGAAGGAGAATGTTGTTGAATGTAGATTTTAAAGAAGGAGAATGTTGTTGAATGTAGATTTTAAAGAAGGAGAATGTTGTTGAATGTAGATTTTAAAGAAGGAGAATGTTGTTGGATGTAGATTTTAAAGAAGGAGAATGTTGTTGGATGTAGATTTTAAAGAAGGAGAATGTTGTTGGATGTAGATTTTAAAGAAGGAGAATGTTGTTGGATGTAGATTTTAAAGAAGGAGAATGTTGTTGGATGTAGATTTTAAAGAAGGAGAATGTTGTTGGATGTAGATTTTAAAGAAGGAGAATGTTGTTGGATGTAGATTTTAAAGAAGGAGAATGTTCTTGGATGTAGAACGTAAAGGGGGAGAATTTTGTTGGATGTAGAACTTAAAGGGGGAGAATTTTGTTGGATTTAGAACTTAAAGGGGGAGAATTTTGTTGGATTTAGAACTTAAAGGGGGAGAATTTTGTTGGATGTAGAACTTAAAGGGGGAGAATTTTGTTGGATTTAGAACTTAAAGGGGGAGAATTTTGTTGGATTTAGAACTTAAAGGGGGAGAATTTTGTTGGATGTAGAACTTAAAGGGGGAGAATTTTGTTGGATTTAGAACTTAAAGGGGGAGAATGTTGTTAATTCAACCACAAGGACATGACAATGAAATCAATAGAATCAGGGTTCTAGTCACGTGAGCCTCAAAGGTAGAGCTGAATTTGTCTTTTGTCCACCCCAAATGAGACACTTGAGACCCCTCCAATCTGCCTGGCTGATCAGGAGGAGGAAAGCCAATGCGTCTGCTTCTTATTGAACAAATTCACCATTGTGACTTGTTAGTGTGTTACTATCCACGTACTTGCTTATTTGCCAAAGTTTTGGTGTGTGTGTGTGTGTGTGTGTATATACATGCGTGCGTGCGTGCGTGTTTAGGAGGACCACTTAATTGGTCACAAATTCACATTGAGAGAAACACATCTGCATTTTATCAGCTTCACCCAGATAGGGTTTCAGCGAGCGATTGTCTGCGGATTGGTCATTGGGTTTTTTAAAGTGGTAAATTGTTGAGGAAAAGCAGAGGACATGCACAATGACGTAGCTGCCACTCACTGAGGCAGTGTGGCTCGGCAGGCTAACGCCACTGTGAGTTAGTGGGATGGGGGGGGGGGGGGGGTTTGCTGGAAGTTGCTGTGAAATGTTCATATCCTCTCTGTTCTTAGTCCAAATCCAGGAATTCCAAGTTCTTCCAAACCTTCATCCTCCTACACTGTGTCAAGCCACATCTATGTGTATATGTTTGTGCATGTGTGTGTGTGTGTGTGTGTGTGTGTGTGTGTGTGTGTGTGTTTGTGTGTTGCAACCTGGCTGAATTCAGATTCAAAGGCTTTTGACGTTGGTACAGCCCCAAATTTCTCAAAAAGGATTGCACACACAAAACCTCAACAGGAAAACCTCCTGTAAAATATATACTGTAACTGTGTGCTAAAAAAAAGGTTTCTGTAATGCTCGTCGTTGGAATGAGGTGAGGACCAAAGCGCAGCGTGGTAAGTGTTCATCATTATATTTATTAAACATAGAACACTAAACAAAATAACAAAGGAGAACGAAACGTAACAGTTCTGTAAGGTGACATCCACTACACAGAAAATAATCACCCACTAAACACAATGAAAAACAGGCTACCTAAATCTGGCTCCCAATCAGAGACAACGACTGACACCTGCCTCTGATTGAGAACCATACTAGGCCAAACACATAGAAAAGGACAATAGAACAAAACATAGAAAAAACAACATAGAATGCCCACCCCAACTCACGCCCTGACCAAACTAAAATAAAGACATAACAAAGGAACAAAGGTCAGAACGTGACGGTACCCCCCCTCCCCAAAGGTGCGGACTCCGGCCGCAAAACCTGAACCTATAGGGGAGGGTCTGGGTTGGCATTTACCGCGGTGGCGGCTCTGGAGCGGGACGAGGACCCCACTCCACCATAGTCTCGGCCCACTTCTGTGACACCTTAGGAGCGGCGACCCTAGTCACGGACCCTGGATTGGAGACCCAAGTAAAGGCCACCATTGGACTGAGGGGCGCCTCTGGGCTGATGGGCGCCTCTGGGCTGACGGGCGGCTCAGGCGGCTCCTGACTGAAGGGCGGCTCAGGTGGCTCCTGACTGAAGGGCGGCTCAGGCGGCTCCTGACTGAAGGGCGGCTCAGGCGGCTTCTGACTGAAGGGCGGCTCAGGACAGACTGCCGGCTCAGGCGGCTCAGGACAGACGGGAGCACCTGTAGGGAGGAGATGGAGAGACAGCCTGGTGCGTGGAGCTGCCACAGGACCCACCAGACTGGGGAGACCTACAGGAGGCCTGGTGCTTGGAGGAGGCACCGGAAGGACCGGGCTGTGGGGGAGCACTGGAGCTCTGGTGTGCAGCCTTAGCACCAGTCCCCCAGGCTGGATGACTACTCTAGCCCGGACCCTCCAGAGTGCAGGCACAGGTTGAACCGGGCTGTGGGTGAGCACTGTAGATCTGGTGCATACTACGAGCACCTCCCCCTTGGGCTCAATTCCCACATTTGCCCGGCACGAGCGGAGCGGAGGCATAGGACGCACTGAACCCTCCCAGCGCCCTGGAGACACAGCACGCAGAGCTGGCGCAGGATACCCTGGACCGAAACGGCGTACCGGAGACCAGACACGCTGAGCAGGCACAATACGCCCTGGCTGGATTCCCACACTCGCATGACACTTTCGGGAGGCTGTCCTATAGCGCACCGGGCTATGGGCGCGTACTGGCGACACCGTGCGCTTATCCGCATAATACGGTGCCTGACCAGTAACGCGCTGCTTACAATAAGCACGAGGAGTGGGCTCAGGTCTCCAACCTGACTCTGCCACACTCCCCGTGTGCCACCCCCCCAAAAAATTGGGGGCTGCCTCTCGCACCTGTCGCGCTGTCGTGCTGCCTCCAGCTCTGCCTTGGGGCAGCGATATTCCCCAGCCTGTGCCCAGGATCCTTTACCGTCCAAAATCTCCTCCCATGTCCAGGATTCCAGAACTCGCTGCTGCCCGATACCACGCTGCTTGGTACTTGGTTGGTGGGTGATTCTGTCACGCTCGTCGTTGGAATGAGGTGAGGACCAAAGCGCAGCGTGGTAAGTGTTCATCATTATATTTATTAAACATAGAACACTAAACAAAATAACAAAGGAGAACGAAACGCAACAGTTCTGTAAGGTGACATCCACTACACAGAAAATAATCACCCACTAAACACAATGAAAAACAGGCTACCTAAATCTGGCTCCCAATCAGAGACAACGACTGACACCTGCCTCTGATTGAGAACCATACTAGGCCAAACACACAGAAAAGGACAATAGAACAAAACATAGAAAAAACAACATAGAATGCCCACCCCAACTCACGCCCTGACCAAACTAAAATAAAGACATAACAAAGGAACTAAGGTCAGAACGTGACAGTTTCTCACCCTAATAATTGTTGAAGACATATACTGTATCTTGTAACTTCACCAAGCCAGAACAATCATTCACTAAATACTAGATAACAGCAATGCGCATATGTGTTAACCTGTTGGGGATGGGGGCGCTGTTTAGACTATTTATGCTAATGTGGCTAATTTTTTAAACGGCTTCCCACAAAATCCTTGATCGTACAATATGCATATTATTATTATTATTGGATAGAAAACAGTCTATAGTTTCTATAGGAGTTGAAATTTTGTCTCTAAGTGGAACAGAGCCCATTCTACAGCAATTTCCCTGACATGGAGTCAGATTTGAGAAACGTTGGCCACTTTTCTGAAGTCATTTAAACGGGCACTGTCGTTGCTATGACTATACGGACACTTCTTACGTCTTCCCCTGGATGCCTTTACGTGATGACGATTCCAACGGGCTCGATTGCTCGTTCACAGGCACTACAAATGAAAAAAACCTTTAGCTAGCAAGTCTTTTCTTGCTGCGTAACGCGCGTGGAAGACACCGACCCTCTCCTGTTCCAAGCATTAGTTTAGCCTGTTATATTTCTCCGGTCATCTTTTCACTCGTTATAGGAGTTACAAACATCACAAAGTAGTTAATTTAAAGCGTTTTATAGCAATTTATATCCGTTTAGTGCGATTTTGGGACATTTATTTTTGCAACGATGTGAAAAGTTGGGAACGCTTTTCAGTTCATCCCGAACGTAGTTGACATTTCCACATGGCAAGAGGACAGCTTTCCACCAAAAGACGATTTCTCCCAAGAAAGGATCCTTTGCCCAAGATACTGATGGAAGAACAGCTCAAGGTAGGACATTTTTATTATGATAAATCGTGTTTCTGTCGAAACATTTTAGTGGCTTAGGACGCCATGTTTTTTGACGTAGCTTCGCTTGGCGCAAACTGTATTGAAAAGTAAGGATAAATTAAAAAATGTAATAACGCAATTGTATTAAGAATTAAATTGTCTATCAATCCCTGTCCACCCTATATTTTTTAGTCACGTTTATGAGTATTTATGTATAAGAGTAGATCACTGTCTAAGTGGCGCAAGGACGTTTTCTTTACCAGCTTGTCTACATTTCACATTGTCTAACCATGATTTTGGTGGCTAAATATAAACATTTTCGATCAAACTGTATATGCATGTTGTAATGTGATGTTACAGGAGTGTCATCGGAAGAATTCTGAGAAGGTTAGTGAAAAAATTAATATCTTTTGGCGATGTTGACTTTTATCGCTCACTTTGGCTAGAATCAATGCTGGGCTGCTATGTGCTATGTGCTACGCTAATATAACGATTTATTGTGTTTTCGCTGTAAGACACTTAGAAAATCTGAAATATTGTCTGTATTCACAGGATCTGTGTCTTTCGATTCGTGTATGCTGTGTATTTTTACGAAATGTTTGATGATTAGTAGTTAGGTAAACACGTTGCTCATTGTAATTATTCTAGTCCATTTGTGATGGTGGGTGCAATTGTAAACTATGCCATATACCTGAAATATGCACTTTTTTCTAACAAAACCTATCCCATACCATAAATATGTTATCAGACTGTCATCTAATGAGTTTTTTTGTTGGTTAGGGGCTATAAATATCTTAGTTTAGCCGAATTGGTGATGGCTACTGGTGTTGGTGGACAAATAAAAGATGGTGGAATATGCTAATGTGTTTTTAGGTAATAGATGTACATCTTTACATATTGTGTCTTCCCTGTAAAACATTTTAAAAATCGGAAATGTTGACTGGATTCATAAGATCTGTGTCTTTCATTAGCTGTATTGGACTTTAATGTGTGAAAGTTAAATATTTTAAAAAAATATTTTTTTTGAATTTCGCGGCACTGGTTTTTCAGTGGGGGGGGGGGGGGTGTGCCGCTAGCGCCACGCTGATCCTAGACAGGTTAATACATTTTGACAGCTATATGCTTCCATATATCTGGTGAAAAAACTTCTGTCAGTGATCACCACATGACCACCATATGTGACCTTGCACATAGGACCTATCTGACATCACATCCACATTATGCACACTGATACCCTAACAGGACATATCTGACACCACATCCACATTATGCACACTGATACCCTAACAGGACCTATCTGACATCACATCCACATTATGCACACTGATACCCTAACAGGACATATCTGTTACCACATCCACATTATGCCCACTGATACCCTAACAGGACCTATCTGACATCACATCCACATTATGCACACTGATACCCTAACAGGACATATCTGACACCACATCCACATTATGCCCACTGATACCCTAACAGGACCTATCTGACATCACATCCACATTATGCCCACTGATACCCTAACAGGAGGCCAATGACTATAGAGGTAGACTTGAGGCGATTGACAAGAAAAACTAGTCCCATGGGGCAGACTCCGATTGAACCTCTTTTCTCCTCCCTCTGCCTCATTTCAGTCTTCCTCCTCTTTTCCTTCTTATCTACATCACTGGCTCATAGCCGATAACGGCCGGGAATATGGTGAATGTGGGCGGCCTGGGGGGATAAAGAGTGGGAACGGATATGGGAAAATTTAGTTTTTTTAGGAGTTTAAAAGTCAATAAGTATGGGATATTGTTTACTACAGTCGAATAGAGAAAGACAATTGTTGAAGAAATAGAGTAGAAATTAATAGAATAGAACAAAATACAACAGAATAGAACAGAACAGCATAGAACAGAATATAATGAGTCTCCTGAATGTATGACTACATAATAACAAGGAATCTGAAAGATATCTATAGACATGACAGTGACGTGCCTAAAATGATGATAATTTATTAAAATAGCTATATTCATATTTCTCCCCTCTACATCAGAGGACTAATTTCATGCTAATAAAATGACCAATAAGAAAATCAAATGACTAATCAACCCAATGAATCAATCTGTCACGCACATTGTCGGGAGAAGGAGAAGAGGACCAAGGTGCAGCATGGTAAGTGTTCATATTATTTAATAAAAATACGCAACACTTGACAAAACAACAAACACGACAAACGAACAGTCCTGAAAGGTGAAACAAACACTAAACAGGAAACAAACACCCACAACCCATAGTGGGAAAACAGGCTACCTAAATATGATTCTCAATCATGGACAACGATCGACAGCTGCCTCTGATTGAGAACCATATCAGGCCAGACATAGAAATACAACAACATAGAAAACAGAACATAGACTACCCACCCAAACTCACGCCCTGACCAACCTAACACAAAGACATAAAAAGAAACTAAGGTCAGAACGTGACACAATCAATTAGTTAGTGATATTATTTTACAACAGCAGAGTTGATTGGATAAAAAGGATGTGCACAAACAAACAAAAGTATTATACACATTGTTTTAATTTATGTGGCCTACATTTTAATCTGTTCTCCAATTTTGTTGATGGGATTGGAAGCCATTCCACTCTGTGACCACTTATTTGACCTGTGAGGATGTTTATGACAAGGATGAGGGTATAAAACAAAATGGCCGCTGATGATGAAGATAAGCCATGAGAAAGAGAAGAGATTGGACCACTGTCAAAACAGCCAGTCAGTCCCCATACCCCCTCTCTATGGACGGAAGAAGAGCTTCAAAGACAGCTGAGTCTGTTTCTGAACACACACACACACACAATGTGCTGTACACACGCGCGGACACGCACACACTCACACACTAACTAAATCCAGGCAGAGATTGGTGCAGGAAGAAATAAAGAAATATCAGAGTTCATGGATTTCTGATGTATGTCACTGTTACATCAATAGGGACATCATTCCTGCATATTTCTTTTGTCTGCATTAAAATACAGACTGAAAGATTCAGCTAGATGAAAGACAGAGGAAACGGGGTGCCGTTTAGATTATATATGGTGGAACAGATTTGAACCAGCTTTGGCACTTTTAATTGTCCAACCTGAGGTTATTTTCACACGATTTATGACATGTTCATTTATAAGGCACCACCTTTGAAACAACTTTTACCCTGACATTTGTCTTTGATTTTCCTGCAACCCCTTGATAGGGTTGCAAATCTACCGGTAATTTACCAAAGGTGCAAAAATCTTCGATAATATTGGTATTTAACAGACAATCTACGGAAATCTATGGTAACTTTGGTAATTTATACTTAAAAATAACTTAAAAAGACATATATTCATATATAGTATTCCTTTTTTATATCTGTGTCCATAATGTCCATGAGTTTCAATTTGATATATCAAATCAAATTGTATTTGTGACATGTGCCAAATGTGTGAGTGTGTAGGTAGAGTCCAGTGAGTGCGTGAGTAGAGTCCAGTTAGTGTGTAGGTAGAGTCCAGTGAGTGTGTGAGTAGAGTCCAGTGAGTGTGTGATTAGAGTCCAGTGAGTGTGTGGGTAGAGTCCAGTGAGTGTGTTGGTAGAGTCCAGTGAGTGCGTGAGTAGAGTCCAGTGAGTGTGTAGGTAGAGTTCAGTGAGTGTGTGAGTAGAGTCCAGTGAGTGTGTGGGTAGAGTCCAGTGTGTGTGTGGGTAGAGTCCAGTGAGTGTGTAGGTAGAGTCCAGTGAGTGTGTAGGTAGAGTCCAGTGAGTGTGTGGTTAGAGTCCAGTGAGTGTGTGAGTAAATTCCAATGAGTGTGTGGGTAGAGTCCTGTGAGTGTGTGGGTAGAGTCCAGTGAGTGTGTGGGTAGAGTCCGGTGAGTGTGTGGGTAGAGTCCAGTGAGTGTGTGAGTAGAGTCCAGTGAGTGTGTGGGTAGAGTCCAGTGAGTGTGTGGGTAGAGTCCAGTGTGTGTGTGGGTAGAGTCCAGTGAGTGTGTAGGTAGAGTCCAGTGAGTGTGTAGGTAGAGTCCAGTGAGTGTGTGGTTAGAGTCCAGTGAGTGTGTGAGTAAATTCCAATGAGTGTGTGGGTAGAGTCCTGTGAGTGTGTGGGTAGAGTCCAGTGAGTGTGTGGGTAGAGTCCGGTGAGTGTGTGGGTAGAGTCCAGTGAGTGTGTGAGTAGAGTCCAGTGAGTGTGTGGGTAAAGTCCAATGAGTGTGTAGGTAGAGTCCAGTGAGTGTGTGAGTAGAGTCCAGTGAGTGTGTGGGTAAAGTCCAGTGAGTGTGTGGGTAGAGTCCAGTGAGTGTGTGGGTAGAGTCCAGTGAGTGTGTGAGTAAAGTCCAATGAGTGTGTAGGTAGAGTCCATTGAGTGTGTAGGTAGAGTCCAGTGAGTGTGTGGGTAGAGTCCAGTGAGTGTGTGGGTAAAGTCCAGTGAGTGTGTGGGTAAAGTCCAGTGAGTGTGTGGGTAGAGTCCAGTGAGTGTGTGGGTAGAGTCCAGTGAGTGTGTGAGTAAAGTCCAATGAGTGTGTAGGTAGAGTCCATTGAGTGTGTAGGTAGAGTCCAGTGAGTGTGTGGGTAGAGTCCAGTGAGTGTGTAGGTAGAGTCCAGTGATTGTGTGGGTAAAGTCCAGTGAGTGTGTGGGTAGACTACAGTGAGTGTGTGGGTAGAGTCCAGTGAGTGTGTGGGTAGAGTCCAGTGAGTGTGTAGGTAGAGTCCAGTGATTGTGTGGGTAAAGTCCAGTGAGTGTGTGGGTAGAGTCCAGTGAGTGTGTGGGTAGAGTCCAGTGAGTGTGTGAGTAAATTCCAATGAGTGTGTGGGTAGAGTCCTGTGAGTGTGTGGGTAGAGTCCAGTGAGTGTGTGGGTAGAGTCCGGTGAGTGTGTGGGTAGAGTCCAGTGAGTGTGTGAGTAGAGTCCAGTGAGTGTGTGGGTAGAGTCCGGTGAGTGTGTGGGTAGAGTCCAGTGAGTGTGTGAGTAGAGTCCAGTGAGTGTGTGGGTAAAGTCCAATGAGTGTGTAGGTAGAGTCCAGTGAGTGTGTGAGTAGAGTCCAGTGAGTGTGTAGGTAGAGTCCAGTGAGTGTGTGGGTAGAGTCCAGTGAGTGTGTTGGTAGAGTCCAGTGAGTGTGTGGGTAAAGTCCAGTGAGTGTGTGGGTAGAGTCCAGTGAGTGTGTGGGTAGAGTCCAGTGAGTGTGTGAGTAAAGTCCAATGAGTGTGTAGGTAGAGTCCAATGAGTGTGTATGTAGAGTCCAGTGAGTGTGTGGGTAGAGTCCATTGAGTGTGTAGGTAGAGTCCAGTGATTGTGTGAGTAGAGTCCAGTGAGTGTGTGGGTAAAGTCCAGTGAGTGTGTGGGTAGAGTCCAGTGAGTGTGTGGGTAGAGTCCAGTGAGTGTTTGGGTAAAGTCCAGTGAGTGTGTGGGTAGAGTCCAGTGAGTGTGTGGGTAGAGTCCAGTGAGTGTGTGAGTAAAGTCCAATGAGTGTGTAGGTAGAGTCCATTGAGTGTGTAGGTAGAGTCCAGTGAGTGTGTGGGTAGAGTCCAGTGAGTGTGTAGGTAGAGTCCAGTGATTGTGTGGGTAAAGTCCAGTGCGTGTGTGGGTAGAGTCCAGTGAGTGTGTGGGTAGAGTCCAGTGAGTGTGTGGGTAGAATCCAGTGAGTGTGTGGGTAGTGTCCAGTGAGTGTGTGGGTAAAGTCCAGTGAGTGTGTAGGTAGAGTCCAGTGAGTATGTGGGTAAAGTCCAGTGAGTGTGTGGGTAAAGTCCAGTGAGTGTGTAGGTAGAGTCCATTGAGTGTGTAGGTAGATTCCAGTGAGTGTGTGAGTAGAGTCCAGTGAGTGTGTGGGTAGAGTCCATTGAGAATGTGAGTAGAGTCCAGTGAGTGTGTAGGTAGAGTCCAGTGAGTGTGTGGGTAGAGTCCAGTGAGTGTGTGAGTAAAGTCCAAAGAGTGTGTAGGTAGAGTTCAGTGAATGTGTGAGTAGAGTCCAGTGAGTGTGTGGGTAGAGTCCAGTGAGTGTGTAGGTAGAGTCCAGTGAGTGTGTAGGTAGAGTCCAGTGAGTGTGTGGGTAAAGTCCAGTGAGTGTGTGGGTAGTGTCCAGTGAGTGTGTGGGTAGAATCCAGTGAGTGTGTGAGTAAAGTCCAATGAGTGTGTAGGTAGAGTCCAGTGAATGTGTGAGTAGAGTCCAGTGAGTGTGTGGGTAGAATCCAGTGAGTGTGTAGGTAGAGTCCAGTGAGTGTGTAGGTAGAGTCCAGTGAGTGTGTGGGTAACGTCCAGTGAGTGTGTGGGTAAAGTCCAGTGAGTGTGTGGGTAAAGTCCAGTGAGTGTGTGGGTAAAGTCCAGTGAGTGTGTAGGTAGAGTCCAGTGAGAATGTGAGTAGAGTCCAGTGAGTTTGTGGGTAGAGTCCATTGAGTGTGTGGGTAGAGTCCAGTGAGTGTGTGGGTAGAGTCCAGTGAGTGTGTGGGTAAAGTCCAGTGAGTGTGTGGGTAGAGTCCAGTGAGTGTGTGGGTAGAGTCCAGTGAGTGTGTGAGTAAAGTCCAATGAGTGTGTAGGTAGAGTCCATTGAGTGTGTAGGTAGAGTCCAGTGAGTGTGTGGGTAGAGTCCAGTGAGTGTGTAGGTAGAGTCCAGTGATTGTGTGGGTGAAGTCCAGTGAGTGTGTGGGTAGAGTCCAGTGAGTGTGTGGGTCGAGTCCAGTGAGTGTGTGGGTAGAGTCCAGTGAGTGTGTGGGTAGTGTCCAGTGAGTGTGTGGGTAAAGTCCAGTGAGTGTGTGGGTAAAGTCCAGTGAGTGTGTAGGTAGAGTCCATTGAGTGTGTAGGTAGAGTCCAGTGAGTGTGTGAGTAGAGTCCAGTGAGTGTGTGGGTAGAGTCCAGTGAGTGTGTGGGTAGAGTCCAGTGAGTGTGTTGGTAGAGTCCAGTGAGTGCGTGAGTAGAGTCCAGTGAGTGTGTAGGTAGAGTTCAGTGAGTGTGTGAGTAGAGTCCAGTGAGTGTGTGGGTAGAGTCCAGTGTGTGTGTGGGTAGAGTCCAGTGAGTGTGTAGGTAGAGTCCAGTGAGTGTGTAGGTAGAGTCCAGTGAGTGTGTGGTTAGAGTCCAGTGAGTGTGTGAGTAAATTCCAATGAGTGTGTGGGTAGAGTCCTGTGAGTGTGTGAGTAAATTCCAATGAGTGTGTGGGTAGAGTCCTGTGAGTGTGTGGGTAGAGTCCAGTGAGTGTGTGGGTAGAGTCCGGTGAGTGTGTGGGTAGAGTCCAGTGAGTGTGTGAGTAGAGTCCAGTGAGTGTGTGGGTAGAGTCCGGTGAGTGTGTGGGTAGAGTCCAGTGAGTGTGTGAGTAGAGTCCAGTGAGTGTGTGGGTAAAGTCCAATGAGTGTGTAGGTAGAGTCCAGTGAGTGTGTGAGTAGAGTCCAGTGAGTGTGTAGGTAGAGTCCAGTGAGTGTGTGGGTAGAGTCCAGTGAGTGTGTTGGTAGAGTCCAGTGAGTGTGTGGGTAAAGTCCAGTGAGTGTGTGGGTAGAGTCCAGTGAGTGTGTGGGTAGAGTCCAGTGAGTGTGTGAGTAAAGTCCAATGAGTGTGTAGGTAGAGTCCAATGAGTGTGTATGTAGAGTCCAGTGAGTGTGTGGGTAGAGTCCATTGAGTGTGTAGGTAGAGTCCAGTGATTGTGTGAGTAGAGTCCAGTGAGTGTGTGGGTAGAGTCCAGTGAGTGTGTGGGTAGAGTCCAGTGAGTGTGTGGGTAGAGTCCAGTGAGTGTGTGGGTAAAGTCCAGTGAGTGTGTGGGTAGAGTCCAGTGAGTGTGTGGGTAGAGTCCAGTGAGTGTGTGAGTAAAGTCCAATGAGTGTGTAGGTAGAGTCCATTGAGTGTGTAGGTAGAGTCCAGTGAGTGTGTGGGTAGAGTCCAGTGAGTGTGTAGGTAGAGTCCAGTGATTGTGTGGGTAAAGTCCAGTGCGTGTGTGGGTAGAGTCCAGTGAGTGTGTGGGTAGAGTCCAGTGAGTGTGTGGGTAGAATCCAGTGAGTGTGTGGGTAGTGTCCAGTGAGTGTGTGGGTAAAGTCCAGTGAGTGTGTAGGTAGAGTCCAGTGAGTATGTGGGTAAAGTCCAGTGAGTGTGTGGGTAAAGTCCAGTGAGTGTGTAGGTAGAGTCCATTGAGTGTGTAGGTAGATTCCAGTGAGTGTGTGAGTAGAGTCCAGTGAGTGTGTGGGTAGAGTCCATTGAGAATGTGAGTAGAGTCCAGTGAGTGTGTAGGTAGAGTCCAGTGAGTGTGTGGGTAGAGTCCAGTGAGTGTGTGAGTAAAGTCCAAAGAGTGTGTAGGTAGAGTTCAGTGAATGTGTGAGTAGAGTCCAGTGAGTGTGTGGGTAGAGTCCAGTGAGTGTGTAGGTAGAGTCCAGTGAGTGTGTAGGTAGAGTCCAGTGAGTGTGTGGGTAAAGTCCAGTGAGTGTGTGGGTAGTGTCCAGTGAGTGTGTGGGTAGAATCCAGTGAGTGTGTGAGTAAAGTCCAATGAGTGTGTAGGTAGAGTCCAGTGAATGTGTGAGTAGAGTCCAGTGAGTGTGTGGGTAGAATCCAGTGAGTGTGTAGGTAGAGTCCAGTGAGTGTGTAGGTAGAGTCCAGTGAGTGTGTGGGTAAAGTCCAGTGAGTGTGTGGGTAAAGTCCAGTGAGTGTGTGGGTAAAGTCCAGTGAGTGTGTGGGTAAAGTCCAGTGAGTGTGTAGGTAGAGTCCAGTGAGAATGTGAGTAGAGTCCAGTGAGTTTGTGGGTAGAGTCCATTGAGTGTGTGGGTAGAGTCCAGTGAGTGTGTGGGTAGAGTCCAGTGAGTGTGTGGGTAAAGTCCAGTGAGTGTGTGGGTAGAGTCCAGTGAGTGTGTGGGTAGAGTCCAGTGAGTGTGTGAGTAAAGTCCAATGAGTGTGTAGGTAGAGTCCATTGAGTGTGTAGGTAGAGTCCAGTGAGTGTGTGGGTAGAGTCCAGTGAGTGTGTAGGTAGAGTCCAGTGATTGTGTGGGTGAAGTCCAGTGAGTGTGTGGGTAGAGTCCAGTGAGTGTGTGGGTCGAGTCCAGTGAGTGTGTGGGTAGAGTCCAGTGAGTGTGTGGGTAGTGTCCAGTGAGTGTGTGGGTAAAGTCCAGTGAGTGTGTGGGTAAAGTCCAGTGAGTGTGTAGGTAGAGTCCATTGAGTGTGTAGGTAGAGTCCAGTGAGTGTGTGAGTAGAGTCCAGTGAGTGTGTGGGTAGAGTCCAGTGAGTGTGTGGGTAGAGTCCAGTGAGTGTGTTGGTAGAGTCCAGTGAGTGCGTGAGTAGAGTCCAGTGAGTGTGTAGGTAGAGTTCAGTGAGTGTGTGAGTAGAGTCCAGTGAGTGTGTGGGTAGAGTCCAGTGTGTGTGTGGGTAGAGTCCAGTGAGTGTGTAGGTAGAGTCCAGTGAGTGTGTAGGTAGAGTCCAGTGAGTGTGTGGTTAGAGTCCAGTGAGTGTGTGAGTAAATTCCAATGAGTGTGTGGGTAGAGTCCTGTGAGTGTGTGGGTAGAGTCCAGTGAGTGTGTGGGTAGAGTCCGGTGAGTGTGTGGGTAGAGTCCAGTGAGTGTGTGAGTAGAGTCCAGTGAGTGTGTGAGTAAAGTCCAATGAGTGTGTAGGTAGAGTTCAGTGAGTTTGTGAGTAGAGTCCAGTGAGTGTGTAGGTAGAGTCCAGTGAGTGTGTGGGTAGAGTCCATTGAGTGTGTAGGTAGATTCCAGTGAGTGTGTGAGTAGAGTCCAGTGAGTGTGTGAGTAAAGTCCAATGAGTGTGTAGGTAGAGTTCAGTGAATGTGTGAGTAGAGTCCAGTGAGTGTGTGGGTAGAGTCCAGTGAGTGTGTAGGTAGAGTCCAGTGAGTGTGTAGGTAGAGTCCAGTGAGTGTGTGGGTAAAGTCCAGTGAGTGTGTGGGTAGTGTCCAGTGAGTGTGTGGGTAGAATCCAGTGAGTGTGTGAGTAAAGTCCAATGAGTGTGTAGGTAGAGTCCAGTGAATGTGTGAGTAGAGTCCAGTGAGTGTGTGGGTAGAATCCAGTGAGTGTGTAGGTAGAGTCCAGTGAGTGTGTAGGTAGAGTCCAGTGAGTGTGTGGGTAAAGTCCAGTGAGTGTGTGGGTAGAGTCCAGTGAGTGTGTGGGTAAAGTCCAGCGAGTGTGTGGGTAAAGTCCAGTGAGTGTGTAGGTAGAGTCCAGTGAGAATGTGAGTAGAGTCCAGTGAGTGTGTGGGTAGAGTCCAGTGAGTGTGTTGGTAGAGTCCAGTGAGTGTGTGGGTAGAGTCCAGTGAGTGTGTGGGTAAAGTCCAGTGAGTGTGTGGGTAGAGTCCAGTGAGTGTGTGGGTAGAGTCCAGTGAGTGTGTGAGTAAAGTCCAATGAGTGTGTAGGTAGAGTCCATTGAGTGTGTATGTAGAGTCCAGTGAGTGTGTGGGTAGAGTCCAGTGAGTGTGTAGGTAGAGTCCAGTGATTGGGTGGGTAAAGTCCAGTGAGTGTGTGGGTAGAGTCCAGTGAGTGTGTGGGTAGAGTCCAGTGAGTGTGTGGGTAGAGTCCAGTGAGTGTGTGGGTAGACTACAGTGAGTGTGTGGGTAGAGTCCAGTGAGTGTGTTGGTAGAGTCCAGTGAGTGTGTGGGTAGAGTCCAGTGAGCGTGTGGGTAAAGTCCAGTGAGTGTGTGGGTAAAATCCAGTGAGTGTGTAGGTAGAGTCCAGTGAGAATGTGAGTAGAGTCCAGTGAGTGTGGGTAGAGTCCAGTGAGTGTGTGGGTAGAGTCCAGTGAGTGTGTTGGTAGAGTCCAGTGAGTGTGTGGGTAAAGTCCAGTGAGTGTGTGGGTAGAGTCCAGTGAGTGTGTGGGTAGAGTCCAGTGAGTGTGTGAGTAAAGTCCAATGAGTGTGTAGGTAGAGTCCATTGAGTGTGTAGGTAGAGTCCAGTGAGTGTGTGGGTAGAGTCCAGTGAGTGTGTAGGTAGAGTCCAGTGATTGTGTGGGTAAAGTCCAGTGAGTGTGTGGGTAGAGTCCAGTGAGTGTGTGGGTAGAGTCCAGTGAGTGTGTGGGTAGAGTCCAGTGAGTGTGTGGGTAAAGTCCAGTGAGTGTGTGGGTAGAGTCCAGTGAGTGTGTGGGTAGAGTCCAGTGAGTGTGTGAGTAAAGTCCAATGAGTGTGTAGGTAGAGTCCATTGAGTGTGTAGGTAGAGTCCAGTGAGTGTGTGGGTAGAGTCCAGTGAGTGTGTAGGTAGAGTCCAGTGATTGTGTGGGTAAAGTCCAGTGCGTGTGTGGGTAGAGTCCAGTGAGTGTGTGGGTAGAGTCCAGTGAGTGTGTGGGTAGAATCCAGTGAGTGTGTGGGTAGTGTCCAGTGAGTGTGTGGGTAAAGTCCAGTGAGTGTGTAGGTAGAGTCCAGTGAGTATGTGGGTAAAGTCCAGTGAGTGTGTGGGTAAAGTCCAGTGAGTGTGTAGGTAGAGTCCATTGAGTGTGTAGGTAGATTCCAGTGAGTGTGTGAGTAGAGTCCAGTGAGTGTGTGGGTAGAGTCCATTGAGTATGTGAGTAGAGTCCAGTGAGTGTGTAGGTAGAGTCCAGTGAGTGTGTGGGTAGAGTCCAGTGAGTGTGTGAGTAAAGTCCAATGAGTGTGTAGGTAGAGTTCAGTGAATGTGTGAGTAGAGTCCAGTGAGTGTGTGGGTAGAGTCCAGTGAGTGTGTAGGTAGAGTCCAGTGAGTGTGTAGGTAGAGTCCAGTGAGTGTGTGGGTAAAGTCCAGTGAGTGTGTGGGTAGTGTCCAGTGAGTGTGTGGGTAGAATCCAGTGAGTGTGTGAGTAAAGTCCAATGAGTGTGTAGGTAGAGTCCAGTGAATGTGTGAGTAGAGTCCAGTGAGTGTGTGGGTAGAATCCAGTGAGTGTGTAGGTAGAGTCCAGTGAGTGTGTAGGTAGAGTCCAGTGAGTGTGTGGGTAAAGTCCAGTGAGTGTGTGGGTAGAGTCCAGTGAGTGTGTGGGTAAAGTCCAGTGAGTGTGTGGGTAAAGTCCAGTGAGTGTGTAGGTAGAGTCCAGTGAGAATGTGAGTAGAGTCCAGTGAGTTTGTGGGTAGAGTCCAGTGAGTGTGTGGGTAGAGTCCAGTGAGTGTGTGGGTAGAGTCCAGTGAGTGTGTGGGTAAAGTCCAGTGAGTGTGTGGGTAGAGTCCAGTGAGTGTGTGGGTAGAGTCCAGTGAGTGTGTGAGTAAAGTCCAATGAGTGTGTAGGTAGAGTCCATTGAGTGTGTAGGTAGAGTCCAGTGAGTGTGTGGGTAGAGTCCAGTGAGTGTGTAGGTAGAGTCCAGTGATTGTGTGGGTGAAGTCCAGTGAGTGTGTGGGAGAGTCCAGTGAGTGTGTGGGTCGAGTCCAGTGAGTGTGTGGGTAGAGTCCAGTGAGTGTGTGGGTAGTGTCCAGTGAGTGTGTGGGTAAAGTCCAGTGAGTGTGTAGGTAGAGTCCAGTGAGTATGTGGGTAAAGTCCAGTGAGTGTGTGGGTAAAGTCCAGTGAGTGTGTAGGTAGAGTCCAGTGAGTGTGTAGGTAGAGTCCAGTGAGTGTGTGAGTAGAGTCCAGTGAGTGTGTGGGTAGAGTCCAGTGAGTGTGTGGGTAGAGTCCAGTGAGTGTGTTGGTAGAGTCCAGTGAGTGCGTGAGTAGAGTCCAGTGAGTGTGTAGGTAGAGTTCAGTGAGTGTGTGAGTAGAGTCCAGTGAGTGTGTGGGTAGAGTCCAGTGTGTGTGTGGGTAGAGTCCAGTGAGTGTGTAGGTAGAGTCCAGTGAGTGTGTGGTTAGAGTCCAGTGAGTGTGTGAGTAAATTCCAATGAGTGTGTGGGTAGAGTCCTGTGAGTGTGTGGGTAGAGTCCAGTGAGTGTGTGGGTAGAGTCCGGTGAGTGTGTGGGTAGAGTCCAGTGAGTGTGTGAGTAGAGTCCAGTGAGTGTGTGAGTAAAGTCCAATGAGTGTGTAGGTAGAGTTCAGTGAGTGTGTGAGTAGAGTCCAGTGAGTGTGTAGGTAGAGTCCAGTGAGTGTGTGGGTAGAGTCCATTGAGTGTGTAGGTAGATTCCAGTGAGTGTGTGAGTAGAGTCCAGTGAGTGTGTGAGTAAAGTCCAATGAGTGTGTAGGTAGAGTTCAGTGAATGTGTGAGTAGAGTCCAGTGAGTGTGTGGGTAGAGTCCAGTGAGTGTGTAGGTAGAGTCCAGTGAGTGTGTAGGTAGAGTCCAGTGAGTGTGTGGGTAAAGTCCAGTGAGTGTGTGGGTAGTGTCCAGTGAGTGTGTGGGTAGAATCCAGTGAGTGTGTGAGTAAAGTCCAATGAGTGTGTAGGTAGAGTCCAGTGAATGTGTGAGTAGAGTCCAGTGAGTGTGTGGGTAGAATCCAGTGAGTGTGTAGGTAGAGTCCAGTGAGTGTGTAGGTAGAGTCCAGTGAGTGTGTGGGTAAAGTCCAGGGAGTGTGTGGGTAGAGTCCAGTGAGTGTGTGGGTAAAGTCCAGTGAGTGTGTGGGTAAAGTCCAGTGAGTGTGTAGGTAGAGTCCAGTGAGAATGTGAGTAGAGTCCAGTGAGTGTGTGGGTAGAGTCCAGTGAGTGTGTTGGTAGAGTCCAGTGAGTGTGTGGGTAGAGTCCAGTGAGTGTCTGGGTAAAGTCCAGTGAGTGTGTGGGTAGAGTCCAGTGAGTGTGTGGGTAGAGTCCAGTGAGTGTGTGAGTAAAGTCCAATGAGTGTGTAGGTAGAGTCCATTGAGTGTGTATGTAGAGTCCAGTGAGTGTGTGGGTAGAGTCCAGTGAGTGTGTAGGTAGAGTCCAGTGTTTGGTAGGGTAAAGTCCAGTGAGTGTGTGGGTAGAGTCCAGTGAGTGTGTGGGTAGAGTCCAGTGAGTGTGTGGGTAGAGTCCAGTGAGTGTGTGAGTAAATTCCAATTAGTGTGTGGGTAGAGTCCTGTGAGTGTGTGGGTAGAGTCCAGTGAGTGTGTGGGTAGAGTCCGGTGAGTGTGTGGGTAGAGTCCAGTGAGTGTGTGGGTAGAGTCCAGTGAGTGTGTGAGTAAAGTCCAATGAGTGTGTAGGTAGAGTTCAGTGAGTGTGTGAGTAGAGTCCAGTGAGTGTGTAGGTAGAGTCCAGTGAGTGTGTGGGTAGAGTCCAGTGAGTGTGTGGGTAGAGTCCAGTCAGTGTGTGGGTAAAGTCCAGTGAGTGTGTGGGTAGAGTCCAGTGAGTGTGTGGGTAGAGTCCAGTGAGTGTGTGAGTATTGTCCAATGAGTGTGTAGGTATAGTCCATTGAGTGTGTAGGTAGAGTCCAGTGAGTGTGTGGGTAGAGTCCAGTGAGTGTGTAGGTAGAGTCCAGTGATTGTGTGGGTAAAGTCCAGTGAGTGTGTGGGTAGACTCCAGTGAGTGTGTGGGTAGAGTCCAGTGAGTGTGTTGGTAGAGTTCAGTGAGTGTGTGAGTAGAGTCCAGTGAGTGTGTGGGTAGAGTCCAGTGTGTGTGTGGGTAGAGTCCAGTGAGTGTGTAGGTAGAGTCCAGTGAGTGTGTGGTTAGAGTCCAGTGAGTGTGTGAGTAAATTCCAATGAGTGTGTGGGTAGAGTCCTGTGAGTGTGTGGGTAGAGTCCGGTGAGTGTGTGGGTAGAGTCCAGTGAGTGTGTGAGTAGAGTCCAGTGAGTGTGTGAGTAAAGTCCAATGAGTGTGTAGGTAGAGTTCAGTGAGTGTGTGAGTAGAGTCCAGTGAGTGTGTAGGTAGAGTCCAGTGAGTGTGTGGGTAGAGTCCATTGAGTGTGTAGGTAGATTCCAGTGAGTGTGTGAGTAGAGTCCAGTGAGTGTGTGAGTAAAGTCCAATGAGTGTGTAGGTAGAGTTCAGTGAATGTGTGAGTAGAGTCCAGTGAGTGTGTGGGTAGAGTCCAGTGAGTGTGTAGGTAGAGTCCAGTGAGTGTGTAGGTAGAGTCCAGTGAGTGTGTGGGTAAAGTCCAGTGAGTGTGTGGGTAGTGTCCAGTGAGTGTGTGGGTAGAATCCAGTGAGTGTGTGAGTAAAGTCCAATGAGTGTGTAGGTAGAGTCCAGTGAATGTGTGAGTAGAGTCCAGTGAGTGTGTGGGTAGAATCCAGTGAGTGTGTAGGTAGAGTCCAGTGAGTGTGTAGGTAGAGTCCAGTGAGTGTGTGGGTAAAGTCCAGGGAGTGTGTGGGTAGAGTCCAGTGAGTGTGTGGGTAAAGTCCAGTGAGTGTGTGGGTAAAGTCCAGTGAGTGTGTAGGTAGAGTCCAGTGAGAATGTGAGTAGAGTCCAGTGAGTGTGTGGGTAGAGTCCAGTGAGTGTGTTGGTAGAGTCCAGTGAGTGTGTGGGTAGAGTCCAGTGAGTGTCTGGGTAAAGTCCAGTGAGTGTGTGGGTAGAGTCCAGTGAGTGTGTGGGTAGAGTCCAGTGAGTGTGTGAGTAAAGTCCAATGAGTGTGTAGGTAGAGTCCATTGAGTGTGTATGTAGAGTCCAGTGAGTGTGTGGGTAGAGTCCAGTGAGTGTGTAGGTAGAGTCCAGTGTTTGGTAGGGTAAAGTCCAGTGAGTGTGTGGGTAGAGTCCAGTGAGTGTGTGGGTAGAGTCCAGTGAGTGTGTGGGTAGAGTCCAGTGAGTGTGTGAGTAAATTCCAATTAGTGTGTGGGTAGAGTCCTGTGAGTGTGTGGGTAGAGTCCAGTGAGTGTGTGGGTAGAGTCCGGTGAGTGTGTGGGTAGAGTCCAGTGAGTGTGTGGGTAGAGTCCAGTGAGTGTGTGAGTAAAGTCCAATGAGTGTGTAGGTAGAGTTCAGTGAGTGTGTGAGTAGAGTCCAGTGAGTGTGTAGGTAGAGTCCAGTGAGTGTGTGGGTAGAGTCCAGTGAGTGTGTGGGTAGAGTCCAGTCAGTGTGTGGGTAAAGTCCAGTGAGTGTGTGGGTAGAGTCCAGTGAGTGTGTGGGTAGAGTCCAGTGAGTGTGTGAGTAAAGTCCAATGAGTGTGTAGGTATAGTCCATTGAGTGTGTAGGTAGAGTCCAGTGAGTGTGTGGGTAGAGTCCAGTGAGTGTGTAGGTAGAGTCCAGTGATTGTGTGGGTAAAGTCCAGTGAGTGTGTGGGTAGACTCCAGTGAGTGTGTGGGTAGAGTCCAGTGAGTGTGTTGGTAGAGTCCAGTGAGTGTGTGGGTAGAGTCCACTGAGTGTGTGTGTAAAGTCAGTGAGTGTGTGGGTAAAGTCCAGTGAGTGTGTAGGTAGAGTCCAGTGAGAATGTGAGTAGAGTCCAGTGAGTGTGTGGGTAGAGTCCAGTGAGTGTGTGGGTAGAGTCCAGTGAGTGTGTGGGTAGAGTCCAGTGAGTGTGTGGGTAGAGTCCAGTGAGTGTGTGGGTAAAGTCCAGTGAGTGTGTGGGTAAAGTCCAGTGAGTGTGTAGGTAGAGTCCATTGAGTGTGTAGGTAGATTCCAGTGAGTGTGTGAGTAGAGTCCAGTGAGTGTGTAGGTAGAGTCCAGTGAGTGTGTGGGTAGAGTCCAGTGAGTGTGTGGGTAGAGTCCAGTGAGTGTGTGGGTAGAGTCCAGTGAGTGTGTGAGTAAAGTCCAATGAGTGTGTAGGTAGAGTTCAGTGAATGTGTGAGTAGAGTCCAGTGAGTGTGTGGGTAGAGTCCAGTGAGTGTGTAGGTAGAGTCCAGTGAGTGTGTAGGTAGAGTCCAGTGAGTGTGTGGGTAAAGTCCAGTGAGTGTGTGGGTAGTGGCCAGTGAGTGTGTGGGTAGAATCCAGTGAGTGTGTGAGTAAAGTCCAATGAGTGTGTAGGTAGAGTCCAGTGAATGTGTGAGTAGAGTCCAGTGAGTGTGTGGGTAGAATCCAGTGAGTGTGTAGGTAGAGTCCAGTGAGTGTGTAGGTAGAGTCCAGTGAGTGTGTGGGTAAAGTCCAGTGAGTGTGTGGGTAGAGTCCAGTGAGTGTGTGGGTAAAGTCCAGTGAGTGTGTGGGTAAAGTCCAGTGAGTGTGTAGGTAGAGTCCATTGAGTGTGTAGGTAGAGTCCAGTGAGTGTGTGAGTAGAGTCCATTGAGTATGTGAGTAGAGTCCAGTGAGTGTGTAGGTAGAGTCCAGTGAGTGTGTGGGTAGAGTCCAGTGAGTGAATGGGTAGAGTCCAGTGAGTGTGTGGGTAGAGTCCAGTGAGTGTGTGAGTAAAGTCCAATGAGTGTGTAGGTAGAGTTCAGTGAATGTGTGAGTAGAGTCCAGTGAGTGTGTGGGTAGAGTCCAGTGAGTGTGTGGGTAGAGTCCAGTGAGTGTGTGGGTAGAGTCCTGTGAGTGTGTGAGTAAAGTCCAATGAGTGTGTAGGTAGAGTTCAGTGAATGTGTGAGTAGAGTCCAGTGAGTGTGTGGGTAGAGTCCAGTGAGTGTGCAGGTAGAGTCCAGTGAGTGTGTAGGTAGAGTCCAGTGAGTGTGTGGGTAAAGTCCAGTGAGTGTGTGGGTAGTGTCCAGTGAGTGTGTGGGTAGAATCCAGTGAGTGTGTGAGTAAAGTCCAATGAGTGTGTAGGTAGAGTCCAGTGAGTGTGTGGGTAAAGTCCAGTGAGTGTGTGGGTAGAGTCCAGTGAGTGTGTGGGTAAAGTCCAGTGAGTGTGTGGGTAAAGTCCAGTGAGTGTGTAGGTAGAGTCCAGTGAGTGTGTGGCTAAAGTCCAGTGAGTGTGTGGGTAGAGTCCAGTGAGTGTGTGGGTAAAGTCCAGTGAGTGTGTGGGTAAAGTCCAGTGAGTGTGTAGGTAGAGTCCAGTGAGAATGTGAGTAGAGTCCAGTGAGTGTGTGGGTTGAGTCCAGTGAGTGTGTGGGTAGAGTCCAGTGAGTGTGTGGGTAGAGTCCAGTGAGTGTGTGGGTAGAGTCCAGTGAGTGTGTGGGTAGAGTCCAGTGAGTGTGTGGGTAGAGTCCAGTGAGTGTGTGAGTAAAGTCCATTGAGTGTGTAGGTAGAGTCCATTGAGTGTGTAGGTATAGTCCAGTGAGTGTGTGGGTAGAGTCCAGTGAGTGTGTAGGTAGAGTCCAGTGATTGTGTGGGTAAAGTCCAGTGAGTGTGTGGGTAGAGTCCAGTGAGTGTGTGGGTAGAGTCCAGTGAGTGTGTGGGTAGAGTCCAGTGAGTGTGTGGGTAGTGTCCAGTGAGTGTGTAGGTAGAGTCCAGTGAGTGTGTGGGTAGAGTCCATTGAGTATGTGAGTAGAGTCCAGTGAGTGTGTAGGTAGAGTCCAGTGAGTGTGTGGGTAGAGTCCAGTGAGTGTGTGGGTAGAGTCCAGTGAGTGTGTGGGTAGAGTCCAGTGAGTGTGTGAGTAAAGTACAATGAGTGTGTAGGTAGAGTTCAGTGAATGTGTGAGTAGAGTCCAGTGAGTGTGTGGGTAGAGTCCAGTGAGTGTGTAGGTAGAGTCCAGTGAGTGTGTAGGTAGAGTCCAGTGAGTGTGTGGGTAAAGTCCAGTGAGTGTGTGGGTAGTGTCCAGTGAGTGTGTGGGTAGAATCCAGTGAGTGTGTGAGTAAAGTCCAATGAGTGTGTAGGTAGAGTCCAGTGAATGTGTGAGTAGAGTCCAGTGAGTGTGTGGGTAGAATCCAGTGAGTGTGTAGGTAGAGTCCAGTGAGGGTGTAGGTAGAGTCCAGTGAGTGTGTGGGTAAAGTCCAGTGAGTGTGTGGGTAGAGTCCAGTGTGTGTGTGGGTAAAGTCCAGTGAGTGTGTAGGTAGAGTCGAGTGATTGTGTGGGTAAAGTCCAGTGAGTGTGTGGGTAGAGTCCAGTGAGTGTGTGGGTAGAGTCCAGTGAGTGTGTGGGTAGAGTCCAGTGAGTGTGTGGGTAGTGTCCAGTGAGTGTGTGGGTAAAGTCCAGTGAGTGTGTAGGTAGAGTCCAGTGAGTATGTCGGTAAAGTCCAGTGAGTGTGTGGGTAAAGTCCAGTGAGTGTGTAGGTAGAGTCCATTGAGTGTGTAGGTAGAGTCCAGTGAGTGTGTGAGTAGAGTCCAGTGAGTGTGTGGGTAGAGTCCATTGAGTATGTGAGTAGAGTCCAGTGAGTGTGTAGGTAGAGTCCAGTGAGTGTGTGGGTAGAGTCCAGTGAGTGTGTGGGTAGAGTCCAGTGAGTGTGTGGGTAGAGTCCAGTGAGTGTGTGAGTAAAGTCCAATGAGTGTGTAGGTAGAGTTCAGTGAATGTGTGAGTAGAGTCCAGTGAGTGTGTGGGTAGAGTCCAGTGAGTGTGTAGGTAGAGTCCAGTGAGTGTGTAGGTAGAGTCCAGTGAGTGTGTGGGTAAAGTCCAGTGAGTGTGTGGGTAGTGTCCAGTGAGTGTGTGGGTAGAATCCAGTGAGTGTGTGAGTAAAGTCCAGTGAGTGTGTGGGTAAAGTCCAGTGAGTGTGTAGGTAGAGTCCAGTGAGTATGTCGGTAAAGTCCAGTGAGTGTGTGGGTAAAGTCCAGTGAGTGTGTAGGTAGAGTCCATTGAGTGTGTAGGTAGAGTCCAGTGAGTGTGTGAGTAGAGTCCAGTGAGTGTGTGGGTAGAGTCCATTGAGTATGTGAGTAGAGTCCAGTGAGTGTGTAGGTAGAGTCCAGTGAGTGTGTGGGTAGAGTCCAGTGAGTGTGTGGGTAGAGTCCAGTGAGTGTGTGGGTAGAGTCCAGTGAGTGTGTGAGTAAAGTCCAATGAGTGTGTAGGTAGAGTTCAGTGAATGTGTGAGTAGAGTCCAGTGAGTGTGTGGGTAGAGTCCAGTGAGTGTGTGGGTAGAGTCCAGTGAGTGTGTGGGTAGAGTCCTGTGAGTGTGTGAGTAAAGTCCAATGAGTGTGTAGGTAGAGTTCAGTGAATGTGTGAGTAGAGTCCAGTGAGTGTGTGGGTAGAGTCCAGTGAGTGTGTAGGTAGAGTCCAGTGAGTGTGTAGGTAGAGTCCAGTGAGTGTGTGGGTAAAGTCCAGTGAGTGTGTGGGTAGTGTCCAGTGAGTGTGTGGGTAGAATCCAGTGAGTGTGTGAATAAAGTCCAATGAGTGTGTAGGTAGAGTCCAGTGAGTGTGTGGGTAAAGTCCAGTGAGTGTGTGGGTAGAGTCCAGTGAGTGTGTGGGTAAAGTCCAGTGAGTGTGTGGGTAAAGTCCAGTGAGTGTGTAGGTAGAGTCCAGTGAGTGTGTGGGTAAAGTCCAGTGAGTGTGTAGGTAGAGTCCACTGAGTGTGTAGGTATAGTCCAGTGAGTGTGTGAGTAGAGTCCAGTGAGTGTGTGGGTAGAGTCCATTGAGTGTGTGAGTAGAGTCCAGTGAGTGTGTAGGTAGAGTCCAGTGAGTGTGTGCGTAAAGTCCAGTGAGTGTGTGGGTAGAGTCCAGTGAGTGTGTGGGTCGAGTCCAGTGAGTGTGTGGGTAGAGTCCGGGTGAGTGTGTGGGTAGAGTCCAGTGAGTGTGTGGGTAGAGTCCAGTGAGTGTGTGGGTGAAGTCCAGTGAGTGTGTGGGTAGAGTCCAGTGAGTGTGTGGGTAGAGTCCAGTGAGTGTGTGGGTAGAGTCCAGTGAGTGTGTGAGTAAAGTCCAATTAGTGTGTAGGTAGAGTCCAATGAGTGTGTGAGTAGAGTCCAGTGAGTGTGTGGGTAGAGTCCAGTGAGTGTGTAGGTAGAGTCCAGTGAGTGTGTAGGTAGAGTCCAGTGAGTGTGTGGGTAGAGTCCAGTGAGTGTGTGGGTAGAGTCCAGTGAGTGTGTAGGTAGAGTCCAGTGAGTGTGTAGGTAGAGTCCAGTGAGTGTGTGAGTAGAGTCCAGTGAGTGTGTGGGTAGAGTCCAGTGAGTGTGTAGGTAGAGTCCAGTGAGTGTGTAGGTAGAGTCCAGTGAGTGTGTGGGTAAAGTCCAGTGAGTGTGTAGGTAGAGTCCAGTGAGTGTGTAGGTAGAGTCCAGTGAGTGTGTGGGTAGAGTCCAGTGAGTGTGTGGGTAAAGTCCAGTGATTGTTTGGGTAGAGTCCAGTGAGTGTGTAGGTAGAGTCCAGTGAGTATGTGGGTAAAGTCCAGTGAGTGTGTGGGTAAAGTCCAGTGAGTGTGTAGGTAGAGTCCATTGAGTGTGTAGGTAGAGTCCAGTGAGTGTGTGAGTAGAGTCCAGTGAGTGTGTGGGTAGAGTCCAGTGAGTGTGTGGGTAGAGTCCAGTGAGTGTGTGAGTAAAGTCCAATGAGTGTGTAGGTAGAGTTCAGTGAATGTGTGAGTAGAGTCCAGTGAGTAAGTGGGTAGAGTCCAGTGAGTGTGTAGGTAGAGTCCAGTGAGTGTGTAGGTAGAGTCCAGTGAGTGTGTGGGTAAAGTCCAGTGAGTGTGTGGGTAGAATCCAGTGAGTGTGTAGGTAGAGTCCATTGAGTGTGTAGGTAGAGTCCAGTGAGTGTGTGGGTAAAGTCCAGTGAGTGTGTGGGTAGAGTCCGGTGAGTGTGTGGGTAAAGTCCAGTGAGTGTGTGAGTAAAGTCCAGTGAGTGTGTAGGTAGAGTCCAGTGAGTGTGTGGGTAAAGTCCAGTGAGAGTGTGAGTAGAGTCCAGTGAGTGTGTAGGTAGAGTCCAGTGAGTGTGTGCGTAAAGTCCAGTCTGTGTGTGGGTAGAGTCCAGTGAGTGTGTGGGTAGAGTCCAGTGAGTGTGTGGGTAGAGTCCAGTGAGTGTGTGGGTAGAGTCCAGTGAGTGTGTGGGTAGAGTCCAGTGAGTGTGTGGGTAGAGTCCAGTGAGTGTGTGGGTAGAGTCCAGTGAGTGTGTGGGTAGAGTCCAGTGAGTGTGTAGGTAGAGTCCAGTGAGTGTGTGGGTAGAGTCCAGTGAGTGTGTGAGTAGAGTCCAGTGAGTGTGTGGGTAGAGTCCAGTGAGTGTGTAGGTAGAGTCCAGTGAGTGTGTAGGTAGAGTCCAGTGAGTGTGTGGGTAAAGTCCAGTGAGTGTGTAGGTAGAGTCCAGTGAGTGTGTAGGTAGAGTCCAGTGAGTGTGTGGGTAGAGTCCAGTGAGTGTGTGGGTAAAGTCCAGTGATTGTTTGGGTAGAGTCCAGTGAGTGTGTAGGTAGAGTCCAGTGAGTATGTGGGTAAAGTCCAGTGAGTGTGTGGGTAAAGTCCAGTGAGTGTGTAGGTAGAGTCCATTGAGTGTGTAGGTAGAGTCCAGTGAGTGTGTGAGTAGAGTCCAGTGAGTGTGTGGGTAGAGTCCAGTGAGTGTGTGGGTAGAGTCCAGTGAGTGTGTGAGTAAAGTCCAATGAGTGTGTAGGTAGAGTTCAGTGAATGTGTGAGTAGAGTCCAGTGAGTAAGTGGGTAGAGTCCAGTGAGTGTGTAGGTAGAGTCCAGTGAGTGTGTAGGTAGAGTCCAGTGAGTGTGTGGGTAAAGTCCAGTGAGTGTGTGGGTAGAGTCCAGTGAGTGTGTGGGTAGAATCCATTGAGTGTGTGAGTAAAGTCCAATGAGTGTGTAGGTAGAGTCCAGTGAATGTGTGAGTAGAGTCCAGTGAGTGTGTGGGTAGAATCCAGTGAGTGTGTAGGTAGAGTCCATTGAGTGTGTAGGTAGAGTCCAGTGAGTGTGTGGGTAAAGTCCAGTGAGTGTGTGGGTAGAGTCCAGTGAGTGTGTGGGTAAAGTCCAGTGAGAGTGTAGGTAGAGTCCATTGAGTGTGTAGGTATAGTCCAGTGAGTGTGTAGGTAGAGTCCAGTGAGTGTGTGCGTAAAGTCCAGTCTGTGTGTGGGTAGAGTCCAGTGAGTGTGTGGGTCGAGTCCAGTGAGTGTGTGGGTAGAGTCCAGTGAGTGTGTGGGTAGAGTCCAGTGAGTGTGTGGGTAGAGTCCAGTGAGTGTGTGGGTGAAGTCCAGTGAGTGTGTGGGTGAAGTCCAGTGAGTGTGTGGGTAGAGTCCAGTGAGTGTGTGGGTAGAGTACAGTGAGTGTGTGGGTAGAGTCCAGTGAGTGTGTGAGTAGAGTCCAGTGAGTGTGTGGGTAGAATCCAGTGAGTGTGTAGGTAGAGTCCAGTGGGTGTGTAGTTAGAGTCCAGTGAGTGTGTGGGTAAAGTCCAGTGAGTGTGTGGGTAAAGTCCAGTGAGTGTGTGGGTAGAATCCAGTGAGTGTGTGGGTAAAGTCCAGTGAGTGTGTAGGTAGAGTCCATTGAGTGTGTAGGTATAGTCCAGTGAGTGTGTGAGTAGAGTCCAGTGAGTGTGTGGGTAGAGTCCATTGAGTGTGTGAGTAGAGTCCAGTGAGTGTGTAGGTAGAGTCCAGTGAGTGTGTGCGTAAAGTCCAGTGAGTGTGTGGGTAGAGTCCCGTGAGTGTGTGGGTCGAGTCCAGTGAGTGTGTGGGTCGAGTCCAGTGAGTGTGTAGGTAGAGTCCATTGAGTGTGTAGGTAGAGTCCAGTGAGTGTGTGAGTAGAGTCCAGTGAGTGTGTGGGTAGAGTCCATTGAGTATGTGAGTAGAGTCCAGTGAGTGTGTAGGTAGAGTCCAGTGAGTGTGTGGGTAGAGTCCAGTGAGTGTGTGGGTAGAGTCCAGTGAGTGTGTGGGTAGAGTCCAGTGAGTGTGTGAGTAAAGTACAATGAGTGTGTAGGTAGAGTTCAGTGAATGTGTGAGTAGAGTCCAGTGAGTGTGTGGGTAGAGTCCAGTGAGTGTGTAGGTAGAGTCCAGTGAGTGTGTAGGTAGAGTCCAGTGAGTGTGTGGGTAAAGTCCAGTGAGTGTGTGGGTAGTGTCCAGTGAGTGTGTGGGTAGAATCCAGTGAGTGTGTGAGTAAAGTCCAATGAGTGTGTAGGTAGAGTCCAGTGAATGTGTGAGTAGAGTCCAGTGAGTGTGTGGGTAGAATCCAGTGAGTGTGTAGGTAGAGTCCAGTGAGGGTGTAGGTAGAGTCCAGTGAGTGTGTGGGTAAAGTCCAGTGAGTGTGTGGGTAGAGTCCAGTGTGTGTGTGGGTAAAGTCCAGTGAGTGTGTAGGTAGAGTCCATTGAGTGTGTAGGTAGAGTCCAGTGAGTGTGTGAGTAGAGTCCAGTGAGTGTGTAGGTAGAGTCCAGTGATTGTGTGGGTAAAGTCCAGTGAGTGTGTGGGTAGAGTCCAGTGAGTGTGTGGGTAGAGTCCAGTGAGTGTGTGGGTAGAGTCCAGTGAGTGTGTGGGTAGTGTCCAGTGAGTGTGTGGGTAAAGTCCAGTGAGTGTGTAGGTAGAGTCCAGTGAGTATGTCGGTAAAGTCCAGTGAGTGTGTGGGTAAAGTCCAGTGAGTGTGTAGGTAGAGTCCATTGAGTGTGTAGGTAGAGTCCAGTGAGTGTGTGAGTAGAGTCCAGTGAGTGTGTGGGTAGAGTCCAGTGAGTGTGTAGGTAGAGTCCAGTGAGTGTGTAGGTAGAGTCCAGTGAGTGTGTGGGTAAAGTCCAGTGAGTGTGTGGGTAGTGGCCAGTGAGTGTGTGGGTAGAATCCAGTGAGTGTGTGAGTAAAGTCCAATGAGTGTGTAGGTAGAGTCCAGTGAATGTGTGAGTAGAGTCCAGTGAGTGTGTGGGTAGAATCCAGTGAGTGTGTAGGTAGAGTCCAGTGAGTGTGTAGGTAGAGTCCAGTGAGTGTGTGGGTAAAGTCCAGTGAGTGTGTGGGTAGAGTCCAGTGAGTGTGTGGGTAAAGTCCAGTGAGTGTGTGGGTAAAGTCCAGTGAGTGTGTAGGTAGAGTCCATTGAGTGTGTAGGTAGAGTCCAGTGAGTGTGTGAGTAGAGTCCATTGAGTATGTGAGTAGAGTCCAGTGAGTGTGTAGGTAGAGTCCAGTGAGTGTGTGGGTAGAGTCCAGTGAGTGAATGGGTAGAGTCCAGTGAGTGTGTGGGTAGAGTCCAGTGAGTGTGTGAGTAAAGTCCAATGAGTGTGTAGGTAGAGTTCAGTGAATGTGTGAGTAGAGTCCAGTGAGTGTGTGGGTAGAGTCCAGTGAGTGTGTGGGTAGAGTCCAGTGAGTGTGTGGGTAGAGTCCTGTGAGTGTGTGAGTAAAGTCCAATGAGTGTGTAGGTAGAGTTCAGTGAATGTGTGAGTAGAGTCCAGTGAGTGTGTGGGTAGAGTCCAGTGAGTGTGTAGGTAGAGTCCAGTGAGTGTGTAGGTAGAGTCCAGTGAGTGTGTGGGTAAAGTCCAGTGAGTGTGTGGGTAGTGTCCAGTGAGTGTGTGGGTAGAATCCAGTGAGTGTGTGAGTAAAGTCCAATGAGTGTGTAGGTAGAATCCAGTGAGTGTGTGAGTAAAGTCCAATGAGTGTGTAGGTAGAGTCCAGTGAATGTGTGAGTAGAGTCCAGTGAGTGTGTGGGTAGAATCCAGTGAGTGTGTAGGTAGAGTCCAGTGAGGGTGTAGGTAGAGTTCAGTGAGTGTGTGGGTAAAGTCCAGTGAGTGTGTGGGTAGAGTCCAGTGTGTGTGTGGGTAAAGTCCAGTGAGTGTGTAGGTAGAGTGCATTGAGTGTGTAGGTAGAGTCCAGTGAGTGTGTGAGTAGAGTCCAGTGAGTGTGTAGGTAGAGTCCAGTGATTGTGTGGGTAAAGTCCAGTGAGTGTGTGGGTAGAGTCCAGTGAGTGTGTGGGTAGAGTCCAGTGAGTGTGTGGGTAGAGTCCAGTGAGTGTGTGGGTAGTGTCCAGTGAGTGTGTGGGTAAAGTCCAGTGAGTGTGTAGGTAGAGTCCAGTGAGTATGTCGGTAAAGTCCAGTGAGTGTGTGGGTAAAGTCCAGTGAGTGTGTAGGTAGAGTCCATTGAGTGTGTAGGTAGAGTCCAGTGAGTGTGTGAGTAGAGTCCAGTGAGTGTGTGGGTAGAGTCCATTGATTGTGTGAGTAGAGTCCAGTGAGTGTGTAGGTAGAGTCCAGTGAGTGTGTGGGTAGAGTCCAGTGAGTGTGTGGGTAGAGGCCAGTGAGTGTGTGGGTAGAGTCCAGTGAGTGTGTGAGTAAAGTCCAATGAGTGTGTAGGTAGAGTTCAGTGAATGTGTGAGTAGAGTCCAGTGAGTGTGTGGGTAGAGTCCAGTGAGTGTGTAGGTAGAGTCCAGTGAGTGTGTAGGTAGAGTCCAGTGAGTGTTTGGGTAAAGTCCAGTGAGTGTGTGGGTAGTGGCCAGTGAGTGTGTGGGTAGAATCCAGTGAGTGTGTGAGTAAAGTCCAATGAGTGTGTAGGTAGAGTCAAGTGAATGTGTGAGTAGAGTCCAGTGAGTGTGTGGGTAGAATCCAGTGAGTGTGTAGGTAGAGTCCAGTGAGTGTGTAGGTAGAGTCCAGTGAGTGTGTGGGTAAAGTCCAGTGAGTGTGTGGGTAGAGTCCAGTGAGTGTGTGGGTAAAGTCCAGTGAGTGTGTGGGTAAAGTCCAGTGAGTGTGTAGGTAGAGTCCATTGAGTGTGTAGGTAGAGTCCAGTGAGTGTGTGAGTAGAGTCCATTGAGTATGTGAGTAGAGTCCAGTGAGTGTGTAGGTAGAGTCCAGTGAGTGTGTGGGTAGAGTCCAGTGAGTGAATGGGTAGAGTCCAGTGAGTGTGTGGGTAGAGTCCAGTGAGTGTGTGAGTAAAGTCCAATGAGTGTGTAGGTAGAGTTCAGTGAATGTGTGAGTAGAGTCCAGTGAGTGTGTGGGTAGAGTCCAGTGAGTGTGTGGGTAGAGTCCAGTGAGTGTGTGGGTAGAGTCCTGTGAGTGTGTGAGTAAAGTCCAATGAGTGTGTAGGTAGAGTTCAGTGAATGTGTGAGTAGAGTCCAGTGAGTGTGTGGGTAGAGTCCAGTGAGTGTGTAGGTAGAGTCCAGTGAGTGTGTAGGTAGAGTCCAGTGAGTGTGTGGGTAAAGTCCAGTGAGTGTGTGGGTAGTGTCCAGTGAGTGTGTGGGTAGAATCCAGTGAGTGTGTGAGTAAAGTCCAATGAGTGTGTAGGTAGAGTCCAGTGAGTGTGTGGGTAAAGTCCAGTGAGTGTGTGGGTAGAGTCCAGTGAGTGTGTGGGTAAAGTCCAGTGAGTGTGTGGGTAAAGTCCAGTGAGTGTGTAGGTAGAGTCCAGTGAGTGTGTGGCTAAAGTCCAGTGAGCGTGTGGGTAGAGTCCAGTGAGTGTGTGGGTAAAGTCCAGTGAGTGTGTGGGTAAAGTCCAGTGAGTGTGTAGGTAGAGTCCAGTGAGAATGTGAGTAGAGTCCAGTGAGTGTGTGGGTTGAGTCCAGTGAGTGTGTGGGTAGAGTCCAGTGAGTGTGTGGGTAGAGTCCAGTGAGTGTGTGGGTAAAGTCCAGTGAGTGTGTGGGTAGAGTCCAGTGAGTGTGTGGGTAGAGTCCAGTGAGTGTGTGAGTAAAGTCCATTGAGTGTGTAGGTAGAGTCCATTGAGTGTGTAGGTATAGTCCAGTGAGTGTGTGGGTAGAGTCCAGTGAGTGTGTAGGTAGAGTCCAGTGATTGTGTGGGTAAAGTCCAGTGAGTGTGTGGGTAGAGTCCAGTGAGTGTGTGGGTAGAGTCCAGTGAGTGTGTGGGTAGAGTCCAGTGAGTGTGTGGGTAGTGTCCAGTGAGTGTGTGGGTAAAGTCCAGTGAGTGTGTAGGTAGAGTCCAGTGAGTATGTGGGTAAAGTCCAGTGAGTGTGTGGGTAAAGTCCAGTGAGTGTGTAGGTAGAGTCCATTGAGTGTGTAGGTAGAGTCCAGTGAGTGTGTGAGTAGAGTCCAGTGAGTGTGTGGGTAGAGTCCATTGAGTATGTGAGTAGAGTCCAGTGAGTGTGTAGGTAGAGTCCAGTGAGTGTGTGGGTAGAGTCCAGTGAGTGTGTGGGTAGAGTCCAGTGAGTGTGTGGGTAGAGTCCAGTGAGTGTGTGAGTAAAGTACAATGAGTGTGTAGGTAGAGTTCAGTGAATGTGTGAGTAGAGTCCAGTGAGTGTGTGGGTAGAGTCCAGTGAGTGTGTAGGTAGAGTCCAGTGAGTGTGTAGGTAGAGTCCAGTGAGTGTGTGGGTAAAGTCCAGTGAGTGTGTGGGTAGTGTCCAGTGAGTGTGTGGGTAGAATCCAGTGAGTGTGTGAGTAAAGTCCAATGAGTGTGTAGGTAGAGTCCAGTGAATGTGTGAGTAGAGTCCAGTGAGTGTGTGGGTAGAGTCCATTGATTGTGTGAGTAGAGTCCAGTGAGTGTGTAGGTAGAGTCCAGTGAGTGTGTGGGTAGAGTCCATTGATTGTGTGAGTAGAGTCCAGTGAGTGTGTAGGTAGAGTCCAGTGAGTGTGTGGGTAGAGTCCAGTGAGTGTGTGGGTAGAGGCCAGTGAGTGTGTGGGTAGAGTCCAGTGAGTGTGTGAGTAAAGTCCAATGAGTGTGTAGGTAGAGTCCAGTGAATGTGTGAGTAGAGTCCAGTGAGTGTGTGGGTAGAATCCAGTGAGTGTGTAGGTAGAGTCCAGTGAGTGTGTAGGTAGAGTCCAGTGAGTGTGTGGGTAAAGTCCAGTGAGTGTGTGGGTAGAGTCCAGTGAGTGTGTGGGTAAAGTCCAGTGAGTGTGTGGGTAAAGTCCAGTGAGTGTGTAGGTAGAGTCCATTGAGTTTGTAGGTAGAGTCCAGTGAGTGTGTGAGTAGAGTCCATTGAGTATGTGAGTAGAGTCCAGTGAGTGTGTAGGTAGAGTCCAGTGAGTGTGTGGGTAGAGTCCAGTGAGTGAATGGGTAGAGTCCAGTGAGTGTGTGGGTAGAGTCCAGTGAGTGTGTGAGTAAAGTCCAATGAGTGTGTAGGTAGAGTTCAGTGAATGTGTGAGTAGAGTCCAGTGAGTGTGTGGGTAGAGTCCAGTGAGTGTGTGGGTAGAGTCCAGTGAGTGTGTGGGTAGAGTCCTGTGAGTGTGTGAGTAAAGTCCAATGAGTGTGTAGGTAGAGTTCAGTGAATGTGTGAGTAGAGTCCAGTGAGTGTGTGGGTAGAGTCCAGTGAGTGTGTAGGTAGAGTCCAGTGAGTGTGTAGGTAGAGTCCAGTGAGTGTGTAGGTAAAGTCCAGTGAGTGTGTGGGTAGTGTCCAGTGAGTGTGTGGGTAGAATCCAGTGAGTGTGTGAGTAAAGTCCAATGAGTGTGTAGGTAGAGTCCAGTGAGTGTGTGGGTAAAGTCCAGTGAGTGTGTGGGTAGAGTCCAGTGAGTGTGTGGGTAAAGTCCAGTGAGTGTGTGGGTAAAGTCCAGTGAGTGTGTAGGTAGAGTCCAGTGAGTGTGTGGCTAAAGTCCAGTGAGTGTGTGGGTAGAGTCCAGTGAGTGTGTGGGTAAAGTCCAGTGAGTGTGTGGGTAAAGTCCAGTGAGTGTGTAGGTAGAGTCCAGTGAGAATGTGAGTAGAGTCCAGTGAGTGTGTGGGTTGAGTCCAGTGAGTGTGTGGGTAGAGTCCAGTGAGTGTGTGGGTAGAGTCCAGTGAGTGTGTGGGTAAAGTCCAGTGAGTGTGTGGGTAGAGTCCAGTGAGTGTGTGGGTAGAGTCCAGTGAGTGTGTGAGTAAAGTCCATTGAGTGTGTAGGTAGAGTCCATTGAGTGTGTAGGTATAGTCCAGTGAGTGTGTGGGTAGAGTCCAGTGAGTGTGTAGGTAGAGTCCAGTGATTGTGTGGGTAAAGTCCAGTGAGTGTGTGGGTAGAGTCCAGTGAGTGTGTGGGTAGAGTCCAGTGAGTGTGTGGGTAGAGTCCAGTGAGTGTGTGGGTAGTGTCCAGTGAGTGTGTGGGTAAAGTCCAGTGAGTGTGTAGGTAGAGTCCAGTGAGTATGTGGGTAAAGTCCAGTGAGTGTGTGGGTAAAGTCCAGTGAGTGTGTAGGTAGAGTCCATTGAGTGTGTAGGTAGAGTCCAGTGAGTGTGTGAGTAGAGTCCAGTGAGTGTGTGGGTAGAGTCCATTGAGTATGTGAGTAGAGTCCAGTGAGTGTGTAGGTAGAGTCCAGTGAGTGTGTGGGTAGAGTCCAGTGAGTGTGTGGGTAGAGTCCAGTGAGTGTGTGGGTAGAGTCCAGTGAGTGTGTGAGTAAAGTACAATGAGTGTGTAGGTAGAGTTCAGTGAATGTGTGAGTAGAGTCCAGTGAGTGTGTGGGTAGAGTCCAGTGAGTGTGTAGGTAGAGTCCAGTGAGTGTGTAGGTAGAGTCCAGTGAGTGTGTGGGTAAAGTCCAGTGAGTGTGTGGGTAGTGTCCAGTGAGTGTGTGGGTAGAATCCAGTGAGTGTGTGAGTAAAGTCCAATGAGTGTGTAGGTAGAGTCCAGTGAATGTGTGAGTAGAGTCCAGTGAGTGTGTGGGTAGAATCCAGTGAGTGTGTAGGTAGAGTCCAGTGAGGGTGTAGGTAGAGTCCAGTGAGTGTGTGGGTAAAGTCCAGTGAGTGTGTGGGTAGAGTCCAGTGTGTGTGTGGGTAAAGTCCAGTGAGTGTGTAGGTAGAGTCCAGTGATTGTGTGGGTAAAGTCCAGTGAGTGTGTGGGTAGAGTCCAGTGAGTGTGTGGGTAGAGTCCAGTGAGTGTGTGGGTAGAGTCCAGTGAGTGTGTGGGTAGTGTCCAGTGAGTGTGTGGGTAAAGTCCAGTGAGTGTGTAGGTAGAGTCCAGTGAGTATGTCGGTAAAGTCCAGTGAGTGTGTGGGTAAAGTCCAGTGAGTGTGTAGGTAGAGTCCATTGAGTGTGTAGGTAGAGTCCAGTGAGTGTGTGAGTAGAGTCCAGTGAGTGTGTGGGTAGAGTCCATTGAGTATGTGAGTAGAGTCCAGTGAGTGTGTAGGTAGAGTCCAGTGAGTGTGTGGGTAGAGTCCAGTGATTGTGTGGGTAGAGTCCAGTGAGTGTGTGGGTAGAGTCCAGTGAGTGTGTGAGTAAAGTCCAATGAGTGTGTAGGTAGAGTTCAGTGAATGTGTGAGTAGAGTCCAGTGAGTGTGTGGGTAGAGTCCAGTGAGTGTGTAGGTAGAGTCCAGTGAGTGTGTAGGTAGAGTCCAGTGAGTGTGTGGGTAAAGTCCAGTGAGTGTGTGGGTAGTGTCCAGTGAGTGTGTGGGTAGAATCCAGTGAGTGTGTGAGTAAAGTCCAATGAGTGTGTAGGTAGAGTCCAGTGAATGTGTGAGTAGAGTCCAGTGAGTGTGTGGGTAGAATCCAGTGAGTGTGTAGGTAGAGTCCAGTGAGTGTGTAGGTAGAGTCCAGTGAGTGTGTGGGTAAAGTCCAGTGAGTGTGTGGGTAGAGTCCAGTGAGTGTGTGGGTAAAGTCCAGTGAGTGTGTGGGTAAAGTCCAGTGAGTGTGTAGGTAGAGTCCATTGAGTGTGTAGGTAGAGTCCAGTGAGTGTGTGAGTAGAGTCCATTGAGTATGTGAGTAGAGTCCAGTGAGTGTGTAGGTAGAGTCCAGTGAGTGTGTGGGTAGAGTCCAGTGAGTGAATGGGTAGAGTCCAGTGAGTGTGTGGGTAGAGTCCAGTGAGTGTGTGAGTAAAGTCCAATGAGTGTGTAGGTAGAGTTCAGTGAATGTGTGAGTAGAGTCCAGTGAGTGTGTGGGTAGAGTCCAGTGAGTGTGTGGGTAGAGTCCAGTGAGTGTGTGGGTAGAGTCCTGTGAGTGTGTGAGTAAAGTCCAATGAGTGTGTAGGTAGAGTTCAGTGAATGTGTGAGTAGAGTCCAGTGAGTGTGTGGGTAGAGTCCAGTGAGTGTGTGGGTAGAGTCCAGTGAGTGTGTGGGTAAAGTCCAGTGAGTGTGTGGGTAGAGTCCAGTGTGTGTGTGGGTAAAGTCCAGTGAGTGTGTAGGTAGAGTCCAGTGATTGTGTGGGTAAAGTCCAGTGAGTGTGTGGGTAGAGTCCAGTGAGTGTGTGGGTAGAGTCCAGTGAGTGTGTGGGTAGAGTCCATTGAGTATGTGAGTAGAGTCCAGTGAGTGTGTAGGTAGAGTCCAGTGAGTGTGTGGGTAGAGTCCAGTGAGTGTGTGGGTAGAGTCCAGTGAGTGTGTGGGTAGAGTCCAGTGAGTGTGTGAGTAAAGTACAATGAGTGTGTAGGTAGAGTTCAGTGAATGTGTGAGTAGAGTCCAGTGAGTGTGTGGGTAGAGTCCAGTGAGTGTGTAGGTAGAGTCCAGTGAGTGTGTAGGTAGAGTCCAGTGAGTGTGTGGGTAAAGTCCAGTGAGTGTGTGGGTAGTGTCCAGTGAGTGTGTGGGTAGAATCCAGTGAGTGTGTGAGTAAAGTCCAATGAGTGTGTAGGTAGAGTCCAGTGAATGTGTGAGTAGAGTCCAGTGAGTGTGTGGGTAGAATCCAGTGAGTGTGTAGGTAGAGTCCAGTGAGGGTGTAGGTAGAGTCCAGTGAGTGTGTGGGTAAAGTCCAGTGAGTGTGTGGGTAGAGTCCAGTGTGTGTGTGGGTAAAGTCCAGTGAGTGTGTAGGTAGAGTCCAGTGATTGTGTGGGTAAAGTCCAGTGAGTGTGTGGGTAGAGTCCAGTGAGTGTGTGGGTAGAGTCCAGTGAGTGTGTGGGTAGAGTCCAGTGAGTGTGTGGGTAGTGTCCAGTGAGTGTGTGGGTAAAGTCCAGTGAGTGTGTAGGTAGAGTCCAGTGAGTATGTCGGTAAAGTCCAGTGAGTGTGTGGGTAAAGTCCAGTGAGTGTGTAGGTAGAGTCCATTGAGTGTGTAGGTAGAGTCCAGTGAGTGTGTGAGTAGAGTCCAGTGAGTGTGTGGGTAGAGTCCATTGAGTATGTGAGTAGAGTCCAGTGAGTGTGTAGGTAGAGTCCAGTGAGTGTGTGGGTAGAGTCCAGTGAGTGTGTGGGTAGAGTCCAGTGAGTGTGTGGGTAGAGTCCAGTGAGTGTGTGAGTAAAGTCCAATGAGTGTGTAGGTAGAGTTCAGTGAATGTGTGAGTAGAGTCCAGTGAGTGTGTGGGTAGAGTCCAGTGAGTGTGTAGGTAGAGTCCAGTGAGTGTGTAGGTAGAGTCCAGTGAGTGTGTGGGTAAAGTCCAGTGAGTGTGTGGGTAGTGTCCAGTGAGTGTGTGGGTAGAATCCAGTGAGTGTGTGAGTAAAGTCCAATGAGTGTGTAGGTAGAGTCCAGTGAATGTGTGAGTAGAGTCCAGTGAGTGTGTGGGTAGAATCCAGTGAGTGTGTAGGTAGAGTCCAGTGAGTGTGTAGGTAGAGTCCAGTGAGTGTGTGGGTAAAGTCCAGTGAGTGTGTGGGTAGAGTCCAGTGAGTGTGTGGTTAAAGTCCAGTGAGTGTGTGGGTAAAGTCCAGTGAGTGTGTAGGTAGAGTCCATTGAGTGTGTAGGTAGAGTCCAGTGAGTGTGTGAGTAGAGTCCATTGAGTATGTGAGTAGAGTCCAGTGAGTGTGTAGGTAGAGTCCAGTGAGTGTGTGGGTAGAGTCCAGTGAGTGAATGGGTAGAGTCCAGTGAGTGTGTGGGTAGAGTCCAGTGAGTGTGTGAGTAAAGTCCAATGAGTGTGTAGGTAGAGTTCAGTGAATGTGTGAGTAGAGTCCAGTGAGTGTGTGGGTAGAGTCCAGTGAGTGTGTGGGTAGAGTCCAGTGAGTGTGTGGGTAGAGTCCTGTGAGTGTGTGAGTAAAGTCCAATGAGTGTGTAGGTAGAGTTCAGTGAATGTGTGAGTAGAGTCCAGTGAGTGTGTGGGTAGAGTCCAGTGAGTGTGTGGGTAGAGTCCAGTGAGTGTGTGGGTAAAGTCCAGTGAGTGTGTGGGTAGAGTCCAGTGTGTGTGTGGGTAAAGTCCAGTGAGTGTGTAGGTAGAGTCCAGTGATTGTGTGGGTAAAGTCCAGTGAGTGTGTGGGTAGAGTCCAGTGAGTGTGTGGGTAGAGTCCAGTGAGTGTGTGGGTAGAGTCCAGTGAGTGTGTGGGTAGTGTCCAGTGAGTGTGTGGGTAAAGTCCAGTGAGTGTGTAGGTAGAGTCCAGTGAGTATGTCGGTAAAGTCCAGTGAGTGTGTGGGTAAAGTCCAGTGAGTGTGTAGGTAGAGTCCATTGAGTGTGTAGGTAGAGTCCAGTGAGTGTGTGAGTAGAGTCCAGTGAGTGTGTGGGTAGAGTCCATTGAGTATGTGAGTAGAGTCCAGTGAGTGTGTAGGTAGAGTCCAGTGAGTGTGTGGGTAGAGTCCAGTGAGTGTGTGGGTAGAGTCCAGTGAGTGTGTGGGTAGAGTCCAGTGAGTGTGTGAGTAAAGTCCAATGAGTGTGTAGGTAGAGTTCAGTGAATGTGTGAGTAGAGTCCAGTGAGTGTGTGGGTAGAGTCCAGTGAGTGTGTAGGTAGAGTCCAGTGAGTGTGTAGGTAGAGTCCAGTGAGTGTGTGGGTAAAGTCCAGTGAGTGTGTGGGTAGTGTCCAGTGAGTGTGTGGGTAGAATCCAGTGAGTGTGTGAGTAAAGTCCAATGAGTGTGTAGGTAGAGTCCAGTGAATGTGTGAGTAGAGTCCAGTGAGTGTGTGGGTAGAATCCAGTGAGTGTGTAGGTAGAGTCCAGTGAGTGTGTAGGTAGAGTCCAGTGAGTGTGTGGGTAAAGTCCAGTGAGTGTGTGGGTAGAGTCCAGTGAGTGTGTGGGTAAAGTCCAGTGAGTGTGTGGGTAAAGTCCAGTGAGTGTGTAGGTAGAGTCCATTGAGTGTGTAGGTAGAGTCCAGTGAGTGTGTGAGTAGAGTCCATTGAGTATGTGAGTAGAGTCCAGTGAGTGTGTAGGTAGAGTCCAGTGAGTGTGTGGGTAGAGTCCAGTGAGTGAATGGGTAGAGTCCAGTGAGTGTGTGGGTAGAGTCCAGTGAGTGTGTGAGTAAAGTCCAATGAGTGTGTAGGTAGAGTTCAGTGAATGTGTGAGTAGAGTCCAGTGAGTGTGTGGGTAGAGTCCAGTGAGTGTGTGGGTAGAGTCCAGTGAGTGTGTGGGTAGAGTCCTGTGAGTGTGTGAGTAAAGTCCAATGAGTGTGTAAGTAGAGTTCAGTGAATGTGTGAGTAGAGTCCAGTGAGTGTGTGGGTAGAGTCCAGTGAGTGTGTAGGTAGAGTCCAGTGAGTGTGTAGGTAGAGTCCAGTGAGTGTGTGGGTAAAGTCCAGTGAGTGTGTGGGTAGTGTCCAGTGAGTGTGTGGGTAGAATCCAGTGAGTGTGTGAATAAAGTCCAATGAGTGTGTAGGTAGAGTCCAGTGAGTGTGTGGGTAAAGTCCAGTGAGTGTGTGGGTAGAGTCCAGTGAGTGTGTGGGTAAAGTCCAGTGAGTGTGTGGGTAAAGTCCAGTGAGTGTGTAGGTAGAGTCCAGTGAGTGTGTGGGTAAAGTCCAGTGAGTGTGTAGGTAGAGTCCACTGAGTGTGTAGGTATAGTCCAGTGAGTGTGTGAGTAGAGTCCAGTGAGTGTGTGGGTAGAGTCCATTGAGTGTGTGAGTAGAGTCCAGTGAGTGTGTAGGTAGAGTCCAGTGAGTGTGTGCGTAAAGTCCAGTGAGTGTGTGGGTAGAGTCCAGTGAGTGTGTGGGTCGAGTCCAGTGAGTGTGTGGGTAGAGTCCGGGTGAGTGTGTGGGTAGAGTCCAGTGAGTGTGTGGGTAGAGTCCAGTGAGTGTGTGGGTGAAGTCCAGTGAGTGTGTGGGTAGAGTCCAGTGAGTGTGTGGGTAGAGTCCAGTGAGTGTGTGGGTAGAGTCCAGTGAGTGTGTGAGTAAAGTCCAATTAGTGTGTAGGTAGAGTCCAATGAGTGTGTGAGTAGAGTCCAGTGAGTGTGTGGGTAGAGTCCAGTGAGTGTGTAGGTAGAGTCCAGTGAGTGTGTAGGTAGAGTCCAGTGAGTGTGTGGGTAGAGTCCAGTGAGTGTGTGGGTAGAGTCCAGTGAGTGTGTAGGTAGAGTCCAGTGAGTGTGTAGGTAGAGTCCAGTGAGTGTGTGAGTAGAGTCCAGTGAGTGTGTGGGTAGAGTCCAGTGAGTGTGTAGGTAGAGTCCAGTGAGTGTGTAGGTAGAGTCCAGTGAGTGTGTGGGTAAAGTCCAGTGAGTGTGTAGGTAGAGTCCAGTGAGTGTGTAGGTAGAGTCCAGTGAGTGTGTGGGTAGAGTCCAGTGAGTGTGTGGGTAAAGTCCAGTGATTGTTTGGGTAGAGTCCAGTGAGTGTGTAGGTAGAGTCCAGTGAGTATGTGGGTAAAGTCCAGTGAGTGTGTGGGTAAAGTCCAGTGAGTGTGTAGGTAGAGTCCATTGAGTGTGTAGGTAGAGTCCAGTGAGTGTGTGAGTAGAGTCCAGTGAGTGTGTGGGTAGAGTCCAGTGAGTGTGTGGGTAGAGTCCAGTGAGTGTGTGAGTAAAGTCCAATGAGTGTGTAGGTAGAGTTCAGTGAATGTGTGAGTAGAGTCCAGTGAGTAAGTGGGTAGAGTCCAGTGAGTGTGTAGGTAGAGTCCAGTGAGTGTGTAGGTAGAGTCCAGTGAGTGTGTGGGTAAAGTCCAGTGAGTGTGTGGGTAGAGTCCAGTGAGTGTGTGGGTAGAATCCATTGAGTGTGTGAGTAAAGTCCAATGAGTGTGTAGGTAGAGTCCAGTGAATGTGTGAGTAGAGTCCAGTGAGTGTGTGGGTAGAATCCAGTGAGTGTGTAGGTAGAGTCCATTGAGTGTGTAGGTAGAGTCCAGTGAGTGTGTGGGTAAAGTCCAGTGAGTGTGTGGGTAGAGTCCGGTGAGTGTGTGGGTAAAGTCCAGTGAGTGTGTGAGTAAAGTCCAGTGAGTGTGTAGGTAGAGTCCAGTGAGTGTGTGGGTAAAGTCCAGTGAGAGTGTAGGTAGAGTCCATTGAGTGTGTAGGTATAGTCCAGTGAGTGTGTGGGTAGAGTCCATTGAGTGTGTGAGTAGAGTCCAGTGAGTGTGTAGGTAGAGTCCAGTGAGTGTGTGCGTAAAGTCCAGTCTGTGTGTGGGTAGAGTCCAGTGAGTGTGTGGGTAGAGTCCAGTGAGTGTGTGGGTAGAATCCAGTGAGTGTGTAGGTAGAGTCCAGTGAGGGTGTAGGTAGAGTCCAGTGAGTGTGTGGGTAAAGTCCAGTGAGTGTGTGGGTAGAGTCCAGTGTGTGTGTGGGTAAAGTCCAGTGAGTGTGTAGGTAGAGTCCATTGAGTGTGTAGGTAGAGTCCAGTGAGTGTGTGAGTAGAGTCCAGTGAGTGTGTAGGTAGAGTCCAGTGATTGTGTGGGTAAAGTCCAGTGAGTGTGTGGGTAGAGTCCAGTGAGTGTGTGGGTAGAGTCCAGTGAGTGTGTGGGTAGAGTCCAGTGAGTGTGTGGGTAGTGTCCAGTGAGTGTTTGGGTAAAGTCCATTGATTGTGTGAGTAGAGTCCAGTGAGTGTGTAGGTAGAGTCCAGTGAGTGTGTGGGTAGAGTCCAGTGAGTGTGTGGGTAGAGTCCAGTGAGTGTGTGGGTAGAGTCCAGTGAGTGTGTGAGTAAAGTCCAATGAGTGTGTAGGTAGAGTTCAGTGAATGTGTGAGTAGAGTCCAGTGAGTGTGTGGGTAGAGTCCAGTGAGTGTGTAGGTAGAGTCCAGTGAGTGTGTAGGTAGAGTCCAGTGAGTGTGTGGGTAAAGTCCAGTGAGTGTGTGGGTAGTGGCCAGTGAGTGTGTGGGTAGAATCCAGTGAGTGTGTGAGTAAAGTCCAATGAGTGTGTAGGTAGAGTCCAGTGAATGTGTGAGTAGAGTCCAGTGAGTGTGTGGGTAGAATCCAGTGAGTGTGTAGGTAGAGTCCAGTGAGTGTGTAGGTAGAGTCCAGTGAGTGTGTGGGTAAAGTCCAGTGAGTGTGTGGGTAGAGTCCAGTGAGTGTGTGGGTAAAGTCCAGTGAGTGTGTGGGTAAAGTCCAGTGAGTGTGTAGGTAGAGTCCATTGAGTGTGTAGGTAGAGTCCAGTGAGTGTGTGAGTAGAGTCCATTGAGTATGTGAGTAGAGTCCAGTGAGTGTGTAGGTAGAGTCCAGTGAGTGTGTGGGTAGAGTCCAGTGAGTGAATGGGTAGAGTCCAGTGAGTGTGTGGGTAGAGTCCAGTGAGTGTGTGAGTAAAGTCCAATGAGTGTGTAGGTAGAGTTCAGTGAATGTGTGAGTAGAGTCCAGTGAGTGTGTGGGTAGAGTCCAGTGAGTGTGTGGGTAGAGTCCAGTGAGTGTGTGGGTAGAGTCCTGTGAGTGTGTGAGTAAAGTCCAATGAGTGTGTAGGTAGAGTTCAGTGAATGTGTGAGTAGAGTCCAGTGAGTGTGTGGGTAGAGTCCAGTGAGTGTGTAGGTAGAGTCCAGTGAGTGTGTAGGTAGAGTCCAGTGAGTGTGTGGGTAAAGTCCAGTGAGTGTGTGGGTAGTGTCCAGTGAGTGTGTGGGTAGAATCCAGTGAGTGTGTGAGTAAAGTCCAATGAGTGTGTAGGTAGAATCCAGTGAGTGTGTGAGTAAAGTCCAATGAGTGTGTAGGTAGAGTCCAGTGAATGTGTGAGTAGAGTCCAGTGAGTGTGTGGGTAGAATCCAGTGAGTGTGTAGGTAGAGTCCAGTGAGGGTGTAGGTAGAGTTCAGTGAGTGTGTGGGTAAAGTCCAGTGAGTGTGTGGGTAGAGTCCAGTGTGTGTGTGGGTAAAGTCCAGTGAGTGTGTAGGTAGAGTCCATTGAGTGTGTAGGTAGAGTCCAGTGAGTGTGTGAGTAGAGTCCAGTGAGTGTGTAGGTAGAGTCCAGTGATTGTGTGGGTAAAGTCCAGTGAGTGTGTGGGTAGAGTCCAGTGAGTGTGTGGGTAGAGTCCAGTGAGTGTGTGGGTAGAGTCCAGTGAGTGTGTGGGTAGTGTCCAGTGAGTGTTTGGGTAAAGTCCATTGATTGTGTGAGTAGAGTCCAGTGAGTGTGTAGGTAGAGTCCAGTGAGTGTGTGGGTAGAGTCCAGTGAGTGTGTGGGTAGAGTCCAGTGAGTGTGTGGGTAGAGTCCAGTGAGTGTGTGAGTAAAGTCCAATGAGTGTGTAGGTAGAGTTCAGTGAATGTGTGAGTAGAGTCCAGTGAGTGTGTGGGTAGAGTCCAGTGAGTGTGTAGGTAGAGTCCAGTGAGTGTGTAGGTAGAGTCCAGTGAGTGTGTGGGTAAAGTCCAGTGAGTGTGTGGGTAGTGGCCAGTGAGTGTGTGGGTAGAATCCAGTGAGTGTGTGAGTAAAGTCCAATGAGTGTGTAGGTAGAGTCCAGTGAATGTGTGAGTAGAGTCCAGTGAGTGTGTGGGTAGAATCCAGTGAGTGTGTAGGTAGAGTCCAGTGAGTGTGTAGGTAGAGTCCAGTGAGTGTGTGGGTAAAGTCCAGTGAGTGTGTGGGTAGAGTCCAGTGAGTGTGTGGGTAAAGTCCAGTGAGTGTGTGGGTAAAGTCCAGTGAGTGTGTAGGTAGAGTCCATTGAGTGTGTAGGTAGAGTCCAGTGAGTGTGTGAGTAGAGTCCATTGAGTATGTGAGTAGAGTCCAGTGAGTGTGTAGGTAGAGTCCAGTGAGTGTGTGGGTAGAGTCCAGTGAGTGAATGGGTAGAGTCCAGTGAGTGTGTGGGTAGAGTCCAGTGAGTGTGTGAGTAAAGTCCAATGAGTGTGTAGGTAGAGTTCAGTGAATGTGTGAGTAGAGTCCAGTGAGTGTGTGGGTAGAGTCCAGTGAGTGTGTGGGTAGAGTCCAGTGAGTGTGTGGGTAGAGTCCTGTGAGTGTGTGAGTAAAGTCCAATGAGTGTGTAGGTAGAGTTCAGTGAATGTGTGAGTAGAGTCCAGTGAGTGTGTGGGTAGAGTCCAGTGAGTGTGTAGGTAGAGTCCAGTGAGTGTGTAGGTAGAGTCCAGTGAGTGTGTGGGTAAAGTCCAGTGAGTGTGTGGGTAGTGTCCAGTGAGTGTGTGGGTAGAATCCAGTGAGTGTGTGAGTAAAGTCCAATGAGTGTGTAGGTAGAATCCAGTGAGTGTGTGAGTAAAGTCCAATGAGTGTGTAGGTAGAGTCCAGTGAATGTGTGAGTAGAGTCCAGTGAGTGTGTGGGTAGAATCCAGTGAGTGTGTAGGTAGAGTCCAGTGAGGGTGTAGGTAGAGTTCAGTGAGTGTGTGGGTAAAGTCCAGTGAGTGTGTGGGTAGAGTCCAGTGTGTGTGTGGGTAAAGTCCAGTGAGTGTGTAGGTAGAGTCCATTGAGTGTGTAGGTAGAGTCCAGTGAGTGTGTGAGTAGAGTCCAGTGAGTGTGTAGGTAGAGTCCAGTGATTGTGTGGGTAAAGTCCAGTGAGTGTGTGGGTAGAGTCCAGTGAGTGTGTGGGTAGAGTCCAGTGAGTGTGTGGCTAGAGTCCAGTGAGTGTGTGGGTAGTGTCCAGTGAGTGTGTGGGTAAAGTCCAGTGAGTGTGTAGGTAGAGTCCAGTGAGTATGTCGGTAAAGTCCAGTGAGTGTGTGGGTAAAGTCCAGTGAGTGTGTAGGTAGAGTCCATTGAGTGTGTAGGTAGAGTCCAGTGAGTGTGTGAGTAGAGTCCAGTGAGTGTGTGGGTAGAGTCCATTGATTGTGTGAGTAGAGTCCAGTGAGTGTGTAGGTAGAGTCCAGTGAGTGTGTGGGTAGAGTCCAGTGAGTGTGTGGGTAGAGGCCAGTGAGTGTGTGGGTAGAGTCCAGTGAGTGTGTGAGTAAAGTCCAATGAGTGTGTAGGTAGAGTTCAGTGAATGTGTGAGTAGAGTCCAGTGAGTGTGTGGGTAGAGTCCAGTGAGTGTGTAGGTAGAGTCCAGTGAGTGTGTAGGTAGAGTCCAGTGAGTGTGTGGGTAAAGTCCAGTGAGTGTGTGGGTAGTGGCCAGTGAGTGTGTGGGTAGAATCCAGTGAGTGTGTGAGTAAAGTCCAATGAGTGTGTAGGTAGAGTCCAGTGAATGTGTGAGTAGAGTCCAGTGAGTGTGTGGGTAGAATCCAGTGAGTGTGTAGGTAGAGTCCAGTGAGTGTGTAGGTAGAGTCCAGTGAGTGTGTGGGTAAAGTCCAGTGAGTGTGTGGGTAGAGTCCAGTGAGTGTGTGGGTAAAGTCCAGTGAGTGTGTGGGTAAAGTCCAGTGAGTGTGTAGGTAGAGTCCATTGAGTGTGTAGGTAGAGTCCAGTGAGTGTGTGAGTAGAGTCCCTTGAGTATGTGAGTAGAGTCCAGTGAGTGTGTAGGTAGAGTCCAGTGAGTGTGTGGGTAGAGTCCAGTGAGTGAATGGGTAGAGTCCAGTGAGTGTGTGGGTAGAGTCCAGTGAGTGTGTGAGTAAAGTCCAATGAGTGTGTAGGTAGAGTTCAGTGAATGTGTGAGTAGAGTCCAGTGAGTGTGTGGGTAGAGTCCAGTGAGTGTGTGGGTAGAGTCCAGTGAGTGTGTGGGTAGAGTCCTGTGAGTGTGTGAGTAAAGTCCAATGAGTGTGTAGGTAGAGTTCAGTGAATGTGTGAGTAGAGTCCAGTGAGTGTGTGGGTAGAGTCCAGTGAGTGTGTAGGTAGAGTCCAGTGAGTGTGTAGGTAGAGTCCAGTGAGTGTGTGGGTAAAGTCCAGTGAGTGTGTGGGTAGAGTCCAGTGAGTGTGTGGGTAGAATCCAGTGAGTGTGTGAGTAAAGTCCAATGAGTGTGTAGGTAGAGTCCAGTGAGTGTGTGGGTAAAGTCCAGTGAGTGTGTGGGTAGAGTCCAGTGAGTGTGTGGGTAAAGTCCAGTGAGTGTGTGGGTAAAGTCCAGTGAGTGTGTAGGTAGAGTCCAGTGAGTGTGTGGCTAAAGTCCAGTGAGTGTGTGGGTAGAGTCCAGTGAGTGTGTGGGTAAAGTCCAGTGAGTGTGTGGGTAAAGTCCAGTGAGTGTGTAGGTAGAGTCCAGTGAGAATGTGAGTAGAGTCCAGTGAGTGTGTGGGTTGAGTCCAGTGAGTGTGTGGGTAGAGTCCAGTGAGTGTGTGGGTAGAGTCCAGTGAGTGTGTGGGTAAAGTCCAGTGAGTGTGTGGGTAGAGTCCAGTGAGTGTGTGGGTAGAGTCCAGTGAGTGTGTGAGTAAAGTCCATTGAGTGTGTAGGTAGAGTCCATTGAGTGTGTAGGTATAGTCCAGTGAGTGTGTGGGTAGAGTCCAGTGAGTGTGTAGGTAGAGTCCAGTGATTGTGTGGGTAAAGTCCAGTGAGTGTGTGGGTAGAGTCCAGTGAGTGTGTGGGTAGAGTCCAGTGAGTGTGTGGGTAGAGTCCAGTGAGTGTGTGGGTAGAGTCCAGTGAGTGTGTGGGTAGTGTCCAGTGAGTGTGTAGGTAGAGTCCAGTGAGTATGTGGGTAAAGTCCAGTGAGTGTGTGGGTAAAGTCCAGTGAGTGTGTAGGTAGAGTCCATTGAGTGTGTAGGTAGAGTCCAGTGAGTGTGTGAGTAGAGTCCAGTGAGTGTGTGGGTAGAGTCCATTGAGTATGTGAGTAGAGTCCAGTGAGTGTGTAGGTAGAGTCCAGTGAGTGTGTGGGTAGAGTCCAGTGAGTGTGTGGGTAGAGTCCAGTGAGTGTATGGGTAGAGTCCAGTGAGTGTGTGAGTAAAGTACAATGAGTGTGTAGGTAGAGTTCAGTGAATGTGTGAGTAGAGTCCAGTGAGTGTGTGGGTAGAGTCCAGTGAGTGTGTAGGTAGAGTCCAGTGAGTGTGTAGGTAGAGTCCAGTGAGTGTGTGGGTAAAGTCCAGTGAGTGTGTGGGTAGTGTCCAGTGAGTGTGTGGGTAGAATCCAGTGAGTGTGTGAGTAAAGTCCAATGAGTGTGTAGGTAGAGTCCAGTGAATGTGTGAGTAGAGTCCAGTGAGTGTGTGGGTAGAGTCCATTGATTGTGTGAGTAGAGTCCAGTGAGTGTGTAGGTAGAGTCCAGTGAGTGTGTGGGTAGAGTCCATTGATTGTGTGAGTAGAGTCCAGTGAGTGTGTAGGTAGAGTCCAGTGAGTGTGTGGGTAGAGTCCAGTGAGTGTGTGGGTAGAGGCCAGTGAGTGTGTGGGTAGAGTCCAGTGAGTGTGTGAGTAAAGTCCAATGAGTGTGTAGGTAGAGTCCAGTGAATGTGTGAGTAGAGTCCAGTGAGTGTGTGGGTAGAATCCAGTGAGTGTGTAGGTAGAGTCCAGTGAGTGTGTAGGTAGAGTCCAGTGAGTGTGTGGGTAAAGTCCAGTGAGTGTGTGGGTAGAGTCCAGTGAGTGTGTGGGTAAAGTCCAGTGAGTGTGTGGGTAAAGTCCAGTGAGTGTGTAGGTAGAGTCCATTGAGTGTGTAGGTAGAGTCCAGTGAGTGTGTGAGTAGAGTCCATTGAGTATGTGAGTAGAGTCCAGTGAGTGTGTAGGTAGAGTCCAGTGAGTGTGTGGGTAGAGTCCAGTGAGTGAATGGGTAGAGTCCAGTGAGTGTGTGGGTAGAGTCCAGTGAGTGTGTGAGTAAAGTCCAATGAGTGTGTAGGTAGAGTTCAGTGAATGTGTGAGTAGAGTCCAGTGAGTGTGTGGGTAGAGTCCAGTGAGTGTGTGGGTAGAGTCCAGTGAGTGTGTGGGTAGAGTCCTGTGAGTGTGTAAGTAAAGTCCAATGAGTGTGTAGGTAGAGTTCAGTGAATGTGTGAGTAGAGTCCAGTGAGTGTGTGGGTAGAGTCCAGTGAGTGTGTAGGTAGAGTCCAGTGAGTGTGTAGGTAGAGTCCAGTGAGTGTGTGGGTAAAGTCCAGTGAGTGTGTGGGTAGTGTCCAGTGAGTGTGTGGGTAGAATCCAGTGAGTGTGTGAGTAAAGTCCAATGAGTGTGTAGGTAGAGTCCAGTGAGTGTGTGGGTAAAGTCCAGTGAGTGTGTGGGTAGAGTCCAGTGAGTGTGTGGGTAAAGTCCAGTGAGTGTGTGGGTAAAGTCCAGTGAGTGTGTAGGTAGAGTCCAGTGAGTGTGTGGCTAAAGTCCAGTGAGTGTGTGGGTAGAGTCCAGTGAGTGTGTGGGTAAAGTCCAGTGAGTGTGTGGGTAAAGTCCAGTAAGTGTGTAGGTAGAGTCCAGTGAGAATGTGAGTAGAGTCCAGTGAGTGTGTGGGTTGAGTCCAGTGAGTGTGTGGGTAGAGTCCAGTGAGTGTGTGGGTAGAGTCCAGTGAGTGTGTGGGTAAAGTCCAGTGAGTGTGTGGGTAGAGTCCAGTGAGTGTGTGGGTAGAGTCCAGTGAGTGTGTGAGTAAAGTCCATTGAGTGTGTAGGTAGAGTCCATTGAGTGTGTAGGTATAGTCCAGTGAGTGTGTGGGTAGAGTCCAGTGAGTGTGTAGGTAGAGTCCAGTGATTGTGTGGGTAAAGTCCAGTGAGTGTGTGGGTAGAGTCCAGTGAGTGTGTGGGTAGAGTCCAGTGAGTGTGTGGGTAGAGTCCAGTGAGTGTGTGGGTAGTGTCCAGTGAGTGTGTGGGTAAAGTCCAGTGAGTGTGTAGGTAGAGTCCAGTGAGTATGTGGGTAAAGTCCAGTGAGTGTGTGGGTAAAGTCCAGTGAGTGTGTAGGTAGAGTCCATTGAGTGTGTAGGTAGAGTCCAGTGAGTGTGTGAGTAGAGTCCAGTGAGTGTGTGGGTAGAGTCCATTGAGTATGTGAGTAGAGTCCAGTGAGTGTGTAGGTAGAGTCCAGTGAGTGTGTGGGTAGAGTCCAGTGAGTGTGTGGGTAGAGTCCAGTGAGTGTGTGGGTAGAGTCCAGTGAGTGTGTGAGTAAAGTACAATGAGTGTGTAGGTAGAGTTCAGTGAATGTGTGAGTAGAGTCCAGTGAGTGTGTGGGTAGAGTCCAGTGAGTGTGTAGGTAGAGTCCAGTGAGTGTGTAGGTAGAGTCCAGTGAGTGTGTGGGTAAAGTCCAGTGAGTGTGTGGGTAGTGTCCAGTGAGTGTGTGGGTAGAATCCAGTGAGTGTGTGAGTAAAGTCCAATGAGTGTGTAGGTAGAGTCCAGTGAATGTGTGAGTAGAGTCCAGTGAGTGTGTGGGTAGAATCCAGTGAGTGTGTAGGTAGAGTCCAGTGAGGGTGTAGGTAGAGTCCAGTGAGTGTGTGGGTAAAGTCCAGTGAGTGTGTGGGTAGAGTCCAGTGTGTGTGTGGGTAAAGTCCAGTGAGTGTGTAGGTAGAGTCCAGTGATTGTGTGGGTAAAGTCCAGTGAGTGTGTGGGTAGAGTCCAGTGAGTGTGTGGGTAGAGTCCAGTGAGTGTGTGGGTAGAGTCCAGTGAGTGTGTGGGTAGTGTCCAGTGAGTGTGTGGGTAAAGTCCAGTGAGTGTGTAGGTAGAGTCCAGTGAGTATGTCGGTAAAGTCCAGTGAGTGTGTGGGTAAAGTCCAGTGAGTGTGTAGGTAGAGTCCATTGAGTGTGTAGGTAGAGTCCAGTGAGTGTGTGAGTAGAGTCCAGTGAGTGTGTGGGTAGAGTCCATTGAGTATGTGAGTAGAGTCCAGTGAGTGTGTAGGTAGAGTCCAGTGAGTGTGTGGGTAGAGTCCAGTGAGTGTGTGGGTAGAGTCCAGTGAGTGTGTGGGTAGAGTCCAGTGAGTGTGTGAGTAAAGTCCAATGAGTGTGTAGGTAGAGTTCAGTGAATGTGTGAGTAGAGTCCAGTGAGTGTGTGGGTAGAGTCCAGTGAGTGTGTAGGTAGAGTCCAGTGAGTGTGTAGGTAGAGTCCAGTGAGTGTGTGGGTAAAGTCCAGTGAGTGTGTGGGTAGTGTCCAGTGAGTGTGTGGGTAGAATCCAGTGAGTGTGTGAGTAAAGTCCAATGAGTGTGTAGGTAGAGTCCAGTGAATGTGTGAGTAGAGTCCAGTGAGTGTGTGGGTAGAATCCAGTGAGTGTGTAGGTAGAGTCCAGTGAGTGTGTAGGTAGAGTCCAGTGAGTGTGTGGGTAAAGTCCAGTGAGTGTGTGGGTAGAGTCCAGTGAGTGTGTGGGTAAAGTCCAGTGAGTGTGTGGGTAAAGTCCAGTGAGTGTGTAGGTAGAGTCCATTGAGTGTGTAGGTAGAGTCCAGTGAGTGTGTGAGTAGAGTCCATTGAGTATGTGAGTAGAGTCCAGTGAGTGTGTAGGTAGAGTCCAGTGAGTGTGTGGGTAGAGTCCAGTGAGTGAATGGGTAGAGTCCAGTGAGTGTGCGGGTAGAGTCCAGTGAGTGTGTGAGTAAAGTCCAATGAGTGTGTAGGTAGAGTTCAGTGAATGTGTGAGTAGAGTCCAGTGAGTGTGTGGGTAGAGTCCAGTGAGTGTGTGGGTAGAGTCCAGTGAGTGTGTGGGTAGAGTCCTGTGAGTGTGTGAGTAAAGTCCAATGAGTGTGTAGGTAGAGTTCAGTGAATGTGTGAGTAGAGTCCAGTGAGTGTGTGGGTAGAGTCCAGTGAGTGTGTGGGTAGAGTCCAGTGAGTGTGTGGGTAAAGTCCAGTGAGTGTGTGGGTAGAGTCCAGTGTGTGTGTGGGTAAAGTCCAGTGAGTGTGTAGGTAGAGTCCAGTGATTGTGTGGGTAAAGTCCAGTGAGTGTGTGGGTAGAGTCCAGTGAGTGTGTGGGTAGAGTCCAGTGAGTGTGTGGGTAGAGTCCATTGAGTATGTGAGTAGAGTCCAGTGAGTGTGTAGGTAGAGTCCAGTGAGTGTGTGGGTAGAGTCCAGTGAGTGTGTGGGTAGAGTCCAGTGAGTGTGTGGGTAGAGTCCAGTGAGTGTGTGAGTAAAGTACAATGAGTGTGTAGGTAGAGTTCAGTGAATGTGTGAGTAGAGTCCAGTGAGTGTGTGGGTAGAGTCCAGTGAGTGTGTAGGTAGAGTCCAGTGAGTGTGTAGGTAGAGTCCAGTGAGTGTGTGGGTAAAGTCCAGTGAGTGTGTGGGTAGTGTCCAGTGAGTGTGTGGGTAGAATCCAGTGAGTGTGTGAGTAAAGTCCAATGAGTGTGTAGGTAGAGTCCAGTGAATGTGTGAGTAGAGTCCAGTGAGTGTGTGGGTAGAATCCAGTGAGTGTGTAGGTAGAGTCCAGTGAGGGTGTAGGTAGAGTCCAGTGAGTGTGTGGGTAAAGTCCAGTGAGTGTGTGGGTAGAGTCCAGTGTGTGTGTGGGTAAAGTCCAGTGAGTGTGTAGGTAGAGTCCAGTGATTGTGTGGGTAAAGTCCAGTGAGTGTGTGGGTAGAGTCCAGTGAGTGTGTGGGTAGAGTCCAGTGAGTGTGTGGGTAGAGTCCAGTGAGTGTGTGGGTAGTGTCCAGTGAGTGTGTGGGTAAAGTCCAGTGAGTGTGTAGGTAGAGTCCAGTGAGTATGTCGGTAAAGTCCAGTGAGTGTGTGGGTAAAGTCCAGTGAGTGTGTAGGTAGAGTCCATTGAGTGTGTAGGTAGAGTCCAGTGAGTGTGTGAGTAGAGTCCAGTGAGTGTGTGGGTAGAGTCCATTGAGTATGTGAGTAGAGTCCAGTGAGTGTGTAGGTAGAGTCCAGTGAGTGTGTGGGTAGAGTCCAGTGAGTGTGTGGGTAGAGTCCAGTGAGTGTGTGGGTAGAGTCCAGTGAGTGTGTGAGTAAAGTCCAATGAGTGTGTAGGTAGAGTTCAGTGAATGTGTGAGTAGAGTCCAGTGAGTGTGTGGGTAGAGTCCAGTGAGTGTGTAGGTAGAGTCCAGTGAGTGTGTAGGTAGAGTCCAGTGAGTGTGTGGGTAAAGTCCAGTGAGTGTGTGGGTAGTGTCCAGTGAGTGTGTGGGTAGAATCCAGTGAGTGTGTGAGTAAAGTCCAATGAGTGTGTAGGTAGAGTCCAGTGAATGTGTGAGTAGAGTCCAGTGAGTGTGTGGGTAGAATCCAGTGAGTGTGTAGGTAGAGTCCAGTGAGTGTGTAGGTAGAGTCCAGTGAGTGTGTGGGTAAAGTCCAGTGAGTGTGTGGGTAGAGTCCAGTGAGTGTGTGGGTAAAGTCCAGTGAGTGTGTGGGTAAAGTCCAGTGAGTGTGTAGGTAGAGTCCATTGAGTGTGTAGGTAGAGTCCAGTGAGTGTGTGAGTAGAGTCCATTGAGTATGTGAGTAGAGTCCAGTGAGTGTGTAGGTAGAGTCCAGTGAGTGTGTGGGTAGAGTCCAGTGAGTGAGTGGGTAGAGTCCAGTGAGTGTGTGGGTAGAGTCCAGTGAGTGTGTGAGTAAAGTCCAATGAGTGTGTAGGTAGAGTTCAGTGAATGTGTGAGTAGAGTCCAGTGAGTGTGTGGGTAGAGTCCAGTGAGTGTGTGGGTAGAGTCCAGTGAGTGTGTGGGTAGAGTCCTGTGAGTGTGTGAGTAAAGTCCAATGAGTGTGTAGGTAGAGTTCAGTGAATGTGTGAGTAGAGTCCAGTGAGTGTGTGGGTAGAGTCCAGTGAGTGTGTGGGTAGAGTCCAGTGAGTGTGTGGGTAAAGTCCAGTGAGTGTGTGGGTAGAGTCCAGTGTGTGTGTGGGTAAAGTCCAGTGAGTGTGTAGGTAGAGTCCAGTGATTGTGTGGGTAAAGTCCAGTGAGTGTGTGGGTAGAGTCCAGTGAGTGTGTGGGTAGAGTCCAGTGAGTGTGTGGGTAGAGTCCAGTGAGTGTGTGGGTAGTGTCCAGTGAGTGTGTGGGTAAAGTCCAGTGAGTGTGTAGGTAGAGTCCAGTGAGTATGTCGGTAAAGTCCAGTGAGTGTGTGGGTAAAGTCCAGTGAGTGTGTAGGTAGAGTCCATTGAGTGTGTAGGTAGAGTCCAGTGAGTGTGTGAGTAGAGTCCAGTGAGTGTGTGGGTAGAGTCCATTGAGTATGTGAGTAGAGTCCAGTGAGTGTGTAGGTAGAGTCCAGTGAGTGTGTGGGTAGAGTCCAGTGAGTGTGTGGGTAGAGTCCAGTGAGTGTGTGGGTAGAGTCCAGTGAGTGTGTGAGTAAAGTCCAATGAGTGTGTAGGTAGAGTTCAGTGAATGTGTGGGTAGAGTCCAGTGAGTGTGTGGGTAGAGTCCAGTGAGTGTGTAGGTAGAGTCCAGTGAGTGTGTAGGTAGAGTCCAGTGAGTGTGTGGGTAAAGTCCAGTGAGTGTGTGGGTAGTGTCCAGTGAGTGTGTGGGTAGAATCCAGTGAGTGTGTGAGTAAAGTCCAATGAGTGTGTAGGTAGAGTCCAGTGAATGTGTGAGTAGAGTCCAGTGAGTGTGTGGGTAGAATCCAGTGAGTGTGTAGGTAGAGTCCAGTGAGTGTGTAGGTAGAGTCCAGTGAGTGTGTGGGTAAAGTCCAGTGAGTGTGTGGGTAGAGTCCAGTGAGTGTGTGGGTAAAGTCCAGTGAGTGTGTGGGTAAAGTCCAGTGAGTGTGTAGGTAGAGTCCATTGAGTGTGTAGGTAGAGTCCAGTGAGTGTGTGAGTAGAGTCCATTGAGTATGTGAGTAGAGTCCAGTGAGTGTGTAGGTAGAGTCCAGTGAGTGTGTGGGTAGAGTCCAGTGAGTGAATGGGTAGAGTCCA